>NC_081310.1:168494146-169119146 GCF_026419965.1 Kogia breviceps
TTCTTCTTTTTTAGATTCCGTATATATGTGTTAGCATACGGTATTTGTTTTTCTCTTTTTGACTTACTTCACTCTGATGACAGACTCTAGGTCCATCCACGTCACTACAAATAACTCACTTTCATTTCTTTTAAAGGCTGAGTAATATTTCATTTTATATATGTGTCACATCTTTATCCATTCATCTGTCAGTGGACACTTAGATTGCTTCCATGTCCTGGCTATTGTAAACAGAGCTGCAATAAACAGTGTGGTACATGACTCTTTGAATTATGGTTTTCTCTGGATATATGCCCAGTAGTGGGATTGCTGGGTTGTATGGTAGTTCTATGTTTAGTTTTTTAAGGAACCTCCATACTGTTCTCCATAATGGCTGTCTCAAGTTACATTCCCACCAACAGTGCAAGACGGTTCCCTTTCCTCCACACCCTCTTCAGCATTTATTATTTGTAGGTTTTTTGATGGTGGCCATTCTGACTGGTGTAAGGTGATACCTCATAGTAGTTTTGATTTGCATTTCTCTAATGATTAGTGATGTTGAGCATTCTTTTATGTGTTTGTTGGCAATCTGTATATCTTCTTTGGAAAAATGTCTGTTTAGGTCTTCTGCCCATTTTTGGATTGGGTTGTTTGTTTTTTTGATATTGAGCTGCATGAGCTGCTTGTAAATTTTGGAGATTAATCCTCTGTCAATTGCTACATTTGCAAATATTTTCTCCCATTCTGAGGGTTGTCTCTTTGTCTTGTTTATGGTTTCCTTTGCTGTGCCAAAGCTTTTAAGTTTCATTAGGTCCCATTTGTTTATTTTGGTTTTTATTTCCCTTTCTCTAGGAGGTGGGTCAAAAAAGATCTTTCTGTGATTTATGTCATAGAGTGTTCTGCCTATGTTTTCCTCTAAGAGTTTTATAATGTCTGGCCTTACATTTAGGTCTTTGATCCATTTTGAGGTTATTTTTGTGTATGGTGTTAGGGAGTGTTCTAATTTCATTCTTTTACATGTAGCTGTCCAGTTTTCCCAGCACCACTTATTGAAGAGGCTGTCTTTTCTCCATTGTATATTCTTGCCTCCTTTGTCAAAAATAAGGTGACCATATGTGCGTGAGTTTATCTCTGGGCTTTCTATCTTGTTCCATTGATCTATATTTCTGTTTTTGTGCCAGTACCGTATTGTCTTGATTACTGTAGCTTTGTAGTATAGTCTGAAGTCAGGGAGCCTGATTCCTCCAGCTCCATTTTTCTCTCTTAAGATTGCTTTGGCTATTCAAGGTCTTTTGTGTTTCCATACAAATTGTGAAATTTTTTGTTCTAGTTCTGTGGAAAATGCCATTGTTAGTTTAATAAGGATTGCATTGAATCTGTAGATTGCTTTGGGTAGTATAGTCATTTTCACAATGTTGATTCTTCCAATCCAAGAACATGGTATATTTCTCCATCTGTTTCTATCATCCTTAATTTCTTTCATCAGTGTCTAAAAGTTTTCTGCAAACAGGTCTTTTGTCTCCCTAGGTAGGTTTATTCCTAGGTATTTTATTCTTTTTATTGCCGTGGTAAATGGGAGTGTTTCCTTAATTTCTCTTTCAGATTTTTCATCATTAGTATATAGGAATGCAACAGATTTCTATGCATTAATTTTGTATCCTGCTACTTTACCAAATTCATTGATTAGCTCTAGTAGTTTTCTGGTAGCATGTTTAGTATTCTCTATATATAATATCATGTCATCTGCAAACACTGAAAGCTTTACTTCTTCTTTTCCGATTTGGATTCCTTTTATTTCTTTTTCTTCTCTGATTGCTGTGGCTAAAACTTCCAAACCTATTGAATAATAGTGATGAGAGTGGGCAACCTTGTCTTGTTCCTGATTTTAGTGGATATGGTTTCAGTTTTTCACCAGTGAGAATGATGTTGGCTGTGGGTTTGTCATATATGGCCTTTATTATGCTAAGGTAAGTTCCTCGTATGCCTACTTTCTGGAGGGGTTTTATGATAAATTGGTGTTGAATATTGTCGAAAGATTTTCCGCTTCTATTGAGATGATTATATGGTTTTTATCCTTCAATTTGTTAATATGATATATCACATTGATTGATTTGTGTATATTGAAGAATCCTTGCATTCCTGGGATAAACCCCACTTGATCATGGTGTATGATCCTTTTAATGTGCTGTTGGATTCTGTTTGCTAGTATTTTGTTGAGGATTTTTGCATTTATGTTCTTCAGTGATATTGGCCTGTAGTTTTATTTCTTTGTGACATCTTTGTCTGGTTTTGGTATCAGGGTGATGGTGGCCTCGTAGAATGAGTTTGGGAGTGTTCCTCCCCCTGCTATATCTTGGAAGAGTTTGAGAAGGATAGGTGTTAGCTCTTCTCTAAATGTTTGATAGAATTCACCTGTGAAACCATCTGGTCCTGGGCTTTTGTTTGTTGGAAGAGTTTTAATCACAGTCTCAATTGCAGTGCTTGTTATTGGTCAGTTTATATTTTCTATTTTTTCCTGGTTCAGTCTCAGAAGGCTTTGCTTTTCTTAGAATTTGTCCATTTCTTCCAGGTTGTCCATTTTATTGGCATAGAGTTGCTTGTAGTAATCTCTCATGATCCTTTGTATTTCTGCAGTGTCAGTTGTTACTCCTCCTTTTTCATTTCTAATTCTATTGATTTGAGCCTCTCCCTTTTTTTCTTGATCAGTCTGGCTAATGGTTTATCAATTTCGTTTATCTTCTCAAAGAACCAGCTTTTAGTTTTATCGATCTTTGCTATTGTTTCCTTTATTTCTTTTTCATTTATTTCTGATCTGATCTTTATGATTTCTTTCCTTCTGCTAACTTTGGGGTTTTTGTGTTCTTCTTTCTCTAATTGCTTTAGGTGTAAGGGTAGGTTGTTTATTTGAGATGTTTCTTGTTTCTTGAGGTAGGATTGTATTGCTATAAACGTCCCTCTTAGATCTGCTTTTGCTGCATCCCATAGGTTTTGGGTTTTCGTATTTTCGTTGTCATTTGTTTCTAGGTATTTTTTGATTTCCCCTTTGATTTCTTCAGTGATCTCTTGGTTATTAATTAGTGTATTGTTTATCCTCCATGTGTTTGTATTTCTTACAGATTTTTTCCTGTAATTGATATCTAGTCTCATAATGTTGTGGTCAGAAAAGATACTTGATATGATTTCAATTTTCTTAAATTTATCAAGGCTTGATTTGTGACTCAAGATATGATCTATCCTGGAGAATGTTCCATGAGCACTTGAGAAGAAAGTGTGTTCTGTTGTTTTTGGATGGAATGTCCTATAAATGTCAATTAAGTCCATCTTGTTTAATGTGTCATTTAAAGTGTGTGTTTCCTTATTTATTTTCATTTTGGATGATCTGTCCATTAGTGAAAGTGGGGTGTTATAGTCCCCTACTATGATTGTGTTACTGTCAATTTCCCCTTTTATGGCTGTTAACATTTGACTTATGTATTGAGGTGCTCCTATGTTGGGTGCATAAATATTTACAATTGTTATATCTTCTTCTTGGATTGATCTCTTGATCATATGTAGTGTCCTTTGCTGTCTCTTGTAATAGTCTTTATTTTAAAGTCTATTTTGTCTGATATGAGAATTTTTACTCCAGCTTTGTTTTGATTTCCATTTGCATGGGATATCCTTTTCCATCCCCTCACTTTCAGTCTGAATGTGTCCCTAGGTCTGAAGTGGGTCTTTTGTAGACAGAGTATATATGGGTCTTGTTTTTGTATTCATTCACCCAGTCTATGTCTTTTGGTTGGAGCATTAATCTATTTACATTTAATATAATTATCAGTATATGTTCCTATTACCATTTTCTTAATTGTTTTGGGTTTGTTATTGTAGGTCCTTTCCTTTTCTTGAGTTTCCTGTCTAGAGAAGTTCCTTTATCATTTGTTGCAAAGCTGGTTTGGTGATGCTGAATTCTCTTAGCTTTTGCTTGTGTGTAAAGATTTTAATTTCCCTGTGGCATCTGACTGAGATCCTTGCTGGGTAGAGTAATCTTGGTTGTAGATTTTTCCCTTTCATCACTTTAAATATGTACTGCCATTCCCTTCTGGCTTGCAGAGTTTCTGCTGAAAGATCAGCTGTTAACTTTATGCAGATTCCCTTGTATGCTATTTGTTGTTTTTCCCTCGCTGCTTTTAATATTTTTCCTTTGTATTTAATTTTTGATAGTTTGAGTAATATGTGTCTTGGTGTGTTTCTCCTTGGATTTATCCTGTATGGGACTCTCTGTGCTTCCTGGAATTGACTATTTCCTTTTCCATATTAGGGAAGTTTTCCACTATAGTCTCTTCAAATATTTTCTCAGTCCCTTTCTTTTTCTCTTCTTCTTCTGGGACCTCTATAATTCAAATGTTGGTGCATTTAATGTTGTCCCAGAAGTCTCTAAGACTGTCCTCAATTCTTTTCATTCTTTTTTCTTTATTTTGCTCTGCAGTAGTTATTTCCAATATTTTGTCTTCCAGGTCACTTATCCGTTCTTCTGCCTCAGTTATTCTGCTATTGATTCCTTCTAGAGAATTTTTAATTTCATTTATTGTGTTGTTCTTCATTGTTTGTTTTCTCTTTAGTTCTTCTAGGTCCTTGTTAAACCTTTCTTGTATTTTCTCCATTCTATTTCCAAGATTTTGGATTATCTTTACTCTCATTACTCTGAATTCATTTTCAGGTAGACTGCCTATTTCCTCTTCATTTTTTTGGTCTGGTGGGTTTTTACCTCGCTCCTTAATCTGCTGTGTGTTTCTGTGTCTTCTCATTTTGCTTAACTTACTGTGTTTGGGGTGTCCTTTTCACAGGCTGCAAGTTCGTAGTTACTGTTGTTTTTGGTGTCTGTCCCCAGTGGCTAAGGTTGGCTCAGTGAGTTGTGTAGGCTTCCTGGTAGAGGCGACTAGTGCCTGTGTTCTGGTGGATGAAGCTATTTCTTGTCTTTCTGGTGGGCAGGACCACATCCGGTGGTGTGTTTTAAGGTGTCTGTAACCTTATGATTTTAGGCAGCCTCTCTGCTAAGTGGTGGGGTTGTGTTCCTGTTTTGCAAGTTGTTTAGCATGGGGTGTCCAGCACTGTAGCTTGTGGGTCGTTGTGTGGAGCTGGGTCTTAGCATTGAGATGGAGTGCTCTGGTAGAGCTTTCACCATGTGGTATTACATGGAGCTGGGAGGTCTCTAGTGGACTGATGTCCTGAACTCGGCTCTCCCACCTTAGAGGCCCAGGCTTGACACCCAGCTGGAGCACCAAGACCCTATCAGCCACACAGCTCAGAAGAAAGGGGAGAAAAAAAGGAAAGAAAGAAAGAGAGAGAAAGAAATAAAGAAAACAAAGTTATTAAAATAAAAAATAATTATTAAAAATAAAAAGTAATAAAAAAAAGAAAAAGAAAAAAGAAGAAAGAAAGAAAGAAGAGAGCAACGAAACCAAAAACTAAATCCACCAATGATAACAAGCACTAAAAACTATACTAAAAAAAGAAAAAAAAAGGACATACAGAACCGTAGGACAAATGGTAAAAGCAAAGCTATACAGACAAAATCACACAAAGAAGCATACACCTACACGGTCACAAAAAGAAAAGAAGGAAAAAAGTATATATACCTATATATTTTTTTAAAAAGGAGGAAGAGAGCAACCAAATCAATAAACTAATCTACCAATGATAATAAACTCTAAATACTAAACTAAGATAAACATTAATCTAGAAACAAATTAGATTCAGAAAGCAAACCCCAAGTCTACAGTTGCTTCCAAAGTCCACCTCCTCAATTTGGGATGATTCGTTGTCTATTCAGGTATTCCACAGATGCAGGGTACATCAAGTTTATTGTGAAGCTTTAATCCGCCGCTCCTGAGGCTGCTGGGAGAGATTTCCCTTTCTCTTCTTTGTTTGCTCAGCTCATGGGGTGTAGCTTTGGATTTGGACCTGCCTCTGCATGTAGATCGCCTGAGGTCATCTGTTCTTCACTCAGAGAGGACGGGGTTAAAGTAGCAGCTGATTAGGGGGCTGTGGTTCACTCAGGCTGTGGAGAGGGAGGGGTACGGAGTGCAGGGCAAGCCTGTGGCAGCAGAGGCCAGCATGACATTGCACCAGCCTGAGGCGCACCATGTGTTCTCCCAGGGAAGTGAGCTGTGGCTCACTAGCCCCCTTCAGGCTGTGTTCATGCCGCCAACCCCAGTCCTCTCCCTGGGATCTGAACTCCGAAGCCCGAACCTCAGCTCCCAGCCCCCGCCCACCCCAGTGGGTGAGCAGACAAGCCTCTCAGGCTGGTGAGTGCTGGTCAGCACCAATCATCTGTGCAGGAACCTCTCCACTTTGCCCTCCGCACCCCTGTTGCTGTGCTCTCCTCCGTGGCTCTGAAGCTTCCTCCCCCCCCCCCGCCCACCCACCATCTCCTCGAGTGAAGGGGCTTCCTTCCCTAGTGTGTGGAAACTTTTCCTCCTTCACAGCTCCCTCCCAGAGGCGCAGGTCCCATCCCTATTCTTTTTGTCTCTGTTTTTTTCTTTTTTCTTTTGCCCTACCCAGGTATGTGAGGAGTTTCTTGCCTTTTGGGAAGTCTGAGGTCTTCTGCCAGTGTTCAGTAGGTATTCTGTAGGAGTTGTTCCACATGTAGATGTATTTCTGATGTATTTGTGGGGAGGAAGGTGATCTCCATGTCTTACTCCTCTGCCATCTTGAATGTCTCCTCACAACTGCCTTTTGTATATTGATTTTATATCCTGCAACTTCACTGAATTCATTTATTAGTTCACTCTGTTCATTTTTTAAAAATCTCTTTTCTCTTTGTTCTTGAGATTTGGATATTTTCTAGTGATCTATGAATTCACTCTCTCTTCTGTCATCTCCATTATGTTGTCAAGCTTATACAGTGAATTTTTATTGCAGATACTGTGTTTTACAGTTCTAGAATTTTCATTTGGTCCTTCTGTTATAGTTCATGTTTCTCAGGTGATGTTTCCTATCTTCTTCATTGTGACTGCATTTTCTTTTACATTATCAAATGTAGTTATAATAGCTGCTTTAAAATTCTTGTCTACTGGTTCCAGCATCTGGCTTATTTTGATGCTGGTCTTGTTGATTGTCTTTTTTCTTGAACATGGATAATACTTACCTGTTTTCATATATCAGCTAATTTTGAACAAGTATCAAGAAGCCTGGACATTGTTAATGTTTTACAGACTTGGCCCTTCTATATTCTTCCAAAAAGTGTGTTGATTTTATTTGGTTGTTGGTTGATTTTAGCAGGCAATTAGCTTGGTTGGATCCAAGCTGAAAATGTAATCTCTTGGGTTGAAGTTTAAATATCCATCTATTTCTTTTTCCTTAGCAAGACTTAGCAAGTCTTCCTGGAGTCTGATCTGTGCATGCATGGTTCATAGATCCAGAGATTGGGGTAGAAATTTTACACAAAATTTGGGGCTGCATTTCTGGATCTCTCTTTTCTGGGATTTCCCCCTTTATTTTCTGTTTTTTTGCTACTACTGGCATTTTAACCACTCCAAGGTGGTATGACCTGCCATTAGTCTAAAAGGTACAAACATGGGAAATTCATCCCATGCAGCTCCTTTTTTCCAAATGTCAATGCCCCTCCAGAACTGCCGACTTTAGGTTTTCACTCTCCAATCCCTTTGAGTCATTGTTTGTTGTTGTGTTTTGAATATGTAATTGTTACCTGAAGGAAGGTCAATCCAATAGGAACTTACGCAGAAGCTCAGTCAGAGCTTTGACATCTGAGCATAGTTATTGATTTTAAAAATCAGTAGATCAGTTAAGCATTTGGTAGACACAGAAGAAAAATGTATTAGTAAATACATTAGTAATCTAGAGGAAATTACCAAATTATCAAAATTGTAGCACAGAGAGATGAAAGTACAAAAAATATGAAAGAAAGGAGAAGGTCCAGAATATGACCAGAATAATTCCAAAAGGAAATATTTGAGAGAATGGATAAGAAGCAATAAACAAATAAATAATAGCTGAGAACTTTTAATATTTGAAGACATTAGTCTGTAGATAAAGGAATCATAATGATCCCCAAGCAGGATAAGCGAAACTAAAACTAAACTATGCATATTGTGGTGAAACTGCAGAATACCAAAGACAAAGAGAGAACTCAGAATAACTGGAGAGAAACAAGTCATCTATGAATGAAAATGATTAGATTTATAGATACCATAACAACAGTGGAAGCCCCATCCTCACATGCCCATGGAATTATATGTCAATTGCTGAGAGGAAATAACTAATACAGAATATTATGCCTTGCTAACCTATTATTCAAGAATAAAGATAAGACATACTATGGAACAAACTTCAGGAAAAAGGAAGAGGAACTTAGAAGCAAGAAAGAGGGTATAACATTGGGCAAAGAATGGTAAACGTGAATAAATATAAATAACCATTTACTTTTTTAAAACAACGATAATCACAAATTTGAGAGTATGAAGATCGGGGAGAAGTAAAATACGGAACAATGCTAATTTTAAGGTGAAAAGGTTTTGGGGAGACATTTAAGCATTCTGAATTTCTGTGATATTTGATAGAAGAATTGAGCTAATGTAAGTCTTTGTGTGCATTAAAAAAATTTAGGTTAAACAATAAAAAGAGGCATTGGGAAATACAAATCAAACAGGATGTTAAATGGAAGTTTTGACAGGGGCACCAAGATGTAATTATCTGCTATTTTCAAAACGAGGTGCTAAATCAAGATGCAGAATTTCCAGCGGAAACGTTGATTCCCCAGTTCCTTGACTCTGAGGCCTGTCAGCAGGATCCAGTATATCAAAAGGGATCTGGGTGAGGATTTTGAAGCAGGGATCTTGTGAGGAGAATTTTTGGAAAGTTGAAGTCCAGACCCTTGAGGATAAAGAGGTGAGGGAGCCTAACCTTTCAATTCAACCTGAGTTATCTTTCGTGCTGGGGTTGGGTGGGGGAAACTCTTCAACCAGACAACCCAGAGAGCCTGATTTGTCTCCTGCAGTTGCGAGAGATCTGCTCTGATGTTTGACGTAGGACTGATACACTAAAGTGGCCTTTGGCAGGGAAGGCAGAGTAGAGATTGCAGACAGATTGCATTTGGGAAGTACCTACGTTCCCACTACAGCAGGGCCAAGGGGATGGTTTCTGTGAATGAGATATGGATCACGCAGAGACAGTCAGATGGGAGCCTTAATATTTAAGACCTGCCCAAAAAGACAGGGTGAGATCCTGTGATATGGACATCTGAAGGACCGAGGGTAGAGAGGTGGGACAGTCAGAGGGATGGGATGCAGCCTCTACCTCAGGGAACTTGCAGCCAGAGGAGCCCAGCTGTAACTTCTGCTTGGCCCACAGTGTAAAGTCTGTAGGGCCAGCTAGTAGCCAAGTAAGAGCTTTACTGCCCCTGCTTCTCCTCCCCTTTGTACCCCAGTCACTCAGGGGCTTGAAGCCCTGCTTTATAAACTAGGGGCAAGAGGGTAAGAGGAAAAAGAAGCTCACCATACCTCCCTTCCCTGACCACAAGTTCCCACCTGTCATAGGCCCTATATAGGGAAGGAGGAAACCACCTTTAACCAGCCTGTTTGGGGGACAGATGTCTTACTTTGAAATGAAGATTCAAGAGTTCAGTCTTGCAGCAAATACGTATGGAGTGCCTATTCTGTGCCAGGCATTGCTCAACACTGGGGATTTCTCAGTGAACAAGATACATAAAAATAACTTCTGTCATGGAGTTAACATTTGAATGGATTAATATCGAGGACTAGACATTTTAAAGTTGATATTTTATGTTGTGACTTAAAATGACTGCAAAACTGTCTGATACCCAAAAGAGAGTAGAAATTTGAGGGGATAAGTAAATATAAAATAAATATTTAAAACATTTGAATTTTAATGAATGGCTATTTACTAGACAAACACTACCAAAAGAAAGCTGATATAACCATATTGTAATCAGAGAACAGTCTGTTAACAGAGAATGCTGTTAAGGATTTTAAAAAAAGAGTTCATGAAGCTATAGCAATTTTCAACTTGCTTGTACCTAATAACATAACTTCAATATACATAAAGCAAAATTTGGCCGAATGACAAGGAGAAATGAACAGATCCATTATCATAAAGGGAGATTTAAACATAACTCTTAAAACTTGATAACTGATAGAGTAAACAGACAAAAAAATTATTAGGGATACAGGATATTTTAACACACAAGTGACAAGCTTGATCTAAGGTAGAGATTGGCAAATTATGGCCTGTGGGCCAATACCATCCTACTGCCTGTTTCTATAAATAAAGTTTTATTGGAACACAGCCTTGTTCATCTATTTAGTATTGACCATGGCTGCTTTTGTGCTACAATGGCAGCACTGAATAGCTGTGACAGACAGTATTCGCAAAGCTGAAAATATTTACTATCTGACCCTTTTATACGACTTTTGTTGACCCCTGATCTAAAGCATTTAACAAAACCCTGCCTCTAACAATTGAAGAGTACATGTTTTTTTCAAGCACACATGAACATTGATAAAAATTGATAATGTAGCAAATATTGACTTAAAAAAAACAATAACATATATATCTCTAACCACAGAAAAAAACCAATATCATATATCTCTGATCACAAAGCAATTACATCAGAAATTGATAATGAAAAGATAAGCAATCCCCCCATAAGTTAGAAATTTAAAATATTTTTCTAAATAATTAATGAATCGAAGAAATCATAATAGAAATTATACATTTGAATTGAATGATAATGAAAATGCTACATTTCAAAAGTGAGTGGGAAATGGCTAAAACAATTCTGAGAGGAAAATGTAGAGCTATAATTATCTATATTTGAAAGAATAATACAATTCCAAAAGTAAGGAAAAGAACAGAAGAGCAAACTCAAAGAAAGTAAAGGAAAGGAAATATTGAAGACCAAATTAATGAAATAGAAAATAAAGAACCAATAGAAAAGATCCAGTAAAGCAGAAAACAAAAGATAAAGAATCCCTCAGCAAGACAGACCAAGAGGAAAAAAGAAAAAAAAAAAGAGAACAAGTAAACACCATTGAGAATGAAACTGCTTTGTGGTCAAATGGCTACAGACTGGATAGAGCCGGGAGATAGGCACAATGTATTCTTTTTATTAGTCTCTGTACATTTCTGTATGTTTGAAAGATTTCCTCTCTCACACACGTGCACAAGTAAAATAAAATGTATAAACAAAAAAAGAGTGTGGGCTCTGGATTCAAACTGCCTGAGCTTTAAGATGCATTCTAGACTTTGTTAGTGAGTGCCTTGGGGCAAGGTACTTAAATTCTTCCCATGCTTCCGTTCCCTGTCTGTAAAATGAAGGTAATAATAACATCTGGCCCATCAGCTCACACGCCCTCCTTCTCAAGATGCTGGGATTTCAGGCCAAGGTGTCATTGACACTGATTTTCAAAACTCTTTCTCTAGTCTTAAACTTGCCCTAGAATCGCTTAATGCATCTCCCTCACCTTTAGACAAGAATGTTTAAACTACCCTGGAGACCTTAGGAAGTTCTCTTGGTGCTCTAGACCCCACCTTGGAGGAAGGGGAGGGCTTGTCAAAGGAGGCTGTAGAAGGAGGAACAGAGCTGGGAAAATACAAGGTAAAGAACCAGTATTTACTAACTCTCCTCAGTGCATCAGCTGGTGTGCTAGATGAACACCTGTTCCCTCCTGTCAAAGGCGATAACCATGTTATCTACCATTGGCTGTGTTCATTTTCACTGGCATTACATGTCAAGATATCTCTGTGCTGTAATGCATCTAGTTCATGGCCTCTAATGACTGCGTGATACTCAATGGTGAGCCAGATCTGGCCACAACCACTTCTTACCCTTTCCCCTAGTCTCAGGAACCTAGGTTGCCTTTAATTCCTGGCCGCAAGAAACAATACTTGGGAATTTCTTCATAGATGCCCTCTTATAGAACCCTGTGAACATTTATCTGGAATTTATAGCTGGGGGTGAACTCTCTGGGTCACAAGGAAGATAAACACTTATTTAAACTTAGAATTGTCATGTTGTTTTCCAGATGGCAGAAGGGGACTTGAGCACCTGCAGATTTTGGTATCCTCTGGGTGTCCTGGAACCAATACCTCGCAGATACCAAGGGATGGTTTTGCATTGCCAACAAGTGCTGTACGGATGGGTGCTATTAGTTGCTATTTGATTAAAAATTTGCCTGTGGGGTTTGATCTGAAATAAGAGAAATGCTGGGCTTTTGTCTCACCGGTTTTGGGTGACCTGCTTCCTTGGATGCCTTCCACGTACCCACCCCACTTGTGCACAAGGAAAGAGCTGCATGAGATTACACTTTCTGTTCAGTGCTGTGGTTCATTTTTCCTTCTTGTTATCTTGATGTGTGCTCTGTGTCTAAACTTTACATGGGAGTCTGGAGCATAGAAAGACTCAGGATTTTGGAGTCAGGCTGACCTGAGTTCAAATGCTGGGTCTGCCACTTTCTACTTACTAGTTCTGGCTCTGCCTCCAAGGCCACCTTGATTAGTTTGGGATGCTTTACAATTCTTTGGGTGCTCACTCCAGGAACCAACAGGGGGCTAGTTGCATCAATAGTGTGTGGGTTTTGGTGGTTTAATTCAGAAGGTGATTTTATTCCTAAATTCTGGGGGCACATGCTGTGTGTAACTAGACTGAAAACCAAAGCTCTTCCGTTGGCCTAAGAGGCCTTGTGTGAATTAACGTTCCTCATCTTCCACTGCTTTCCCTGAGCTCTCTAAGTCCTGTTAACACTGGCCAAAGGAAGAGGGTTAGGGTTAGGTCATTGCTGCCTCAGGGACTTTGCACTTGCTGTTCCTTCTGCCTAGAACTTTCTTCCACCTGATTTTTCGAGGGTTGGCTTCTTCTCCTTTATCAGTTCGAACGTCATCTCTTGTTGCCCCCTAGTCACCTGTATTATTTTCTTTGTAGCACTTATTCCTGAAGTCATCTCATTTATTTATTTACTTGTTTACTTGCCTCCTCTGCTAGAATATAAGTTCTGTCTTAGCAGGGACCTTGTCTGTCCCGATCACTGTTATATACCCAGAACCCAGAACAGTGCTATATACACACTATACACTCAATAAATATATTTGAATACATGGGCAATTGGATAAATGGACTTACTGAAAGAAGAAGCAACTCTCCATTTCAAAATATGGAAATTAATTTCTTTGGTGCCTATAAATACCTGTGGAATTGAAACATAAATATTTGTGGAACTGAATCATATTAATGCATAATAAAGCTTTTAGTTGAGAGCGCCATGGAGAGCGATTGTAAATGAGTAATAATTGCAAGACTAGCATGCTGTGAGAAGCACTGGGGATTGAGCCTAGCATAGTTTAGGCCAGCTCTTGATTCTGAAATAGAGTTCAAGGAGGTGTTTCACCCAGGTTGTATAGGCTCCATGGCTACCATGTGGTGAGAGGCACTGGTCTTGGAGAAGCAAGGCCTGAGTTCAAGTTCTGGTTCTGTATTTTCTTACCTGTGTGGCTTTGGGCATTTCCCTTAAGCTTTTGAAGCCTATATTTTCTCATCTGTAAAATGAGAGCATACTAACTGCCATGGTAGTTATGAGGACTGAGCAAGGTGTCGGATATGGTGCATGTGAAACAGACATGGGCTTGGTACAGGCTGGGGAGGGAGCAAAAAGGATCATCATCATGTGACCCTGCTCTGGGCAGCTCTGGCCCTGGTAGTGTGAGCTCAGAGGTCATGCCAGATATGTGTCTGCTGAGGGACACTCTTCTCCAACCTCTGTGGTCAGAAGCCAGCTTTCTACAAGCTCACAGACGTGACGTATTGGGGCTTGAATTTTATCCGTGGCCAAACAAAGCAAAAACAAACAAACAAACGAAACCAGTCCTTGTTAAGAAAGCTCTCACTATTCAGAGTCTTCTGGGGATTTTCTCAGATAGCAGAACTACAGTGCCCAAGGTCCAGGATGTCAAGAAATGAAGCCCCTGCCATTGGAGGATGGGCTGAGTGGGGGGTCAGGAGGGGGCTGCTGTGGATGGCTGCAGGAAGGCACAGGAGCCCCAAACACCCCTTAAGTGGGGAGGCCCAGGCCACCATCAGAGTGGCTGAGGAATCTGTGAGACAGATACTGTCATGGTTCTTTCTATCTGTGCCTCTTTTGGGAGGCGAGGGTGGGCGCTGACTAGGAAAGACCCAGTGTTCCGACCTGCTGCTCTGACCTGGAATTAAAGGGAAGGTGTTAAGTGGCATGGTGTCAGCTTTCCTATTTTAATATAGTCTCTCATGTGTTAGAATTAAATATTGGGCACCATGCACAGAATTGGAGGGCACTGGCTGACTTCCGATGGCCCTTCTTATTTGATGGCTCTGTGATTCTAAGCCTTCTTCTTTTGGCCTAGAAGATACATTCTTTATGGCCAATGGCAAAGAAGAGATTACCACAGCAATTTCTGTTCGCCACGGTCCTGGGGAGAGAAATAGCAGCTCTGTTCATGGCGAGAGAGAGAGAGCTGGAAGAGAGCAGTCTCTTAAGCTCCCTCCAAGTCATTGAGCCTTGCCTGTCGTGTTTGAGAGGAGGACCAGCTGGTGGTGATTGCCTGGCAGATGCATGAGTCACTGTTTTGGGGCTGCCATGCCAGTGCTGCTTCTGGGTCACCAGAAAGACAAGATGTGTTTGACACGTAGTGGCTGCCACAGCTGGAGGAGGCTGCAGGCCAGATGTTAAGAGTGCTAGATGAGGGTCCGGATGACTGGATTGGAGTCCCACTTCTGTCTCTTACTGGCTGTGGGATCTGGGACCTCAGAGACCTCATCTCTAAAATGAAGGCATTGGACCAGGACCTCGAGACCACGAAGGCTCGTTCGTGCTTCCTCTAAGAGCCTCCGAGGCCCCACAGAACACAGGATCATGGGTGTGGCCGGGTTGACCCAGGTCCCTGCTGTGCTCCAAGTGCTGCTGAGGACTGGGCCCCTGCCCCGTCCTGACGGGCTGCATCTGTAGAGCGGAGAGACTTCCCTGCTCTGTCTCATCTGTCCAGGGATGGGGATGCTTCTCATTTCACAGACGGAGCAACCGTTTGAGTAGTGGGTTCTCAGCGCAGTGGTTCACCTTCTCTGGGCTGAAGACCACGGGTCCCCCCAACGGTCTTAGTATTTGCTAATTTCCCTTCCCTGGGACACGTGTCACTATCACTTTAGAAATGAGGTGTCCAGATGGGAACACAACACAGATGTGACCCAGCTATCACAGAGGGGATGCTAGAAAGCTGCTGAGCAGTGTCTGGAATTGAGACATTTCCCCAGCTGGCCTTATCCTCTGTTTGTGCCAAATCCACAGCATCCTATTAGACATCTGTCCGTTTCAGGCCGAGACAGTTCTATATTTGTGTTTCTTGTGTTTGTAAGTGCGTGTGAAGGAGGCTCTGTTTAGAGACAAGGACTGACTCTGGCTCCCCCTGGAGGACAGCTGGCTGCGGTTAAGGTAGGCAGCCTCGCATACCCCTCTGCTCTGCGCTCCTGTCTGTCCTAAGGTAGCAGATATTTCAATGATCTGGGTTGTTTTGTTTATTAAAATGTCATACCTTCGTAAGAAACGTTCGACTGAGTACGTATCTGTCTTCTTAAGCAGGTGCCTCTGGGAATTTCTCATTGTAACCTGGGCACTTAGAGGCTTCTCTGGGCCTCTGCTTGCCCAGCTTTAAAATAAGGCAGTTTTTCTAGCTCTAAATTATATGACACTTTGGGAGTTAAATAGATAACTAGATAGAATGGGATCTACCTTTTCAATTACAATGGCTGCTATTTTTGTATTATCTCTCTTGTTGAAATTTATTGTGACCCCAAGAAAAAGAACTCCTCCTTTCCCTAACTTTCTGCCTTACCTCTTATTTCTCACCTCCTCCTGACGTTTTGCCACTCCCCACACCCCTAACCTGAAGATGCTCTGAGTTCCGCAGGAAGCAACATAGCACAATGGTTAAGGGTAGTGTCTCTGGAGGGGCCCAGCCTGGGTGTGTGGTCTGGGTCCATCACTGACATCTGGGTGACCCTGGGTGCATCACATAACCTCTCTGTGTCTACTCCATTATCTGTAAAAATGGGGATAATGCCAGCACCTACCTTAGAGACAAATGCATGTAAAGTGCTTAGAATGGTTGCAATAGTGTTCATTTGTTGTTATTTTGTTATTGCTGCTTTCTTACGGGGCAAGATGGCAAATGTAACCCAGAGTCACCACCAGCCTCTTTTCCTCTAGGAAATGCAACAAACAAGCAAGGAAATAAACAGACAACATGGATCCTGAAGTTTCCAGTGATGTCTGTTCTGCGTGTGAGACCAGCACAGGCCACTGTCCCCACCATCAGGAGGAGAGGCCAGCTGGCTGACCAGCAGAATGGGCCATGGAGAGCAGGTCAAGCCAAGGGTTTAAGAGATGGGGTCACAGCCAGCAGGTTGTTCATTAACTTTCTACAAGGCAATAAATGCTAACTGAGGACCCTGAGGGCCACACCCTACAGTAGGGATGAAAATGGATCTGGTTATTGGAAGACTCAACCCAGTAGGAAAGATAAAAAGCAGCATCCTAGGAGTTTGGAGTTACTAGGGAGGGGGTGGGAAGTACCCAAGACCAAGATACAGAACAGGCAAGATCCAAGAGAGTGAAAACTTGGTGAAATCAAAGGTTCAGGTCAATTGCAGGCAAACCCATGACCCGCATGCCACATAGGCCTTCTGGCTTCAAAAAAAGACCCACACTATAAATGGGGGGTAAAAAGTTAGAAAGCTGCTTCTCAAAGTGATAAGAATATACCTTTTTCTCCCTAAGAGGCACACATAGTACCACAATGAAGCTAAATTTATTTTAAATTGATTCATTTTTAAAATAATGTAATCGTTTTATTGTGCTTCACCTTATTGCATTTAGCAGATACTGATTTTTACAAATTGAAAGTTTGTGGCAAACCTGTGTTGTCAGATGATGGTTAGCATTTTTTAGCAATAAAGTAATTTTTAATTACAGTATGTACTTTTTTTTAAGACATAATGCTATTGCACTCTTAGACTATAGCATGAACATAACTTTTATATGTAGTGGGAAACCAAAAAAATTCATGTCACTTGCTTTACTGAGATATTTGCTTTATTGCAGTGTTCTGATACCAAACCCACAATATCTCCAAGGTATGCGCGTATGTTATATAAACTCTGAATAACCACCGTTCACCAGGGGACTGTTTTTAGGGGCCCAGCCAGGAATGAGGGTCAGTACCTTGGAGAGCTCCAAGGGGGTTCCAAATAGCTGAGGCAGGCAACTAGTTTAGCATGAGTCAGAAGCCTGCTGCTGGACCCGTGAGGTGCCAGCCCTTATCTCCTGTGGGTATCACTTGTGAAGGCTGGTGCTTCTCTAGGTGGAGACCCCAGAGTCGGGTCAGCCGGGCAGGTGGGGAGCAAGGGCTCAGGATGGAGACTGGGTATCTGCCCTCTCCCTGGATGCAGTCTTCCTGGTACCCAGGAGAGATCATTGCACCGATCCTGGAGTCAGCTATTAGGTCCTGTCGCTAGAGTGTTTGTGGCATTTTGCTGTCTTAAAGGCGGTTGGTAGCCTTTCTCCTCTAGTGGAGGTGACTTAGTTATTTGAGATAAGACATTGAAAAGGTTGCTGCTGCCTGAAGGCAGAACCAAAGAACTGGGACAAGCTCAGTGGCAGTTCTGCTTTTTCAGCCTCATGGATGTGTGGATCTCTCCAATTGATCCATTCAGTTCTTGTGGGTGTCCAGGGACTGTCTGTGAGACACAGAACGAAGCCAGGCTTTCACACGTTTGTGATTGGCTTCGGACCCTGAACAGTGCAGGCTGATTAAGTTTGGTATAAAACCTGACCAACTGCAGTTTGGGGAGATGCACCCACACGTGTCTGGTGTGTGCGTTTACAGATGGGGGTGTGGTTTGGATATTTCTCTTCTGGAACAAGGCATTTAAAAATAATAATTAATAGGTTCAGTCCCCAGCCAGGTGTGGACTCTGGTGAGTTGGTGATGTCAACAGATTTTATCGTCATGGCTCCTCTTCTTCCTCTTTCTCTTCTCTCTCAGTTTCCCTCGTCTTCAGTTTTCCCTGGGCATATATTGTCTTTTCTGTGCAGGGCTGAGGTATGCACCCGTGGTCCCCTGTGGTAACCATATGCCCTAGATTCTCAGGGACAATTCTGATTATGGATACTTTCATTCTGTTCATTAAAAGTGATTTGTTAAATGTATGACTGAATGTGATTTCATTTTCTGTTTTTGTAAAACCTAAATACATTCCTAAATCAGGAAAATAATCTTCAGTCAAACCACATGTCTGAATTTTGCATGTAGGAAATATCATCACCATATGTCAAAGACTGAAAGGGAAAATAATTTTCATCTCCTGGGCCAGTTCAATCCATTGGAGGAATCACCTGTGTTGAAAAGGAGCCTCAGGCTGTACTGGGAAAGAGGGTCATGATCGACTAGTGATGTCTGTCATGAGCATCATATGGCCACTGGTGTTGTCTTTGGCACCAAGATATTTCTGTTCCAAGATCCTTCTGTTCTCAAGCTGTTTCAAGTCTCTCTTGTCATAGAAAAAGCTGCCTTAGTCATCAGTGGTGAGGGATTATTACCCTAATGTGGTAACCATCCCAGAGGGTGGAAGAGACCCATGTCTCAACTGAGCATCCAGAGATAGGCCAGGAGAAGGGGATATTTTGGGGCTTCTCAGCACTCATTGCAAAGCACATAGCCAGCCCTGTTCTGAATCCCAAACTGAGTTTCTTACCTTGAGCCAACCTAGTTTAATGGAAAGAACCTGGTGTTTGGAGGCACACAGATTTGGCCATATATCCTGAATATTCCAGGTGTACTGTGTGACCCTTAAGAAGGTTATATAACTTTTCTGGGTCTCAGTTTATTCTTCTATAAAAACGAAATAATAATAATTATTATAAACATTAAATCATATAACACATTTAAAGCACCTACAGTGGTGCCTGGCACACAGTAAATACTCCATAAACAGGAGCCCTTCCAACAACAACTTATCAGGACTGAGGACTATGCCATTTGCTCCTGACTGGCTCTCTGAATAAACCTATTTTAAATAATGAATATCACTTGTACTTTGGGCAATAATTTCATCTCACTTCTACTCCCAAATCTGAAAAATAAATAAAGGAGATGACCTTTACTAAATGATTTGGAATTTCAGCAGAAGGTTCTATAATTGCTAGCTAACAGGCCCAGGAAACCAGCTCTTGTGCAATAATTGGAGGTGTGCAGGTTGGGACATTAAATTACGGGCTGGCCTCTTGGAATAGAAACCTTGCCACCATGACAACACCTTTCTGCATCTGCCTGATTAAGTCAACAAATTGTTGGTTCCCAGCCCGAACTGGATGGCAATAAGGGCTTTCTCCTGCTGGAATCTTCAGGTCTTGACATGCCAGTCAAGTACCTTACAAAGGCCAGGTGTGGCATCGGTGGGGGGACACCCAGGAGCAGGAGGAGATACAGCACCTGCTGCCGAGGTGCCTGCAGTCTGTGGGGGAGACCAGCAGAGATGGACCCGTTCAGGAGAGGGAAGGCAGGGTAAGGTCGGCAGAGGCAGCAAAGCAGAGAGGTCAGTGGGGTTGCCCGCTGGAGCCTGCCGGCCGATTCGGATCCAGCCCCGCCACTTACAGGGGTGTGTGCCTTGGACATGTTACTTAGCCTTGTTGGGCCGAGTTTCTTTAACTATAAGGCGGGGATAATCATCATACTTACCTCCTAGGGTTGCTGTGGGAATTAAATGAGCTAATGTTTATAAAGTGCTGAGGACAGTATCTAGCAGATGGTGTAAATATTTGACATTATTATTATTGGGGTTATAACTCTAGTTATCTGAAAACAGAATGACTTCTGGGGTCCAAGTGAGCAGGGAAGGCAGCAGGGGCCACTGGGGGCCTCCTCCACGATCTTGCCCTTGGCTGCAGCCCCTACTGCTGGACGTCTCTGCGCCTTTGCTTCTGATCTTTGCCCTCTTGATCTCCTGACCTGTTCCCACACTCACACCACTCAAGACCCAGGCCGAACACCACGACTGTCAGGAAATCCTTCTGGACTCCAGCCTCCCCCGGCAGGGCCGATCGGCCCGTCTCAGAGCTCCCTGAGCACCTTTCACCTGCACTGTGAGCCCCCTCCACTCTTGCCCCAGTGATTTGCTTCCTCGTGTGTCTCCATCGCCCACCATGCTAGAGGCAGCAGACCTGGATGTGCATTCTGGCTCACAACTTGCTAGAGGTGAGACCCTGGGGAAACCGCCTGCCCTCCCCTCTTGTCTTTGCAGATGGGCACAGCTGCCTGGCAGGGTGTGTAGAGATTGCGTGTCTGGTCCATCACTGAGTCCCTTCCCTCTCTCCTTCTCTCCTTACCTCAGTCTCCCTGATCTGGGGAGAGGTCTGGCGCTCCAGAGAGGCCACACACGCTGTTTCCTGAGCACCCTTCCTCGCCCGTCCTCTGGGCCCCTGGGGTCTACCACAAGGCCTAACGCATGGGGGCAGGGGTGGTGGTGAATGCATGTTTGTATTTTCTTCCCTTCTCCCCTTCTCATTTCACGTCTTCATTCTCTAGCACAGGGCTATCAAATAGTGGGGAAAGGGCCCTCGGTGTAAGGATGAGGAGTGTGAGGGAACCGGGTCCAAGCGCCATGGAGGAGGGCCCTGGGGGCCAGGCCCAGGCCCTCTGTTTGGCTGAGCGTGGCTCTATGACAGGGAGAATTAAATGTGCTCTACTTTTGATTTTGAAACATGTCAAGGGGCAATATCCCTCCCACATTTGAGCACAGGAAAGGGGCAGGGGTCGAGAGTGGCAGGGGAATTGGGGGTGGGATAAGTCAAGAGAAAGAGGAAATTGAGCCCTAGTAGCCTCAGCTGCTGGCTCAGTGACAGGGTGACCTGGGGATGATTCACCCTGTCCACTTGGGGGTGTAGGGAGTGTGCGGGTAGGAGAGGAGGTGAGGGTAGAGGTGGTGAGCACATCACAATCTGGGTCCTGTCCAGCTGATCTCTCTTGGGAAAAGCAGGGAAGGCGTTGAGCTTGGAGTCCCCCACCCCTCTGGAATCCCCTCGAGATACCCCTTCTCTCCAGAGTCTGAGTCAGGCCTGAGCCATCCAGCTGGGTCCGTCCCTGCCCCTGCTACAGAGGGGAAGCACAGACGTGTCCCTTCCTGCTCAGCTTTTACTCATAATGATGCTGTGACAGAAGCCACCTACCACTGGCCCCTGGCTGTGCGCCAGGTGCAGGATAAGCATTTCACATTCTCACCACGACCTGCAGGGGCGGAGGCCACTCTATCCCCATTTAACATATGGGGAAACAGAGGCTCAGGGTGGTGAACTTATTTGCCCAAGGTCCAAAAGGGCACTGGCATAGCAGGGACTCCTTCCTGAGTCTGTGGGCCCCCAAAGCAGTCAATCACCATGACGTTCTCTTAGGAGGTGACGGGGGGTGAGGGGAGCAGAGCAAAGGACATGCTGAGGAGATCCTTGGGTCATCTGTCCCCTCGTGTGGTCAGGTTGGTCGCCCTGGCTGGTTTCCCTGAGGTGATGGCACCCGAGGCTGTCGACAAGAATTGGGGAGACCTGAGGAGGCCAGATATGCGGGCGCAGCTGGTCTGGGCTGAGAAGAGCATCTGTGGGGCAGTGAGGGAGCTGGCCCAGAGAACGGAGGGGAGCGGCCCGAGGCCCTGGACCCTTCAGGAAGGGAGGCAGAGGGCAGGCACCAGGGCTTTATCTGGCGGGGAGGACAGAGAGAACTGACATCTAGGAGATACCTGCTGTGTGCCAAGCCGCATGCTGGCAGCAGGGGACCCAGATCGGAATAAGGCTGGTTTCCGCCCGAGGAAGCTCAGCGGAGTGGCGGAGGCCGGTGAGGAGCCGTAGCAGCGGTGTAACGCGAGATGCGCTACCAGAGACAGATGCGCGAGATGCTCAGGTAGAGGGGAGCGAGGAGTGGATGCGGGCTGTAAAGGCTGTGGGGATGGCTAGAGAAGGATGCCCGTTTGAGCTGAGTCTTGAAGGCAAGCAGTTGTTCACCAGGCAGCCCCTGGGAGAAGGGAGGCGGTGTGGAGAAGCTGCCGCGAGCCGGAGCAGCACCACGGCAAAGGCAGGAGGGAGGCTGGGGCCCTATGGAAGGAGCAGGGGAGGGGTGAGCAGGGTCCAGTGGGGGAGAGCCATGGGGGCTTCCTGGACCACTGGAGGGTGAAGCCGAGGGTGACTTTGATAAACACTTAGATTGGTATCAGAGAAGCAACTCTGACGGCCAGTGTGGAAGATGGACAAATGAGGGGGTGGGGCTCATGGGGAGGCTGGGAGATCCTATCATGAGGATGAGAGATGGAGAGTCCTGCTGACACTTACACCTGACACCCAGCCTGCCACACTGAATCTGGGCATCTCGAACGGGGCAGGTGGCACCAGCCACCCCTGGCTCCCTCTCCTGGGTTCTGACCAAGGAAAAGGTGAAGCAGGGTGGCCCAGGATCCTGCAGATGGAAGCAGGAGGACACAGGCCAGACCAAACTTGTCGAGGGCTTGCTTTGTGCCAGCCACTAGGCTGGGTGCTTTGCCTGCCAGGCAGATGTCTTATGCTCAAACTTAAGATGAAAAAAATGAAGGGTCAGAGAGAATGAGTAAGCTACCCCAGGGCACACGGCGGGTGAGGTGGAATTGCACACTGGGCCTCTCTGACCTCAGAGCCTTTGGACTCTGCCAGGCTTGTGGTTTTCACCAGCTCTGAGATAGCTGCTGCCCTCATTTATTCACTCAGCAAATACTGATCTCAACCACGTGCTGGGGGGACTCTGGGGTGAATTAGGCACAGCAACTGGGTGCACAGAGCTCATGGCTCTACAGAAGAGAGGCACACACACACATACAAATACACACACACACACACACACACACACACACACACACACACACACAACACAAGGTATAAAGTGGCCCATGGGAAAAACAAACCAGACCCTTCAAAGAGATGATCTCCATCAGGACGCTAAATGCTCTTGCAGAAGAAGTGGCTCAGAAACCCTTTTCCTTCCTGTCTACTCACATCTTATGCCCTATTCCCTTTTCTTTCCAATTTTGTTCTCATTTTAAGATGAGGGAACACAGGGTCTGGAAAGAGGATGCCTGTTCTTGCTTTGCATATCCTTTCACCCGGAACGCAGTGATATGGAACATTCCCACCTGTGCCAACCCATCCTCACTATAACTTACAAGATGGTACTATTATCATTCCCTTATAAAAGGGGAAACTGAGGCTTAGTGGGAGGGTCCTGGGCTTGTCCAAGTTCATTTGGACCCAGATCCAGACAGCCCTCCGCTTTTTTGCCTCCCAGGTTGAATGAAAGTGCGCTGGTCTGTATCCAGTGGGCACTTTAATTTAAAGGCATCAGACCAATTAGGTTCCCAATTGGAACATTAAATATTTAAAATATTAAAAATTCTTTCGTATCATTTAGTTACAGTCTGGTCACTGTAGGGCTGGGGAATGAACAGCCTCGAGGTTCACATGCACTTGCTCATCAGGAAAGTTGGCCTCACTTTCTTCTGGAAGCTTCTTGCAGAATTAGCTCTTGCTTCTGGTTTCATTTTATTCTGTAGCCACTTTCCAGAATATAAAAATGTGTATGTTTCAGGGGGAGGTGAGGATGGGGATGCTTGAAAACAGTCAAGCATGTGATTAAATTCTGTAATCTATTTGTTCTAACCAGCCTATGGGAGGGTAAGCATGAGGAAACCACAATTAAATGTGTGTAAATTTTTCTAGACAGTTGCAGAGGATGGATTTTTATAATCCAAGCCATATTTTAAATGCTTCAGGTGGTGTGGATGAATTTGATGTCTGCAGTAAATTATTTAATAATCTAAGGAAATCTAATTTCCTTCTCTCTTTCTCCTTTTCTCTCTCTTTCTTATAATGTTTTCTTTCATGTGAAGCTCTTTTTCCTATGTCAGGTCACCTTAGGTAAATGAGCCCAAGACTAGGTTAAGACACCAGGGTTTGATGTCAGTTCTGCCACTTAATAGTATGTGGCCTTGTATAAGCATCTCATCTTGCTGGGTCTTGTTTTCTTCAGCTGTAAAATGGGTACAGTCTTCCTAATCTGGCAGGTTTGTCTTAAGGAGTAAACAAGCTGATATATGTGAAGCGCTGGGTACAAATCTTGGCAGAAGGTAAGCTCTCAGGTTTTATACCCAAGAACTTTCTAATCTGATGGTGGTGAGAAGGTGAAAACAGAAAGTACAGAACTGTGGCTGAGTGCCAATCCAGGAAGGTACACACAGGGATTGTGGGAGCCCTGAGAAGGGGAGCCCCACTTTCATGGAGTGGTTAGGGAGAAGTCAGAGTTAGGGACATTCAAGGTGGGTTTTGCAGAGTAAGAAGGAACTGTTCACTCAATTATTTATGTATACCCTGCCTTATTCCCAATAAAGAGGTAATATGATTTATAGATATTCTACATGAAGGTAAAATAAGGTAAATGAGGAAATATGGTACAAGGGAAATAAGGAGAAGGAACTAAAATAAAATCATGGGGCAGGTTAGGACATTAAACTGCTGGAGGTGATTAACACATTTGGCGCTAAGCTTCCTAGCAATGAGAACAAAAAGGGAACATGATCAGGTTGGCAGTTCTCAGTCATCGTGTTCATAGGATAAAAACAAATCAGGTGCCCAGGATGTGCACAGCTTTCCTGGGGCTAAGAACTGACACATGTTTTCCCCAGGACCCCTCGACAAGGGAGCTCTGTGTGGCATAGTCCTTAATGATATCATTGCAATAATCATGTTGTTCCAATGTGAATGCTTCTGAGGGGGAGTGTGCCAGGTAGGGAACAGTGTTCTTGGCAGAGGGAACAGCATGAGCCCAGCTCCAAGTCTTTATCAGGGGTTCTTTGCAGGGTATGTCTGCTGGCCAATTCCCAGCATGCTTCTTGGATGGGGTGACCCAGTGGGGCCTCGGGGTACCTGTGGAAGCAGTCTGGGGGTGGATGACATTGCATGGGTGCACAGGAAGGGCAATGCTGGGGTGTGGAGACCTGTTGGGATGAGACAAGGGTCCGGGTTTCTCTGGCCGCGTGATACGACCCTTTGCAATCATGTTGGAGACTCAGAAGGCGGGGCCTTGGCAGTGGTGCAGGAAGCCTGATTGGCTGGGCTGCCTCCTGCCCTTGGTCCCCAGAGGCTGGATGCCTTTATAAAGAAATTGCAAGACTTTTTCTTGTATGAAATTAAAAACAAAAAACACACATACTCTGCAGGCTGTCAGGAAGCAATGTGAGAAACCTGAGCTGCCCCACTGTCAGAGCCTCAAATTTTGGGGTTTTTGTCTGTTCTATTTCTGAGGCTGGTAAACTGGTTTCCTGTTTGTTGCAAAATGGGTGGTTGTCGCTGTCTGTGCCTGGCCTGGAGGGAGGTGGCCTCACCCGCTGAGGCCCGTTGTTCTCCCCTGAGCCAGTTCCCTTCTGAGCAGCAGCCAAAGAGGAACCCAGAATTGAGGGGGCAAGGAAACGGGGCACCCTGCCAGCTGCTTCCCGGGACACCCAGGGGTTTGAAGTCACCACACTCAGTTCTGCAATACCTCTCTCTGGAAAGACTAGCTCTGTGTCACAAAGAGGAGACCTTTCATACCCAAGGGTCAAATGAGAGACTCAGAAAGAGCGTGAGGGCGGGACTTGGAAGAAAGAGCCAGCCATTGTTAGAAGGGTCAGGGAAGAAGAGAGAAAAACTAACGTTAATTGGTACTTGTTAGGAAGCTGCCACTTTCACAGCTCTCTCAATTGTTGCATGTGATTCCCATTTTACAGATAAGGAGACTGAGGCTCAGACACATTCAGTTGACTAGACCCACTTACTCAGGAGCTGGCAGTCTGACCTGCCTTGGGGAGCAAGTTCAACATTCCTCTCTGATCCCTATCCCCACACCTTTTTACTGAAGCTCCAAGAGGCAAAAAAGCTTGCAGAAACTCACATGGCTATTTAGTAGAAGAATAAGAAAGTTAGTTAATTCCTGGTTTCTGGTCTACTGGTCTTCCAAACTGCCTTAGATGCTTTCTAAACTGGCAGGGAAACGATGCCAGCCTGACCTGGGACAGAGTTGGAACTCCTAGCCAGGCAACCCAGGCCAGCCAGCCATGGAGTTTACATTTGTGAGCATTGCCTCTCTCTCAGAGCCACTAGATGGTGACGGACCGGGTCATAGGGTTCTGTTTTTCCCTGCCCCTCCCCCTCACTCCTCCACATGCCATCCCAGATCCTGCGACTCCCCCATTGTCTTTTGGGGTAAAACAATGACTGCCCTTCTAAAAGTGTAGGTCTGTTTTATTAGCTGGTTATTCCCTTTTATTGGTGTTTTTTCCAACCTCCTCCTGGATGCCGGAGCGGAGGGCATTATTGCGAGGAGAACTGAAATCTATTTTCACGTGTATATTTTCTCAAGCAACAGATGCTAAAAGTTATCATCGATTTCTTGCAAGAGTTCTTAAATTCCCAAGACTGGAACCAGTACCTGGGGGCATTCTCAGGTCTTAGTAGATCTTCTCAAATGCTTAGTTTTCCAGATTAACCCAAAGCAGAGCTGGGCACAGGGTGGGGTAGAGACATAAGAAAACCCATCAGCCTAGACGGCATTGCCTTGAGGGGCCCTGGAGAGGGAAGAAGGGAGACGAACCTGGGGGTGAGGCGGTGAGAATGACCTGGTGCGAGGGGCTTTTGCTGTCTGCCAGTGTCCCCTACTTTCCTACCTCCTTCCCACTCCCTCTGCCTTGGATAATGTCTTCTCCCCATCACTTCCTGCTGAGGCCTCGCTTCCTTCCAGGCTTAGAACAGAGCGAAAAAGCCTTGCATCTTCTCCTTCCTCCAAGCCCTGATGAGCCTTTGGTTATACTACCTCTCTTCTGACCTGTCTTCACCGTACTTGCTTTTAAGTTTTTTTGTGACTTTCTTTAACTCCACTTGGTAATTGTAGCTCCTTGAGTGTGAAGATGCCCTAATTAGAGTTTATTGTCCCCAGGGCATGGTTCAGGGCCTGACAATGTAGAAGAAAGGGAGGCTGGGTGGGTAGGCAGGTGGGTAGTGAATTCCTTCCTTTGTCTCAGGGTAGGCTCTGGCTGGCACATTATGGGAGAGGCAGGGAAGGACAGTCCCAGCTCAAGCCCATCCTCCACCCCTGGGCCTGTCATCTCTCTGAATAGGAAGCAGTCTTGTCACTTGGGTTGCTGATGCTTCACTACTTTGCAGATTTTGTGAAAGGGGCACCCACCTTGTTTCTGCATCTTCTCCCCTGTGGCTGGCCACATTTGTGCTTTGTCCTTCGTTCTAAACCTTCCTGCTATTTTTGCTATCTATTGCTACCTAAAAGACGAATCTAAGACTTAGTAGCTCAGAACAATGACTTCTTATTTCTCACAGTTCTGGCTGGGCAGTTCTCCGCTGGGCACCGTAGCTGAATGCAGCTCGTGGCAGGGCTGGGCTGGGAGGTCCAAGAGAGCCTCACCCCCATGCCTAGGGTCTCAGTGCTGGTTGGTTCTCCTCCATGTGGTCTCTCATCCTCCAGGAGGCCAGACCCAGCTTCTTCACAGCATGTTGGTCTCAGGGTTCCCAGAGATGTGAAGGCAAAGCTGCTAGGCTTTTGAAGGCCTAGGCCAGAACCGGCACAGCATCACTTCTGCCACATTCTTTGGGTTAAAACAAAAATCAAGGCCAGCCATATTCAAGGGGAGGGAAGATAGACTCACCCCTTGTTGACAGGAGTGGCAAAGTCACATTGCAAAGGCTCTGGGACTATTTAGCAATGATCCACTACACCCTGCTTTGTTTGCTTTGAGAGAGAAAATCCTCCTTTTGGAAACCTTTGTGAAACGGTTTCTAAGGAAGCCGTCTGAACATGGCATTGTCAAGTTCAGGAATTGATGCTCTGGTCCCTGCCTGCCCCAAAGCTCTGGAAGAGGCTGTTTGCAGAGTGGAGCTGGGGATGGCTGCTTCTAAGGAATGTGAACACCCACCTTCTTAATTAACATGAGCAACAACTTAGGGTGCACGGCCCCTGCACTGCATGAAGGGAGGGCTTTCTCAGGATTGGAGTCACAGTTGTAACCTCAGGCACCACTCAGATCATGCTAAGTTTTCCCTGGAGTCCTGTGGGCATTAATCATTAATCCCCCTATGAAAATAGACCTGAATTTTTTTTTTTTTTTGCCATTTCAACATCTGTTTCTTGGGCTAAAGATATTTTAAAACTCTTCTTCCTGGGTGTAGAAGTTAGTTTTTTTGTTTTGTTTTAATGACAAGCAACAGAAACTAATTTTCACTAACTTTAAAAAAAAAGAAGAAATGTATTAAAGGGGAATGAGGACCTCATGGAATTGGTGGGAGGCTGAAGAATTGGGCCAGGAGAGAGCAAGAAGCAAAATAAAGGACTGACAGGTTGGAAACACATTTATAGTCTAGGGGAGTGCTCAGAGGGTACAGGCCAAGAGCTGTAGGAGCATCAGGGCTGGTATGTCTATGTCAGCCTGGGGGAGCTGGGGACATTTCACAGAATTGGCAGTGTCGACCTCAGACGAAAAGTTGGGAAACGCATTCAGGCTGGTGGAAAAGCATATGCAAAGACACTGAAAATTGAGGTGATCTTGTTTAGGGACCCACAGGTAATTAGTTCAAGTGTCAGTGGCAGGAAAAGTATAGGAGGGAGGCAGAGAATGGAATGGGAGGTACTCACCAGACAATGGACAGCCTTGAGTGACTATTGAGGAGTTGGTATTGTACCGTGTAGGCCAGAGTTTTCCAAACTGGGTTCCTGGAACTCTAGTGGCCTGAGAGATGCTAGTAGATGCCCCTTGAATAAAGGATTCCATGAGCACATAAGTTTGGGAAATATGTATATTATCATGTATTTCTCTCTTGGCTGATCACCAAGATACTAAAGGCTCTGAGAAGTCCTGCAGTAAAGAAAACATGGGAGGAGACCAGCTGGGAGGCTGAAGTTATGCTCCAGGTGAGAAATGCTAGGTGCTCTCTGTCCACAAGCTCAGAAGGAGGTTTTCCTCCCTACCTACCGTAGTCCTGCAGGATGTTACAAAAGCAAAGCACTTTAATTCTCTTGAAAAGCGAATGGGAAGAAGAGGGGGACTTGGTCGTAAATCCACTACAGTAGAAAGGGATGAAAGTGGAAAAAAATGTTCATGTGGAAAGTGAGCCCTCTGACAAAATGCTAAGTTTTTTGGGGGAGGGATGAACTCAGTATTTCTAGATTTGTTTTCATGACAAGGCCTCAGTTCCCTTTGGCTTTTGCTGAAAATGATACGTTTTCCCAGACTTGCGACTTTTGCTGCCATGGTTGAACATCGCTGCATTCTCGGCTCTAAAAGTGCAAAATATTTCCTCTCCTGCTGAGTGGTTCTCTTTAGTTTTTAAAAATTATTATTTTTGTTTGTTTGTTTTTGGTCACATTGGGTCTTCATTGCTGTGTGCAGCCTTTCTCTAGCTGCGGAGAGCGGGGCCTCCTCTTCACTGCAGTGGCTCTCATTGCGGTGGCTTCTCTTGTTGCGGAGCACAGGCTCTAGGTGCACAGGCTTCAGTAGTTGTGGCTCTAGAGCACAGGCTCAGTAGTTGTGGTGCATGGGCTTAGATGTTCCACGGCATGTGGGATATTCCGGAACCAGGGATCAAACCCGTGTCCCCGGCATTGGCAGATGGATTCTTAACCACTGCGCCACCAGGGAAGCCCCTAATTATTTTTTTTTAATGAAAAAAAGTGTGGAAATTAAAAATGCTCTTTCTTCCCTCCTCTTGGAAGAAGGGGAGGGAAGACTTTCCCAGAAGGATTCCTCCAGGGTAGAAGAACAGAAGTTAAGCCAGGACTACTGAGATGGTGACGTGTAGCCCGGAGGCTGGGTGCTTTGCTGTGCTCACTGTGAGGCTCCAAACCCTGGGAGCTGTGGGCTTCCAGTGCAGATTCAGGAGAGTGACGGCGGCTGGACCCTGGTTACAAATGAGCAGAGGAGCCTGGAGCTTTAGCCAGGGCCTCGTGCTGGGCTGGGAGACACCCAGGCGTGGGCTTTGGGAGTGGACCCTCCACGTCCTCAAGAATATTCCTACCAGAAACCTCCACCATAAGAAGACACTGGTCGTAGGACTCCGGGTGACAAAGAAAGGGGCTCATTTGACAATGACTTTTTTGCTATGGCCATCCCTGCTCAAACCTGGAGAAAAAAGGAGAGGAAGACTTTTTTCATCAGTTTCACAACATAGCTTCTGGAAGGATCAGTGAAAGATAAGAGAGAGGATGGCAGCCAACACCTATTAAGCGTCTACTTTACGCCAGGGACTTACAGCTGGTGTGTGTTTTCATCCACATGTGCATGTTGTCCTCAGTGCAAGCCTCTGAGGTGCTTATTAATATTAATTGTAGGGAGGAGTGTGGGAGATGCTATTTTGTTGTTTTTTTAAGTGTTTTCTTTTATTAATTATAAAATAACATGTTTATTTTAGACAATTTAGAATATACAGAAACATACCAAGAAGAAAATAACAAATGCTGAGACCTGGTAAGGGTAAATCACCTGCCCACGTTAGTAAGTGATGGAGTGTGGATTTGAACTAAGAGGCCACAGCATGTGCCCAAATCCTCTCTTCACCTATTCACTCATTCACTCAACCGCCATTGATTGAGTGCTTTCTGTGTATCATAGAAGACATCACCTAATTTAATTTCACAGGAAAAGAATCTGTCAGGAGGCAAAGTTAGTGGCAGGTCTGGGATGTATCTTCAATGTACGTTTAATACATGTACAGATACAGAAATAAATAGGGGTGTGTGTTTATGCTTGGGTTAGGATACAAACAATTATTTCCTAGCTCTGCCCACTAGCAATGACACTCCAGTAGAACTGAGCATACCCACTACTAGATCTTTGTTTCTGAGTACCATTCACCAGTAAAAGAAACCAGAGCTCCTTGGAGAAATGGTTGATTCTGGGGCTAGGTAGGGAAGCTACAACATGAGCCTGAAACATCTTGTAGTTCCAGAAGGTAAGGAAGTGCTTAAAATGAAACCCAAACAAAACAAAAGATAAGGGTATGTCTAAAGGACTTACAGGCCGACTAGAAAGAGCTCTCAATGGCCAAAGCTGAACAACTGGAGCAATAAAATAAATAATGATAACATTGAATTATAACCAAAAGAATCCATGAATCCATGTATTACAAATAAACGAATAAATAAATAAGTAGGGAAGAAGGCACAAATCTTCTCTGGAGAAGAATTCCAGTTAATATATGCTACTTCCCTTCCAGTAGATGGAGCTTAATTCCTTTCCCCTTGTGGATAAGCTAGACTTAGTACTCATTTCCAAAGAATAGAGTATGGAGAGAGAAAATAGTAACTCATGGTTGATAAGCCTGGCAGAGACCACCTTAACCAAGTGACAAAGGTTAGCATCCTCAGTTCTAAGTCATGTTGCTATCATGTGACCCCAAAAATGATGCAAGGAGGAGGGCACGTCACTTCTGTGGTATTCCTCTCAAAAACTTATAACCCAAGTCCAGTCATGAGAAAACATCAGATAGACCCACGCTGAGGGATATTCTACAAAATACTGCACCAGTGCTCTTCAAAAATATTATGGTCATGAAAAGCAAGGAAAGACTGAAAAACTGTCACAGATCAGAGGTGAGTGAGGAGACATGACAACTACATGCAATGTAGGATCCTGGATCAGACACTGGAACAGAAAAAGGACATTAGTGGAAAAACTGGTGAAATCCAAGCAAAGTCTGGAGTTTGGTAAATAGTACTGTACCAAAGTTAATTTTTCAGTTTTGAAAAACATATGATGGCTATGGAAGATGTTAACATTAATGGGAGCTGGATGAAGGGTATATGGGAACTTCCTGTACTATCTTTGCAATTTTCCTGTAAATCTAAGATTGTTTCAAAACTAAGTTTTTGAAAATTCTTCCCTGATAAAATAAGTGATGCACCAAAGAAATACAAAAGCCCAATAAACATAGAAAAAGTTCAGTTTGTCTAATAATAAAAAGGTGCAAGTTACAATAATGAGAAATCATTTTTACCTGTTAAATTGGCAAACTTTTTGTTATAAATCCTAAGACTCCTAGTGCTGTGTAGGATGTGGGGCACCTGGGCACTGTAAACAACCACTTGTAAGAGTACATACTTGGAGAAGCCTACAGCTAACATCATACTCAATGGTGAAAAGTTGAAAGCTCTTCCTCTAAGATCAGCAACAAGACTAAGATGCCCACACTTGCTACTTTTATTCAACATAGTATTGGAAGTCCCAGCCAGAGCAGTTAGGCAAGAAAAAGAGATGAAAGGCATCCAGATTGGAGAGGAAGAAGTAAAACTGTCTCTCTTTGCAAATAACATGATATTACATATGAAAAACCCTAAAGACACCACCCCCAAAAATGTTAGAACTAATGAACAAATTCAGTAAAGTTGCAGGATACAAAATCAATATAAAATATCTGTTGCATTTCCATACATAATAATGAACTATTGGAAAGATAAATTAAGAAAACAATCCCACAATCCCATTTACAGCTGCATCAGAAGGAACAAATAATCTAAGAATAAATTAACCAAGGAGGTGAAAGACCTATACACTGAAAAGTATGCACTGTTGAGAGAAATTGAAGAAGACACAAATAAATGGAAAGATATTCCATGCTTATGGATTCGAAGAATTAGTGATGTTAAAATGTTCATACTACCCAAAGCAATATGCAGATTCAATGCAATTCTTATCAATTTTTCATAGGAAGAGAACAAACAATCCTAAAATTTGTATGGAACGACAAAAGACCACAAATAGCCAAAGCAATCTTGAGAAAGAAGAACAAAGCTAGAGGCATCACTCCCTGATTTCAATTATATTGCAAAGCTGTAGTAATCAAAACAATATGGTATTAGCATAAAAAACAGTCACAAAGATCAATGCAACATATCAGAGAGCCCAGAAATAAACCCATGCATATAAGGTCAATTAATTTATGATAAAGGAGCCAACAATATACAATGGGCAAAGTACATTCTTTTCAGTAAATGATGTTGGGAAAAATGGGCAGCCACATGCAAAAGAATGAAACTGGACCACTATCTTACACCATACACAAAAGTTAACTCTCAAAATGGATTCAGGACTTGAATGTAAGATCTGAAATCATAAAACCCCTCGAAGAAAAACATAGGTGGTAAGCTCTTCAACAGTGGTCTTGGCAATGACTTTTTAGATTTGACACAAGAAGCAAAAATAAATAGATAGGACTACATTAAACTAAAAAGCTTCTGCACAGCAAAGGAAACTATCAACAAAATGAAAAGGCAACCTAGTGAACTGGAGAAAGTATTTGCAAATCATATATCTGATAAGGGGTTAATATCCAAAATATATAAAGAATTCATACAACTCAATAGCAAAGAAATAATCCAATCAAAAAATGAGCAGAGGATCTGAAGAGACACTTTTCCAAAGTAGACATACAAATGGCCAACATGTGCCTGAAAAGATGCTCAGCATCACTAATCATCAAGGAAATGCAAATCAAAACCACAGTGAGATACCACCACACACATGTCAGAATGGCTGTTATCAAAAAGACAAGAAATAACAAGTGTTGGTGAGGATGTGGAGAAAAGGGAACCCTTGTGCACTGTTGATGGGAGTGTAAATGGGTGCATCCACTATAGAGAACAATATGGAGGTTCCTCAAAAAATTAAAATTGAACTACCATATGATCCAGCATCCACTTCTGGGTATTTATCTGATGGAAATAAAAACACTAATTCGAAAATATATATGCATGTTCACTGCAGCATTATTTACAATAGGCAAGACATGGAAACAACCTAAATGTTCATCAGTGGACGAATGGTTATTCACCCATAAAAAGAATGAAATTTTGCCATTCACAATAACATGGATGGACCTTGAGGGCATTATGCTAAGTGAGATAAGTCAGGCAGAAAAAGATAAATACTGTGTGGTCTCATTTATATGTGGAATCTAAAACAAAACAAAAACAATAAACAAAAAAGCAAGCTCATATATACAGGGAACAGATTGGTTGTTGCCTGAGGTAGGGGGTGAAGGGAGTGGAAATGGGTGAAGGGGATCAAAAGGTACAAAATTCCAGTTATAAAATGAGTAAGTCATGGATATGTAATGTACAGCATGGTGACTATAGCTAATAATACACTATTGCACATTTAAGAGTAGAAGAGTGGATCTTGAAAGTTCTCAACATGAGAAAAAACATTTTTTGTAACAGTGGTGATGGATATTAATTGGACTTATTGTGGTGATCACTTTGCAATGTATACAAATATTGAATCATTACACCGTATATCTGAAACTAATAATGTTTTGTCAATTGTACCTCAATTTTTTAAAAAAGTACAAATTGCTACAGATATCCCAAGGGAAGTATGGCAGTATATATCAAATAGTTGTGCATTTTCACTCATAAGTTCCCCTTTCAGGAATTTATACTAATAAAATACTCACTGATGTGGATAAGGATTACCTAGAAGGATGCTCTATATATCATAGTTTGCAATAGTGAAAGACCAGAAACAATCCATATATACAGGAATGTGGGCACTTGTTCTACTAGTTCTAATACATACATACAGTGACATACCATGTATCCAAAAAAATGGTATGGTAGAATACTGTTTAATATATGGAAAGATTTTTTTTGGTGTAATAAATGAGAAGAGAATGTATACACAGAATGATACAAATTTAGGAAAAAAGCATGTACATGTATAGAAAAATATTTAAAAGACAAATACCAAAATGTTTATAAGTGTAATTTCTGAGTGGTGGGATTACCAGTAATTTTTGATTTTCCTCTTTGTGCTTTTCTATATATTTTTTCAAAATTTTCTATACTTTTGTTTCTTGCGCAAAGGACCTATATGCTAAGCCCCCTTGAGGGTAGTCACAGTGCCTGATAACATAGTAAAAGTTCTGATTCCTGCAGGACAGAAACGTTTCTACTTATAAACTCAGTTTTCCCTTTATTTGATCACAGGTTTTTTTCATTGCTTTATTCCCAGAATTATGCCCAGTACATAATAGGTGTTCAATATATGTTTTGTGAATGAATAAATGAATGAATGAATGAATGAATGAATGCTTATGACAAAGTGGGAAATACACAGCTGAGCCCCCTCTACAGCATACCATCTTCCCACCTGCTCTGCTGGCCTCTCCAGCAGGGCAGCTTCCTGCCCGTCTGAGTAAGACCCACAGGAACCAGTCATGGGACATTGAGACCCAAGCAGTGGGCAGAGAAGTGAAGGACTAGAGGAGTGGCCAGAATAAGAGAAGGATCTTTACAGCAGAGAGCATCCCTGATGAGGCAGAAGAAGCCCAGAAAGCTGGACAAGATGTTAGGAGCAACAGACCTTCCCAAGAACAGACTATATGAATGTCCTGGGTCATCCTAGAAGGTCTCAGGCCCCAAGTTCCCAGAACCCAAGGTCTCTGTGGTGGCATGTGATCCTGCATATGTCCACTGGCTTCAGGGCACACAGGGTGGCAGCTTCCCAGGGCAGCCCACTCTTGTGTGTGCCAGTTCTGATGCTTGGGGAGTTCTTTAGGCTGAACTGAAATCCTCCTCCCTGTAATTCCCATTGATCATTAGCCTTCTGGGGGAATGGTCCTATCATCCTACAATGTGGTGGCCATCCATATCTGGAAGAAAGGAATCCAGGTTCCCTGAACCTTCTCTCTTGCCCATTCATCTCCCTGTCCTTCAGGGACACAACCTGAAGGCTCTAGAGGAGTCAAGAAATGCATTCACACACAGCTACTTTAAGTTCCTCTGCATTTCCTGGTATGGTTTGGGTAGTTCTCCCACTTTTCTCTGTTTTCTGTCCATGTATCTTTCACATATGCACTGACGCTTGAGCGGAACTGCTCCAGTGCAGATTTATTTTTTTAATGTTTTTTTAAATTTAACTTTAAATTTATTTATTTATTTATTTATTTATTTATTTGGGTATAGTTGTTGTACAATGTTGTGTTAGTTTCTACTGTACAATGGAGTGAAGTAGAGTTTCCTGTGCTACACAGCAGGTTCTCATTAGTTATCTATTTTATACATATTAGTGTATATATGTCAATCCCAATTTCCCAATTCATCCCACCCCCCAACCTCCCTTGGTGTCTGTTCATTTGTTCTCTACATCTGTACCTCTATCTCTGCCTTGCAAACTGGTTCATCTGTACCATTTTTCTACGTTCCACATATAGGTGTTAAGATACGATATTTGTTTTTCTGTTTTTGACTTACTTCACTCTGTATGACAGTCTCTAGGTCCATCCATGTCTCTACAAATGACCCAATTCAATTACTTTTTATGTCTGAGTAATATTCCATTGTATATATGTACCACATCTCCTTTATCCATTCCTCTGTTGATGGACATTTAGGTTGCTTCCATGACCTATCTATTGTAAACAGTGCTGCAGTGAACACTGGGGTGCATATGTCTTTTTGAATTATGGTTTTCTCTGGGTATATGCCCAGTAGTAGGATTGCTGGGTCATATAGTAATTCTATTCTGTTTTTTAAGGGACCTCCATACTGTTCTCCATAGTGGCTGTATCAATTTATGTTCCCACCAACAGTGCAAGAGGGTTCCCTTTTCTCCACACCCTCTTTGGCATTTATTGTTTGTGGATTTTCTGATGTGCCCATTCTAACCAGCGTGAGGTGATATCTCACTGTAGTTTTGAATTGCATTTCTCTAATAATTAGTGATGTTGAGCATCTTTTCATGTGCCTCTTGGCCATCTGTATGTTTTCTTTTGCAAAATGTCTATTTAGGTCTTCCACCCATTTTTGGATTGGGTTGTTTGTTTTTTTGATATTGAACTGCGTGAACTGTTTGTATATTTTGGAGATTAAGCCTTTGTCCATTGATTCATTTGCAAATATTTTCTCCCATTCTGAGGGTTTCTTTTCATCTTGTTTATGGTTTCCTTTGCTGTGCAAAAGCTTTTAAGTTTCATTAGGTCTCATTTGTTTATTTTTGTTTTTATTTCCATTACTCTAAGAGTGGGTCAAAAGGATCTTGCTGTGATTTATGTCAAAGAGTGTTTTTCCTATGTTTTCCTCTACGAGTTTTATAGTGTCCAGTTTTACATTTAGGTCTTTAATCCATTTTGAGTTTATTTTTGTGAATGATGTTAGGAAGTGTTCTAATTTCATTCTTTTACATGTAGCTGTCCAGTCTTCTCAGCACCACTTATTGAAGAAGTTGTCATTTCTCCATTGTATATTCTTGCCTCCTTTGTCATAGATTAGTTGACCATAGGTGCATGGGTTTATCTCTGGGCTTTCTATCCTGATCCATTGATCTGTATTTCTGTTTCTGTATCAGTACCATATTGTCTTGATTACTGTAGCTTTGTAGTATAGTCTGAAGTCAGAGAATCTGATTCCTCCAGCTCTGTTTTGTGTGTGTGTGTGTGTGTGTGTGTGTGTGTGTGTGTGTGTGTGTGTGTGGTACGTGGGCCTCTCACTGTTGTGGCCTCTCCCGTTGTGGAGCACAGGCTCTGGACGTGCAGGCTCAGTGGCCATGGCTCATGGGCCCAGCCTCTCCGCAGCATGTGGGATCTTCCCAGACCGGGGCACGAACCCCTGTCCCCTGCATCGGCAGGCGGATTCTCAACCACTGTGCCACCAGGGAAGCCCCAGCTCTGTTTTTTATTTTTTTTTTTCCCCTCAAGATTGCTTTGGCTATTAGGGGTCTTTTGTGTCTCCAGACACATTTTAAGATTTTTTTGTTCTAGTTCTGTGAAAAATGTCATTGGTAATTGGATAGGGATTGCACTGAATCTGTAGATTGCTTTGGGTAGTATAGTCATTTTCACAATATTTATTCTTCCAATCCAAGAACATGGTATATCTCTCCATCTGTTTGTGTCATCTTTGATTTCTTTCTTTAGTGTCTTATAGTTTTCTGAGTACAGGTCTGTTACATCCTTAAGTAGATTTATTCCTAGGTATTTTATTCTTTTTGCTACAGTGGTGAATGGGATTGTTTTCTTAATTTCTCTTTCTGATCTCTCATTGTTAGTGTATAGGAATGCAAGAGATTTCTGTGCATTAATTTTGTATCCTGCAACTTTACCGAATTCATTGATTAGCTCTAGTAGTTTTCTGGTGGCATCTTTAGGATTTTCTATGCATAGTATCATGTCATCTGCAAACAGTGACAGTTTTACTTCTTCTTTTTCAATTTATATTCTTTTATTTCTTTTTCTTCTCTGATTGCTGTGGCAAGGACTTCCAAAACTATGTTGAATAATAGTGGCAAGAGTGGACATCCTTGTCTTGTCCCTGATCTTAGAGGAAATGCTTTCAGTTTTTTACCATTGAGAATGATGTTTGCTGTGGGTTTGTTGTATATTGCAGACTTGAATCACTTGGAAGGTGTCCTTTCTCTAAGTCAGAGTCCTGGAGGGAGCGAAGGCCCAGCCAGATGGCTTCTGCAGGACTGCCTGTCTCCTGCTCACTGGCCTCCTCACAGCACTGACTTCTGTGCTCATGGGCAGTGGGTGGCTCCAGAAGGGCAGGTTTCAGGCATCTGGGTGTTTTCCCCTTCACTTCTTGAGCCTCCTGCATTAGGACATGAGTGTCTGCTCAGTGCAGCAGAGAGAGGGACCTAGGGAGTGGAAGGTGGTGACTGGCAGGGCCACCACGAATAGAAGCCAGAGCTCTAGACAAGGTTTCTGTGAGCACCAGAGAAGCTGGAAGGGAGGCTGTGTTACACATTCTTTCATCCACTCAACACACATTTTGGGAGCCTTGTGCCCAAGAGCAGGCCCTGTTGCCCCATCCTCCCCCAAGGACACGGCCCTGCCCCTGAGTTCGCCTCCCAGACCTGAGAAGGTGAATCCTGTCTTGGAGAACGTTCCCTGAACAACTTCACTTATGCCTGGTGTTGCTGGTCCTGGGCTAGATGTCAGAAACAAGGACGGATGACATGGCTCCTGCCTCAAGCAATCTAGGACCTGGGAGGTGCAGATGGACAAAAAAAAATGATGACATGGTAGAGGTGCTATGGTAAAGATTTGGGGGCATACAGGACAGGAGGAGTGCTTACTTCTACCTGGCTAGCATGTCTGCACAGGCTTCCTGGAGGAGGTGTCCCTTGAGCTGGGTCTGGAAAGCTGAGAAGGTGTTCCCAGGCGGCTGAAGAAGGGGTGTTGAGGAGAGGGCAGAGGGTGTGATGCCTGAGAAAAATATGATGCTTGAGGAAACTAAAAATAAATAAGTGGGTTTGGAGTAAAGAAAGGAAATGTATGTCTGGAGAGATGAGTAGGAGCCAAATCAGAAAATGGCTTGTATAGCTATTGTATTGGATAGGATTAGATTTTCTGCATATAAAACAGCAACAGCAAACTAAAACGACTGTGGTTTAAATACATAGGGTTTATTTTCCTTTCACATAAAAGAACCAAATGTAGCCAGCCTAGGCTTACTGTGTGGCATCCACAATATAAACAGTATCCAAGCTCCTCTCTTTCAGGCCCTCCAACCACAAAGCATGGCTTCCATCCTGAAGGCCACCTCACGTTCTAAGATGGCTGCTGAAGTGCCAGCCATCACATCCAATTTATATAAAAGAACAAGAGAAAGGCAGAAGAGCCACGCAGCCATCTGTGCTCCTTTCAAAAAGACTTTTTGGTAGTTCCTCCCAATGATTTTCCCCTACATCTTATTGGCCAGGGGTTAGTCACCTAGCTGCAAGAAATGAGGGGAGGTAAGAGTTTGAAGAATGAAAAAACCTCATTTCAGCAAGATGATCAAAGATCAGAAGGAGTTTATCCATCAAAGAAAGGGCATAGGGTGTTCCAGGAAGAAGCAACAGCAGGTGCAAAGGTGTACAGGTGTGAAGGAGCATGCGCTATTGGGGGGACAGTGAGTGGATGTGACTGGCTCAAAGGTAGACTGTGTGTGTGTGTGTGTGTACACAAAATGTGTATGTGCATCTATACATATGTGTGTCATATGTATGGGGAAGGGTTAGGAGGGGTTCTGAGAGGGAGGATGGGGCAACTATGACAGACTGGAGTGAGTTTGGACTTGATTCTGCAGGAAAGGGTGAATCATGCAGACTTTCAGGGGGTAAGTTAATCAGATATGAGTTTTTGAAAGGTCAGTCTGAACACTCAGGTCATGGAGAGAGAATGGGGCTGGGGGTACTGGTGTCAGAATGTGTGCACCTTATTCATGGGGCAGTAAGGGAAATTGAGACAAACCAGGATGGGTGTTGGGCTCAGGGAAATGAAGTTGTCTTGGAGGGAAGGGCCACGTTGTGGAGGCCTGGAGACTTGCCATGGTAAGAAACAGGGAGCCACTAAAGGTTTGGTAGTCGGGTTTCCTAACTATGGATTTTTCCATGGCCAGTGGGGTCATGTCTTCAGCAGGGATGCTTGCTCTGGCTTTTGGTGGAAGGAAAAAAGGAAACTCACTTTACTCTCTCTACACTGCCTCTTACCTCCTTTTGCAGATCTGAAAATGAAAACACAGAGAGGTTAAGCAACATGTCCACAGTGGCACAGCTAGGAAGTGGCAGAACCAGAGAAGCCAGTTCCACCAGTCACCTCTGACCCTGGAGAAACACCTGACTCTGTTTCCTAGACTGGTGGCTGTTACTTTGTGGGGTTATTTTGTTTTACATGACATGGGGTTTGACCTGGATGTTATGTGTGATCCTCTCTGGTGACAAGCCACGTATTCATAGCTTTTTACATGTACTTATTCAAATGAATCGCTGATGTGTCTCTTACTGAGGCAACATGACTGGGAAGACAGGAGGGTGGTCTGGTCCCAGCCCAGCCGGTGACAACACTGGCGGCTGAGGTCCCAGCCCTTTACTTCCTGTTCAAAGTTGCCTTTTCAGTGAACTAGAGAGTTCAGACTAAATGAATATTTCCCAAATCATCTGTGTTCCACCCTCACAATTCATACCACACCAACCTATCCCCTAGACTATTATTTATTTAAATTTTTCTTTAAATATATTTACATTGATGTATTTTTTTCATCCAGTCTTGACCTAAACATGGGTCTGTAAAATCACGGGTTTGTTTTGATTTGATTTTATCTAAGTCACATTAAAATAAACTCATAACTATAAATAAAACACAAAAGTTTGTCTATAATGATAGTAATAATAATAGCTAACAAATGTTGAACTGAGCGCTTCCCTAAGCAGAGTAATATATGAACTCAGTTCATTTTTGCAATAACTCTATGAGGTAGGTACTTTATTAGCCCCATTTCACAGATGAGGAAACCGAAGCACAGAGTGACTGTGTAACGTGCCCAAGATCACACAGCTAGATCCACTTCAAATAAACTTATAATCCTCCAGCAGTCCCTGCTCCCCATCTTGGGAAGCCCAAGGCAAGGCCTGGCTCTGTCTGAGGTGCCACGATTCTACAATAGATTTTGCTGCAGCGGGTGTGGTGACATGAGTATGGTGATGTGAGCTGGCCCGCAATGATTGCGGTCCAGGGAAGGCGGTGGTGCCCAAAGAGGGAAGGAGTGTGTAAGGATGATGCTGATTCCCTGCGGACCAGGAGAGATGGGGAGCAGAGAGGTAAGGTGGCTACAGGGTTTTGCTCCAGTGTCTCCAGAGCTGGAGGGACCCCTGACAGGAAAAGATTTGGAGATTGGCAGGGGATACGGGATTCTGCTAAAGTGGGAAGAAGGCTGTGCTCAGCTGCCAAACAAGTTGAGATGGAGGACAAAGGAGCAGCTGGCTGACGTGCCCTCCTTTCCACAGGCAAGTTTATAGGCACTTATTTGGAGTTTTCCTTATTCCATTTGCAATTCACTTCTAGCAGAGTGATTTGCATCATTCCCAGCTTTCTTCAAATTTCACTTCCCTGGATGAGATGCAATATGGAGAAACCCTTGTGCCCAAAGCACTAATTACCTGGACCACATCCCAGGACGCCGTTGCTAGCAGGATGCCCGGTGACTCACCTGTGCTTCCCTGTAACAAATGGACTTGGCCGGGCCCCAGAGCGCATCAGAGCTGCGGGATCCACTGTCCTTTGTTCCCAACTGGGAAGAGGGACTACTTGGCCATGCCCCCACGCTCAGGCCTCTCTCTCCCTCGTCCCCATGGGACCCCTGGCTCCTGAACTGCGAGGGGTCACTGGCTGGGTTACTTTGCCTCTCTGGGTCTGTGCTCATCTGGATGCAGCCCAAACTGTCTCCTAGTAATTTTGAGGAGTCCTCTAAGGGGTCTCCTATATACCCACCACGCTGTGCATCAGCTGTGGTCCCCAGCGGCATCTTTTCCCTTCCTGCCTTCCTGCTCTGGTTCCCACTTAAGCACATATGCCTCCCTTGAAGCTGCTCAGAGAAGCTTCATTCTTGCTGCCACCTATCAGGTGGTGGCCACTCCTTGCCAGGGGGCTCAGTCTGGATGGTCCCAAGGCCTCCAGTCCTCAGGCACAGGGCAGTGTGGACTCTGGAGAGAGATGGGAAGCTGGGTGGAGATAGAGGTGGCACTTTATCACCTGAGCCCCAAAGCAGCATTGCGTGGGCCCAAAGTCATAGGAAACCCCTCTCGAGTAGTTCCTTTGGCTTCTGTCTCTGACCTCTCTCTCCACAGGAGCTCAGAACTGGCCAGGGGACCTAGGGACGTCCACCCTACTCCTTACTTATTTCTCTCACTTCCTCTGTCCTGCCCCTCACCAAAATTTCTCCTTTCCCAGCTTGAAAAAAAAATCACCTTTTGCACACAGGTGGAACCACATACAAAGTGGTCTGCTGTGTGTGTGGAAGGGGCGTATGCATATGTGGGGAGGAATTATTGTCCGTGTCTGTGCTGTCCAATATGATAATCGCTTGAAATGTAACTAGTGCAGCCGAGGAACTAGATTTTTTATTTTCATTTACATTTGAATTTAGAAATAAAGCAGCATAGAACATTTTCCCATGACATACAACTTTATTGTTTTGGAAGTACTACAGTTCACTTTTTAACCTCCAGTAAGATGTTACTGTTGTGTCATAGTGTGTATGTCAGATGCCAGCGTTGCTTCTAGTACCTCATTAATCGTTTCTTATATTTATTACTCAATGAAATGATAGTATTTTGGATATATTGAGTTCAATGAAATATGTTACTAACGTTAATTTCACCTTGTTTCTTTTTCCTTTTTTAACGTGGCTATGAGAAATTTACTTGTATCGCTCATATTATATTTTTATTGGACAGCATTGGTCTAGAGTAGAAATTGGCAATCCTTTCCCGTAAGAGGCCAGATAGTGAATATTTTGGGCTCTGTGGGTTATCTGGTCTCTGTCACAATTACTCAGCTCTACACTGTAATGCTAAAGCAACCATAAACAATACAGAAGTGAATGAGTGAGCTGTGCTCCGATAAAACTTTATTTATAAAAGCAGGTGGCAAGTTGAATTTGACCTGTGAGCTCTCGTTTTCAGATAACTGCTTTAGGCAGGCAATAGGAAGTGGACTGTGAAATGTAAAACTGGAAGTGATGAGGGTTAAAGGAGCATCCTTAAGGCTGAGCTGAGAAGGAAGGGCAGGCTCTGAGCAGAGGATGGAGTAAGAAAAGTCCTGAAAGATAACAGGGGGAAAGGAAACTCACATCTGCTGAGTGCCTAATGTGTGCCGGGCATTTTTCACATATTTTACTTGTATTGACTATGCTAATCCTCTCAACAAAACTGTAGGGTGGATACCAGTACCATAATTAACCCGTTTTCTAGATGAGGTACCAGGATGCATTCCCAGCCTGGACCAGAGCCTGTGCTCTCTGCTTCTTATGTGCTGTTCCCTTTCCTCTCTGCATCTCCCAACACTCTTATGAGGTAAGTGTTAGTAACCTAATTTCACATGAACACCTGGGGCTTAGTGGGGACCAAACTTGCCTGATCTCCACACCCGGTACATGAGCCTGCCCTTGGTCCTAGGTCACCTGCCTTCCAAGCAAGATCTCCTTCTGACGTGTGTCTCCTTGCAAGGAATGCTCTTGTCTGCGAAGCCAGGTCTCCATGCCTCCCTGTTCTGGGCGTTGAGTCCCTGGCACGTGTGGTGAAGGTGATGTCTTTTGGGGGGGGAGCCAGATGCCCCTCCTGCTCCTCCTGGATGCTGGTGGGAGCCCCTGGGGGCATGGGGGCTGCCTGGGCTTCTGGACTCCATGTCACCTCCTCTCCTCATCACAGGCCAAAGAAAAGGATTCCTAGGAGTGGAATTAGTCAAAGGGGGTACAATTCTGAATGTGGGCCCCCTGCCCTCCCCCTTCCTTGTCTACTCAGCCAGTTGTAGGGCCTCTTGGGCTGATCAGATGGCGGCAGATGACATACAGGAGGAATAAAGCAGCAGAAGGAGGTGAACTGATTCTTATATAGAAGGGCCTGGAGGCATGGCCGGGAAAGGAAGCTCCCAGAGGGAAGACGGGCTGAGAAGGACTTGGCCAGAGAAGAGGGGGGACTGAAGAATGCAGTCCAGCAGGTGTAGGAGGCAGAAGGGAGCCATCTGAGTGGCTGCCCTGTGGAGTGGCCCTTGCACATGAGAGAAGGAGGGCTGTGGGTATTTAGGAAGCTTGGCGTGACCCATGCCTACTCGTTTCCCTTTGCTACCTCCTTGGGAGAACTCGGTCAAGAATTAACAGTACTTTCCCAAACTTGGGGAGCTCGGTGTGTGTGTCTTTTGGATGGAGCACCCTGCCAAGATGGACATTCAGGTCCAGTTTTATCTAGGCTTACAAGGCTTTGATAGAGATTTTTGAATTATCTGCCAAAAAGAAAAAAAATTATAAAAGCTTATGCTCTAAGCAGGAGCCTGTTTCATGCCACCCTCACCAAAATGACTAATAATTTCACAAGAGCATTTGCTCCGTAAACGAGGATGTGATGGTAAGAAGACTACACTAGAATTTATGAAGTTTGATTGTAAGCCAAGATCTGATTAATTTGCTTGAGCAAGTCACGGAAACACTCAGGTCTCTGTCCCATTATGTATGTCAGCAGCTGGCCTGACCCAGCCCCTCTCAGTGTGGAGCGCTGCTGCTGCAGCCCCGAACATCCCCAGACTGCCCCACCCAGCCAGCACACGAGCAGTAAGTCTGGGGCAATCGCTCTCCCTGTTCTGAGTCCAAGGATTCCTCCAGAGCAGCACCGACTGATGCAAACATGATGCGAGCCCCCAGTGGGAATCACATGTATCATTTTAAATCTTCTGGTTGCCATGTTAAAAAAAAGTAAGAAGAAACCCCTGAAATCAATTTTAATAATACATTTTGCCTAACACAACATATCCAAAATGATATCATTGCAACATGTCATCAATATTAAAAATTAATAAGCTATTTGACATTCTTTTTTTAAAATACGATGTCTTCGAATTCCAGAGTGTTTTTTACCCTTAGAGCAAATCTCAGTGTGGACCAGCTGCCTCTCAATAGCCACAGGTGGCTTGTGGCTTCCATTTCAGACAGCACAGCCCTACAGCCTGGAGTCCACCTTCCCCAGTAACAGCCCAAGGCAGGCGGGGTAGGCAGGGGAGGCGGGCTACTGGGCTTCCTGACGGAATGATGCTCTCCAGAAGCACAGCTGCCTCTACAGGCTGCAGGTTGCCCCGAGCAACTCGGCGTGATTTGGTCACATGTCTCTGTGCCCCTCTGCAGACCCAGATCCCCCATCCTTCCTCTGCATGGTCCCTGCAGAGCCAGGCAGCTTTTTTATTCCTAAGCCCTGGAAGCCAAAGGATCGGATTCTATGTCCTTTCCCAGATAATGGGCTACTTGCCCCACCCTGCACCTCTTTTAGGAAGAGCTTCCTTCCATGATTCTGGCCACGGCCACTTGCCTTGACTGACCAATGCAAGGACAGCGACCTTCATCAATTCTGGGGGGCGCCTTACCTTCCCCCCCATTCTAAGGGGTCTCTGTCCTCAGTGGGTGATTTTCTGGCCCCGCGATTCTGAAGAACACCCATAAACGTCATCTCCAGCAAGGCAGCCAGCTGTACTTACAAGGCAGGGCTGAAGCAGATGACCTTGAGGGTCTCCTCCATCTCCAGCTGTCCTTATGCTGTCATCTCAGGACCCTGTGTTCTCAGGAAGCTGGGGGGAAAGAGGATCCTTTACGTTTTTTTCCCTTTGCATTAAACAACAGCGACTGGAGAGTGTCCTGAAAGTGCCTGGTGGCTGCAGGATTACCCCCGCCCCCGCTGCCCCCAGTATATTGCTCTGCAAACCCCTCGCCCTACAGCGCCCAGCTGCCCTCCTGCCCACTCTCCTTTTGTCAAGTGGCACATGGATATGTCATTTATTGTAGCATTCTGACAAATAGAAGCCATTCTTCTGATTTACAACCCTGCAACCTCCTCCCTTTGAGTCAGGGTGTGATTCATCTCTTTAATGTGATACTTCTGAAGCCTGCACTCACTCGGGGGCTGAGTGTGGAGTGAACCCTTCCTGCCAGCCTGCCCCCTCGGGCTCCTCCCCACTCGTCCTGACCCCCACACCCCGTGAAAACCAAGCCAGTGGCAGCCCCTGCCAAAGGGCTTAAGCTTTCCCCCTTGATTCTGCCCTGGGAGTTATTCTATGCGGGTCCTGGGAGGACGCGGCAGGGCCCCTGAGAACGAACACTGATTCACATCCAGCTGCAGCCCCGAAGGTTTGACTTGGTTTGGGAGGTCTAGGTTTGAAAACCATGGCCCAGGCACTGTGAAGACCTCTTGTTGGGAGGGACAGTGATAGAAATGGAGGCTACCCTTGTCGCACCCCTACCTCCAGGCTTTTCAGTTCTGACCTGCTTGCATAATCCCCTAAGTGCTTTGTGGAGGCTCCAACGATTTCCCTTCGTTAATTACCCATTCACTCACTGATTCACTCAATGAACAGTCATTAAACTCCTCTCTGTGCTCACATTGCTCTTTTTTTTTTAATTGTGGTAAAATATACAAAACCTAAAACTTACCCTTTTAACCATATTTAAGTGTACGGTTCAGTGGCATTAACTATATTCACATTGTTGGGCTGCTACACCACCGTCCACCTCTGGAACCTTTTTCATCTTCTGTAACTGAAACTCTGTCCCCATGAAACACTGCCTCCACCTCCCTTCAGCACTGGCATCACCATCCTACTTTCTGCCTCTATATAAGATGACTTTAGATACCTCACATAAGTGGAATCATACAATATTTGTCCTTTTGTGACTGGCCTCTTTCACTTAGCATAATGTCCTCCTCATGGTTCACCCATGTTGTAGCATGTGACAGAATTTCCTTCCTTTTTGAAAGAGAAAAACAAATACCATATGCTAACACATATATATGGAATCTAAAAAAAAAAAAAAAAAAAAAAGTTCTGAAGAACCTAGGGCAGGACAGGAATAAAGACAGAGATGTAGAGAATGGACCTGAGGACACAGGAAGGGGGAAGGGTAAGTTGAGACGAAGTGAGAGAGCGGCATGGACATATATACACTACCAAACGTAAAATAGATAGCTAGTGGGAAGCAGCCGCACAGCACAGGGAGATCAGCTTGGTGCTTTGTGTCCACCTAGAGGGGTGGGATAGGGAGAGTGGGAGGGAGACGCAAGAGGGAGGCGATATGGGGATATATGTATACGTATAGCTGATTCACTTTGTTATAAAGCAGAAACTTTACATTGTAAAGCAATTATACTCCAATAAAGATGTTGAAAAAAAATTTTCCTTCCTTTTTTAAGGCTGAATAGTATTCCATTGTATGTCTCTCCCACATTTTGTTTATCCATTCATCCATCAGTGGACACTTGGGTTGCTTGCACCTTTTGGCTATTGTGTCATACTGTTCTTGATGCTGGGTGTGTACAGACGCACAGACATTCTTTGCCCTTTTGGGGTTTCTAGTGTAGGAGAGGAAGACTGGCCACTCTCAGCACAGAAAAGGGCGACAGCAGAGGTCACCATGGAGCCAGAGGAGAGGGCTGAGCTCTCCCCTGAGGTGGCAGAGCAGAAAGGCTGACAACAGCTGGAAAAGACCACAGAACTGAGACTTAAAGGGGGATGTGTGACAGAAGGACATTGCAGCAAAAGGGACAGCATGTGCAAATGCTCAGAGGCAAGAAAATCTTGGTTCCTTCCAAACCTGCCAATTGTGGGACCTGGCTTCAGGCAAGGAGGCGTGGCGGGGAGAGCAGAGGAGATTGGGGTGGCTGATGGAAGGGGGGACTTGTCACTAGGGCTGGCACATCTTCCTCTGTCCTATCAACCCTGAGAAACCAGTGGAGGGTTGTCAGGAGCCTTAGGAGGTGGAAGAGTCCGCCCTGTGGCTGGTGGAAGACAGTCTTAGAGTGAGAAAGACCTCGGAGGCTGGAGAGGAAATTGCCACCATAGTCTAGTGAGAAAAAAGAGAGAGTTGAACAGAAGCAGTCAGGTGGGGGAGATGCAGCAGCTTTTCTTTAGGAGGTAGAAGAGATGGAACCCAGGAGCCATCGGGTGGGTTCGCCTTTAGTTTTGTTTATTGACCTGGGTGAGGAGATCATCAAGAAACGGTATTTATGCTTTAGTGCGGAATGGGCAGGAGGGCGGAATTGAGAGTGACTCTTGGTATCTAACTTGGATCGCACATCGTCCTGAGGATAACTCTCCCTGCCTGGTTGCGGGGACTCACTGGGTATCAGGGCCCTTAGGTGTGGTCTGGTCCAAGTTCTGATTTTACAGAAAAGAGAAGAGAGGCTCAGAGAGGTGTCTGATCTACCCAAATGCACACAGCCAGCTCCTCTCCTCCCTCAGGTGAGCTCTAAATCCACATGAAATGGCTCCTCCCACTACACACCCCTTCTGTTTTAAGAGGTTTTTTTTTTTTTTTTTTTTTTTTTTTTTTGTGGTACGCGGGCCTCTCACTGCTGTGGCCTCTCCCACTGCAGAGGACAGGCTCCGGACGCGCAGGCCCAGCGGCCCTGGCTCACGGGCCCAGCCGCTCCGTGGCACGCGGGACCCTCCCAGACCGGGGCACGAACCCGCGTCCCCTGCATCGGCAGGTGGACTCCCAACCACTGCGCCACCAGGGGAGCCCTGTTTTAAGAGATTTTTATTGCCAGTCACCCCTGCGAGATTTAGAGACTTTAACAAAATTACAAACAATGGGGAAGCAAGAACTTGTAATTAAAATCCTCAGTTTTTGTTATCCTTGCTCTTCATTAAACCTTGGTGGAGCTCAGCCAGCCAGCATACTTTTCTTGCTCAGACACTTGTCTTGGTCGTCTCTGGGGAGAGTGCCCTTGTTTCTGTCTTGGGAATCAGCCCCACGCTACCTTCCTTGCCTGGCTTAACCCAGAGCTCCTCCTGGCTTATGAGAAGCGCTGGATGCATGTTGTGGCACTACGGTTGCTGATTTGGGCGGTTCAGACTCCTGGGCCCCAGACAGAATCAGGTCGACCTTCCTGGGGTCAGGTGGCACCTCCAGCTCCTTTCTATTATTATTATTATTATTTAAAAGTTTTATTGGATTATTGCTGATTTACAATGTTGTGTTAGTTTCAGGTTGCAGCATCGTGATTCAGTTATACATATATTCATTCTTTTTCAAATTCTTTTTTTTTATTAATTAATTAATTTATTTTTGGCTGCGTTGGGTCTTTGTTGCTGTGCGCCGGCTTTCGCTAGTTGCGGCGAGCGGGGGCTACTCTTCGTTGAGGTGCGCGGGCTTCTCACTGCGGTGGCTTCTCCCATATAGGAATCCAGCTCTTTTCTGCATCTGCTCCTACTGTCTGCTCTAGTTTGATTCTGGGCAGGAGGGAGATCTCTATCCTTCCCCCAGAGCTTCCTGCAGGGCTGTCAAAGGGACCTGCTTTGATATGGACTATTAGACTATTATATAGACCCCATGACCACGGCCGCTTTAAGACAGACACAGATCAGTCCCTGAGTCAGTCTCAGACCTGCCCTGGCCTCCTGCCCCTCCCCTGGTTTGGCTCTCACCTGGCTCAGGTGTGGCTCGTCTGGGTTCCCCCATCGGCACCCCTGACTCTGCTTCGTGGGATTCCCAGCGGTCGCCGCTCCCCCTTGGCACTGGCCTTAACACCTGGTCCTCCCTTTGGCACAGAACTCCACTTGGCAGATGGTGACCTGGCCCAACCCCATCCAACTCCATGCCACACTGGGTCCTGTGACTGGCCCAGCTCTCTCTGTGGCCCGGGGGATGGGTGGGGCCTCTCTGCACAGTCTGATCTGCTTGCCATCTCCCTGGGACCCTCCTTCGAGACTCTGGGCTGCTGCTTCTGAGTCTTTTTGTCTCTGCAGTCTCGTTCTCTCTGTCCTGATCGTCCATCTGAAACCTCGTCACTAGCTCCAGGGTCAGGCTGGTTCCCCCGTTCCCCATCAGGAAGATTTGTCCTGAGCTTATCCCTGGGCCTATGTCATTTCTTTTTTAAAAAAAATAAATTTATTCATTTTATTTATTTATTTTTGGCTGCATTGGGTCTGTTGCTGCGCAAGGGCTTTCTCTAGTTGCAGCGAGCAGGATCTACTCTTCGTTGCGTTGCGCGGGTTTCTCATTGTGGTGGCTGCTCTTGTTGCGGAGTATGGGCTCTAGGTGCGCGGGCTTCAGTAGTTGTGGCACGTGGGCTCAGTAGTTGTGGCTCATGGGCTCTAGAGCACAGGCTCAATAGTTGTGGCACACGGGCTTAGTTGCTCCGCGGCATGTGGGATCTTCCCAGACCAGGGCTCGAACCCGTGTCCCCTGCAATGGCAGGCGGATTCTTAACCACTGCGCCACCAGGGAAGCCCCTGGGCCTATGTCATTTCATTTACTCTTTTCCAAGACCATTATCTCCATATTAAGGTGAGGAAAATGATATTTAGAGAGGCTGCATCATTTTCCCAAGGGCACCGGCTGGGGCTCAAACCTACATATCTCTGACCCCAAAGCCTGTGCCATTTTCATTTTCTCCCCATACAGCAAGCACTCATAACCGGCTACCTTAACCTGGGGAAAAGGGTGGGAGAAAGGACTTACCTTAAAATTTCCACTGATACTTGCTGAGCATCACTCCGTAGATACTTTACACATGTGATTCATTTGCTCTCATAGTAGCGCCTGTGATAGATACTATTGTATCCCCATTTCCCAGTTAAAGAAACCAAGTCACAAAGGGCAGTTGGCCCAGGTTCCCCAGGTAGGAAAAGGTGGAGCTAAATTCAGGCAGTCTGACTGCAAAGCCAGCAGCCTCCTCTCCTTGGAACTAGAAGAACTTGTGCACCTGGAGAACAGCCAGATGCACCTGGGCTCCCCATGCCCTTCAAGAAGGTCCCAGCAGAAGAGGGTGTGAGGAAGGCAAGCCAGGCAGCGTGGTCTGGGCTGTGACCAGAGCAATCCCGGCAGATGGGCATCATTTGGGGTTGGCCCTGACGAAGCACTCAGTAACCCTGGTGCCCACCGCTGTGGTGGGTCCATCTTCTACCCACGGCCAGCATCTCTGGTGTCTTCACAGAGGGTGGGGAGCTGGGCCGGGTAGGCTGCGGTGAGGATGACAGGGCGATACGTGTGGCGTGTAGGACAGTGCCTGACACGGAGGAGCCCTCAGCAGACATTAGCTCTTGTAATGAGCTGCTACTGTTCCTGTTTGGTGGATGATGACATTGAGCCTTGTTGAGGTCTGGTAAGTGACCTGCCTTGACCTCTGGCCCAAAGCTCTTTCCCCTGCACACCCAGAAAGTGCACACATTTGAACGGTTCCCTGTCATTTGAACTTACTTGATGAGGTCGGGGATGGATGTAAACCTCCCCGGTGGGGTGTTCGACTACATAGTAGTGAACTAACAGGGACCAGGGATTTGGCTTCACTGGGTGATGGGTTTGGGGATTTGCAAGAGGGCCTGTGGCTCGGTTGGCCCGCCCCACTGGGCCTGGAGCCAGGGTGGGGGGCCCGAGAGAGCCATGGGCACACAGCCGCGATTCTGAAAGCAGACAAACGCCCAATGTTCCCACAGACAGGCCGGGGAGATGGGGCTGCGCGACCAGAACAGCTGGGCGGAGGCTGGTGGCAGGAGACAGTATGAGGCCCTGCTTTGTCCCTGGACGGTCATGGGGACATTCAGAAGCATAGATAACCCCTTTCCTTTCCCTCTGGGCTGCAGCCCAGGATTCAGAGCTTCCTGCTCCCAGCCAAGGAGAGCCACCGGGAGAGCCCCAGCTCGGCCTCTGCACCGAGGCTGGCAGGCAACCAGCAGCCTGGGCTGCCCAGCTGAGCCAGGGCCTCTTCGCCCCCACAGCCCTCCTGCGGGTTCAGGGACAGGCACAGGGCAGAGAACCTGAACCCGGAGTCCGAGTCCCTGGCTGCGGTCCTCGTGCTGCTCAGCGTCGTGTGACCTTGGGCGGGTCACCTTCCTCCTGCCCCCTGGGTTTCCTCCCAGAGCTGCCCCGGAGCTCAGGAAGGATTCAGTTCCACATCTGCCACCTAGTGTATATGCCGTACACAATAAGGATCCAGTGTAATGAAGTAGGGAGGTGGGGGAGGAATAGAACTTGTTCCCTAAATATGTAAAGCAACTGAAGGGGTGTCGACTTAAAAAAAATGCACAACGTGAGAGTTGCGAGTTAAGTTTTATCTGGGGCAAAACGAGGACTGCAGCCCGGGAGACAGCATCCCAGATAGATCTGAGAAACTCCTCCAAAGAGGCAGGGGGGAAGGTCAATATATACATGATTTTGGTGAAGGGGCAATACATGCAATTGGGCACAAATCTTTTTACAGAAGGTTTCTGCTAGTGTCGTGCGGGTTACTGCTAGTCACGAGGAGCAGATGTCACCATGAAGGATTTTAGTGCTTTTCTAGATATGAGGAGATACAAGAATTGAGCTCATAAAATGGGCTCCTGAAAATATCTAACTATCTGAAGACCTGTTCTGCCAGTTTTTCCCAGAACACAGAAGGCCTCATTTCTGCTCTCCACCTGAACCCCTTTCAGGGGGTGTTGAAAGTCAGCTGCAGCAGCACATGATTTTATCCTTGTAGAGGTCAATGGCAAGTGCCAATGATGAATGACAATTTGTAGTTGACAGGGTTTCCAGAAAGGTGGCAGAGTGAGTGCCTGTTTGCAGAGCTGCCTTCTCTGAAGTTCTCTTAATGAATGAGAGTCAGAACGAGAGTCCGAGAGGCAGACACCCTTAAATGCAAGCAGATGGCAGCCACAACCTCACACCCCAACCCTTGAAGCAGTGGGATCTGGGTGAAGTAAAGGGGGCACCTAAACGCCACCACCAACCCGGATAACTGTCACAGCCTCACCTGCAGCCTCCTCTTCTTCACCTGCTAAAGACAGGCCACATTTCAGAAACACATAGGCAGACAGGCCCAAAGACAGACCCAGGTCCTCCAGGGCCAGCAGTGGAGGAGACTCCCTCTGGGGCCAAGTCAGCCTGGCCCTGTGCCCCGGCACATGCTCACACACCCATGCGTGCATGCCATTGCCCTGAATGCCGGCTCAAGTGTGGACACATCCCAGTGGTACCTGGCGCAAAGAGCCTGCTCAGGAAATGTCCCTGCAGCTGAACTCACCGCTTCTCAAGAGAAGGCTCTCTCATTTTTGTCCATGGACATGGGGCAGGTGTTTAAATTCTGGGTCCCCAGCATCAATGACAAGAGTAGGTCTTGCCTTTGGAAAACTCTAGAGTCCATTAGATTTTCTTTTCTGGACCACGGGGGCAGGGCCTGATTGGGTAGCCTCTTTCCTTTTATCCACATTCTGACTGAAGGCTTTGTTTCAACGCCAAGGGGCTCATCCCTTTATCATCATTGTTATTTCAACTGCAGGAAGCCCAAACATGTGTAGATTTCCCGTTGTACCCGATCCTCTGTGATCTATTCATCACTGACAGTGAACACATGGGATTGGTTGCATGGGCCTATAACTGTGTCCCCCTGTAATTCCTGGGACAGTCCCAGGAACTCTCCAGAGCTGGGCAGGCAGAGTCCGGGGATGTTGAGTTATCTGTGGAGTAACCTGCTCCACAGAAGGAGTAACCTTCTGGTGGTTTGATGTCAGGAGCAATGTGGCTTATTTTGCGACAGAGCAGATCCATGAAGTCATGAAATGTCCATGTTGGAATCTCAAGTATCAAAACCACTCTCCCCATCCCCTTGGAGTCTTCAGGTGATCTGAAAGAATACCAGTTTCTGATAACTTGAGGCTTACATTTAGATTCTGAAGCCAACAACTCCACTAGAAAGAATAATGTAATGTCTCAAGCTCCTCTTACAAGAATCTGTCTTAGGTTTATATGCTCCACAGAAATTTCTCCTCCCACAATGACTACTAAAAGGAGAGGCTTTTGATGTCTGTCTTTTATCAAGAACATGATGGCTGGCTGGCTGGCTAGCTGGATGGGTGGAGAGAGAAAAAAGGAGTGAGTGGGTTTGTTTCAAAGTTGTCTTGCTTCAACACCTGAAAAGAGAAGGTGATTTAGTTATTCTATTTACTGAAAATAGTAGTTGTGAAACCTTAAGTGAAAATTCACACATGCTCTGAGTTGGATGCAGTGCTCCTAAGATCCCATCTTACTCTAAAATGTATTATTTAATCATACTCTGAATTGAGTCATTCCTTTTCTTCGGCAAGATGTGATTTTTTTTCTATTTCTGAATATTCTCCCCAGAAACCCTGGAGTTCCATAAAATGTACAGTCCACGGTTTATTGATTACAAGTCTCATTGAAAAGTTTATGTAAAAATATTTCTGGAAAATCCAAATATCTACTAAGTCAGTGCCCATTATGTGCCTGAATTCTCTCTCAAAAAACAACATTTAATTAGAAGTAACAGACCTTTAAAATCTAAGACTCAATTCATTTTTATTCTTAAAATTTTCAAAGCATTCTTTTCTCCCAGTGTAGCAGTCAGCTTACGCTGCAGTGACAAACAACCCAATATATTGACCTACAAAAATCAGCATTTATTTCTCACTCCCTTTACATGAAGACTGTGGCATCTCTGGGCCCTGAAGACCCCCACATGTCTTTCTATCCTGGGACCTGAGCTGAAGGAACAGCAGAACCTGAGACATACTGTTTTCTTGCTGCAGAGGGCAGGCTTGAGAGAGGCCAAGGTGAACTTAACCATCATTTGAAAAGCTTCTGCTCAGACCCAGCAAACATCACATCCCCAGTCATCACGGTGACAAATCATGTCACAGGGCCAAGCCAGTGAGTCAGAAACATATATTCCCAGGACACTCAGGTAGGTCACATGACAATGGGCAGGGATGTAGAACCTAGTTGCAAGGAGGGAGTAAATAGTGGGGAATATTAATTCTATCCACCACACTCACCCATGCATGTAATATGTTCTTGGTCTTTTGGTTAAATCCCAAGCCTAAGGAATCTTTGTCAATAGCATTGAATTTAACTAACAAGTCTCTTTTACAAAGACTCATCCCTGATCTGTGACGTTTTCTAATTTGTTTAAAAACTTTTAACTCTACATAGTGTAAAATTTTCTGATTAAAGGCCATATAATACAGAAAGAACTTGACCGGAAGTCCAAGGATTTAGGCTTAGGCTTGCCTCAACTCTTAACTAGCCAGGCAGCCTTCTCTGAGCCTCAGCTTTCTCATCTCTGCACATCAGAGGTAATGACTACGGAAGTGTTTAGAACAGAAGGAAACATCAAAGAAACAATTGGCCAAGGCTGATACAGGCCATGGCACCAGAGCAGCATCCTGGAGGCCCCACTTCACTCTTTAGATGCTGGATTGTGGGGGATGTCTTGGCAGGGGGAGGCAGGGCAGCATTTGAGGATGCTCAGAGCATGACTGGTTACCGACTGGTACAGAGGTATTTCAGCATTTTGGCAACCAGCACAGCCATTTCAGTGCACCCCAGCTGCATGTCAGCCCTGTGTGATGTTTTTTCACATTCCTGCAGATGAAAAAAGGCAGGGTTGCCAAGCAGAAAGAGTATTAAATGAGGAATTGCAAGATATGAGCTCTAGGCTTAGTTCTACCAGTTACTTGGCAAATTACTTAACCCTTATGTGCCCGGCTTTTCTGGAATGCTGGCAACAGTCTCTACCTTACAAAGCTGGCATAAGGATGAGTGGGGTAATGTGAGTGACGTGCCCGGCACAGCATCTGGGTCACCAATAGGTGTTTCCTGAATCTGCATCCAAACCTGATCAGCCCATGACCTAAGTTTCGGTCCCAAATCTACCACACTAATTCTGTGAACTTCTCTTTCTTATAAACGCCATAAAATGGGTCCATTTATGGGGCATTTGAGTGGTGCATGTAAAGTGTTCAGAACAGTGCTTTATGTGTAGTAAGCACACAAATAAATCCTGTTTTTGTTCTCTGTTACGCTGAGCTCTGTACTAGTTGGCCGAAATCATCCCCATTGACATTTCTACACTGTCTTCTCTCTCATTTCTGATATATTTTTCTCCTGATGGCTGTCATCTTCCTTCCTCTTTATTCTTTTATTTTCTGTTGTGCTTCGTTTGTTCTTTTCCTTTCTACCACCCCTGTACATTGTGGGATTGGCTTTGAGAGCTATGATGTGTTTGGCTGCAGGTAACAGAAAACTCCCTTGAGCTGGGCTTTGCTGACGTAGAAATGCACACGTTACACAGAAGGAAGTAGGGAGTTTCACGGTCCAACCAGCCATAAAGGCTCTGTTTCATCCCGTCTCTCCCCTCCTGTCAGCAGGATTGCCCTTGAAATTAGAAGAAGGAGGATGCCGTTTCGCAACTGGGGCTGTTTCCTTGTTCCATGCCCGGGTGTGGACAGATATTGGCAGAGAGAATGCCCGAGTCAGACTCATCTTTAATGGGTTTCCCCAAGATTGTGGCCTAGAGGAGTGAGTGCGGAGAATTAAGTGCTCACACATGGCCTGCTCCAGTGGCATCACTCACAGCAGGGGGCTGTAGGAAACAGGTGGAAGTCTCTGAAGAATCCAAACTGGCCCAAGAGAGGAAGAGTCAGCTTAAATGCCTGCCAAGCCCAGAGAGGGGCACCATCAGCTCCTGAGAGCATCGGGCAAATGCGACCTTTCCTGCCCCTTACCTCATCCACCAACCCCCGCCCAAACCAAGAAGGATCCAGAGGCAGCCCAGTAAAGAGGGGCAGACACACTGGGCAGGGAGGGAAACAGATGACAACCAAATGCTTTCCCATTGCCCACGGCTTGCTTGAAGTAGGCCTGAGCTGGGGAGGGGAGAAGCTCCAATTTGGTTAAATACTGACTTTTTTTCAACTACTATTATTAATCCAGGCTGGCCTTATTAATTACTTAATTGAAACTGTTTTATGAGTACAAGTGACCAGAGGATGGATGCATTATCTGTCTATCTATCTATCCATCTATCCATCTACCTATCTATCTATCTATCCATCTATCTAGTCAAGGCCCTCACAGACCAACTATTAGGAACATTATTTTAAAAATATTTTAAAATACTTTTATAGTTACAGAATAGCTGCAAAGATAGTACCTCTAGGGTAACATTCTGTTTTTTTAAAATTAATTAATTTATTTATTTTTCGCTGTGTTGGGTCCTCGTTGCTGCTCATGGGCTTTCTCTCTAGCTGCAGTGAGCGGGGGCTATGCTTTGTTGTGGTGTTCAGGCTTCTCATTGTGGTGACTTCTCTTGTTGTGGAGCACAGGCTCTAGGCGCACGGGCTTTCGTAGTTGTGGCACACAGGGCTCAGTAGTTGTGGCTCACGGGCTCCAGAGCGTCAGGCTCAGTAGTTGTGGTGCACAGGCTTAGTTGCTCCGCAGCATGTGGGACCTTCCCAGACCAGGGCTCGAACCCTTGTCCCCTGCATTGACAGGTGGATTCTTAACCACTGCGCCACCAGGGAATAGCATTTCTTAACCTCTTTTTAAAATGTTTTGAATTGAGGTACAATTGACATATACCATTATGTTAGTTTCAGGTATACAACATAATGGTTCAATACTTGTATATATTGTGAAAATGATCACCACGATAAGTCTAGTTAACATCCATCGCCATGCACAGTTACAACTTTTTTTCTGGTGATGAGAACTTTTAAGAATCAACCTCTTCTTCATTATCACCCCACTCCCCACCCCAGGAGCCTCTTTAGATTTTCATTTCTATAATTGCTCCCCCATGAAATTTTAATACAACTGATATGCTGTGCATCCATGTATGTGCTGTGTCCTTTAGAGGGCCATCAACCACTGTAATAGTTAAGATATTTTTTTCTTCCCAACAACCAATTTTCACCCCTTGGGGGCAACCCTTCCATTGCAAATGCGTGCTCTGGAGAGTTCCAGCACACCCTTCACCCAGCTGCCCCTGATGCTAACATCTTACATAACTGTGGTATGTTTGTCAAACCTAAGCAATTAGCATTGGTGCAATACCATTAACAAAACTACAGATTACATCTTGATTTCTCCAGTTTTTCCACCAGTGTCCTTTTTCTGTTCCAAGATCCCATCCAGGGTCCCACATTGCATTTCGTCGTCATACCTCCTTCAGTCTCCTCCATTCTGTGACAGTTTCTCGGGCTTTTCTTGTCTTTCATGACCTTGACATTTTTGAACATCGTACTGGTCTGGTATATTGTTGAATTTCCTCAATTTGGGTTTGTCTAAGGTTTTCTCATGATTAGACTGTTATGAATTTTCAGGGAAATACCATACAGGGGATGCCCCCTTCTCATTGCATCATATCAGGGGTACGTGACACGAACATAACTTACTGCTTGTTGTGTTAACCTCAATCCCTAGGTGAAGATGGTGTCTGACATCTTTCTCCACTGTGAACTTACCATTTTTCCCTTTCCATACTCTGTGGATGAGAAGCAAGTCACTGCACCCAGCCCACATTCAAGGAGAGGGGATTTAAGCCCCACCTCCTGGAAGGAGGAATATCAAAGAATTTGTGGACATCTGTTAAAATCACGACAGTAATTAAAAAATATCTGGTGGGGAGAGATGCTTTGAGGCTGTGCAGATATCCTGTTTCTCCTTTAAGTCTTACCCACCAATTTTAGCATTCATCAGTGGATACTGCCTGCAGCAATTATTACTGTGGTGTCTAAAATAGTGATTTTTATTTCCCTCATTTGTTCATTTGTTATTTGGAATTCTTCTGTAAGAAAGAGATAGCCCTTCTTTCCATTAGTTTATTCAGTAAGTTATTTATATTAGTATGTACTCACGGATATTTATTTTATTCTTTGAGTTATAATACAACACTATCATTATTTATTTTGTTATTCAGATTGTTCCACCTTTGGTCATAGGAAGCTTTTTCAGATTGGCTTCTCTGTCCTTCTGACATGCCTTCGTCCCTCCCTTCCTTCCTTCCCTCCCTTCCTTCCTTCCTTTCTTCTTTTTTTCTTCCTTTCTTTTTCTTTTTTAAGGCACTTTTTTACTTTCTGGCACTGCAAAATGCTCCAGGCTCTACTTGTATTTTCTGTGCCCTGGCCCTAGAATCAGACATTTCTCCAAGGGGCCCTGGTTCCTAGAAACTTTTAATCACCCAAGAGTGACCAGAAAAGCCATGGGATGTGCCCTAGATTTCTTCCAAAGGTCAGAGGATAACCAGCTCTTCAGGACAGGTCTGATGGGACAGTGGGAGGTAAAAATGAAGTTGCTTCTTAATTGTGTGCTACACAACCCCTTGCCCAATTTAACAGTAACCCCGAGTCACTGCCCCTCATAGGGTTGACCGGATGGGCTGATGGATGTGACATGCTTTGGAAAGTGGACAACACTTTCTAAGTGCAAAGGCTGATGCCTGTGGTCAGCTTAGGATAACCTGTTGTTTCATGGCCCAAGGTCTCTGACAATCAAGGAGTAGAAAAATTCTTGCTACAAAAGGGAACCTTTTGCCATGTGACTTTTACCCTCTTGGGACCATGATGCTGAGAGATACTGATCAGAAAGGGCTTGCATTGCAACACCCTGGCCAAGTGCTTCGGCAGCAGAATGGGCATGAGGTCAACAGGACTTCCTAACATCACGAGGCTGCTCTTCGTGTAAAAGCTGGAATGAGGGGTCTTAAAGGGAGACCTGGTTGACACCTGACCGTGCCACTGGCCCACAGCCCTAAGGAAAAGCCCTGAGCTTAGAGATCAGGTTTCACTGGAACCTCTCTGGTCAGGCCCAGCAAAGCCAACAGGGAAGGTTTTAGACTTCCAGTGAACTGTCTAAGTGACATTTGTAATGGCATAAGCAAAAATCCCCCAGCTTCCTCTCTGCTGACTCCCAGAAGAAGCCGCTCTTCAGCTGAGATGAGACAAAGACAGTTCCTTCTTCTGAACTGGTGGGTTTCCTTCTAGCCCGCCAGAGGAGTTCCTCTCATCCCCACGAAGGGGAATTTCACTTCACAAGAAGGGAAACTTGTTAACAAGGGCCTGAGACAGATGATTTGGCTGTGAAGATGAATTCCATCACCAATGTTTTATAATTCTGCAAATGGACAGATTGGTAGCAGCGCCCAGTTGGTCTCCATGGGAAATTTACACGAGACAGAATAAGCCTGAGGGGAAAGAGAGCAGCATGGCTCAGAGCCAGGCCTGGCAGGCAGGTTGTTTTAGTCTTTTGACCTCAGTTTCTCCATCTCTAAAGTGAGAATGAGTGATGTTCGCTGTTTTCTACTTCACATACCTTCATGAGAATGAAAGATTGCAATCAAGCACATACATTGAGTATGGAGGTTCCTTTAAAAACTAAAAATAGAGCTATCATATGACCCATCAATCCCACTACTGGGCATATACCCTGAGAATACCATAATTCAAAAAGAGTCACGTTCCACAATGTTCATTGCAGCTCTATTTACAATAGCCAGGACATGGAAGCAACCTAAGTGCCTGTCAACAGATGAATGAATAAAGAAGATGTGGCACATATACACAATGGAATATTACTCAGCCATAAAAAGAAATGAAATTTAATTATTTGTAGTGAGGTGGATGGACCTAGAGTCTGTCATACAGAGTGAAGTAAGTCAGAAAGAGAAAAACAAATACTGTATGCTAACACATACCTATGGAATCTAAAAAAAAAAAAAAATAGAAAATGGTTCTGAAGAACCTAAGGGAAGGACAGGAATAAAGATGCAGATGTAGAGAATGGACTTGAGGACACGGGGAGGGGGAAGGGTAAGCTGGGACAAAGTGAGAGAGTGGCATGGACATATATACACTACTAAATGTAAAATAGATAGCTAGTGGGAAGCAGCCGCATAGCATAGGGAGATCAGCTTGGTGCTTTGTGACCATCTAGAGGGGTGAGATAAGGTGGGTGGGAGGGAGATGCAAGAAGGAGGAGATATGGGGAGATATATATATACACACATATTGCTGATTCATTTTTATAAAGCAGAAATTAACACACCATTGTGAAGCAATTGTACTCCAATAAAGATGTTTAAAATAACAACAACAACAAAATAACATACATTGAGCGAAGAAGAATGAAGCAATAATGAATCCTGAGCAAACTCAGCCTGAAGATTCCGGTTCATCACCTGACAAACATAAATGAGCGGAAAGAGACTTCACTAAGCATGGAAAAGTTGGGGCTGGATGAACAAAAGTCCTGCCAGCCCAGAGAATCCATGATCCTGGCTGTTCTTGGGTTCCTGACACACACCAGGCACTCAATGAAGATACGTCAGCTGAATGAAGGAAGTGAGTTGAGAGCCAGTCATGCAGTGTGTTTGGTCCGGATGTTTGAAAGGGAGATTCCTTCAGCTCTGGGAAAGTCAGCAGAAATGTAGGCTGAGATGCCACAGGTCTTGAGGCAGAGTCTGGTGACAGCCAGGCCCACTGGACAAAAGGCAGGGATACAAAGAACCATCCCATGGAATTCTGGAATATCAGAGCTGGTAGGGTCCACCCCGCAATCTTCACAGGTTGGGGGACAAATGTACAGTGTCCCCTCCTCTGGGAAGCCTGTCCTCTGCACAAACCCACCCACATCTCGCTGCTCTCTGCGCCCATCCCTCAAGGAGGGCAGGGAAGGACTCACTGTACTCTAGCCCCTTTGTTGCAAATTCACTCCCCCATGAGATTGGAGCTTCTTATGTGTGTGCATGGGGTGAGGGTGGGGGGGCGTGTCTCTTTTGTTTCTCTGTCCTCTGTGAGGCAGAGGTGCAGTAGTGGCCAAGCGAGGAGCAAACTCTCACTAGCCGGGAGGTGTATCTCAGCCACCATGGGTCAGTGCAGACTCAGAGGGACACTTGGGAAGAAAGAAGGACCAGGCACTGCCCAGGTAAGGGCATCCTCCCAAAAGAAGTTGCTATAACATGAGTCCTCACTGGCAAACAGGTGGGGAAAGGCAAAGGCGTGGGGGGAGTTGTCTTTATTAAGCACCCACTGTATGCCAAGCATTGTAACAGGTGCTCTACAAGCATTATCTCACTGACTTTTCAGACAGCCCCATTCATTTCTTCAGTCACCAATAAATGTTTACTGATTGTCTGTGACACATGGGGAACTGTCCAAGGTGCTGAGGATACAAAAGGAAACAAAACAAACAAACTCCCTGTCCTCATGCAGCTTACATTCTAGGGGGAGAGATTGACAACACTAGGAAGAAAATGAGTCTGATGTACAGCCTGTCATATGCGGTAACCACCATAGGGAAGACGGGAAAGGGAACTGGGAAGCTGTGGGGTTGTGATTGTATATAGCCTTGCTGAGGTCTAGAGCTAAAAGTCCAATCCAATTTCAGTTTGCTCTTTGCCTAAAATTTACCAGCATAGCATTTGAGACTCAATCACAAAATGGATCAACACTAAATGTTAACTTCCTAATAAAGAATATGGTGGGGAACCATATTGTTCTTAAGGGTACTGAGGCTCAGTGACCCACCCAAAGATACTCAGCTACCAGGTGGAGAAGCCAGGTGTTGACCGATCTCCAACTGACTCAAAAGCTTATGGTGTTTCTGCTGGGCTAGGTTTCAGGACTTGTTGAGGCTTAGCGACATGAGATGGTCCTGGGGTTGGATGATGGGAACCTCCCTCTCTGGGGAGACCTTCCAGCAGGAGAACTCAAGAGTGAGAAAGGAACCAAGACGTAGACTCAGGGAAGAAGTGTTTATAAATAGCTAGGAGGAAGAGGAAGCCTGAAAATAAAGGCTGGTGGGGCCAGGGAGGAAAAAAAATCAATCAATTAAAACAAGCCATACTTCTCAGTCATACTTATTCAGCACTCAGAGGCCTGGAATCCTCCTCCCCTGAAATTTCCAGGAGCTCCCTAAATCCAGAAACAAACAAAGGGACGTCCAAGAAGCCTGAGAGGCAAGAGTGGAGGGGGATTGCAAAATCCAAAAGCCATGGCACTGCACACTTTGAGGCTGGCTTACTTGGCAGAGGGTGACACCACTGACATCATGGTTCCTCTGAAAATGCAAGGTCACGGGCACCCGGCAACCATGCCAATTCAGTCACTATCCCCTGCCACCCACACCTGTGATGATGGTCTTAAAAACTGATTATGATGATGACCTTGAGTCATGAGGAAAGGCTGGGGTTGCTCTCAGGACATGGCTGTGTCTACTGAGCCAGGCACAAGTGTAAAATGCTCCCTCTGTGCAACCTCTTTGGCCCCCTGTTAGAGCCCTCAGCTGACAGCTTGTCAAGGACTTCTTCATGTGGTTGTCTCCCCACGGAACTGGGGATCTTTGAGGACAGGGACCGAACTTCTGCTTTGTCTCTCTGTCTTCTGTGCCCAGCAGGATGTCTTTCCCATAGGAGGGATGCAGAAGTATTTGTAGAATGAAAATGGAGACCTATTCCCATCAAAAAAAGTTCAGACTAAAAGCTTTAGCCCTTTGAGAATTCACCTTCTGCATACAAACTACCAACTCAGACCCTCTAACCCGAGAATCGTCATTCTAGATAGTGGACGCAATACTTCACCTGACTTTTCTCTCAAGGGCACCTCTGCTGCCATCCCTCTGGTTTACTCGGCACTGAAGGTTGAGTCATCTCTTGCCCCTCCTGTCCTCACTTCACCCCCACCTTGTCCCATCAGTTATGTGTTCAGTTGAATTGGCTTCTCTGGTATCTCCAACACCTGCCTCCTTCTTTCCTTTCTCCATTCTTCCAATTTAGTTCAGGCCCACTGGGCTGGGTATGATGCTCACCTTCCATCTTCCAACTGGTTATCTCGTCTCCCCAAGCAATCTTACACTTCCCTTCCATTCAAATTCCAAAGCCCAGTAGGGTCACGTCTCTTCCCTCCTTGGAGCCTCCATTGGTTCCCCTTTGTTTTCCCCATTTCAGTACATTCCTGGCACATCCCTCATATTCAGAGCTCCTCCTCTCTCATCTATCCCCAGCCCACCCTCTCCATCTCATCTCCTACTGCTTTTCCTGTATGTTCCTTGGACACTGAGGCCCTGGGCCGAGCACCCGCTCTGTGCTTTCCAGCCCCTGTGCCTTTTCTCCTGAAGTGTCATCCACTGGGTGAACCCCTTCATCCCATGGCCACAGGTCTCATCCTGTCCTTCAACACTCAGCCACAAAACCACCCCTCCTAGGAAGCCTTCCCGGATTCTCCTCCTGCCTTCTGTTGATAGCAATCACATCCATCCTGAATGTCCACAGCATCTAACTTTCACCCCTATTGTGACATTTGTCACCAAACACCAAATTATAGTTTTCATTGTATGCATCTTACCTCCCCTAAAGTGGTCTCCAAACTTTATTGATTTGTTTACTCCCTTATTAAAAGTTTGAGAATGCACACCAACATGTACATTCTTTATTTGCTTATAAATTAGACCACTGTACTAATATATTTTGTACATCCTGAAACACACAAAGAATAGGAATTTACGAAAGGATGTGATAAAAAATAGTAGATATAGAAGCCTGGTGTCTTCTTCCTTTGCCCAGAGAACTTTCATGTGTGTTGCAGTTTGGAGACCACTGATCTAGTAAGGGAAGGACTCAGGCTGCAGGGCATGAACTCAGGGCTGTTCATGGGGTGAAGCATCCAGGGAGGAGGGGAAGCAGGCAGGAGAGCCCAGCAGTTCTGGGAGGGGAGGGCTGCTCCTTGGATGGCTGCTCCTGCCCACTGGCTCCAGGAAAAGGCTCGGCAAACCCGACCAAGCATGGCAGTTGGAAGAAGATTAAGAGGACCACCAGGCAAGAGGGGAACAGCAGCTGGGCAGAGTGGCTGCCTCGGGATTCCAGGCTCTCTTCAGATTCCAGGCCATGTCCTTGGGGAATAGAGGCCTCAGGGGAATGGGGTGGGCTGTGTCCCCCTTAAGCACTGTGTCCCCTTAAGCATGCATCTCAACCAGCAGTGGCAGCTCCTAGCAGAGATGCTAATGCAATGTGACTTCCATGGTATTTGATGGATAGGAAACTAAAGCCTGAAGGAAGGTGCCCAAGGTGACCCTGGCACCGATGATGCACGAACTCTCTTTGCACTTGGCCTCTAGTTTGTGTGTTAGTGTTCACACTCTCAAGGAGGCACCCCTGTCGCCACCGACAGGCCTGCAGCCCCACCGGCTCAGACCAAGCTGCTTCTGCAAAACTGAGCTGGCTGGGCTCCAAGAACAAGAGGCAGCTTCTGCTAATGCCCAGGCCCCAAACACAAGCGTGCGCGCGTGTACACACACACGTGCGCGCACACACGCACCAGATGGGATCTCTCTCTGTTAGGACACCTTCAGCAGTTTTTTTTCCCCAAGGATCTCCCTGTTACCTCCCTGCCCTGTCACTTCCCTGATCAAAGTGGCTTCAGTGCCTCTGTGTCTGGCATGTACACTGCCTCTCAGAGCATCCTTTACTTTCTACAAAGAGCGTGGCCTACCCTTGAGAGGGGAGGTAACTTGGGGAAACAGATGGGGCAGGGTTGAGGGTGGGGAAGGAGGGCCCCTGCCTGCCCGTCACCACCTTCTGTGCCACAAGAGAGCTGAGGAAGGTTGGGGGACAGTTGGTTGGGCCTTGTCACTACGTTGCTCTGCATGTCATCCTGCCCTGACTGTGCTGTTTGCCAGATTACAGGACTGGGGAAAGGCATTGTGGGAGGATTACGGCATGTTCCTGGTCCAGCTGTGGGAGAGAACTCCCAAGCTCCAGGTCCCCATGCCATGATCAGCCCCTGGGGCCAATGCCTCAATGGAAAGGAAACTCATTCTTTCATTTATTCAGCCAACAAGTGTATGATGCATACCTACTGTATGATAAGCCCTAGAGAAGATGCACAAAAAGAATAAGCTAGAGTCCACCCTCACGTTGAATGTAGCAAAGTTTGCACAAAAGGGCATGGGGCACGGGGGGGAGATTAATCTATGGGTCATTTGTGCACCCACCTGTCCTTTGGGAGAGAAGGGTCCCAGCAGAGAAGCCTAGAGAGAGAAGAAAAGATGGGGAGGAGGGGAGAGCATGAACGGGGCTCAGGCTGAGAAAGTGAGCACATGCCCTGCCCCACTAGTACTGCTAAGCAGTGGCAGCATTTTATCACAGTAGCTAAATTGGTATGGTTTTCCAGTTAATGCTTTACATGAATTGACTGATTTAATACAACAGTCCTGTGAGGCAAGTACTCTTATTCATCCCATTTTATGGATGGTGAAGCTGAGGCTCAGATGGGCTAAGTAATGGTCCAGGGATCTACAATCACTAAGTGACAGGGCCAGGTAGAGCCCTCACCTCCACTGCTCTAATATGGCGCCTCTCTTCTCATTCGTTATCTCAGTTAATGTCTGATTCCTTATTCAGAACACACTGTGAGATCTTACAGAGCAATCAAGGTACAAAGAAGTGAATGACCAGCGCAGGGTCTCACAGCTCTTAGGGGTCACAGTCTGGCCTACATCCAGGTCTCTTAACCCCCCAGATTTTTAAATTCTGGTGCAGTCGCAAGATGCCAGGGCACAGGCTAGAATCCAGAATGCCGGGTGACTTGTAAGAGTGAGTGAGGGTGGAAAACAGTTTGGACGTTCCTGAATTCATTAAACATAGAGTTACCATGTGACCTAGCAACTCCTCTCCTAGGTCTAGACCCCAAAGATTAGAAAACAGGTGTTCAAACAAAAACTTGTACGTCAGTGTTCATAGCAGCACTGTTCACAATAGTCAAAAGGTGGAAACCGCCCATATAGCTGTCAACAGATGAACAGATAAACCAAAAGCAGTATATTCATACAATGGAATATTATTCAGCCATAAAAAGGGATGGAATTCTGACACATGCTGTAACATGCTTGAACACATTATACTCAGTGAAAGAAGCCAGACACCAAAAGCTCACATATTGTATGATTCCATTTATGTGAAATGTCCAGAATAGGTAAATCCATAGCGATAGAAAGTAGACTGGTGGTTGCCAGAGGCTGGGGGAAGGGGAAAATAGGGAGTGACTGCTAATGATTACAGGGTTTCCATTTGGGGTGATGAAAAGTTTCAGGAACTAGATCGTGGTGATGGCTGCTCAACACTGTGAATGCACTTAATGCCACTGAATTGAACACTTTAAAATGGTTACAACTTGTACATTGTGTGTATTTTACCACAATAAATAAAGAGGGAGTCCTTGGATTCACCAGGGACTTCTTTCTGAGAAAGCAGAGGGTCACAGTACAGCAAAGGGGAGCAATGGAGACAGTATCCCTGGTTCTCTTAAAGCAGAGGTGTCTATGATTCTGGGAATGTCCTTAAAATTCCCTGAACTCTTTAGAGAAAAGGCTTCTTACAAATTAGTAATCATTAGGCCCCAGGTCACTTCATCACAAATGGCATAACAACCACCCATTTGTCTGTCCAGTGTGATTCTGTTTTGGATTTCTGCCCCCGGCCTGGAGTTTCCCGGACTCCCCTGTGCATCACAACCTCTCAGGAGGTTTTGTAAGATGACAGATTCCTAGGCCTCATCCCCAGAGAGTCGGGTTCAGCGGGCCGAGGTCAGGAACCTATATTTTATGAAACTTCCTGGGAATTGTGATGCAGCCTGTCTTCATCGGGTCTTTGGGAACCACTGACCTGGCCCACTGAAGTGCAGAAAGCCATGCATGAGAATGACCCTGGTGGAGAGATGTGTTTGCAGGTTGCCATCCTGTGTTTACTCTCAGCCTGTCTCGAGAGCAGATTTGCTTTCCTACCCATTCCTCGTGGCCCCCATATCCAGCACTGCTCCTGCTCTGGATGTCATCCCATCAACCCTCTGGCTCCTAGGGGTCCTCCCTGTTGTCCAAACGTCTTATGAAGGTCCTCACTTTAAACATAGTATCCCTCAGTCCTTGGGAATTGTTCTGGGGCCTCGTAAAACCTGTGCATTCTGGGGCAGGCAGACATGGCTGGATGTGGCCCAGTTGTACTAACCCCAGATTTGTCCAGTTTGGACTGGAGGGTTCCACAGAACATTCTACACTTCGTTCGTGATTGTTTACTTTTTAAAAATGTATTTCTTGAACAATACATAATTGTTATTAAAGAGCAGAAAATACAAATTAGTGAAAGGGGATGTAATTAATTATTCCAAATCCCTCTACTCTTAGATAACCATTATTAATATTTTGTTGATAACTTTCTAGACTTTTCCTATGCAAATGTGTGTGTGTGTGTGTGTGTGTGTGTGTGTGTGTGTGTGTGTTTTATGTGTTTATTCAACAAATATTTATGGAGTGCCTACTCAATGTCAGGCACTGTACTGGGAGCTAAGAATACTGGTATAAATGATACAGACAAAAATCCTGCCCTTAAGGAGCTTGCAGTATATACATTTGTTTAAACTTAAAAAAAAATAAAAAGAACTGTAGGCAGCTTTTAAGCAATCTTTTTCCCTTAATAGTATATTGCGAATGTCTTTCCATGTCTATCAATGAATATAGATCTATATCATCATTGTAATGATCGTACACTATTCCATTGACTATATTTATAGTAATCTATTTAACCAATTATGCATAAAGTGGTTTGGTCTAGTTTTTCACTATTATAAACAACTTTGAGATGATCGTGTTTATCTAGTGATCTTTGATGCCTGTAGACATTACTAATGTAGATACTACTATTTACTTAGGATAAATTCATAAAAGCGGAATTTTGAGGTCAAGGGGCATGTACTTCTTTTTCTGTTTTCAGGATAGCTCTTTTTTTAAAAGACTTTTTATTTTGAAATAAAAATACAGATTCACAGGAAGTTGCAAAGATAGTACAGAGAGGTCCCGTGTACCGTTCACCCAGTTTTCAACCCTATGTTTGCATCTTACATAACTAGAGTACAATATCAAAACCAGAAATTTACATTGTGACAATGTGTGCGTATAGTTCTATATGATTTTATCACATGTAGATTCATGTAACCATCACCAAATCAAGATACAGAACTATTCCATCACCCAAAAGATCTCCCTCATGCTAACCCTTTATAGTCATTCTCACTCCTCTCCCTCCAACCTTCCCAAATGCTGGCAACCACTAATTCGTTCTCCATCTCTGTAATTCAGCCATTCTGAGAATGGTACGTAAATTGAACCATACATTATATGAGCTTTTGAGAATTTTTTTACTCAGCATAGTGCCCTTGAGAGCCATACAAGTTGTTATGTGTATCAATAGTCTCTTCCTTTTTACTGCTGAGTAGTATTCCATGGTATGGGTGTACCACTGTTTAACTCTTCACCTATTGAAAGGCAGTTGTTGGCTTTTTAAAAATTAGGCTGCTATGAATATTTGTGTACAGGTTATGTGGGCAAAAGTTTGCATTTCTCTGAGATAAATGCCCAGGGATACTACTGTTGGATCCTATGCTAAGTATATGTTTGGTTTTTAGAAACTTCCAAACTTTTTCAGAGTCGGTCTACCATTTTACATTCCTACCAGCAATGTACGAAAGACCAGTTTCTCAATGTCCTTGCCAGCATTTGGTATTATCACTATTTTTTTTTAAATTTTAGCTGTTTCATTAGTTGTGTAGGGATATTTCACTGAGGTTTTAGTTTGTTACTGGCTAATGGCTAATAATATTGAGTATCTTTTCATGTGCTTATTTACCTTCTGTATATCCTCTTTGGTGAAATGTTTGTTCATATCTTTTGCCCATTTTCTAATTGGATGTTTATTTATTTTCACTGTTGGGTTTTGAGAGGTTTTTTTTATTTTTTATATATTCTAGATACTAGTCCTTTGTCAAATATGTGGCTTGCAAATATTTTCTTCCAGTCTGTAGCTTGTCTTTTCACCTTCCTAATAGAGTCTCTTGCAGTGGAAAAGTTTTTCATTTTGATGAGGTCCAATGTATTGATTTATTTTTTCTTTTATGGATCATGCTTTTGATGTTATGTCTAAGAACTCTTCACTGAGCTCTAGGTTTTGAAGATTTTTCTCCTATGTTATCTCTAAAACCTTTATAGTTTTACATCTTATTTTTAAATCTGTGACCCATTTTGGGTTAAATTTTGAATAAAATGTAAGGTTTGTGTTGAGTTCCACTGTTTTTGCCTATGGCTAGCCAATTGTTCCAGCATCACTTGTTGAAAAGACTCCTTTCTTCACTGAATTGCATTTGCTCCTTCATCAAAGATCTGTTCTCTTGGGACTTCCCTGGTGGTACAGTGGTTAAGAGCCTGCCTTCCAATGCAGAGGACGCAGATTCAATCCCTGGTCAGGGAACTAAGATCCCACATGCCACAGGGCAATTAAAGCCTGTAGGCTCTAGAGCCTGTGCACCACAACTAGAGAGCCTGCGTGCCGCAACTACTGAGCTCATGTGCTCTGGAGCCCTCACGCCACAACTAGAGAGAAGCCCACACGCCATAACTAGAGAGAAGCCCGCCCATGCACCACAACTAGAGAGCCTGCGCACTCTGGAGACTGTGTGCCACAACTAGAGAGAGGTCTGCACGCCGCAACCAGAGAAGCCCGAGCGCCAGAACGAAGGATCCCACGTGCTGCAGCTAAGACCCGACACAGCCAAATAATAATAAAATGAGATTTGAAAAAGAAAAGAAAAAGATCTGTTCTCTTGTGGAACTATTTCTGGGTTTGCTACTCTGTTCCAGTGATGTGTATATCTATCCTTCTGCCAATACCACAGTCTTAATTACTGTATTTATATAATAAGCCTTAAAATCAGGTAGAGAGATTTCTCACACTTTAATTTTTCTTTTTCAAAATTGTTTTAGCTGTTCTAGTTCCTTTGGCGTGTACCTGTGAAAGGCCTTTGGTAACATATTGCCCAAGTGCCCCCAAAAGGTGGTACTAATTTAAACTTCCTCTAGTGGTGTGGGGAAGTGCTGTTTCCATACACCCACACCAGCCCTGGCTGTTATCATTCTTTTTAAATCTTGGCCTATCTGAGAACTGAAAAATTATATCACATCCTTATTTTCAATTGCATTTCGTTGGTTACCTTTGAATCTAGGAAGGCAGCCACTGCCCCCCAGATCTTAGGGTATAAAAGTTTGGTATCCTTGTAACAGGAAGCTTCACATTGAAGATTTCAGAAATGTCCAACAGAGAAAGCAGACAGGTTTGTGTGACATCCATTGGTGACTCCTTTTCCTCTGATGAAGGCATTTCATACCCTCTTCCTAACGTGTTCTTCTCAGCTTCTAGAGGTGAAATCATCTGTTCAGGCAACCGCACATGCCCATCTCCAGGTGGGCATCCCTCCACTGAAAAGCCCAAATGTACCTTCAAACCACATTCAAAAGTTGACCACGTCTCACCTCCATCGTCACTACCCTGGTTTGCATGCTGCCATTTCTAGCTTGGATGATTGCCAGTGGCCTCCTAACTGTGTCCCGACTTCTACACTTGTCCCCTAGCATCTGTTCTCAATACAGAACCAGAGGGTTGTCTAAACACAAGTCACAGTCTCTCCTATGCTCAACCCTCCCTTCTCCCCGAGAGTAAAAGCCAAAGTTCCTGGATGGCCTGCCCAGTCATCGTGCCCATGTCCTCACAGCCCCCGGTCAGTCACTCTGCTTTAACCACCACAGTGTCCCTGCTCTTCCTGAAACACCCAAAAATGCTCACACATATTCTTGATTATTTCCTTAGGATTAATTTCTAAAATCCAGTTGCTGGGTCGGGAGATGTACATTTTTAAGAGCTCTTGGCAGTTATTTCTGCAGGAAGGCAGTATCAATTTCCATGCTTACCAGAAATGTGTGAGCGTGCCTTTTCCCCTACACACTCACCAACTCAGGGTGTTGTCATTTTTAGAAAGCATTTGCCAAGTTGTTCCTTTGCCACTGTAATCTCCATGTGAGTTTTATAGAAAGAGCTTTGTATAGCTGGATCAAAAACAACCATTTTACAGCAACCGAGAGATGGTCTTCCTGTGGATGTTTCTTGTAACCATCCTTGATATCAGCCAAGGGCAAGAGCCCAGAGATGTAACCAGTGGAGAAGTGACAAGCTGTCCAGACACAGAGCTTTCCAGGAGTCTGATACATTGTAAAGGGGGCACTTCGGGGTCTAGGGGAGAGAATGGAGGGCATATATTTTATATGCCACTTTTCTGAATTGTGTCTTTTCCCAGCCAGGCTCTGGAGAGGACCTAGAGAGCCAACGATTCAAGGTTTTGCTGTCTTCCAAAGGCCTGCCCTAGACCAGTGGTTCTCAAACTGAGACAGCCTCAGAATCACCCGTAGGGCTCATTAAAACATGGACTGCCAAGTCAGTAGGTCTGGGATGGGGCCCAAGAATTCGCATTTTTAACAAGTTCCCAGATGATGCTGATGCTGGAAGTCCAGGAACCATACTTTGAGAATTGCTAGCCTCGAGTACTAATGTTTGTTTTGTCTTTTTCCCGCTGGTTCTTTTCCCTTCAGGCAAGATTAGGCACCAGCCTCTGTGCCCCGTGGAACCTCCGTTAGGCAGGGACCACATTGTAAGGCTGTGCAGTCTTTCCTGGGTCTTCCTCCACTATTTGAAGGTGGGCCCTAGAATGGGGACCACATTTTATTTCAGTCCTTCCAGTGCCTGTTGAACTTCTCAGCACACAGGACTTCATTGAAAATTCCCCCACAAGAATGAGGAGGGATGGAGTGATGTCCCCTGGTGACTGCATAAGAATCGTGTGTGCTGGCCAGCAGATAGGCAAAGGGTGGAGGTCACCCTGTGGTTTGAAAGTTGGAGAATTATCCCAGGATTCAGTCTAACTTCCTCTGACCATCAGATTCTGATGTCATCAAGAAGACACTCAGAAATGAAACAGAAAACTCAGACAGTGGGCTTGTTTTACAGGTGAGGCAATTAAGACTCCTAGAGGGGAGTGCCGAACTCAAGGTCACAGCCCTGAGTGATGACACAGGTGAGACTTGAGCCCCTGGCTTCCTCGACAGCCCCCTGTAGAGGAAGGAGGTGGGGTGAGAAGGGGAGTGTAGTCTGGACACGGAGCATGAACTTGGAAACCGGCCTCGGCTCTTCACCCGTCCCAGGCTCTGGACACCTCCCTTCATCCCTTTGGGCCTCTACTTGATCACCTGTATCCTGAGTATGATACCAACCCAGTGATGCTTTTGTGTGAATTGAACTTGGCCAACTGTTGTGTATGGGCCTAGCATCAGTGCCTGGTACCCGGAGGGTGTTTGAGACTTCCTGGCTCAGGTGACTGCTGCTGGGCTTTCCAGCAGCCCCCTCACCCCCGACTCAGTGCCATTGTTCTAAAGGGCACTGTGGTCTCTGGCCGCACTTTGTGAGTCTTCCTCTCCAAGAAGGGGACAGGGGAGAAGTTGAAGAACCTTTCCAGTTTCTTCCAGGAAGAACACACACCTGAAGGTACAGATGGGACCTCATGTGATGTCAGCCCCCGATCACACTTTGTCAACTTCCCTTCCCTCCTCACCACATCCTCCTGGGGTTTTCAGTGTCAGAGCTAAAGTGGAAGGTGCAGGCAGAAGTTAAATATAGAAAGGCACCTACTCATGGTGAAATGCGTGGGCTGAGCCTCAGGTGAGGGGGCGTAAGCACATGCTAAATTTAGCTGCCCGATTTCCTCTCCTGGCCCCTTACAAGCCATTATGCAAACACGGATGCTTGTCAGTTTCCCACCGAGGAGGACTTCAAGGGCTGAAGATGAGAACTTGGAAATGAAGCCTGCCGGTTAATCATGGCCCTCCACCCCTCCACGGCCCCATCTGTTATCCCTTTTCACCCTCCCAGCAGTTCTGAGACCTGGGCATGGAGGGTGTTGCTGATGTCACTTCACAAATGAAGAGGCCGGGGACTTGCCCGGCATCCTCGTGGGGTAGAGCCCATATGTAAGCTCAGGGTTTCACCCTGGCTCCCCTCTCAGTTCCTAAGAACGCAGCACAAGAGTGCTCTGGGCTTGGTCGTCCAGCGGCCGGTAAATAACACCCGGTCTGCAGATGTTCCCCAGGGTCCTGAGTGGTTTGCTAACTGCAGGTGGAAAGGCTGCACACTAAAGAGTATGACCAGGGATGGACCGAAGCCTTGCTACTCAAAGTGTGGTCCGTGGCCCAGAGGCATTGGCCTCACCTAGGAACTCAGAAGTGCCGAGGCCCAGCCCGACTCCAGACCTGCCTAACCAGAGTCTGTATTTTAATAAGGTTCCCACATGACTCATGGACATAGTTAAGCTTAGGAAGCTCTGGCCTAGTACTCTGAGTGGTGCCCACTTAGAGAATCAATTCGTGGGATTTTTAGACTCCGTAAATGTGTTCTTTCACTCACTCCCTCATTTATTCAGCTGCCATTTATTGATTAACTTCCACATTTGAGGGCTTGTGCTAGAATCTGAGACAGAAAATAGCTAACACTTATAATTATTTGCTGTGTGTTTAGAGAGCTGTTTTAGATTTATTTGTTTGTTTTTAACCGAGATAGAATTGACGTATAACATTGTATTAGTTTCAGATGTAGGACATGATTCAATATTTGTATACGTTGCAAAATGATCACCACAGTAAGTCCAGTTAATGTCCATCATCACACACAGTTACACATTTTTTTTCTTGTGATGAGAACTTTTTTTTTTTTTTTGCGGTATGCGGGCCTCTCACTGTTGTGGCCTCTCCCGTTGCGGAGCACAGGCTCCGGACGCACAGGCTCAGCGGCCATGGCTCACGGGCTTAGTTGCTCCGCGGCATGTGGGATCCTCCCGGACCAGGGCACGAACCCGTGTCTCCTGCATCGGCAGGCGGATTCTCAACCACTGCGCCACCAGGGAAGCCCATGAGAACTTTTAAGATCTACTCTCTTCACAACTTTCAAATATACAGTATAGTATTATTAACTGTAGTTGCCATGTGTATATTACATCCCCAGGACTTATTTATTTTGTAACTGGGAGTTTGTACCTTTTGACCACCTTCACCCGTTTTGCCTGTCCACCTATTCCTTGCCTCTGATAACCACCAATCTTTTCTCTGTATCTATGAGGTCCATTTTGGGTTGCTTTCCAGTTTTTGTCTTTCTGATTCCACATATAAGTAAGATCATATGGTATTTGTCTGACTTATTTCACTTTGCATAATGCTCTCAAGGTCCATCCGTGTTGTCAAAAATGGCAAATTCTCCTTCTTTTTTTTTTATGACTGAATCATACTCTGTTGTGTATAAATACCACATTTTCTTTATCTGTTCACTCATTGATGTACGCTTAGGCTGCTTCTCTGTCTTGGCTATTTTGAATAATGCTGCAATGATCATGCGGGTGCATATATCTTTTTGAGTTAGTGTTTTTGTTTCCTTTGGATAAATACTCAGGAGTGGGATTGCTGGGTCATATGGTAGTTCTATTTTTAATTTTTTGAGGAACCTCCATACTGTTCTCCACAGTGGCTGCACCAATTTACATTCCTACCAACAGTGCACGAGGGTTCCCTTTTCTCCACATCCTCACCAACACTTATTGTCTCTTGTATCAGTTTATTTAATCATCACAGTGGCCTATGAGGTAGGTATGTGCAGTTCATAGATGGGAAGCAGGAGACTTCAGGCAACATGCTTGAGATTATTGTGCTTAGCAAGTGGCAGAGCCAGTATTCGCTCGAGCATCTGGCTCCTAACCAGGAGGCTTGACCTCCTCTAAGGATTAAAGAAGAACCAGAGCAGAAGGGCCTGAGCAATCGGCTCTGCGGGGGCTTTGTTTTACTTGTGGCTTTAAGCTACAGGGCCATTTATTCAAGTAGCATCTCATGCGGGTTCTGTGCCCTCTGGAGCTCCCTAGAGCACAGGCTGAAAGCTGCTCACAAGACCAACTTCTTCATTTTGTAGATGCGGGAACAGGGGCCAGAGAGACGAGATGCCTTGTCCAAGATCACGTAGCCAATGAAGATGAAGACAAAGTGAGTCAGGGCTGTGTGGGGCAAAGGTGAGATCTGTTCCACACAGAGGCCATTCCATTCCAGAGAGCACGTTTCTGACTTCTGTTGTAGCATTTCTAAATTGCCTTAGAAATTAAGGAACCCTGATGAGATCATGTTGACTGCTACAGGCCCTCCCGCCAGAATTATTCTCATTCATCTGTCTGTCTGTCTGTCTGTCTGTCTGTCTGTCTGTCTGTCTGTCTCTCTCTCTCTCTCTCTCTCTCTCTCTCACACACACACACACACACACACACACACACACAGTATGTGATAAGGTCAGAGAGCCCCTGAAGCCCAGAAGGAACCCGGAACTCTGGGGTCAGGAATCCTTGTCTGGGTTTCCTGTCCTTTCTGAAACCTGTGCAGGGGGAGGTGAGAGGAGCTCAGATAGGTGCTGGGTGAAGGGCCAGCCATGGATGCCAGAGGGTGACCCACTGGGACCAGCAGTGCCGAGTGGGAAGTCACACATTTCAAACAAACTTCTTTTTACACCCACACCTCCTAGATGGTGACATTCACTACTTAGAACTTGCTGGAAGTTTGGAAGGAGCCCCTTCTGGGACTGAAAATAGACCCCTCATTCAGTCTCTGGCCTGAGTGGAGGAGAGAGGGTGGTGTGCGTTGACTGGAGCCTATCACCTTTGCGCCAATATCAGGTTTTGCTAAAAGCAGGCAGCCCTCTTTATTGCTCCTGTCTGAGGTTCTCTGCCAGGAGAAGAACCACCCGCTCTGCATGGGTTAAGGGCTGAGCAGTACCCCCCCCCCGCCCCATGCTCCTGTGCGCGTCAGTCCACAGAGAGTCCTCACCAATCAGTGTCCCCAAGTTACAGGTAAGGAAACTCAAGTTTCAAAGAGGCTGAATCAGCGACCCAGAGGACCCCACTGGTAGGTGGCAGAGGGCGTTTTGCATTTGGATTAGTGGCCCTGGCTCAGAATGCAGATACTGGGTTTAGACCCCAGCAATGTAGCAGGCCAGCTGGTGGGCCAGCTGAGTGACCTCTCGCTTCGCATCTCCAGCATCCATGCCACGTGATAGCGTCAATGCCAGAGAGCTAGTATGAAGATGAACGTGACCAAAACGCTTAGAACAGTACCTGGTGGGTAAAAAATACCCAACAAATGTTAACTGCCTTTATTATGGTTGCTGTGATGATGGTGATGATGATTGTGCTACTTTAGAGTCTAGATAGATGATCCCCGACTTAACGATGGTTCAACTTATGATTTTACAATGGTGCAAGAGCAATATTCAGTAGAAACTGTTTTTCTTATTTTGAGTTTCGATCTTTTCCCGGGCTAGTGACGTGCAGTACGTGATCTCTCCTGATGCCGGGCAGTGGAAGCTGCAGCTTCCAGTTAGCCGTGCGATCAGCAGGGTAAACAACTAATACGTTTACAGAAAGTGTTGTTCACTTTCAATACAGCGTTCAGTAAATTACATGAGATATTCAACGTTTTATAATAATGAGCTTTGTGTTAGGTGATTTTGTTCAACTGTAGGCTCATGTAAGTGTTCTGAGCACATTTAACGTAGGCTAGGCTAAGGGATGACGTTCAATAGAATAGGCTTATTAAATGCATTTTCAATTTATGGTATTTTCAATTTATGATGGAGTTTTCAGGACATAACCCCATCATAAGTTGAGGAAGATCTGTATTCAAATGTTACCACCCTGATTGCTTTTTGTAGGTGGGCGGACCACAGTTTCCCATCCAACAGTTGAAGGAAGTGGGGCAGGGAGAGGGGGAATGGGTTATCTATGATCAGGGACAAAGCAAGGATACATCTGGTTTTGGTGTGTCATTTTTCCATAAAGCCAGGGCTGCTGGTCACCAACCTGGCCCTTGGCCTCTTCACTGCTCTCCCTGAGACTGAAGGCCCCTTGGAACCTGAGGCCAGTATGCCGGGGTCCTAGTGTCAAGCCAATCTTTGCAAAGACTCAGACTTTTAACTAGGTTCCCACTTTGCACTTGAGACCAATCTCACACTTCATTCCACGTTTGTAAAGTGCCAACTCCATGCTAGGCACTCAGGACAAAATTACAAGTGATATTTACATAGAAGTCATGTTTCTAGCCTGGCCCCAGCCTCAAGAATGATGTCCTTCCATTGCTGCCTTGGTCCCTGTGTTGATAACACACCTGCTTCTCCAGGCCCTCTGGGTTCTCCATGCCAGCCGCCTTCTCTCATCTGATTACTTTCTAAGGATGAGCAAACACTCCTTAGTGGAATCACTGGGTCAAGGGAAATGATATCTTTTTAAGACTTTTGATCTATGTTCTTAATTGGCCCCCAGAAAGACACCATCTTAAAGATGTTCAGGGACTTCCCTGGTGGCGCAGTGGTTAAGAATCCTCCTGCCAATGCAGGGGACATGGGTTCGAGCCCTGGTCCGGGAAGGTCCCACACGCCACGAAGCAACTAAGCCCGTGTGCTCTAGAGCCCTCGAGCCACAACTACTGAAGCCCGTGTGCCTAGAGCCTGTGCTCCGTAACAGGAGAAGGCACCACAATGAGAGGCCCACGCACCACAACGAAGAGTAGCCCCCGCTCACCGCAACTAGAGAAAGCCCACACTCATCAATGAAGACCCAAATGCAGACAAAAAAAAAGGAAAAAAAGATGTTCATTCCAGCATTGGTTTTTTCTTGTATATTTTTGTTTTTAAATTATTTTATTTATTTATTAATTTTTGGCTGCATTGGGTCTTCGTTGCTGCATGCGGGCTTTCTCTAGTTGCGGTGAGCGGGGGCTACTCTTCATTGCGGTGCACAGGCTTCTCATTGCGGTGGCTTCTCTTGTTGCAGAGCACGGGCTCTAGGCGCATGGGCTTCAGTAGTTGTGGCACGCGGGCTCAGTAGTTGTGGCTCACAGGCTCTAGAGCGCAGGCTCAGTAGTTGTGGCGCACGGGCTTTGTTGCTCCGTGGCATGTGGGATTTTCCCGGACCAGGGCTCGAACCCGTGTCCCCTGAATTGGCAGGCGGATTCTTAACCACTGCGCCACCAGGGAAGCCCCCAGCATTGTTTACTGTACACCCAGCAATAGTCTATCAGTAAGGGATGATTTGCATTAAATGTGATCAATCTACACAGTACAATACCACACAGCTATTGAAGGGGGTGACATAGGTGGGCATTCAATGACTTGAAAAGGCACTGATATGGATAAATGAAACATGGTACATCTAATAGACATAAGAAATAAACCCAAACTGCATCATGCATAGAAAAGGGTATATCAGGAAGGACACCAAGTGAGAACAGTGGTGATCTCTGGGGTGGGATTATAAGTCATTTTAATTTTCTTTTTGTACTTTCTGAAATACTCACAATATGTGCTATTTTTATAATCAAGAAAAAAATTGATTCCTTCCCCTTTCCTCATCCCCCTGCCAGAAATGTGGGTGGGAGTTGCCAGCGGCCTTGGTGGTGGGCAGCTGCCAGATGAGGTCCTGGGTAACCGGCACCAACATGGGTGCATGGTGGAAGCTGATGGGATCAGGCCCGGGGGTGGGGGTGGGGGTACGCTGCACAGCACCCTCTGGGTCCCAACTGGCCCCGTGTGTCCTCAGGATCAAACATCTTGCTGGTCCAGTGTTCCCTCCCCATCTTTGGCCTTGGTTCTCATGAGCGAGGCTGAAGCTTCCTCCTCACTCCATCTTCTCCCCTCTCCCCTCCCCTCTCCTCTTCCTAACCCTGAGGTCTGCACATTACAGTTTACAGCTTACCTTACCCCCTTCCTTAACCTTCCCTTCCCTTCTCCTGTGGCAAGCATTTGACCTTTAAATCAGGCAGACCTGAGTTCACATCCTATTGCAGTCCTCAGTTTCCCCGTCTGCAAAATGGGCGTCATAGTGTCCTCTTTGTAGGGTCGAGGGGTGATTAGTGCTGAGTGCGCTCCCTGGCCCACAGCTCCCCTGGCCTGCGGTTACGCCATTGCACCAGGTCGTGTGCTGGCCCTGCCTGACCTTCTCGTTACCTAGTCTGAGTGCCTGAGAGGGAGCCAGGGGGATTTATACCATGCATCCATCAGCCAATAGTTAGGAGCTGGCCCCCGGGCGGGAGCACACTAGACTGCCAGGCCCCTCCAGCCCTCTGCGCAGGCAGGAAGGTGAGTTCCAGTGGCTGAGCGCAATACTGGCTGCAGAAGTCAGGCTGCTGTACAAGAAAATGACAAAGAGGCCAGGTGGGATAGGCAGAGCATTGACAGCATCTGCTCCAGACCTGGTTGGTTGGCTTAGCCTGTGCCATCACCCCCATGGGATGACCCCACACCAGACCACCTGTGGGTTACAGCAACCTAGGGAGAGGTGGGTGCCCTGAGTCAGGCGTCACCGCAGCCCAACTGAGACCTGCCACCTTCATGTATAGCTTCCCTGGACAGAAGCTGTCGTGCCCCATGTTCGGGGGCTTAAAGAATACTAAGTCCCTTAGACCATTCTTATCAGGAGGGGCGTGACCAGGAGGTTGGAATGGGCAGGGGAGTCTGTCCCATTGCCCTTGCTTTGCACAGCCATGCAGAGGACAGACTGAGAGCCAGTCCCAGGCCCTGTTTCCTCAGCAAATATGCCACCTGGTGAAGTCCCAGGTTTCTAATCTGAAAATGGGGTTGATGACAAGTTGGTGTGAGAAGCAAATGGAGAATGGATGTGAGGTGATTAGTAGAGGCCCAGGCATTTGGTACCTATTATTACTGTTGTCTTTATGGAAGATAATTTTTGTCTAAATATAATTAGTGGTTTATAATCTATGGCTCTTCTTACTGCATTAGCCACAGAGAGAAACCATGGGGCCAGCAGGCAGTACATCAAATTACTTATTTAGATTGGGGACGGGAGGGGTGGTGTAGCCACCTCAGATATTCTATTTAGGGCCAGAAAGGATTAGCATCATCTAGGCTGAGGGGAGTCACGAGTTCTTTGTGATGCAGCCATTTATTCATTCATTCATCTATCCATTCAATAAATGTTGATCGAGGATTATTATGTGCCAAGCACCATGCTAGGTACCAGATCTCCTAGAGGTTACTGGCGGTTGTTGATCCCCAGCTGGAAGGCCTGTGACACAGGTGCCACCTCCCCCTTCTTAGGGGGTTTGTTGTATTCCCTCCAGTGGAGAGGGGAGAGCCTCTGGCCAGAACATGCTTCCCATATCCCCACTCTCGCAACCCCAGTCTCATTCAGGCTTTGGGTCCTCCAAGTCATGAGCTGCCTGGAAAGGTGGGACTGAGAGCCACAACAGCCCCTCCCTTTGTTCAAGGAAAGCCACAAGGTGTGTCCATAGCAAGTTATGATTAGAACCCCAGGCCAGGGTTCCTCTGCTTTGTACTTCTCAATGGTGGGTTCCCATGTCCCTGGGGTCCATGCAGGGTGCCAAAGTCCTAGGGAACCACATGTAAACTTGGCTGATCTTTCAGTCGAAGAATTAAATGCATGCATATTTCATCACATGGAGAGATACATGCATAGATTGTGGAGCAGAATTGTATATGTGCATGGATTTTAGGGATAAAACAGGAGACTAAAGGCGTTTTGGCTTGTGGGGCCTGCTTTGGGTCATATCCCTGGAACTCCCACAGGGAAACATTTCGGTGTCCTCCCCCCCTTAGGCTTGCTTTGGTGGAAAGATTTGAGAACTTCACCAGGGTGACATGCAGGTGACGGTGACCTGTGCTTCACCTCCTTGGTGGAGTGAGCATGGAGGGAGGGTGCCAGACTTGTGAGAGGATGGAAGGGAATCACTGTCTAGGGGTCATTTGGGCTGAAAGTCCACAGAGAGGAGAAACTTAGGAAACGAAGCCATCTCCCTTCTTTGGTTGGTGCTGGAGCCCCCAGCTTTTGACCAGAGCCCAGCACCTTCCAGAACTAGAATTCCTAAGACCCTGGATGATGTTGAAGCTCTTTTGAGATCTGTGCTGCTGGCTCTTTCGCTCCCTTCAGGCCCTGCTCCCATGGCACCTGATCAGAGAGAGCCTCTCCAGACACCCTTCCCCCTTCACCTCGCCATCCACCCTGTTATCTTCAGAAAAAGCTGGCCTGCTTCATGGCACTTGGCAGGTTAGATAGGTATGCGTTGGGATGTAAGCTCTGCAAGGGCATGGACTGTCTTCTTGTGCTCTCCTTGAACGAGCACACCTTATAAAACCAGGCTGAGCCAGGATCTTACTGAGCAATACCATCTACTGAACAGAATCTGCAGAAAACCACAACCAAGACAAACAAGAAAATGCAGCTCAACGCAAGAACATAAGCTCCTATGAAACATTTAGCCCCTAAAACATAGCTTCGGAGGAGTGTCAGGAACTCAGCCCCCTTTGACATAATCTCCTAAAGCTTCTTCATCCCGCCCGACTGGCCAGCACATTCAGATCATGGCTTTACTTGGTGCTTGGCTCTCTCCCCAAAGACTGGGAACCTCCAGCATCAGGGACCTGGTTTGATGCAGCTCTTTCCACTGCATCAATAGGCACTTAGCAAAGGTTCAGTGACATAAATTTCAAAAGGCTGTCTGGCCTCTGAGCTCCACACGATAGGGAAGGGCTCTATTTGTTACCAAGGAGGAGAGGAGACTAAGGATGGGAAAAAGTCTGATGAGAGTTTTCTGGTTAATCCATTTCTGCTCAGAATATCCAGAAGGTCCCTCCCCTCGCCCCTTCCCCTTCCGTTTCCCAAGGACTCTGCTTGATCAGGTGCGTTCACATTAATGTGATGGTGCCTGATTGCATCCATGCAGGGAAGGGGAGAAAAATGCAACTGCTCAGATATCTGCCAAGCCTTACTTAGGGTCAGGTCCCCTGTGCCCAGGAACAGAGAGGGAAGTGAGGAGGACCCTGCCCCCCATTCTGGTGGGGGAGAAGAGAGAAACCTTTATGAGTAGACAGTATTCACCAGTGAAAGACAACTACCAGCCCCCGGGGACTGTCTCCAGCAGGCTCAGGCCTTGAAAGAAGGGTGGGACTAGGCATGCAGGGAGGGGTAGCTGTTCCTCCACCATCTCCCCTTATCCTGTGGTTTGGAGTTGCTCCTCAAACACTAATTGTGATTGGAATTGACATGTTTCACCAAATGGCCACACACCGATTATTGATTGAACAGATACCGTTCGTTTGTTTGTTCATCCAGTGCCTGCCGTATGTTGGGCCCTGTCCTAAGTGCTGAAGATTTGGCAACACAGAACAAGACAGACAAGGTCCTTTCCTGCTCTTATGAAGCTTCCACAGCTGGGGACAGTAAACAAGTCACAGCTCACGTTGGGAAGATGTCTACCATGTCAAGGCATTTTTTGTACAGAGTTCCTCAGTGGGGTACAGCTGACACTTTTAGGGGCAGCTCTTTGTTGTGCAGGCTGGCTACAATGTTGCAAGATTTAGTATCTCTAGTTCTGTGCTCTATTGTCAGTGACACTCTTCCCCACGACCCACGCCAGTCATTGGAACACCCAAGCACCCACCCACAGTGAAATACGCCTTATCAGGATATGGTCCTGCCCCCCAGTAGAAACACGACACGATCTCATTTCATCCTCACAACTACCTCATGAAACTGGTTCTGTTACCGATCCCCAGTTTTACAGATAGTGAAACTGAGGCACAGAGATGTTCAGCAACTCTTTCAAGGTCACGCAGTTGAAGTGATGGATTTGAACCCCAGAAGCTTGGCTTTGGGAACTGCACTCTTCACTGCTCTATCACATAGCCTCTCAAACAAGCACAGAAACGGGAGATTCTAGGCTGCGAGGGATACAATGCTAAAAATAAATGAAGATGTTGTGATTGTGAGATGAAGTGTTTCCTATGTGAAGCATTGTTTTAACCCACTGGGGAGAAAGGACCGAGTAATGAGAATCAACCTCGGGCTCCTCGCTATGCTTTGCACACAGGCATTCTGAACACACCACTAAAAGTGTGTGTGGGGGTGGTATGTGTGTTCACATAAGTGATCTGTACTTTAGTGAAACCCTCTCCCTTGTAGGGAATATCCTGCTCATTGAGGAATAATTATTCATGTGAAAGTCACTCACCAGGAGACTTATACATGGAACAGAGGAAAGGCAAAGTTGAGCAAGCCAGACTCTGGGCCAAAGGGAGGCAGCCCTCTTTCTCTCTCCATATCCAATCAGTGGAAAAGTAATTATTAACTGCCTGTGGTGTGGGTCTGAGCCCTCGGTGGTGAGCGAAGCTTTGGAAGCGCATTTTTGTTTAGTGTCCCCACTGCGGCTGGCACATAGTAGTTATTCAAACATTGGAAGGATGGATGGATGGATGTTTGGATGGATCGATGGATGGATGGATGGGTAGGTGGATAGATGTGTGGGTGGGTAGATAGATTGATGGATAGACAGAAGGACAGATGAAATTTGGTGCCAGTACCACACGAAACTTCTGGTTTCAGAGGCCAGATGTGTTCCGGGACCAATTCAAGATGGTATAGAATTAAGGGCTAAATTACAAATCAAGATCAATTCTAAAAAGCATTTGTTTATCTTTCCTCAAATCAAATCAAGAATAAGGAGAACATTTTCTACCACTTTTCTTGGCTGACCAATGTAAACGAACACCTGGGTCCTCAGTCCTCTTAGTACATCTTAGGCAGTTGAGGGGAACATCTAAGACTTGCTGAGGACCTACTTTGTGTCTGTCATTTAACAGACATCATGACTTTTAGTTTTCAAAGTAGCCCTGCATTTGACAAATCAGTAGGTTTCGGCTACTCAGATAACCCAAGCATGGGCGCAAGGTCATATCATCAGTGGCTGAGCTGCAAATCAAACCAGTGTTGTCCGTTTCTACAGCCCCACCTCCTCTCCTGGCATGAACAGGAAAGCAGACAAGTAGGGCAATGTTTCTTCAAGCAGCAGACCTGTGGGGTTGCAACCTCGTGTGACTCACCTGTACTGTGGGTTATCTCCCCGTGCAACGCAGCATCTTGCCAGAGACCCAAGGTCAAGGAATTGGGGGTGAGGATTAAAGAGGAAGGAGCTTGGGTTAATTTCCACTGTGGAGCCCAGAGAGGGCAGCTTCATCAGCCCCCAGCACTAGTTAGTCACTGAGGCGAGGGTGGATGAGAATGTGGGGATGGGTCAGCATTGTGGCAAACTCCCAACACAGAAAGCCAGCTGGGGACCCAGACTCTGCTTGGAGAGTGCAGGGGGGGGGGTGGGAGGATAGGGGGTTCCCCTCTGGTTACTCCACTGCTGCCCCAGTTCTGTCTAACATGATTTAGCTGTGGGGAGGGAAGAGGGGGAGGGCCGGGAGACAAGAAAGGAGGAAAGAGAAGAGGGGGCTTACCTTCTTTCTTTGAAGGCAAACAGATCTGTGTTCCTCTCCCTGTCCCAGCTGTGTGATCAGGGGCCAGTCACTTTCCCTCTCTGAGTCTCAGTTTGGGCCTCCCCGGGTTATCCTAGAAATTAGACAAGATGCCATCCGGAAAATGCTTGGCCAGAAATTGGCTCCTCTTCCTCCCCCACCTTCCCTGGCGAGTCTGATGAAGAGAGAAAAGCACCAGCCTTTGGCTGGGCCCAGCGGGGACTGAGCACTCCCTCCCTCCAGCTGAAGCTCAGGGCCGTGGGGCCCGGGAGCACAGGGGAGGAGGGTCACACTGTCACCAGGGCCCATGTCTTCATCCCACCTCCTGGCCAGCAGTACGGTTCGGTGGACAGAGTCTGGGGGAACTGGACGATAGAGGCTTGAGTCCTAGATCTACCACTTTTAGCTGTGTGAACTTAGGCAAGTCATCGTTAACTCTCTGATCCCTTTTTATCATCTTTAATGTGAGAACACACGATTTCCCGCTTATGACAGGGTTGTGGTTTGGAAAGGGCTGTCTGTGACTGGACGTTGGGGTGACTGTGAAGACGCTTTGGAAACACCTGAGTCATGGCCATGTGGGAATGTGGCTTCCCTGCCATTGTGCTGTTGCTGGTGGTCCCTCCTCTGAAGCAACCTGGGGAGCGGGACGAGAGAGCCGGAACTTGAGTCTTGGCCGTAAGCAACTCACATGGTCTCTGAGAGCCTCAGGTTTTCTCATCTGTAAAGTGGGCGTGATGACCCTGTCTGCCTCTCCAGGGTCAGCTGTAAGCATGTGAGATAAGATTGCGAGTCTGTGGTTGAGAAGTACTTTTTAAACAGTAGGTGGATTTGGGTGCAGTTGGGGGAGGGTCTGAAGAAGCCCTGACTTCCTTCCGAGAGAGAGAGAGAGAGAGAGAGAGAGAGAGAGAGAGAGAGAGAGAGAGAGAGAGGGAGGCAGATGGGGGAGGGGGGAATCCTGACTCTTTCTCTCACGAGCTAAGTAACTACCGAGGTTCCATTACTCATACAGCCGGAGCCTCTGTGTTCCCATCTGACAAGACTTAACATGTGCCCAGGGCTCAGTGGGCAGTCTCTGGGACAGCCTGTCATGCTCACCTCCGCTTCTGCAAGGAGTGGCCCGCTGACCCTGGGTCTCCCTCTCAGGCCACCACCACCCTAGGTCAGCAGAGTCTCTCTGACCTCACTCAGCTCCTGCCACAGTGCTCCCCCAGCCTGGCTTCCTGGAGTTCCCTGGTCACCACCGACGCTCTGCTCATGTGAGCTCGAGATGTCGAAATCCCACACCAGGCTGCCCGGAAACCCCTAGCCGGTGGGGCCGACGGGGCAGGGGCAGTGAAGGCTCCTCGGGTATTGCCACACGGGGAATCTATGCAGACACTGTTGTCAGAAGTTCCTGTTTCCTCTCCTAGGAACAGTGGACGGCTGGGAGAATTGGGGCTTCTGGTAGCTCTGAGATTATTCTGAGCACAGTATCATCCTAGAGATGGTGTATCTGAGGGGCCTCAGAAATGCTGTGGTGTAATGGTGCCACATTCCATTACAAGCAGAAGGGAGATGCTGGAATCCACCTCCTTGGGGGTCTGAGTGCTGATATGGGCGTTTTTCTGCTCACGGGTTTCTTTATACTGTTCACAGGGACAACAGAGGGCAGGGAGGCTGGCTGTTTGTGGTGAGCCTATGAATCCTTACAGTGTTAGCTCACGTGCTTCTGAGACTATTGCCCCATTTTACTGATGAGGAGACTGAGGCTTGGGGAAAAGAACTGACCAACCCCAGGCAGGACAGTTCATAAGCAGTATCACCTTCACTGGAATCCAGGGTTGTCCAACCACGGATCCGTTGGGCTCAGCCTGGGTTTGCTAGTTTATGTCCTAGTCCAGGTGCTGGGAGCGAACTGGCTGTGTGACCTTGAGCCAGTCACCTGATATCTCTGAGCTCCAGTTTCTTTCTCTATTTCATGAGAGGATTGGACTAGCTCAGTATTTCTCAAACCTTTTCACAAAGAAGGTTAAATGAATTTCTTGGGAGTCTTGTGTTTTCCCTTAAACGTTCTCATAATATTTTGTGTTCTCCATGATTTTATCAGGGCTTATTTTAATTTTTTTAAGTGTTGTGTTTGTTTCTCCGCTAAATCTTTAAGTAGACTTGTTGCTCTGAGATGTGTCATCTGCTCCTGACACAATACTGAGCTTCCCCCTTGGGTTGACCAGCTCCTCCTTTCTAGAGGGAAAGGCCTGGGGCAGGCCTGCTCCATTGGGCTTCCCTCCCATCAGCAGCACAGGACTCAGGCCTGGGCCAGAGCAGGATGGACGAGGACCCTGCCCTCCGGAGAGGAGGCCAGCACCAAACTCGAGTCTCAATGTTACCAGCTGTGGCCTTAGGCACATCACATGCCTGAGCTTCCTGGTCCTCTACAGACACAGGCACGGATCCAGATCCTTCTTCACAGGATTACAGTGGCACAGGAGAGAGCAGGGGTGGGAGAGGTCCCAGTACGGGCCTGGCATGAGGGATGTGCCAGGACAGGTTAATGATGCCTGCTATATTTTAGGACCGCAGAGCCTCACAAATCTGTAAGCCATTTCCCCATAAAAAGCCCCTTTTCCAAAAATATCTCTCTCCCCAGTTTCGTCACCAGCCTGAGGTCCTCAAGGGCACCAAGGCCTTAGGTGAAGGCCTGGGCGGCCCTTGTTAAAATGCAATTGTTCTGCAGAAATGCTGACGCAGAGTTCCACACCCAACTTTCCGTGTAATTAGCCACGTGGCCTCGGCAAGTCATTTGCTCCTTTGAACCTCTGTTTCTTCATCTGTGAGCCGAGGGTGCTAGAGCAAACAAGTTGCTGTAAACTAGGCTCTTTTCATGGCGCCCAGAGGTTAGGGGACAATAGATGAGTCAAGGGGCCAATCCAGCCCAAGACAGTAAGTCCAAGGACGGGGCATGTCACAGGCCCTTTGGGGACACAGAGACACACCAGCCAGGCTTGGAGAGTCAGAGGCCTTTCAAAGCAGAGGTAGGGGGGTCTCCTCTGAGATACAAAGGATGGCAGGAAGTAGCTAACCAAAATGGGGCTTTGGGACATCGTAGACAGTGGGAACAGAGGAATGTAGGCCAAGGCACCACTCTAAGCTCCGCCCTGAGCACTCAGTATCTTAATTAAGGCTCCAGACAACCCGCCAGTAGTTACTGTTCACCCCACTTTGCAGATGAGGAAATCGGGCTGAGATCCAGTAAGCAGCTTGCCCGAGGCCACCTAGCTTGTAAGCGGCTCAGATGGGCTTCAGACCCAGACTACTCAGAAGCCAAAGTCTGTGCTCCTAAGTGGGTAGCCCCTTATAGCTGGAAACAAGGGGCCATGTTTCTCAGCAGATAAAGGAAAAAGTGAAGAAGGCCTCACTTTGTGCTTGGTGCCAGGAGGGTGGGTAGGGGTGGGCACCAGGGTCTGGGAAGTGGAGGGTGGCTGGAGCCTGGAGGAGTCAGCCCTGGGTAGGGGGACAGAGGGCCTCGGGTAGCCACGTTGGCCTCTCTGTGTAGAGAAAGAGCCAGAACTCCTTCTGGTCCTTCAGTGTTTCCCTCAAGGCCTCACTGTCTGATGGGCTGTTATGTCCAAGTTGCTGAAAGACACACATGTGGTCCTCTCTGTGTCTTAGCCCTGGGCATCCAGGACAGGGTCTCGGAGTCAATGAATGTTTGCTAAAGGAAGCCACAGATGTGTATGCTGCTTTTCCAGTACTGCCTTTGCCCGTGGTGAATGCTCACAAAGTTTGGGGGGCATGGAAGTTTCAGCCTTCTTATTTCACAGATGGCAAAGCTGGGATCCAGAGAGTGAATGTTCTTAAGACCGCTGTTCAGATTACAGTGTTCCCGGGGTCTCCCTGTTTCCCTGGGGGAGAAGGAGCTGGGTGAGCAGTGAGCCCACCTCTCTCCTCTTGAAGCCAGGGTGCCTTGCCATCCCTGGGACCCCACCCCTTCCAGGGGGAGCTGAGCATTTGGCGTTTTGTCCAGGGAGCTTGGCCTGATGTCATCCATGGGAGATGCACCTTCTAAGGTTCTGCGGGAAAGCCACCATTGGGTGCCCAGCCCAGAGCTGGACAGTTCTCAGGCATTAAGCCTGGGCGCTCCTTACTTCTAAGCAGGGTGGGATCAGAATTGCAGGCCCCTCAGTTTGCCCCTTATGTGGGAGCATGGAGCTCCCAGACACCCCGGGCGGGTACTGGCTGTGATGCTGCCTCATTAAACGGGGAAGGGAGGCTCCTCGGAGGCAGCATCTCCCCCACACAGCCTACAAATCATTTTTCTAATGAATTGTCACTTGGACAATGGGGCTGAGTCTTGGCCCTGTTTCAGTGTTGTTGCCTTTTCTCCTGCCTCCCTTCTAGGTTTTTTTTTTTTTTTTCCTTCTTCTTCTTCTTCCTTCTCCTGCTTGCTTGCTTCTCTCTCCAGCCTCCACTTACTGGAAACGAAATCTCTCAGCGCATGAATGGCAGGGAGGGAGGGAGGCACCAGGACAAAGAGAAGGCTTTGTCTGGCGGTGAATTTAGATAGCACGTGGGTGGCAGGGAGCACGCAGACATCCTCCATCCGCCTGTCACGGAGCTTGCCTTGTGTTGGCAGAGAATGGGCAGATAGGTTCGATCCTCTGGCAATACCTGGGTCCCAAGGTACAGGGCTGGGAAGAGAGCCCCAGCAGGCAGCCCCTAATGGGAGCAGGGAACAGTAGTAGCAGGCTGCTGGTTGCGGGGAGGGATGCTCCTATTTTAGAGCAGTGAGCAAGCCCTGGGGATGGTGCTGGCCTGTGTGTGTGACGTGGCCTCAGCTCCTCCTAATCCACCACCTCTCGCGCCTTTGCTGCTGTTTCCTCATAGTTAGGGGACCCTAACCCCCTCACAGGATTAAATCAAAAGAGAGAAGTGAATCCTCAGCCCGACTCCCATCAGCACTGTCATCTTCCTCACCGTCAGGGCAAGCATTTATATATCGCCTACTGTGTGCCATTGTTAAAAGTGCTTATAAAAAGAAAGGATTGCCTATACAGTAGGAGCTCAATCGAAATTATTTGCAGCTGACTCCAGTTTTCTGCTTGGTTGGTAACTTGTTGGACAAGATGGGCCCCAAGTTTCTCAACCAGTCAAATGGAGACAATAATAGAGCTCTCTGCAAAGGATTGTTGGAGCATTAAATGTGTTGAAGCACACAGAATGCTTGAAAGAGGTCATGGTGCTGGTGAGCTATTCACTAGTGTTAGAGCATGTTGGTGGGCAGTCACTTGATACTGGAGAAGGGATGCATCTGGTGTCACAAACGTTGTGCCTCACAGGCTGCAATTCGCCCTTAATGCCCTATAAGCATCCTCTTAACACTCCCAAAGCCAAACATACCATTTCATCATCTTTACTGCCCACAGCCCTGAATTTGCTTTTCTCCTACATGCTACATCTCACCCCGCAGCCTCAGCAGCTACCGTGTCAGTGGATATTTTCCTCTCTTCTTCCCCCCCACTCAACTCCGTCCCAGTCCAGGGGGCCCAGGTACCGTTGCTTTTGCCCCTAAGTGTCTCTAGTTAGGCTGCCTGCTGTCCACCCTGCCCGCCCAGCCTCCGTCAGGATGCCCTCCTCGCCCTTGGAGCAATGAAGCCACCTCCCCCCTGGTCTCTTGGCCTCTGCCTCCTCTTTCCCAGGCTTCCCCCGATCCTGGTAGCCCGCGGGTCTTTCTAAGGCACAGATATGGCCCTTAGCTCCCCTGCTGAATGCCCTTCATTGAAAACAAGTGATCAGTCGTCGACCAGCTGAGTGGCCGTCAGCTGTGTCCCACACCAGCCTGGGCCCCAAGCACAGGAGGGGACGATTGGAAACATTTGCTAACAACCCACACTCATTGTCTATTCACTGAATGAGTGTTTATCGTTTGCCTTCTCTGGGCCAAATGCTGTGCCGTGCACATGCCCGCCGGCTCGCTCATCCTACCTGTCAGGGAGGTGTCATTGCTTCATTGTACACGTGAGAAACTGAAGCCCAGAGAGCTTCATGGGCCGGCCAAGGCCACACAGCTAGTCTGTGGGGTGGAGCCTCGATTCCGGTGCCCTGGTCGCTGAAGCCAAAGGCACCATCCACTCATTACTGCAGACAACACAAGTGAGCCATAGAGAGAGCCAGGGGGCCTGGCGGGTGTAACCTCTGCCCCCTGTCTGAAAGGGGAAGGAGGGCTGCTGTGTGAGCAGTGGTGGGATGAGGGCATGAGCTGCGGTTGTAGGGGCAAAACCATGCCCTGGCCATCTGCAGGGCAGGGAGGAGCGTGGGTGAAGGGCGTGAGCTGGGCGGAGTCGGGGGTGGATTCTGCACCCACCGAGGGCCAGGTGCCCTACCCCAGGCGACAGAGAGGGGGCCGGGGTCAGGACGGAAGGGCAACCAGAGATGATGAGGGTACGTGTGCACACAGGCCGCCTGCCTGGTGGCTGAGTAGGATGTTACAAGGACGGTAAAGGGACAAAGAGAGTGAGGAACGACGGAGGCCTGCCCACCCTTCTCCAATTCTGTGTCCTCCGTGAAGAATCCCTTTGCGGCCACCATCCCGCTGCTCTTTTTATTGGCAGCATGGGTTCACCTCTTGGGAAGCCTGCCTGAGCCCTCTCCGCGGGCACAACCATGCCATCCTGCGTCACTTACCCTTCAGCACCCGGACTCTTTAGGCACAGGCGTGCCCCCCGCAGGGGCTGAGGCCCAGTCATGGGTCCCAGTTCCTGGCACAATCCATGTTTGCTGAGTGATGGACAGGAGACGGGAGCTCCAGCTCCCATTTCTGGCTCCATCACCAACTCTCGCGTGACCTTTGAGAGGCTCTGCCCTGGCTGGGCCTGAGTTTCCTCTTAGGTAGAGGGAGGGCTGCGTGGTAGCCCCCGAGGGCCCTTCCCACCAACACCGAGGCCTGCAATGTGAAAGCGGTGGAGGGGGACACAAAGTAAGGCATTCCACTCCACTCTCACTGTCAAGCTCCTTGCTTTTTACAGTAATTACCACTTAGCACCTGGGTGTCGGGCAGTTAGTTGGCTGTCAGCACTGGGGTTTCAGAATCCAAGGACATCCCACCCCTTGGCTCTCCCTCTGCTGTGTTCTCATCCTCCACGCTCCCGCCCCCATCACTTGGTCTCAGCACAGCCCGTATGGCCTGCTGCCCAGTGCAGCCAGGAAGATACCAGCAGTCTCTAGGGGAGATGACAGAAGAGACTTGGATGGTCAGGGGCCAACATGAAAATTCATTGCCACGGCATTTCCTCTGTGTGATTTCCCAGAATGCTCTGAACACTTTGTGTTTGCAGGATGGAGATTTGCTGCTGCCAGTTCATTCATTCCATGAACACAAATTGGACATCTGCTCTGCACCAGATCCAGGGCTGGGTCCTGGTAACTCTGGGAACTAGGGAAGCTGGGGTGCTCTCGCCTTCTGTGGGGCTGGAAACCTGGATGCCCTGTGCCCTCCTGCTCACCCCAGGCCCCATCTAACCCCAACAGGAGCTCTCTGGAGGAGACAGAGCTCTGGGCAATGTCACTTGCTGTGCTTGGGGTTCTGTTGAGGGGCAGGCCTGAGCCAAGGGCCTGCTCTTGGAGGATGCAGCTTCCTGGTCCAGGTACTGTGTGATGGGAGTGGGCAGAGCCGTAGAAGAGAATTGTTCGGCCCAGGCATAAAGTTCAGCAGGAACAAATGGTGGGCATCCTGCAGAGAGGTAGAGCTCAGGCTGCAGAGAGGTAGAGCTCAGGCTGCAGAGAGGTAGAGCTCAGGTAGAGCTGAGGCTGCGCCTGGGGACAAAGCCACCCAGCCCTCAATTCCTCACCCATCCACTCAAGACTGCGAAGTTCACAGGCTCACAGGGGCTCATGGGGCCCTGGGTGGGCTCAGGGCTTCTGGTAGGGGTTTTGCCACTGCAGTAGGCCAGAAAGCTGGCCAGGTTGGTTGCCTGGAATTGCTAAAGAACAAAGAGAACCCTCAGGAATAGGACTCAGGACCTCTGTCTCTCGTGTCAGCCCCTTTATCCAGCTTCCTTGCTCACTCAGCCAGCACTCAGTGGCGCGTGCTGTCTGGACTGATGTGTGCAGCTGCCTCTTTCCACAGTCAGACCTGCTCAGAGATGGGCTGTGTGTCATTCTAGGGGGTAGTGAGTGCCCTGGCCCTAGGGGTATGCAGGCACTGGCTTCCGAGCCACTGTGCAGAGGGGCCACCCTGGGAGATTCTGACAGGGCTTCTCTCAGCCCTGAATTTCTAAGATTCCCCCACTTTCCTTGTGACCCATGTACAGGGGTTGGGCCCTTGCTCCTCTTCACAAACACGCCCAGCCCCCTGCGGGAAGCCTCAGCTCACCCCCATCTGACCCCCTGAACGGGGCTCTGGGCTATGGAAGTTGCTCTCTTATACTGCCACCCCCTCCCCAACCTCTCACCTATAGGATCTAAGTGCCCGGAATCCTGGCTTCCCGCCCATGCTGCCCACATCCCACTTGGGAGCCTTCCCCACATAATCAGGACCATTAGAGGCCTCCTAATGCCACCTGACCTCAGGTCTCTGATGGTCCCCACGCCGGCTGTCCATGCATTATTAATGTGCGGAGAGCAGAGAGAACCACGTGGATGTATTACACCCTGGCGTCCCCTGTGCATTAGTTTGCAGCATTGGTAGCATCCCTCTGGGGGCCCAGTGATGCCCCCTTCCCAGATCGGCCCCAGGAGTGAGTGCAGATGGGGGAGCTGGCTTTCTGGGTACTGGGCACCTGCGGCAGCTGGGAGCCGGCAGCATTGACACGAGAGATGCCAGACTGGGCAGGCCTGGCACGTCCACGTCAGGCAGGGGAGCAGGTTGAAGGGTCAGCTCGTCTACTTCTCACCTCTGCAGGGAAGGAGGGCAGAGGCTGCAGGAGGGAAGCAGCCTGTTCGAGGTCACATTGAGGTGGGGCAGAGGCCCAGGCTCCTGGTGCTCCCCCCACATTGAGCCCCCCTTGAGCAGAGCCACGTCAGCTTCTGACCTCGCCAGGTGGACAGAGGGGAATTTTGCGCGGGCGGGGCCCTTCCTCATCTCTTCATGAGGAGCTAAGGTGAAAGCCCCCTACTCTGTCTGCCATTGCATTTGCTAAGGTTAAAACCGACTGGCTGTAGGACCTTGGCCTAATCACTCTCCCTCTCTTGGCCTTAGTGTCCTCATCTGGAAAATAGGCACAATAATCCCTGCCTCCCTGCCTCCCTGCTCAGGCTGGTGTGAGGCTCAGCAGTAGTGAGACTGGAGGCTCATGTGACATACGATTACACATCAAAAGAAAGAACACATCTTCTCTTTCCCGGTTTCCAGTGCCTCGTACCTTTCAATGAAAACTCAGATGTTGAGCTAGTTGACCTATAGTTGAATTGAAATAACAAGAGGAATTGGGACAGGGGCTGTGAGGCTCCAAGGACCATAACATTTGGGAGGCTTTGGTCTCAAGTGTAGACCCGCTACTTACAAGCTACAGTCACAGCCTTTCTTCTCCCTCTCTTCTCAATTTCTCCTTCTGTAAAATGGGTATGGAGTCAGGAGGGAGAAGATTAGAATCCTTCTAAAAATATTCCAGCTTAAAAGGCATTGGGAGAGCTCATTTAGACTGAAAGGTAAATGACTAACATCAGGTCCTTTTCTCACAGCAAGTTTGGCAAGGGGGTTCAGAGTCCTGGGAAGCACCTGGTTCCTGGAGGCAGAAGGAGGGGATGAGGGGATGAGCTTGTCACCTGCCTCTTTTTGCCTGAGAGCCAGTGCGGCTCAGTTTCTTCCCCACTTTGCAGATGAGTAAGCTGATGTATAGATGGTGGAGTGAGTTGCCTCAAGTCACAGAGCCACGGTGAAGGAGAGAATGGGCCCAGGTCTACCAGTCCCTCCAGTGTGGTGGAAGAAGTAGATGGGCGAGGAAGGGAAGGGCCCCCCCCCCAGTGACTGATCCCCTCTGTGGGTTCTCTGCAAAGTGCATTCCCTTCAGGACCTCCTGGGTGGTGGGTCTGGTTATTATCTCCGTGTCACGCATGGAGACCCTGATGCTTGGGCAAGTGAGCGGAAGCTCTGAGGGTGATGGAGCCAGTTGTCTGATTTCTCGTTGTTCCTGGATGGCTCTGTGGGGGGCCACGTGGCCACAGCAGCCTGGGTAGCCCCCAGTCGGTGTGGGGGGCTGTGACCGAGAGCGAGAACACAGCCACACAGAGGCAGGTGATGAGGCCCTGGAGCAGCAGCTGTCCTCTATGCAAACAAGGCCTTCAGCACCAAGCAAGGGCATGGCCGATAAACCCCCTCCTTCTCCCAGCCATGACCCCAGCCTGTGACTTATGACACCTTCACCACGGCAGCTGCCCTCGTTCTCGGCCTTGAATCTCACACCAGACCAGTTCACAAGAGCCATGTGCATGCCCTGGGGAATTCCCTGGGCCCATCTGGAGGCAGTCGCAGCCCGAGCAAACGTCTGGCTAAAGGAGCCAGCCCTAGAAGCCTCTCTGCAGTCAGGGGCTGCCCAGAGCATCCCCAGCGGCATGTCTGTTTCACTTCTGGGGCCAGTCTGAGCACTGTTGGTGGAGCCTCAGATTAGAGAGCTTCTTCCCCTGGACATACCCAGCCTCATGCGTCACCGCTGTCCGCAGACACTTCACCGTCTGCCCTGCTTCCAGGCCTCTGCTCCTGCTGTTCCCTTTGCTGGACCCTTCCTGCCCCGTCCCCTCTCCATCTGTTCTGACACCTTCGCAGAGCCAGCCTCACATCCCTGCCCAGCCCTGAGTGCCCCAGCCCTTGGGGTTACCCGTCATTACGATGCTGCCCTTGCCCTTGTAGAACGCCCAGCTCCCCACCAGCCTGGGCGCTGCCTGGCTGAGGCTGATGGATTTGTTTCTGGCTCTGGACTGAGTGCTTTCCGCACAGTCTCATTGAATCCTCACAACCAAGGAGGTAGGTATGCTTCTCGCTCTCACTTTACAGATGAAGAAGGGTGATCAGAGAGGTCAAGTCACTTGCCCGACGTGGCACAGCTACCAAGTGGAAGAGTCAGGATAAGGAGCTGGGAGTCCCTCCGCAGACCCTGTATTGGGAATAGACTGGCCCTTGTCAGCCTTGTATTCCCAGGGCCAACAGAGCACAGAGTGATTAAGGACCAATAGGCGCCCAATAGATCAATGCTCAAGAATGAGACGGCAGATGTTCCCCCCTGTGATCCCCACCAGGAGTGCCGAGTGCGGATCCTGGTGCTGCCTCGCCTCCCACGTGCTCCCCCAGGCCCAGGCAGGGCCCCCCAGGTGCCATCCTCCCTGTGCCTGGCTTTGGCTCAGGAAGTCCTCCTGGCAGTGTTGTGGGCTTGGGTGGTTATACCCTTTTTATAGCGAGGTGACAGGCCCAGGGAGGTCTAATCGATGTCCCAGAGCAACTGGCAGGACACAGTCGGTCCAACCTCCGACCTGGGGTTCTGGGCTCTGTGTCGGTGCCCCATCGCCGGGCTGGCAGGAGGAGACCTTCCTTACCAAAGCCGCCCGGCTGCCTCTGGCCCGAGGTGACGAGGTGATAGCACAGCTGGTCAGCTGGCCCCCTACCCCCAGTCTCTGAGAAGAGAGGAAACACCAGGCAGTGGGGGATTCCTCCGGCAGCGACACGCCCCCTGGCCACTTCCTCTGGACACTCTCGTTTACTTTTTTGCTTGTTTTAGTTTCTGCTTTTCTTCCCTCGTTCCTTTTTTTCAAGGCCACTTTCATTTCCATCTGTCAGTGTCTCCCCACACCACTGCCACCCATCCTTTCTGCTCGGCTGGCCACCCCAAACCCTCCTACCACCTTGGGATTCCCAGTGGCCCAGCCTGCCTGGGCCTCTGTTCCCGCAGGGTAACGCTGAGGTGGGGGGACTGGGTCACCCCAGGCTCTCTGCTTCGCCTCTCTGGGCTCCTCTTCTGTGTTATGAGGGTAAGAATATCAACCTCAGAGGATGTGAGGAGAAAAGGAGGTGACACATGTAAAGCTCAAATAACTAGTATTTAGCACAACTCAGTAAATACCAGTTCTGTGTCTCCAGGGTCTGCCTCTGAGTTCACTCTCCTGTGTCTGTGGTCATCTCTCCCACAGCACGTCTTCACAGGGCCCCACATCTGGCCAGAAGCAGAAATTACCATCTGTGCCTTCTGTACAAGCCACCAAGGCCTGCACAGAGGAAGGTCTGGGAGAGGAAGAGAGTATTATCAGTTTTGCCCTCTAGTCAGTACAGCCCTCCATCCAGTGCAGGAATTCCCTCCACCCTGCCCAGCGCACAGGCCTCCTTCCTTGCCAACTGCCTATGGCAAGGAGCTTGGTACTACCCAGGGCAGTCCATCCACTGCCAGACAGCTCTGCTCGTTAGGAAGTTCTTCCATCCGGTGAGCAGAGACCCGCCTGCCTTTACTTCCATTTCCACCTTTGGTTATCCCCAAAGGGACCACTCTTTTCTCCCCCATTGTTCCAGATGCTTGAATGTTGTCCTTGGGCCGCTCCAGTCTAGCCCTCAAATCCCTCTGGCCAAGCCTGAGAGGCAGTGTGGCAGAGTGGTTAAGATCTTGGACTCTAGAGCCTAGCTCTCCCAGTTCAAATCCCAGCATGGCCCCTTGCTACCTATGTGCCATTGTATCTTCTACTCCCCAAAGAGGCAACTGTGGGACTTAGGCGAGAGGATGTGTAATGTGCTAGCTTATTATAAGCACCTGGTAAACATCATCTGCTACCGTTATTCTTGTACAAGACCAAACATCCACAAATTCTTAACAGCTACGCAAAGCTATATCAAAGGATATCATTCCCAGACCCCTTCTAAGCCAAATTGTCTGCTGGGTTCTACTTGGCAATTTCCCTCTTACAACTTGGATAAGGTGCCTTGACTCCCAAAGGGAGCATTTCATCAAAAATAGATCCATGGTTTGGGAATGAGACCTGTGTTCATATCCCAAACCCACCCTGGGCCTAAGCGCTAAGACATGAAAAGAAAAAGGTTGGATTACAAAATATGAAAACTGCTGATCAAAATGAATATTTAGTTAATATATTCAAACGTAATTAATTGTTTGGTTTGGTTTTTCTTTTTTTTTTTTTTTTAAATAAACGTCCCTTCCTTTGGGGGTTCCAAGTGCTTTGCCTTGCCAAGGTTTCTGATTACAGACAACGATTGCACAGAAGTCAGAGCCAATTGTTAATTTTACAAGTTACTCATTGCAAATAATTTCAAAAGAAAAATTATTCCAAAAATTCAGGGGTTTTTTTCAGCCAAAGAATACTTTCAGAATGGGATGTGTTTTATATCATGTGGGAGAGGCCTCCAAAAGCATCAGCACTGAATCTTAAAATGGCCCTGAGACAGGTCACTTTGCCTCTGAGTCACTAGCTCCTCACCTACAAGATGGGGACAATACACCTGCCTCCCAGAGTTGTTGATCCTCACCTGGATCTCTGGAGGTAAGTTCCTGTCTTTGGGGAACTGCTGGGGAAGGGGGCAGAGGACCAGTGACCCTGGCTTCTCAGCAGTTTCCATACAGACACTGGCTCCTTAGCTTTATTTACAGGGCTGTGCATCTGGCTCTTTCATCCAGGCTGCCACACATCCTACTTGGAAAGTAGCAGCACCATCAGCAGCAGTTAATAACTTGGGCTTTGGATGGTTCTGGGAGATTCTCAGTTATCCCTTTGCTGCTGCATCAGCCAGTTCCACACAAGCCCTTGAAGTCCGGACGTCCCTCCCCAGCCACAGCGGAATTCAGCCAGAAGACTTGTCTCTGCTCCCTCACCCCTCAACAGCTTTTCCTTGTAAGAAACCATCATCCCTTTGTCTTTGTAACTGGGAGAGGCTCATGGTAGAGTCAGGGAGATGCCGGCTGGATAGGTGGTACCAGGTTAGAGACCCAGCTGCATTTCTGCCTCTCCTGAAACATTCTTGGCCCAGAGTGGCTATTCATTGCCTGAGAGGTGCTTTTATATGTGCCCAGTCTGCCTAGGGTAGGCTGTTTCATACAAAGAGGGTAGAAAACATTGAGTCCTGGGTTTCAGTTCTGCCTTTCTCACCACTTGCTGTGGGACTTCGGACAAGTCACTTTGTCACTCTGAACCTCAGTTTCCTCCTCTGTAAACAGCTGGCCCACCTCTTCTCTGGGTTGATGTGGGATTGTGAGTGGGAAAGGCTCGGTAGACCAGCTTTGTGAGGCTGCAGGGGGAGATGCCCATCCTCTTCTTTGTCTTGGTGTCAGGGCCCAGCTTCCCTGCTTTCTGCTGGCCCCAGCCTGACTCCCACCCCAGGCTGGCCCAGGCCTGGGGGCTGCCCCCATCAAGGAACATGTGTCCCTCCTGGGATGGAGCTTGTGGCCTCAGACAAGACCCAGCAGGTGACCTCAATGCAGACCAGGTGTCAGCACCTCTATTTACAACTCACAGATCCAGCTGCCTCCCCCTTGTCCCCGCAGAGACTGTGTCTTTAAAAGTAGAATATGAATAATCACCAGGAAAAAATACATCTCACAGATCAGATAAAAATAGTCATTTCTACTGTTCCCTTACCACCCCCTGGACATGCCCATAATCAAAGACAGGGATTTGTTAAACCAGAGAAGATCTTTGATGTGATCCCGTGTAACCCAGCCTTTGTTGCCAGTCTATATTTGCCAACTGAAACCAAAGAGGTTAAGTGACTTGCCCGGGTTTGTGCAGGGCGTGTGTGTGTGTGAGAGCTGGGACTGGAGCTCCGACCTCTGATGCTTTACACAGCACCAGATGCCTCCCAGACTGTGACCTCCGCTCAGAACGGGGTGCCTGCAGCCTCCGCCGTGTCTGAAAGGGCCAGGGAGGGTGGATGTGGCCAGATGTTCGGGAAACTCCTGAGTATGGTCATCTGGTGCAAGTCTCCGTTCTCTGGTCCTCATTCTCCCATCTGCAGAATGGTGTTCTTCGATGAGCACATTTTTTCACTTTGGTTGGCAGCAGTTGTACCTCATGAAGAAAAAGCCCAACCCTTTTGTTCATTCAGTCCTCGGCCTTACATGTGAAGGTAGCTCCCTTCTCCTGGGGGAACGAGCCTCCCCTTCTCCAGCAGCTGTTCTCTCTCAGAGGAAGATCATGCAGTCAGTGTTCTGGTGGAGGTGAGAGCATATCGATTTATCTTAAAGATGCATTTGCAGAGTCAGCACACTTTTTACCTAGATTTTGTGTTTGTTCTATAGATTGAATGTGTTCCCCCCAATTCATATGTTGAAACCTAATAAATGTAATGGTATTAGGAGGTGGGGCCTTTGGGAGGTGCTTAGGTCATGAGAGTGGAGCCCTCATGAGCAGGATTGGTGTCCTTATGAAAGAGAACCAGAGAGCTCCCTTGTCCCTTTCACCATGTGAGGACACAGCAAGAAAACTGCCATCTGTGGACCAGGAAGTAGGCCCTCACCAGGCACCGAATCTGCAAGCTCCTTGATCTTGGACTTCCCAGCCTCCAGAACTGTGAGGAATAAATTTCTGTTGTTTATAAGCCACCTGGCCTATGGATTTCTATTACAGCAGTTCAGATGGATTGAGACAGTTTGTCTTCTTGGAGTGGCTTTAGAAGGTGACAGTGGTGGTGGAGGGGGAGCAAAGGTCCACCCCAAGACACTACCTGATGCTACCCCTGCAAACCTGGAGAGGAAGGTTCATGTTGGGGCTTCCCTGAGGCTGCTGTGATCCCAGGAGAAACTAAAGGCTGTGTTCTCTGGGTGGACAGGCAGATGATGGCCTTCAAAGAAGTGGGGAAAGCTAGCTGCTCTCCGTCCCTAAACCAAACTGCTCCTACCACCAGGAGGGGTCATAGTACCCTGCTGGTCATTCATTCTTTAGCATGAACTACTGAATCAGATTGCTCTCCAACCCTGACCAAGAGGAATCTATTGGAGGGCTTCGGCTCATGTTCTGAAAGCTGTGCTGAGATGTTCCACAGCTAAACTAAATTGATTATCTGTCTTTTCCCAATTTGCATTAGAGAACAAAGTTACTACTTAAAATTATCTCAATTTCACGGTTTTCTCCCATTGAATTTCCTTAAGTTCCTGGCACCTGCTACTGCTTGACAGCTAATGAGTGCTCACAAGCAATAAAGTGAAATGTACAAGTTGCCAACAAATATTAATGAGAATTATCAGAATCAGCCATTCTGCTGAATTTCGCAGCACGTTTTTTTATGATGGATGTGCATGTGTGGGCTATGATTTTACAGTGTGGGTGCGTTTTCTGCTAGTAAAATTGTTCCCTGTTCATGGGATGGAGTAGAAGTTTAGTGTTGCATGGAGTGCCCCCAAGAATTCCGTGACTTCCAGTTTCGGCTGTGGAATGAGGATGGAGATGGTGGCAAAGAGAAGATGGGGCCCCCAGAGGGGACGGGATGCCCCAAACTCAGGCTTCATCTCTGATACACCCTTCACCCCATCCAAGGTAGTCACGTCCCGGTGACTCAAGATCTTTCCGGTGTGTCCCCCCCCCCTCCCTCCCCCACTGCTAACAACCTTGTCTTACTGGGATTTCTGTAGCTTCTTCTAACTGCCACCACCACATCCTTCCATTCTGTTCTCCACAGTGCACCAGGGGGATCTTTCAGAAACACAAATCTGGTTGCATTGTCCCTCGCATAAAATCTTTTAGTAGCTTCCTGTGGCCTCCAGAGTTAAATGCCACATTACTTTAGAGTGAGTTGCAAGGGCCCTTGGGATCTTACCCTACTCTTTTCCATCTCCTTTTCCACCTTAGTGCTATACCCACCCCAGAGCGCAGTTCTGTGAATCTGGGCTTTTGCAAATGTGGTTCCCTCTTCCTAGAAAGCTCCGGACTTCACCTCCCTCCCACTACCTGGCAGGCACATGCATATGCACACACGCATACACACACACACACACACACACACATACACTCACACACACAGGAACTCAGGCTGTAGATTCCTACAGATCTCAGCTTAGATTCCACTTCTAGGAAGTGACTTGACTGCCTCTCAACACCTAAGGTTGCCCATCCAATGTGCTCCCATGCCCTCTGGATTCACCCCATGCCAGGACTAGTCACACTGTAATTGTCTTTTTGCTAGTCTCTCTCCCCCACTGGACTGTGAGTCCCTGGAGAATAGGAACTGGCCTGCCATATCCCAGATGCTTCATGTAGGGGATACTCAACAAATACCTGTTGAAAGTGAAAGGAAGGAAGGAAAAAAGAGAGAAGAGGTCAAATTTGTTTTGCCAATGTCACTGTCCAGTCAGCCCCAGCCTGGGCATCTGCAAGAAATTCATGTCAATTCAACAGATATTTCACAAGCACCAGCTACATCCCAGGTCTGTGCTGGGAGCTGGAGAAGGCAGAAGTGGGTAGGACAAGGGCTCTGCTCTGGAGAGAGTTGAGACAAGCCTACAGCTGGGGCAAAACAGATGGTGTCCACCCTGTGAAGGACACACACAAAGAGCCCTGGGAACTTGCAGCTGGAGGAAGGGGACCCGACTGGGTCAGGGCAGGGAAGGTAGGGATTGCGGGGACAGGGGCTCCTCCTGGGGCTCATTCTCTACTGGCTTCATTAGTCTTCAAGGGTGATGGGGCTTCCTCACCACGGAGAATCCAGGTCAGGCATCACTCCCTCGGATGGGGTCATTCGCGCCTGCCTCTATACTGCCCGATGCACAGCTCTGTTTGGGAATATACTTCTGTTGATCAAGATGCTGCCCAGTGTAGGGCTAGGGGCACAGCCTTGGAGCTGACTGCCTGGGTTCTGATCCCAGCTCTGTGCCCGTGAGCAGAGTGGCTGTGATGGTGGGTAAGTTACTCAACGTGTCGGTGCCTCAGTTTCCTCATCTGTATAGTAGGGACGATAATAATCCATCCTTCATAGAATCATTGCCAGTCTTAAATGAGTTAATGCAGGTTGAAAACTCAGAACCGTGTCTGACACAGGATACAGATTATATACATCTTTGCCACTAGCATTATTAATTAACCTGTGCACCTGTGAATCTATTGTTCTAGTTTATGAGCTTTTTTTTCATTGTCATAAGAACACTTAGCATGTTTAACAAAATTTTAAGTGTGCGATACAGTACCGTTCACTATAGGCGTGATGTTATCGAATAGATCTCTAGGACTTATTCACCTGGTTTAACTGAAACCTTATACAGCAACTCCCCACTTCTGCCATCCCCCACCCCCTGGCAACCACCATCGTGCTCTCTGTTTCTGAGTTTGACTATTTTAGTACCGCATGTAAGTGGAATCGTACAGTATCTGTCCATCTGTGACTGGCTTCTTTCACTTAGCATAATGTCCTCCACATTTATCCATGTTGTTGCATATGGCAGGATTTCCTTTCTTTTTAGGGCTGAATAATATTTCATTGTATGTATATACCACATCTTCTTTATCCATTCACCTATCCATGGGCATTTAGGTTGTTTCCACATCTTGGCTATTGTGAATAATGCTGCAGTGAACATGGGAGTGAGATCCTGATTGCAATTTCTTTTGGATAAATACCCTGAAGTGGGATCGCTGGATCATATGGTGGTTCTATTTTTATATTTTTTGATGAACTGCCACACTGATTCCATAGTGGCTGTGCCATTTCACACCCCAGCACCAGTGCACGAGGGTTCCAATTTCTCTACTTATGAGCTCCTTGACATCAAAGCCTGGTTCCGGTTCCACCTGTGGCTCCTTCAACACCTGGCATAGGAATTGCACAGAATGTGTTTTGGAAAAAGTGGAATAATAATAATAGTAATTCAGCGCTTGAACTGGGTGAGCCAGGACTGAATGAACACAGTTTTTTTCCTAGAGGGACTCAAAGCTATTCTGAGTGCGTCCAAATGGAATCAACCTATGAATGAACCATCCTATCTGTGGGATGTTTCCAGTGAAGAAAACTACAGCATCTCCCTTCTTCTTAGCCTTCAAGAGTTGCTGTCTGCAGCCTGGGAGCAGCCCTGAGGGCCTGCACAGAGGTGGTGTTGCAAGTACACCAGGTTTAGCGAGCTGCTCTGGGAATGGAATTCCCTGGCTGCTCTGGAGACTTTCCAGTATCTGGGCCATAGACGAGGTCCTGGGAGGATGTTTGAGGGTGGACAGGGGCAGCATAGGAAGATCCAAGATGGCTTGGAAGGGACACTTGGCTGAAACCAGGGCCAGAGTCGAGGCTGGACCTCTGGCATGATGGGTGTGGCTGGCCCCCAGCCAGCCTCCAAAGTCTGAGTCCCGTGTGACTGGGAATAAATTGTTTCCACCCTTAGCTTCTACTCTGAGGGAGGCTTGGGAATAGATATGGAGGTACTCTGTATGTGGCAGGTGCCCCCAGCCTGGGCAACTTAAGGCAAGAAACAACTTGGCCTTGTGGAAAGGACTTGGGGGCTGGGAGTCACACTGTCCTGGGTTCAGATCCTGGTTCTGCCACTTAACTTCCCCAGTGTGGTGTGGACGTGAGTTGTCCCACCTGGAGCTGCCATGAGTTGAGATGAAGCTCAGGAAGGAGTCTGTGTGTTCCTCTTCGGAGCCTGGTCACTGTGGCTTTTGCCCCAGAAAGATGGATGTCTCGGGAAGCCCAAGGCTTTCAGAAGAGCTAAGCCTTCCTGGTGGGGGCTTGGCCACAGGCCTCCTGAGCAGTATGGGCCAGCAAGGCCTGTCTTTTGGTCAGGAACAACTGCTCTGGGGCAGTCTCCCTCCCATGACAGGGATACACCCATTTGGGAGATGGAAACATTGAGGCACAGGAAGGAAAAATGACTTGCTTAGGCTGCCTCAACTTTTTTTAGATAGGCAAGTTTTTCCCACGAATGAAAGAATAACTGTTCGCTCAAGGTAAGGTGAAAAGTGGAGACGAAAGGTCTTCTTGCTCCACCTTCCCCCTCACATCTTACTTCCAACTTAGAAAAAACCTAGGTCATCAATGGAGGCTCACTGTTGTTCTCCGCCTCTGTGCTTTTGTACTTTTGTCTTGTTTCAGTTTGCTTTCTGCCTATAATGCTATTTCCCGTATTAAACAATGAAGTCTGTTTAGCCAAATCCTCCCCATTCTTCAAAGCTCAAATGAAACCCTCCTCTTTTTCCTCCTCCTCCAGGAAGTCCTCTGGGGTGCCTGGTTGCCCTCGTGCAGGCTACTCTCCACAGCTGCTGCAGCACACTCTGATCCCTCTGTTGGCAGCTGTCTGGCTTTGGTCTCTCACCGTACCAAGGGTGTGTTTCTTATCAGTTCCACTTGGCTATGGGCTCTTTCCACCCACCCAAACTTCGGGTAGGCCCTAGTCCCATCAAGGCTAGTTTCAGCACAGCCAAGAGGGAGTGTTGGAGCAGGGAGCAGGCTCATGCCAGGCCACACGCACCATGTTTCTGTTTCGAGGTGACAGCGAAACAAGCCTTCTTCTCCATCAGCTGTCGTGCCTGGCAGACCCTCTGCAGGATACTAAGCCTGCGAGCTGGGGCAGGCCAGCCATTCTGATGCCAGCAGGGGCCAATCTCTATCACTTACAAAGACAAATACCAGTGTCCTTGAAGGTTCACTAATAACAACTGAAAGAATTTGGGGCATTTACCATGCTAAGCACTTTACATGTGTTATTTTAATTTTTGCAAGAATTACTTGAGGTAGATGCCCTGTTAGTCCCATTTTTCAGATGAGGAAGCCAAGGTTCAGAAAGATTCCATGCCACAGCAAGCAAGGAGTGCAGATGCACAACCAGGCTGTCTGGCCCCCAAGCCCATATGCTCATCTCCGTTGCCCACAAACATCACGTTGGCCCGGGAACTTGGACTCCTTGGTGTAAAGGTCCTGGCTCTCCCTCTGGTTGCCATCTGTGGGACATTCAATGCACCAGGCCTCAGTTCCTCCCTCCTTAAAATGGACCAAATGCTGCTGAAGGGCCCTGCCAACTGTCATATGCTGAGAAGCTGATTCTGAATTCTCTGATGTTAAGATGCAATCATTTTCATTCTGCAATTGCCAAATTCTGACCATAAAGTCTAGGATCCTGGAGTCCTGTGATCCCCATATCCTCCAATCTTCACTAGAATGTGGGCTCCATGAGGACATAAACTTCTGTCCATATATGCCCTGCTAGATGCCAGGGCCCAGCCCAGCCAGCACATGACATGTAGGCCATCAGTCAATATCTGTTGGCCAAATGACTGACCCACTCCCAGTTCTGCTTCCCCCCTCACAGTCAGTAGTCCGTGCCCACACCCTGGCTGGAGTCCACATCCTGAAACGTGGCCATTTGCCTGTTCAGTGGTGGACAAGCCCTCAACCAGCAGGCAACAAACTTGCCCTCTGGCCCTGCTTGGCCACTAATCAGAAACGTGACTCCGGGCAAATCACTTAACCTCTCTAAGCCTCTCTTTTCCCCAGCACACTAAGATGAGGGGTCAGAGAAACATACCAAGCTCTTTCCTGCCTCATGACCTGTGCATGTACCATTCTCTCTGCCTGAAATACTCTTCCCCACTTTTTGTTGAGTGTTGTCTGTTTCTCCTATTCGAATTTAAGCTCCAAGAGGGGTTTTGTTTATCTGATTCAGTGCCTAGAACACTGTCTGACACCTAGTTGGTGCTCAGTAATATTTGTTGAAGGAGGGAGAAAAGATAGAGACTAAGATTTATGGGGTTGCCCCGGCCCTGAGACCTCTGCCCAAGTTCTGGTTCCCAGAATGCTAAGCCACTTGGCGTCAGCTCTCTGCCCACGGGCTAACTCAGCCTGAACTCCTAGGAGGCCCGGGTTGAAAACAAACCCATTTTCCATGACGTGCTGCTTGAAGTCTGGTGTCTGTTGCTGGCACTCACCCAGCTGGGGAAGAAGGAGCATCCTGCATTTGAGGATCGGGGAAAGGAACGAGGAATTCGGTGTCCGACCCAGATTGGCTTCCTGAAACTGCTTTGTTCACATTTCCCCATCCTGCCCCAGCCCTTCTCAGATCCCCACAGGTCTTCACGGCCCATGGGAGAATGCAGATTGAGCCTGGGATTCATGGCTTTCCTTGATCTAACCCTGCCCACATCTCCAATCCGCTTTCTCCCAACTCTCCTACAGGAGGCTTCAGCTGCAGTGGGTCCTGGAGCTACTTTCCCCAGTGCACTAGACCAGTGCCCTCGTCAAACTTTAATTGTACCATACCATCTGCCCAGAAGGCTCACCACTGCTCCTCCTCCAGGAAGCCCTCCCCAACCACGCCCACCCATGAGACTTCTTTGTCTGGGCCTCTCCAGCTCTCCTGGACTTGCCTGCTTCTAGAGGATGCTTGGCAATCAATATGTAGCTATTCTCTACATGGTGGGTGACCCCAGCCTATGGGAAGCCCTGTAGGCAGGGATGGGAGAGAGCTTGTCCCCTCTGTCCATCCTGGCTTGATCAAATGAGGTAATGGGCATGGGTACACCCTGTAAACTGTAAAGCCCTGTCCCACCTTAGCCCAGGCCCTTTTATCTCTGGCCTTAACTCTTGCACCAGCATCCCTGCCTCTGGTTCACCTGACCCATCTAGCTTCCCTGCTGAGCTAGACACGGGGTCCTTCTGAAACACAGATCTGATCATTTCCCTTCTCTAGCGAGCCCTCGTTGCCAGTAGTAGGTTCCAGCCTAGTGAGCTTGTCCCCTGCTCTCAGACCCTCCTTGTGCTTTCCCTTCTCCCTGCCTTTGTTCAAGTCATCCCTCTTCCTGGAATGTCTTTCCTTCTCCCTCTCCTCCTTATTCTGCTAGACCATCCCCTTCCTTCAGAATCCCCTGACCCCTCCAGGCACATCCAGCCACCCTGGGGGCCTCCCTGGCCATCTCTCTGTGATGGCACCTCCCCAACTGTACCTCATTCCTCATTTATTCCCACAGGCGCCTCCATGGTCGTCGGGGTTGGCTTGAATAGAGAAGCGCTAAAGTAAAGTTTTCTCCTGGTGGGAGGCGCGATCCATTGAAGATATTCTGTGTGCTAGGCCCTGTGCTTTATAAACTCCAGTTTACTGAGGCCCAACCACTGTCCTAAAAAAGATCATTGTCTTTTTACCTATGGTAGGATTGAGGCCCAGAGATGCTAAGGGCCTTGCTTGAGGTCACACAGCAGTATGTGGCACAGGAACCCTGGTCAGGCCGATTTCACAGCTTCCCTCCAAATTGCCTGACCATGACAAAGGTAAAAATAACAGATCTCTTTCTAGACGTGACTGTTGTTGAACTGCCCTGAGGATTTTGTTTGTTCATCTTTTTGCTGTCTAGCTCTTCCATGTCTCCCATGGGTGCTTCCATCTCAGCCCTGATGAGCAGCTGGCTGATGTGCAAGGCGTCACAGTCCCCATCCACCTTCCTGTCCTTGGTCAGGCCTGCTGTGGGTCCCCTCCAGGTCACCTGGGCCCAGGCTCCAGACCAAGGTTAGACCTCGTGCTTCTCTCCAGGGCTCCTCAGAGAGCCGGGGCCACCCCATGCCCATGTCTGCCCAAGCCTGACATCCAGCCCTGACATCCAGGCTGCAGATCAATAAATCTGTCTCCTGCTCTCCTCTCCCGACCATCTGTTTTGCCTGGTGGTCCCCAGGGAGTCTGCCAGGCTGGCTGCAAGCTCCCAGGTTGGAGAGAAGAAGCTAGCGTGGGGCCATCTGTTTGAGAGGTGCCTCCGGCTGGGGTTCCACAGCTGAGGGAAGCTACCCAGGCAATGGGGAGCTGCCAGGAGGGGCCAGCAATTAGGGAATGAGAACCATCTTTATCTTTAGGCTCGGGGCCGGGAAGTGCCAGCTCTCACAGGTACACCTGTGAGATCCCAGGCTGGCTACATCTTGGACATGTCACTGGGGCAGCTGGTGCCAGAGGGAGCAGGGAAAACAGTCTGAACGTCGCCACCTCCCTCCTCCCCACACCCCCCTTTTAAAACACATACACACACCCTTAAAACTGGGTTGCCAGTGACAACCTGGCATATCATCTTCTTTTTATATTATTCTTAGCCCCTCTGTTGCCATAGCAACCGAACAATGCTTTTAAATATAGCAGTTAATTTTTTCATCTCCAGAAACAAAGTTCTGGCGCTGTCCAGAAGGCCAACAACTAGTTTCTCTCCTTGGGGTAGAGTCCTCCAGACTCATCTCACCAGATGTCAGCCCCAGAGTATGAGCTGGGGCTGGGTATCCTCAGGCTGACAGGGGCCCACCTTCTGTGTTCCCTCACCTGATTACACTCCAGAGTCAAGGTGTAGCAGACAGAACCGAGGTTCTTTCTATATCCCCTCAACCCGTGAAACCCTCACTTTTCTTCTCTGAGCCTCAGTTTCTTTATCTGGGTAATGGGGATGATGGTATCTGCTTCACAGATTTCAATGGGACTTAAAAGGAGCTAAAGGAGGTGAAAGTGGCACCCGGGAGACAGTAAATACATCTGTGCTTTTTTTCCTTTCTCCTTCCCCTCCCCCATCCCTTTTCTTCCCTTTGCTTTTTCTGTCCTTACCTCCCTCTCTCTTTTGCATTTTTCTCAACCCCTCCTCCCCACTGCTTTGAATTATTGATGTTAAATTCCCAGCCAGTAACATCAGAGGGTTAAAATCCATAACCAGCCTTCCTCTGGCCTCCCCTCAGATCGACCCTCCCTCCATGGGCTGGTGAGATCATCAGAGTCATTAATCATACATCATGGCTTGAGAACCCAGGGCCCTGTGGTCCAGCCACTGAGCAACCCTGGGCAGGAGGCAGCCCGGACCGGATGTCTTCCGGAAGGGCTGGGCTGGCTCTGAAGCCTTGGACAGAGTAGACACCATTAGTGGGAGCTTATCTGGGAAGGAGGAGCTGACCACCTGTGGAGGGGCTTACATCAGAGAGCGCTCCCTAGCCCAGTGATTACAGGTGTTATTTCCAGGTCCGCACCTCTCCCCAGACCCTCCCCCCAGGCTTGCTCACCACCCACTCATCTCTCTGCATTCCAGAGCTCAGCATGGCAGGTCTTCAAACAACAAGCAGCAACATTTCTAATGCTCAGTAACAGTCAAAACATGGCAGGAAAAAAAAAACCAAACAGGTCATGAAGAACCTAGGGGTAAGACGAGAATAAAGACACAGACCTACTAGAGAATGGACTTGAGGATACAGGGAGGGGGAAGGGTAAGCTGGGACAAAGTGAGAGAGTGGCATGGACATATATACACTACCAAACGTAAAATAGATAGCTAGTGGGAAGCAGCTGCGTAGCACAAGGAGATCAGCTCGGTGGTTTGTGACCACCTAGAGGGATGGGATAGGGAGGGTGGGAGGGAGACGCAAGAGGGAAGAGATATGGGAACATATGTATATGTATAACTGATTCACTTTGTTATAAAGCAGAAACAACACACCACTGTAAAGCAATTATACTCCAATAAAGATGTTAAAAAAAAAAAAAAAAACATGGCAGGGACTGCCCAGCAGGTAGTGAGTTCCCCATCATTGGAGACTTCAACTAGAGAAGGAAGCCTGTGGGCAGGATGTTGTGGAAAGGCTTGTAGTACCAGGTTACAAGTGGAATAAACTCTGGTCTCAACCTATAATTCTATAATGCAAACAATAATATTAAAATCACCATATAATTTTGCAGAACCTTGGGCACTGATTATTATCCTCATTTACAAAAAAAAAAAAATTGCCCAGGGTCAGTAGGCTGGTAAGGAATCTGACTCTGAATCCACTGTTCTACCTGCCCCATGATTCTTCAAGTTCAGCTTTCCTGGCTGGAAGCTGCATGGTGGCGGGTGTTTATGGAGCAGAGCCGAGTGTGACTTTAAGCTGAGTCCACAGCCGGTGGCCTGGAGACATGCAGGAGCCAGCAGCTGCGCCGGGTGCTGGAGATCTTTTTCAGGGACCAACAACATACACAGGAAGAGAACGCGAGTGCTCTGAGGGCTGTGGGAGCCTTGAGGAGGGAGGGATGCCTCTGGGATGCGGGCCAGGCGCAGGGCGGGAGGGACCCGATGCAGGAAGGGAAGGTGGGCTCCCTCTCCAGCCCACTGTGGGCCATGGACTCTTGTGGACACTTCACACCTCACTTTATTTAATCCCCCCCACGGCTCCATGCTCTGCTGAATTTGTCAAGGTCACACAACTCAGAAGTGGAGGGACCACGTGTGTCTGACACCAAGGCACCACTGACATCGGTGGGAGGTGGCAGGGGGAGGGACAAGCCTGCTGAGTCTGGATGGCCCAGGGTCTGGCTGTCAGTCTTCATTGCCTGAGGCTGGTGTGGGTGACCCGTGAGCCAGGAAGTGGTGGCTGAGGGAGCCGAGCCCGCACCCGCCAGAGCCCCTTGGTGCTTTCCCCAACCCCCAGGGAGGACGGAGCAGGGACAGTGGCTGGAGGCACAGAGGGGCTGCCGTGCTGTACGGGGGACCACCTCTGGCCTGGGAGACGAGAGACCTGGGGCAGTTCCTGAGTCTGTTGTTGGTTCTCTGTGACCCCTGAGGCAGGTCATCTCTGCGCCTTGGTTCCCCTCTTCACTCAGAAGGCAGAGCATTCATTGCCCCGCCTATTTCACATGCTCAAGTTAATTTTTCATTATTGGCATCCACCTGCTTATCTCTACCTAAAACATCCACCAGCGGCAGGTGCCCACTGTCCCCTTATCATGCAGTAGTTTTCTCTGTAGTACATGCCCTGACATTCTATCATACCCCTCTTCTTTTATCTGTGACTCCCTTTCTCTGCCATGAGACTGTAAACCACATGAGAGCTGGGACTGGACACTATTCAGGGCTGTGCCTCCAGCACCTAAGCAGTGCCTGGTACAGATGAGCCCTGAGCACATAGTGAATGAGAGAATGAATGAATGCACGGCCACGTGATTAGGGTGGTGTGCCTCCTTCCTGCTTCCGCGGCCCCATCCGTGTCTCCTCCTGGCAGTTGTCACAAGGCACTGGGATTGCACGTGTGCCTTCTGTCTCCCGTACGCTGTCAGGTCCCTGAGGCTGAACGCAGAACCAAGCCTCAAAGAGGTATTGTGATGAACCTTTGTGGAAGCAGTGAATCTAAGCCCTCTCCCCGCTGGACCTCAGCTTCCCCATTTGTCAACTGTGAGCGTGTTTACCCCAGAAGCTTCTTAAGTGCCCCCTCTCAGTGACATTCTGGGATTTGTCACCTGTTGGCTGGCGTTTCTGCACCTGCCCCTGGGTGTGTTTGCCACCCCAGTGCTTGTCCTGACCCCTCCAGGGTTGGTCACTGGCCAGAGTCTGACTTCCCCTTGATGAGCAATTAAAACCCCAGAATAGCCCATTGTTCAGAAACAGGTGCCTGGACCCTGTATTTATCGCCAGCGTGCATATGCCCAGTGTGCTCGGGGCCCTGCCAGCCACATGGTGGGCATCGTTGGGACTGTTCAGGCTTCTGAGCACCGAGAGGCCATCCCTGGCATCGGAGACAGCCGATGCCAAGGGGAGCAGGGGCCCCTGAGAGCCAGGCACTTGTTGAAAGCGTTTCAGGTTCCCCAGGAAGGCCTCACAAAAGATCGGTATCATTAACCCCATTTCACAGCAGGGGGTCGGATGCTGAAAGAGGCACCATTCCCCTGGACGTGCCTCAAGCTCGCAGAACTTTAAGGGACAGGACTGGGGTCTGAACACAGGACCGGTGAGCTTTTTCACCGTGCCACTCAGCTTCCCCTGGATGCTGGGTGCCATCAGCACCCTGAAGCTATAGCCCAGCGACTGCTGGTGAGTGGGGGTGAGAGATTGGACCAGCTCATGGATGTGCTTATAGGGTCTGCGTTTGCAAGTAACCAGGTTTGATTTTTGGCCTCTTCTTGCCCCCCACTCCATGCCCTCAGCATGTTCTTTCGGGTCCTGTCAAGTCTCACATCCTCTCTGAAGGACATGAGAGCGGCCTAAAGTGCTAGGGAGAGAGAGGCTAGGGACTTGAGATCAACCATGCCCATGGGGGTGGGGCAGGCACTCAAGGGCAGCCCAGAAGGTGGCAGTAGGAGAATCCAGTCCAGGCCCACAGCAGAGCAGAGCCCAGAGAAACGGCCAACGCGGGCTGGCAGGGGGACACCCGGGCACTGCCACTTACCAGCCAAGTGACCTTTGGTAAGCTGGCCTTCAGCTCCCTTATCTATAAAATGGGAGTAATGATAGTAATGACGTAACCCTCTTTGGGGATTTGATAAAGTAATCCCATGAGCACCTGGCAGAGAGCACGTGCTTCGTAAGCCACTGTTGGCCACCGTCGTGTCACCACCCTCCTGCACGGTGCCAGCACTGGGCTTGTGGGTCTGCAGCTGGGCGCTGGGCCAAGGCTGAGGAATAAGGTGGGTGTCGGGCCTTGGGAACAAGACCGTGACAGTTTCCAGGAAAAGGGCACAGTATCAGGGCAGGGAAGTCTGAGCTGGGGGTTCTTTAGATGATTATAATGATGGGTTCAAGAACCAGAGGTGGGACTAAACTTGCAGGGGACCCAGCTGTTGGAGGAAGAGCGATGTCGGGGAGGAGGGTCAGACTCTCACTCCGACTAAGGCTAATGGCTAAGGTTAAAGCCATTCCGTGTGGTTCTGAAGAGTTAAATTACCATTTCACATGTGCTTGTCTTTTTGAAGCAGAACCATGGCATGTCCAAGCTGGCAGTGATATTGACCACCCAGGGTCACACAGCAGGTTAAGAGCACAGCCCTGTTCTCTGTGCTTCTGTCTCCCCTTTGGTCACTTTAGATGATGGTTTAGGATCTTTCCAGCCCTGAAAATGGCCCCTAAAGACTGTTCCTGTGGTTTGTTCAGTGCTAGGAAGGGGTGGTGGGGACTGTGAAGAGGCAAGGCATGCAGACCAGGATACATCGGGAGGCTGATCCCTTGGCTGGCGCGCAAAGAACAGGATGGGGGGAGGAGAACGGTCCAGCTGCTTTCTGTGTGGACTTGAACAGGGCTGTCTCTCTGAGGCACGGGGGTTGCTTGCACGCTATCAGACACAGCTTGGTATAAGCTGGAAATCTCTCTGGGGCTCTCCAGGCTCCTGATGGAAGTTGCTTCCTGAACTAAGCCTCTGTTAGTCCCTGACTTCTCTGATCCTCTTTAGGTACCATCCCTCCAACGTGCCTGTCCAACACCTGAGCCAAAGCAGGCAGGAGTGCCCAAGGGATTGGCAGGGCCTAGAATTTTCCTGGTTGCCCTGAACTCTGCATCTGACATTCCTGTGGGTGGGGGCAGTGAAGGAGGAGTATTTACTGAGCTGCAGTCTCTCTTAAACTCTGCTATGTTGGTGACTCTACCTAACTGGGTTTGTTTCTTTCTGCCTCTACTTCCCTGTCTCAAACTCCAATTCCCTGCAAGGGTCAGAGCCCCACATGAACTCCAGACCCTGAGACCCTGACTAACTATTACCATTTCACCCAAACCCCACTTGGGGCTGGATCTTATTCCCTATACCCTCAAGCTTCTGGCTGGGTTCTTGCCCCCAACAAAGAAGACGGCCAGGAAATGGCACTGCCATTCGTCTAGCTTCAGAGATTGGCACTGCCAGAGACTACCTGTGTCCACCCATGAGTGGCCCTGCTTGGACCCATCCACCCTCTGGATACTCCCTTCTCCAGGCTCCTTGATGCTACAATCCCAGCCTGCTGGTGGGTACACGTTCCCAGGTCTGAAGCTCTAGCTGGGTACAGGTATGCTTTGGGCTGCAAGTAACAGAAACCCAACTACAAGTGGCCTAAACAGTAGGGGTTTATTAACTCCAGAAACCTGGAGGTGGGGGCAGTTTCAGAGCTGAATAACCCTGTGGCCCAATGATGTCAGGGATCCATCACTTTCCAGCTTTCCCTCCTCTGCCCGCCTTCCCACCGAGTCGGCATTCTTTCACTCTAAGTCATAAGATGACACTGGGGTGCCATTTGCAGACATGATGGTAGGCGGTGGAGAAGAGGACCATCTTTTCCAAAATCTCTCTCTTGTCCCAGAAACACTGAGAAATACTTCTTTTAGCTATAAAATGGGAGTAATAGGTCCCATTAGCCAGAATTGAGTCACATGCCCATGCCTGAACCACTCACTAGAAAGTGAAATGAAACTACCCTTACAGGATTGGACTAATCATGGTTTCCCCCCTGGGCCTGGGGAAGGGCTGATCCCAATAAAGGCAGGCCTCTCTATTCCATTTGAACTTTTCCTGTTTGCATTTGGTGCCAGAGCACCTGGTCACAGTCCTTTGTGGCCAAGGAAGCCATTTTGACTTCTTCCTCTCTGCACCCAGTAGGTGTAGAGTGTAAGTAACAGAAACTGACTTTAGACAACTAAAGTGAAAAAGGATCAAGTTGGAAGGATAATGAATGGAAGGAGAATCTCATAGAATTGTTAGGAAGGTTGGAGAAACAGGCTCAAAAGAGGATCCAAGGCCCCTTTAGGGAGCAGAAAACGGGAACTTATTGCTGGCAGTCCTGTCATGGCTGCAGAGATGGAAGATTCAGGGGCATGGAAGGAGCATCAGATATACTTAGCTCAGTCTCATGCCATCCCTCTGGCGGCTGCAGGAAAGCAGGGAGCCTTGCTCTACTGTCCACCAAGAGTGGGAGAACTAATTCCACCAAAATGAAATCAGGGTGCTATTTGCAGAAGTAGGGAGTGAGGGGGTAGGCACTGAGTGGCCAAAACCCAGCAAATGCCCACGGTAACCCATGATGCCTGACCTACCCGAAGACAAAGCAGAGATGGCGGGCTACATGTCCCTCGCATGGGGATAAAATGTGACCTTAACTTCACGGGGATGGCCACTCAGAGCAGGAGACACATGAGCACCCTGTCAGGCCCCCAGAAAGGCAGCCCCCCTCTGACATCACCCTGACAAGCAGAGGACTCCATCAAGTCCTTCTAAAGGCAACCTGGGCCACTCACCCGGGGGGTGGCTACTCCTGGCTCCGCCCAGCTGCTCTAGAAATTCTTCTGTTCACCAATGATAGGAAACTGGTGACAGCCTCAGAACATTCCCGAGTCTTTCCTCAAGACTGCATGAATCCGAGGCCAATGACCAGGCTTACCATCCTCCAGATAGGGCAGGTTTCAGGCTTGCCCAGATCTACTGCAGCAGATAGCAAACCATTATGGAGCACCTTCTCTGGGGCAGGTAAGGGCTAAGCACTTGGTAGGCAGTATTTCATTTTATCCTCCCAACCATCCTATCGTACGGCTACCATTTTCCTTTTCTACAGATGAGGAAACTGAGGCTTGGAAAGAGTCATTGATTTTCCCATGGACAAGTAAGAAGCAGAGCAGGATTCAAATCCGATCCAGAGCCCCCTCTTAATCACTTCACCGTACTGTCTCCCACACCCCACTGCTGTCGATATCTTGTTCTTCCTGCTTCGAAGAGAAATGGGACTGTGACCTTAGTTCACACATTTGTCCTCTAGGCTTATCCACTCACCAAAGACCCTCCTCACCTTGGGCATCAGCCTGCCACCTGTTACAGCCTCGGATGGCTCCAGAACGCCATCCCAGGATGCTAAGTCCTTTCTTACCCCACCCAAAAGGCCCTTCATGAAAGCACAGTCACAAGTTGTACTTTTTTTTTTTTTTTTTTTTTTTGTGGTATGCGGGCCTCTCACTGTTGTGGCCTCTCCCATTGCGGAGCGCAGGCTCCGGACGCGCAGGCTCAGCGGCCATGGCTCACGGGCCCAGCCGCTCTGCGGCATGTGGGATCTTCCCGGACCGGGGCACGAACCCGTGTCCCCTGCATCGGCAGGCGGATTCTCAACCACTGCGCCACCAGGGAAGCCCACAAGTTGTACTTTTTAATGTCCACAATGAAACTTTGTCTTTGCCCTCGTAGTTGTGTCTTCCAAGGACATGGCTCTGCCTTCTGTTGGCACAGAGCATCCTTTCTGCTGCCCTTGCCAGTGCCCTCAACCTGGCAAAGGACCAGGAGCTCTACAGGTCCCCAGAGGGCTGGTCTAATGGAGCCATTTGCCAGCTGGGCTCCAGGATCCCCCAGAGGTGCCACAGAACCCCTTCAGGAGCAGCCTTGGAGGGGGTTGTGGGGTAACATGAAACATAACCCACTCAGCTTCTACCAGGGCACCCCATCTTTATCTGTTTTCCACACTGGTCTTCAATGTAAGTTTTATTTTCTAAGAAAAAATCTCTGCAGAAAACTTATGGGTTCATTGGATACATTGATGTTTTTTCCCACAAGATTCCACAAGGTTTTCCTTGAACTAAACTCCTGCATCACCCTGGTCACTAGAATTTTCTTATGGAATCATAACTTATCATTTTCTCTTTGACCTCATTTGATGGCCAGTACTTCAGGAATAGCCATATATGCAGGAAATACCTCAGCACACTAGTAAAAAATAGAGAAAGTTGTCCACTGTGTTTCTTGGGACCTTTGAAATAAAGACCATGGTAACCAAGTCGTCTCAGAAATCTGGGACAGGGGCTTCCCTGGTGGTGCAGTGGTTAAGAATCCCCCTGCCAATGCAGAGGATACGGGTTCGAGCCCTGGTCTGGGAAGATCCCACGTGCCGCGGAGCAACTAAGCCCGCGCACCACAACTACTGAGCCCACATGCCACAACTAATGAAGCCTACGCGTCTAGAGCCCGTGCTCCAAAACAAGGAGAAGCCTCTGCAATGAGAAGCCCGTGCACTGCAACAAAGAGTAGCCTGCAATTGCCGCAACTAGAGAAAGCCCGCGCGCAGCAACGAAGACCCAACACAGTCAAAAATAAAATAAAATAAAATTAATTAATTAAAAACAAATCTGGGACAGGAGGGTTTGATTTTCCTAGTTTACTGGCTCCTTCCTACTACTGCCAATAGAACCCATCTTGTTTTGTTCCTTACCTTGGCTACTAGAAGGCCCAGAGCTGAGATATTCAACTATGCATCTCTCTTTTTAAAATGTGATTTTTCCATTATATAGTACTTGTGTATTTCCTAAGAATTAGAAAAAAAGATAAGTAAAAGGAAGCCAAAACCAAAAATTACTTACTGTGTGTCTACTCCCCAAAAAACTGTTAATATTTTCATCTATTTCTCTGGGTTTTTTTGTGTACAGTTTTCATGTGGTTTTTTATGTAGGGTTTTTTCTTTTTACATAGGTGAAATCATCCTGTATATAAACTTTATAGCTTGCTTTTCTCAACCTGATATCTAAAGATTATCACATTCTTTTTAAATTGAAGTATAGTTAATTTACAAGGGTGTGTTACTTTCAAGTATATAGCAAAGTGATTCAGTTATGCATACATATATATATATATTTATATATATATATATATATATATATATCCTTTTTCAGATTCGTTTCCATTATAGGTTATTAAAAGATACAGAGTATAGTTCTCTGTGCTACACAGAAGGTCCTCGTTGTTTCCCTATTTTATATATAGTAGTGTGTATATGTTAATAAGAATTTATCCTAATTTATCTTTCCCCCCACCCCTCACTGTCCCCTTTGGTAACCATAAATTTACTTTCTATGTCTGTGAGTCTATTTCTGTTTTGAAAATAAGTTCATTTGTATCGTTGTTTCAGTTTCCACATATAAGTGATATCATATGATATTTGTCTTTGCCTGACTTACTTCATTTAATATGATAATCTCTAGGTCCATCCATGTTGCTGCAAATGGCATTATTTCATTCTTTTTTTATGGCTGAGTAATATCACATTTTTAAAGGATGCAGAGTATTTCATCAGGTAGATCAAAGGTCAGCAAGCTTGTTATGTAAAGGGCCAGATAGTAAATAATTTAGGCTTTTCAGGCCATACTGTTTCTGTCCTTACTGCTCCACTCTGCCTCTGTAGTAGGAAAGCAGCCATAGACAATATGTAAATGAGTGGGTGAGGTTGTGTCTCAATAAAACTTTATTTACAAAAACAAGCTGCCAGTGAGATTTGGCCTGCAGGCTGTAGTTGCCATCCCCTGATATAGATGGAGTCTAGTTTTCATAGACCCGTTATCCATTTCCATATGTTAGCACTTAGGTTTGCCTTCAGTTCTTAGAATTTTTGTCCCTTAGACTATATTCCTGGAAATTGAGATGACTGTGCCCCAAAGTATGGATATTAGTGAGGCAAAGCTCTTGGTTCATGCTGTGAATTGTTTTCCAAAAGCGTTCTCCCAAATTCCGCTACCAGCAGTGATGTGGGTGCACCCATTTCCTCAAACCCTGTGTGCACTGGGCATTGTCCTTCAAGACATTTACCTCCAGCCTCCCGTGCTCCCTTATGTCTGGACTTTGCTTTTGTCTGATGTTTCATGCCTTGGTCTGCACTTTTATTCTTTAATCTTCCTCACTTTCTTTTTGGAAGTAGGTAAGATTTAAGCAAGCAGGGGTCAAGTTCAGGGGTTGGGGGAGCCAGGGAAGCACAGAGTCCTGAAGGTCCAGTGAGGGTGGCACTGGCCAGCAGGGCTGACAGCTGTCCTTCTCTGCTGGGTGAGGGACCCACTCTGGTGGGTGGACACTGACTAGAACTTCCAGAGCCTGCATCACTGTGGGTCAGGTGGGAGAGTGGAGATGAGACTGCCATGGGGAGAAAGGAGCAACGTGGCAGGAAGGGACAAAGTGGATTTGGGGCTCAGACGATGCAGGCTTCCATCAGGCTCTGTGTGTGAGCTTGAGCAAGTTATTTTACCTCTTGAATTTGCCCATTTTTTCATCTGTAAAGGGGATAACACAGTCAACTGCACAGGACTGTCCTGAGGATTCAACAAGAGCCTTAATACCAGACCCTTGCACAGTGCCTGGCACAGAGAAAAGACTTAATGTGTCTTTGTTAAGTTGAATTGGCTTGAATGCTAGGGTCTTAGGAATGACGGGAAACAGATCATATGAATATTTTTTAAAAGAGAAAGAGTTTGGATCCGGTGCACAGTACAGGGTGGGCCTTCAGAAAACAATTGATGACGAATGAATGGATGGAACTGTGAAGTCAAACAGCTCCCGCTTTGTCACCTGTTGGTTATACGATCTTGGACAGAGCACCTCCCTCCTTACAGTGCTTCAGCATCCTTCTCTGGAAAATGGGTTTACTGAAGGCTATTTACCTAGTGCTCCCAGATGAGGAAACAATCATGGGTGGCTGAGTAGTTTGTTCAGGGTCTCCCAGCTGGTCCACAGAGAGCTCAGGGTGCCCACCTGCCGGCTTGCTATTAGCATTACACGAAGCCAGGATTGTAAAGTTTCTGGCTCAATAAATGTTCATTCTTTCCCTTAAGCAAGCTGGTCTGCCAGCATGGGGGTCTTGGCCAGGGAAACTGAGCACAGGGGGAGTCTGCAGCCGCCTCAGGGACTGGAACTGCCCCAGAGGCTGCTGCACGGTGGCTTTGGGTTGCTGGCACTGGCGCCTGGGAGGAGCGCTCCAGGTGGATTCTCTGGAAATCCCCTCTCCCAGGGGACCATTTCCCAAGAGCTGTCTCGCCTCCACGTATTCCAGTGTGTGCTGTGGCCAAATAGAGAATTTGCCTTTTCTCAGCAGACTTTTGGCTGAGAGTGCAGCCTAGGCTTTTCTAACAAGCCATAGGCCTCATAGAGGGATGCAAAGCCCATGTGAGGGAGCATGTGGTAGGAGCAGCACTTAGCACAGGACAAGCTGGACCATGGGACGAGCTCCATCACGGTCAGCTGCTGTTGACCTTGCTATCACCACTGCTATGGACCTGGGCTGGGTATAGGAGGCTATACCTCCTCCATATGACATCTGATCAACCCAACTTCCCTTCAAGGAAGGTGTGAGTATCCCCATTTTACAGATAAGGAAACTGAGGCAGGTATGGGGAGGTAAGTACACAACTAGTAGTAACAGAGTGACAGTGTAAGGCCTTGAATTTAACTATCTGACTCTAGAGCCCATATTCTTAACCTTTAGTCATATTTACTGCTCTTCATTGGACATAAAACCTCTCAGTGAAGCAGAAAGGGCTTTTAGTCCTGAAATGACCAATGTCCTTCCTTCTGGATTTGTCTGACCCAGGAACTAGGGGACCCTAGATTCTTTGAGACCAGAACTCCAGCTACTCTTTTGACTGACTCATTCATACTGGAGGCACAGTTATTGACCTCTTTCCAGGGAGTATTTCATCAACCATCCAACAAATGTTTTTTAGGGATCTTCCCTGTGCCAGGCCTTGTTCATGGTGCAGGGACTGCATCACAAGTAATAATAATTACAACTAACCCTTACCATGTGCCAGGTACTGTTCTAGACACTGCACATAGATTAGCTCATTTAATCCTAGCAATCCCACAGATAGCTGGTATTAGCCTTTAGTTATAGATGAAGAAATCAAGGCACAGAGAGGTTAAGTAATCTGCCCAATGTTCCACAGCTAATGAGGATCGGAGTCAGGATTTGAACCCAGGTAGTCTGGGGTCAGCATCCATACATTTAATTGCCCCTGCACTGTTGTGGCTCACATAGTCCCTGAGTCACAGAACTTCTAGTCTTTCCTTTCTAACAGGCATGTTCAAATAGGACCAAACTAGCTTAATTCAGTTTTGTTTGCTAAGAAGCAAACTGGGCAGTGAGAATGAATCATCCCAGATTTGTAAAGTGCTTGACATCATGGGGACAGTGGGAAAGAGTCAAGGTCATGAATGGGACCCTGGTCTATTTTCCACCATGGCCTTGACTGCCATGTGCCCTTTGTCAAGTCTCCTCACCTCTCAGCCTCCGTTTCTTTGTTTGCAAAATGGATTGTCAGTACCTGTTCTAACTGCCTCCAGGCATTTTTATGAAGACCAACTGGTGTGGCAGATGGAAAGAAGATTTTAAATAGAAAAAAAACAGGCACTGGGCAAGCATTTGTTATTGAACCAAAGTGAAATTTTGGTCAGCTTGATGAATGAATGAATGAATGAATGGTCCTAGCAGGCCTGCAGATTGGCTCCCTGGGTAACAAATGGCTCTCTTCGGGAGGTCTGTTGGAAGTTTTCAGAGTCTCATCAGGGCTCTCTCCTTGGCCATGTCCTATGCTCCTGTCCCTTGGGTTATTTTGCATCTGGTCTTGTGTGAGGCTCCAAGACTGTTTTGGCAAACATTAATTAATGTCTGTTGGGAGAAAGGCCTTGTGCTAGACTCTGTGGGGAGACTGAGATTAATTTTGAATGGTCTCTGTTCTCAGGGGCTCGGAGGAGAAGTAATAATAATAATAATGATAATAACGATGACCAGCATTTACCACATCCCAGATATTGTGTTGAGTTTTTATATGCATTATTTCATTTAATCATTGCAACAATTCCATGAGTTACTAAAACTTTTGTCCCATTTTACCTGAGGAACCAGATTTAGACAGGTTAAGTAACTTACCCAATTTCACACAACTCTGAAATTATGGAGCTGGGCATGAATTTGAGAAAGAATATGTGCATACAAATAACTCTATTATAAGGTGGAAACTACAGTGTATCCTACTAGAGGGGCAAGGACAGGCCTCTTGGCGTTCAGAAAGAGAAGGGAAGCAGGATGATGGTGGTGATGACAATGGTGATGCTGATGGTCTGTTGATGGCAATGATGAGGGTATTCATGATGGTGGCGGTGGTGATGGTGGTGGTGATAATGGCAATGATGGTGATGAGGAGGATGGCGATGATGACGATAATCCTCTAGTGCCCATTTGTTGAGCTTTTCCTTCACGCTAGGCCCTGACCTGGGTGCTTCCTACTATCTCATTACATCCTCATAATCAATTTCCAACGTCAAGGTCATCATCTCTATTTTACCCATGAGGACTCTGAGCTAGAGACAGGCTGAGTGGCCTGCCAAGGGCACGCATCCAGTCTGCGCTGGGCTGGAGCTTAAGCACGCTTCACGGCAGAGCCACGGCTCTTTCCCATACCAGGGTCCCTAACCCGTGGGCCATGGGGCCGGGCATCCCAGAGATGCTCCATAAATACCTACTGAGCAAATATTGAATGAATGGATCCCCAAGGGGTCAAAGCCTTAAACCCAGAAGACAGAAATAACATGTCTCAAGTGAGTAAGTGTAACCGTTATTTAAATAGATGTAGTGGTGCTGTGATCACTAAAATACAAGTTAATTGTAAAGCATTACGTTCATGTAGCTTTTGTATTGTTCTTAATTTTTTTTTCAATGAAAAGATACTAAGTGTACAGTTAGGAGGAGTTTTGAGAAATATTTTCACACAAAAAGGGGTCCTCGTGCTAAAAATCGTGGGAAGCGTCCTGCGGTCCTGCATGTCGTGTGAAGTGCTTTGCCCAGTGTTGGGCACAGAGGTCACTCAGAGGAGAGAGGAAACCCACCAGGCTGGGGATTGGGAGCTGTGGCATTTGTCCTGGGTCTACAAGTGAATTACGACACCAGAGCTGTCCCTTTCCATGGCTGTCTCTATAAGACCTAACACCAGCATCTAAGAGATTTCCCAAGTGGCTATGGAATGCTGGCATGAATGAATGGATAACGGAAGAAAAAGATGAGTGAATTATGACGAATGGTGCTCAGGGAGCCTGTGAGGGGATGTTTTCCCCAAGGAGTGCTTGAAAGTGAGAGATTTTCAACCAGAGAGCAGAAATAGAACACAGCGGGTTCAGCAGGGGCTGTTGACTCCAGACTTCCAGCTCTGTGAGTGGGTGGTTAGGCTACGGTGGCATCCCCAGGGGTGTCTGATCTTGACCCTGTGATGACCCTGTTGGAGAAGGGGTGGTGGCTGGAGCTTGGCTGTGAGGCTACTCTCAGCAAGGCTGTACTCCCTATTGGGGGATACATTTTTCAAACTCAAGTGCAAGTTGACAGATGGCAGCGGTATAATATTCTCACATTCTCTACTTCCCACAGGCCTCCTTCCAACACAGCCCTGCGAGCTCTTAAAAACCTCTGTCATATCTCGACCATGAGACCACGGTTGGCTCTTGGCAGGTAAGCCCCCCATTGCTCCATCACACCTCGGGGCATGGAGCAGTTTCAGCACAGCCCTAAGGCCATGGGCACGATTGTGGCCAAGAGGTAGGTGGGGCTGACTCCAGTCTTGGCAGGAGAATGGAGCTTCACACTCTACCAGGACTTCAGGACAAAGCTGCCCAATGTCCAGAGTCCTGCGGCTGCCATTTCTACCAATGGCAGTATATGGCTCTAGGAACGTGTCCTGGGACAGAAGCCAGGGAACTGTTTCTGACACCGTATCAGCCTTTACTGCTCAGGAGACTCTCAGGCAAGAACCTGCCTTTCTGGGTTTCTGTTTCCCTATGTGAAAGTGAGGGAATAGGACTCAGTGAACTAGACTCAGTGAGCCAGCTCTTCTAGCCTCCGGCCAAGGCCATGGGCTGGGAGGAGGGACGGTGGGAACAGCAGCGGTCTGCCACTTTCCTAGGGCTCGTCTCCTGTTTGATCGCTCCATGGACCTCCATGGAGAGCCTGGTCTGGGCTTTGCGTGTGCCGCGCGTATGCATGTATGCATTTGGGCCCAGGACCTGTGTCCCTTCCAGCAAACTGTGCTTGAAGTCGAACTCAAGCATGGACAGTCACCAGCCCTGCACCCGCCCTGTCATGGCTGGACAGCACACCACGGTCACTGTAGGCTGTGGTGCCCAGATGGGACGGGCAAAGGCTGCCCACATGCTGAGAGCATGGGCAGTCCTGCAGCCGAGTGTGGGTGTGAAGATCAAGCTGGGTGACGGGCAACACAGGGTGGGAGGCTAGGTTACCGTAACGGTGAGACCTTCATTCGTGTGGGAGTGAGTGCAGGGCCAAAGCTCATGGGCAGATCTTCAGGGCAGGCTGGGAGAGCTGCCCAGGAGATGAGACCAGGAGGGCACCGAGGCCTAGAGAGGAATAAAGCACATCATTGCCCTGAAAAAGCTTCCCATCCGAAGGAGGCGATGATGTGCAAATAGCCACAGTACAGGAAACCTGTGAAGGCAGGAGGGGTCCATTCTGTCTGGGTTTGGCTGTGGGGTGGAAGAAAGGAAGAAGGGCATTCTAGGCTAAGGAGACAGCGTGTATAAAAGGGGAGTGGCTGGGGTGTAGGCCCAGAGGAGGAGTGAGGAGAAGTGAGGCTGAGAGAAGTGGGTGGGCCTTTGAATGCCAGGCCAAGGAGCTCGGGGTGGGCCCTTTATGATCAAGGAAGGAAAGGAGATGGTCAGCTCCGTGGTGCCAAGAGAGGCCTCTGGGACCCGGGGAGAGGCTGAGAGCAAAGAGGAGGGGCTCACGTCAGAACCTACTGAACATCGGGAGGCCCAGGGCAGGACGCCCCTCACTGAAGGGTCTGTACCCGACCGGGGCGCTTCAGGTCTCCCGATGAAGAGCAGCCACAGGGGTGCTGGGGTCCCCGTCCTGTGCCGGGGGCCTGTCCAGCGGAGGGCTGCTGGCCTGGCCATTAGAACCCCTCTTCCTGACCCACGCAGCTCCCCTCCTCCCCAGCCCCTGAAGAACGGTGGGCCACCTCCCCCAGGTCAGCAGTCATGTAAGGATGCAGTGTTGTCACCGAGGCCCTTCTCAGCCTTCTCCTGTCCTCTCCACTACACAACGAGGAAGCTCCCCCGCTAGAGTCGTTTTCTGTGTGGTGGGTAACACCCCGCAATCGCGTAGTTTTACAGTTTCCTCTCTTGGCAGAACTTAGAACGCCTTCACATCTGTTGTGTCTCCTGGGACAGAAGAAAGAGTAGGCTCTGGGACCCGAGAGCGCTGGACTCCGGGCCTGCCCTGTCACTCCCCTGGGGACCAGTGTAACCGCCTGTGCCTCAGGTCTTCATCTCCTAAATACCCACCTCCTCGGGTGACTCCACAATCAGATGCCAGAGCCCCTGTGAAAGGCCAGCTCGGTGCCCGTCACATGGGGAACTTATATTCTGTGCTGCTCTACCAGCTCGTGTCCCAGTGATGGAGCAGGTGACCTGGAAAGGCCTGTGGGTTTTTTTGGTTCAAGGGTGGCATGAACAGTTGGCACCTTTGCCTTAACAGGCAGGCAGGCCCATGGACTTAATCTTCCTTTGAAAAGTTCTTTCAGCACAACATTCCTGACACCTCGTCTGTTCCAGGCACTGGCAGACACTGAGGGCCCCGACAGGAATAAGATGGTCCCTCTTCTGCAGAAGGGATGTGTAAACAAATAGCAACACACTGTAAGAAAGGGACAGAGCTGTGGAAGAGGAAGCCTGGAAGGATCGGGAGGGATTCGTCAGATCAGGAGAACCGTGCAAGGCAGCGAGGGCATTCCAGGCAAAGGGGCCAGCGGGTACGCAGGCATCACCGTGGGGAAACCTCCTGCTTGGTGGGGCATCTGTGTTAGTGTTTACGATGACCTGCTCTGCAGAGCTCCCCGTCACAGAGAAGCATCCAAGGAAGCCTGCACCTGCCCCCTTGTCAGCTCAGGAGGGTCAGATCCAGGCCAGGCTTCACAGTTTAAGAGGGACATCAGTGAGCTCTGAGATACGGCCAGATGTGCAACTTCTAGTGGCCGGGCAGCAAGGAGCTTCTGATGCTTTTCTTGCTTTGAGTTGAGGGCACGTGTTACCCACAAACTCAGAATTAGTCAGGGAAACGTTATTGCTGTCTTTGTGCTGGGGCCTGGGATAGAGATGAATAAACATGGATCCTGCCCCAAGTACAGAGAAAGAGGTGGACAGACCTTAAAGGCCCATATCACATATCTACAGATGCTCTAATGGGGTGGGGAGGGCATTCAAAGTGCTAAGGGGCTGTAGGGGAGGGGCAGTCAGAAGGCAGGAGCCGGGGGCCATCGTAAGGAGGGAATCTGAGCCAGATGACAATGAGAATAAGAATACTTACAAAAACTAATGATTATTGAGCACTTACTATGTGCCAGACACTGCTCTAAGAGTTTTATATGGATTTACGTTTCACCTACACAACAATGCTATGAGGCAAGTGCTGTTATCATCCTCCTTTACAGATGAGGGAAACTGATGCACAGAGAGGCTGAGTAACTGTCCAAGGCACACACAGCTGGGAAGTGGTCTAGCCAGGCCGAACCTGGGCAGTCTGGCCTCAGAGCCCACTCTTGAATGACCTGGCATAGCCTAAACACTAAGCATTCTCTAAGAACTAGAGACACCAACAGGATTGGGACCATGTCTGTCTTGCTCTAGCACAGAGTAGGCACTCAATAAAAATGTGTTCACTAACTAGAATGCACAGATGCATGGATACGTTGATCCCTGAAAGAGCAGGGGCAGAAAATGGGCACAGGGACAGGCACTGCAGACAGAGGTTGCAGCTGAAGCAAAGGCCTCAGGTACCAGCACGTCGGGTTGCTTCGAGGCTCTGCCAGGTCTGGAGCACTGGAAGGCTGGAGGGGACCGGATAAGGAAGGCAGAGTTTGAAAGGGAGCTTCCCTGGCCAACCCTTCCTGTTCCAAAGAACTGGCACCTGCCCGCCTTCCCCTGCAAGCCTTCCCCACCCAACCTGTCCCACATCAAGAAAGGGAGGATGCCTTGACCTTTGTGTCCCCACACCTCTCTGTCACCCATTCCTTCAAAGGCTCCCAGAGGCAGGGGAGGCCTGCACCACCTAAGAGGGGCTTAGGAAAGACAGTTTAAAACGTGCTCCTGTACAGGATGGCTTTCTGGATGTTTGAAGCTTCAGGGAGCCGGTGTTTTTCAAAGATCCTTCCTTCCTTCCACCTCTGTGGGCTATGCATGGGAAACGAGGGCTGGGGCTTAGTTCTGTGGCTTCCTAGCTGGGTGCTGTTGGGTAAATTGATTCTGTGCCTCAGTTTCCATCTCCATAAAGTGGGAATAAAAACAACAGAATTAAAGTGAGCAAGGTTTGGGGAAACTCCCATTCAGATCGAGGCTCAGTGAAACTTAGTTTCTCGGCTTCCTGCTTTGCTTCCGGGGCCTCAGTTTCCTCCATAAAAGGAAGACTTGGGGAATGTTGATCTTTCCAGCTTGACATTCTAGAATTCAAAGCTGTCCACACTGGTGGACTAGATATGCAGACACATTTACACACACATATGTGCTATATGACTATAAGTATATACAATTTAATCACTTTTATAAATTTAAAATGTATACTAAATTATATTTAATATAAACATATAATTGATAGCATCTTTGTTGTGTTTTCTTCTGATTGAAAAAGTAATACATATTTACTGAGAACATTTTGGCAAGTACAGAAAAAGAAAAAAATTCAGCCACTATTCCACATTTGACACTGCCTCTTAGATATTCAGGGAATTCCTCTCCCACCTTTTTTCCTATGCACATACACAGATTTTTCAAAAACATATTTGGGATGGTACTCTGCATCCTATTTTTTAACTCAAGCTGAGCTATGGAGCCAGGTCTCTGGGCAGGGCTGTCGTCCCCACGCCCGAGAGGAACCAGAGGCAGCTGCTACCACAGCTGTTCTGTCCCCGCTTCCCTGCTCCTGCCTGGGCGGCCGGCTGCAGGCATCTGACCTTCGGATGTTCTGTGTCTCTGGCGGGTGCACATTTTACACTAATTTTAGCCTAGCCTCTCAGGCCCACTGGCCTTGGGGGCTGCACACAATGGACGGCTTATGTAGACAGCTGCCAACAGTGCAGGAAGAACCGTCCCACCTTAAAATGTTCCTCATCGCCGGCCAGTCCTCTGCTCTCAGAGAACAAGCCGGCTCCCTGTTCCTTCTCTCACCCGGAAGGGGCCAATGTTGATGTTCCCAGCCCAGCAGGCTGGACCTGGCGGGCAGGTGGCCCACCAAACACATGGGCGATTGCTTCTCTGGATGGGGCCGTGTTTTTACAGGACAGGCTTGAATTTGAGCTGGAACAGCTGAGAGAGACTTCCCAAGAAATTGCTGGGTGGTGAGTTTGCAGCAGGGCAGCTGGGTGTCTGAAATGTCCCTGGATGTGTATAGAGAGCCTTCCAGAGCCTCACCTTAATGCTTTTCCTTTGTGAAGTGTGTACAAACGTACAATGTTCTTTGACATCCGGTTTTGTCCGAATGACAGCCCTGTGTATTGGGTGACAGAATTCCCATTTTACAGGCAAGGGAACTGAGGTCGAGATGGGGAAGTAATTTGTTCAAGGTCACCCAGCAAGTCAGTAGCAGGGACTTGAACATGAACGTGGGTCTCTCACCCCAAGTCCAGGGCTCTTTCCATTCACTGGCATCGTACAGGTAACGGCTTCAACCAGGTTCATATGCATCTGCTCTGTGTTTCCTAGGTTTGGTATTGTTTTTGCAAAATGGAGATACTTTAATTTTCACCTTAAAAGTCATACGTGTTGGGCTTCCCTGGTGGCGCAGTGGTTGGGAGTCCGCCTGCCAATGCAGGGGACACGGGTTCGTGCCCCGGTCCGGGAGGATCCCACATGCCGCGGAGCAGCTGGGCCCGTGAGCCATGGCCGCTGAGACTGTGCATCCGGAGCCTGTGCTCCGCAACGGGAGAGGCCACAACAGTAAGAGGCCCGCGTACCGCAAAAAAAAAAAAAAAAAAAAAAAAAAAAATTGATACGTGTTTATTGAAAATAAATATACCTAGTTGGTCTGTTTCTAAAGCACAAATCTGATCGTGGGAGACTCTTGCTTCAAAATGTGTGACGGCTCCCTTTGTCCACAGAGTGAAATCCACGTGCCTTAGCCTGACATCGAATCTTCACAGCTTGCTACCTGCTCAACCCCTTCCCCACACTCTCCCAGTCTGGGCTCCCCTAGCACTTAGATAGCTCTACCGTGGCACCAAGGTGGGGCTGGAAACTTTCCTTATGATCTGCCTCCTGAGCAGAATAGAGCCATGAGGCAAGAAACCAGTGGGTTACTCATCTCCATGTCCCTGGGGCCCACCCATGGCCAGACATGGAGCCAAGACCAGTAAATGTATTGGTCCCCAACCCACGGTCCTTTATGAGAAACTGGAGCTTTGATCTATGCTTAGAAGAAAGCCAAGGCCTGCCCGGCAGCTGCCAGCCCCATAAGGAAGTGGCTGCTTGGCTGGACTCCCAGGAGGTGCCTGCAGGGCCAAGTCAAGAAACACCAGCCCTGGGCAGGCTGGGAGGAGGAAAATGGAAGGGCGTCCCCAGATGTGTGCTGGAGACCAACCCCTTACCCCATGGCAAACCTTCCACCTCCACCCCCTCTCCTCCCCAGTCCCTTGGTGACAATACAGCCTGTGTAATACATCCGCAGCCCGGACAGTGGCTCTTTGACCCAAGTCCGATGCTCTTCAGGAAAAATCCATAGGCATCACAGCTGCTCTGGGGAGAGAAAAGTTATCCAGGGACTATCTTGGCTCAGTGAGGGCAGGACCCTCTCTCTCTGACTCCGTGTGGGGCTCCTCTCTGGGCTTGGCCCCTCAGCCTCCCAGACTCTGAGCTCTGGACATTATTGTGAGAGAGGCAAGGCCTTTAGGGTCCCACAGCCTCAGCTCCTGCCAGTCCTGTCAGTTACTAGCTCAGGGCTCCATCTCTCTGAGCCTTATTTTCCCCATCTGCAAAATGGGACTAGTGATACCAGCCTTTCAGGGTTTTTGTATCTTGCAGGAAAGTGCTTTTCAAAAAGCCTAGCAGAGCAGCAAACACACAGTGAATGCCTGTGCTCCTTCTTCTGGAGGGTTCTCAGGGCCTCGAGAGCCTCCCTGAGAAGTGCCAAGGCTGCTCGGTGAGAGTGGAGGTCTCTGGGGAGAGGTGCTGGGGCAGGGTGTACATGGCACAGCAATCTAGCAGCTACCACTTCTCTGATTCTGACATGGTCTCGGGGATTTAGCCAAAGACAAACATTTTGTTTTCTAATGAAAGCCCATGGAAAAGTAGACTCTTAAGACAGTTGTTTCACTTCACTTTCAGCTTTCTAGGAAGATGTCTTTCGTTCATTTGTTCATTCATTTATTCATTCGTTCTACAAATATCTCCATGGCCTTGACCACCTGCCAGATGTGGCAAGAGATGCACAAACAGGCCATGCAGGGCCCCTGCCTTCCAAGAGCCCACCGTCTCACTAATAATTGTCATTCAGGGTAAAAACGTAGGAATGACACGGGAAAGGCACAGTGTTGGGGTAGGGAGTGATCGTTTCCTGAAGGATTGTTTGGGAAAGGGTCCATGAAGAAGGTGGCACCAAAATGAGCCAGTTAGGAAGCACAGAGGGAAAAGACCCCAGTCTCCAAAGAAATAGAAGCATAAAATTCCAAGAATAAACTTAAGAAGTCATTGTGGATTAGTCTATAAGTTAAATGAAATCCCAATTAAAATCTCAACAAAATTTTGTAATAAAATGATTATAAAGTACATCTGGGAAAATAAACATTGATGAATAGCCTAGAAAAATTCAGTGTTGGTAAAGTGTAGCTCAGTGGGCCTGAACAGAGCACCCAGAAGTAGATGTAAGTGAGCGTGGTGTTTAGAATTAGAGACAAAAAGGCGATGATTCCTAACATGCTACAAAGACAACCAGTTAGCTATTTGTAGATGGAAAAAAAAGAATGAAACTAGATCCATAATTCAGTCCTCACATCAAAATATTTCCTAGGTGAAGAAAAAGCATGAAACCAGAAAAGTACTAAAAGAAAAACAATGAGGGAACATTTATGTCATATTGGGATGGAGAATGCCTCCTTAAGTAGAAAACTAAATCCAGAAATCATGAAAGAAAATAGTTAAAGACCCCATGGGCAAAAAAACACAATAATCAAGGTTAAAAGATTATAACAAGCTAACAAAAGTATTTCAATTTGCAAAAGACAAAATAAGGGCATGTTAAGCATATGAAGGGTAGTCACCAGTAGTCAAAGGATGTACATTAGAGAATCAAGATGTACGTTTGGGTGCCTATTTCTTTTTTTTAAATAATTTTTTAAAATTTATTTTTTTAAATTAATTTGTTTATTTTTGGCTGTGTTGGGTCTTCGTTGCTGCATGTGGGCTTTCTCTAGTTACAGTGAGCGGGGGCTACTCTTCATTGCAGTGTGCGTGGGCTTCTCGTTGCGGTGTCTTCTCTTGTTGCGGAGCACAGGCTCTAGGTGCACGGCTTCAGTAGCTGTGGCATGCAGGCTCAGTAGTTGTAGCTCGTGGGCCCTAGAGCACAGGCTCAGTAGCTGTGGCGCACAGGCTTAGTTGCTCCACAGCATGTGGGATCTTCCCGGACCAGGGCTCGAACCCGTGTCTCCTTTATTGACAGATTCTTAACCACTGCGCCACCAGGGAAGTCTGGGTGCCTATTCCAAAGCATGAAAAAACCTGCGGAAGTGAGGAATGGGACACAGGTACACTGGAGCACTGTTAGTGGATTGTAAATTGATACATTTTCTGGAGGGGAGGTTTAACAGTACGTACCAACATTTTCAAATGTGCATACCCTTCAACTCAGCAGTCCACTTCTGAATAGGTATCCCAAGGAAACAATCAAAAAGTGCCTGGAATTGTATGTATAAGAAGGCAACAGAGCACAGTGGTTAAGAGTGAGGCATCAGAGGTCAGAGAGACCTGGTTTTATGCCATATGACCCTGAAAGAGTTACTTAACATCTCTAAGCATCCGTGCCCTCACCTGTAAAGGGGGCATAATAATAACACCACTTTCATAGGCTTATTGTGAGATAATATTCAATGAGATGATACTTATAAAATTCATAAATATGATTTATATAAATGTAAATGTATCTGTATACTTGTTTATAAATAAAATTCAGTGAGATAATACTTACAAAACTCTTAGCAGAGTTTTATTACTTACTCTTACCATAGTAAGTACTGAATAAATGTGGCTATTTTATTATTAGCAATAAGGCCGTTTATCATAGTGTTGTTTATAATAGTGAAAAATCAGAAACAACCAAATTGTCCATCAGTAGATTAATAAGTAAAAGAATGCTCATGGAGATGCAGCCATCTAGAGACCTGTGTTTATGGGTCTGGAAAGGTGTTTTTCACATAATAATATATGAATATTTTTTAAAAGGTGTCAAAAGAATGTGGAAGGTATGTTCTAAATGGTGTACATCTGTGTATCTAGAAAAGTACTGTTCATTCTTGTTATTAACAGTAGTTAAGTTCTATAAAGTTCCACAGACACTGAATTTATTTTGTGAGCAGTGAACCATTGTTCCTAGGAGAAATACAGCATTGGTGCCTGAGAGCCTCTGGTCACAACTTTCTTGTCAACCTGTCAGTACGTAACCTTGTTGTATGTGTGTTTCTATCAAAACACCTTATTTAATATATACTGTTGATTCATTAACATTGCACTCATGGCCAACAGCCCTGTAAGTCTTGCCTGAATGAAGCGTATCTAACACATGCGTTGTCTCTGTAAGGCACATCATGGTGAAATTACTGACAAAAAGCACAAAAGTGCAAACATCATGACACTAAATAGACTGTAAAAAGGACACTTGTTGACATAGGGGAGCTGAAACAAGAAGGCGGTGTCGATGGACGTTTAGGTGGCTTCCATGTCTTGGCTATTGTAAACAGCACTGCAATGAACATTGGGGTGCATGTATCCTTTCGGACCATGTTTTTCTCCATGTATATGCCCAGGAGTGGGATTGAAGGATCCTGTGGTAGCTCTGTTTTTAGTTTCTTAAGGAACCTCCCTACTGTTCTCCATAGTGGGTGCACCAATTTGCATTCCCATCAACAGTGTAGGAGGGCTCCCTTCTCTCCACATCCTCTCCAGCATTTGTTGTTCGTGGATTTTTTCATGGTAGCCATTCTGACTGGTGTGAGATGATATCTCATTGTAGTTTTGATTTGCATTTCTCTAATAATTAGCAATGTTGAACATCTTTTCATGTGCCTCTTGGCCATCTGTATGACTTCTTTGGAGAAATGTCTATTTAGGTCTCCACCCATTTTTTGATTGGGTTGTTTGTTTTGATGATATTAAGCCACTTGTGGGGAGACTCAAATCTTTTTCTCTGCGCATGTCTGCAAATGACCACAAAAGCACCATGAGCATTGATTTCAGGATTGCAAACCAACTTAGTGAGTAGGTGAATTTACAAATGCAGAAACCTTGAATCATGACAATCCACTGTATCTAAAAAAAGATGGTCACGTTAATGATAGTTATCTGACGGTCAGCATGAAAGGTAATTTCCCCCTCTTTCTTCCTCGTACTTATAATGTTTTAACTTTTTTATGGTGGACATGTGTAAGTAAAATCAGGCAAAGCAGTAAAGTTATTTTCATTTTGGGAAGAAAAACTTGTCACTGATGGCTTTCCATTGTCAAGATAAAAGCCAAACTCAGTAGAATAATAAAAATAGCTAATAATTTTAGATAATGCTTACTATGCACCCCACAGATTTCTAAGCCCTTTATGTATATTAATTCATGTACTCCTCACCGAAAGAGATAGGAAGTATTATTATATTATCCTCATTTTAAGGTGAGAAAACTAAGGCAAAGAGAGGTCAGATAACTTGCCCAAGGTCAGAGCTAGTGAGAAGCAGAGTTCAGATCAGAACCCAGGCAGTCTGGCTCCAGAATCCATGCTTTCAACCAAAATTCTGTGAGCGCATGCTCAGTGCCTAGCCTGGCTCTGAGTCGCAGAGATGCCCAGGAAAATCTGACCAAGAAACTTTCAGTCTGGGTTGAGGGCAGCAACAAAGGTACACCAGCACTGTAGGCTCGTGGCAGGGCGGTGGGGGGGCTTCCCGGCCCAGCCTGAGGGCTCAAAGAAGGTGGCATGCTTCAGCCCAGCACTCCAGGCCCCCCCAGTCTGGCTCCCCTTCCTTTCTCACATTCTTACAGGCACACCCTCTCTCCCACCAGGGCATCCCACCCCCAGCCACATGCACCCATGCCCCTCTCTGAAGGAGCTCAAAAGCCATCTTCTTGGGCTTCCCTGGTGGGGCAGTGGTTGAGAGTCTGCCTGCCGATGCAGGGGACACGGGTTCGTGCCCCGGTCTGGGAAGATAACACATGCTGCGGGAGCAGCTTGGCCTGTGAGCCATGGCCGCTGAGCCTGCGCGTCCGGAGCCTGTGCTCTGCAACGGGAGAGGCCACAGCAGTGAGAGGCCCGCGTACCGCAAAAAGAAAAAAAAAAACAAAAGTCATCTTCTTTCTCAAGCCATCAGGAAGAAGCGAGGGCTCTTCTCCCGATCACCTCTCTATTTTGGAGCCATTATCTCTACTCACCTGTCCATCTACCCCCTCGAATGAACTTGTCTCATTTCATCTACCAATAAAAGTGTGTTAAATGAATAAATAAACAAACAAGTGGAAATACCTAAAATTCTGAGCCCTCCCCCCAAATAATAGGCCAATGGGATTGTAGTGCAGTTGCTATTGAAGGCTGCCAAGGCTCTGGAGGGCTCTGGAGGGCTGCGCTGTCTGCCCTGGAGCCTCTGTGACCACAGGATCGGGAGGTGGAGCTGACAGGGCTGCAAGACCAACATTAGGCAGAGTGTTGTTTCTGTGGCTTCTGAAAAACCCCCCCACCCCAGTGGGAAAGACTGAGAAAGGTCCCATTCAGCTTCTCTTGGCATTTCCAAGGGAAAGGATGGGGTTTGGATTGGCTGGGCTAGGGACATCTTTTCTAAAATAGCCTCATGCATATTCAGCTGGTCCCTGAAATAGTCGGGTGGCTATTTTAAGCGGCTTCTACTCAGATGCCCACACATAATGGCATCTACCTTGAGCGTGTAAACCAGCAAGAAGAAAAGAAAAGGGTATGAGAGGACAATGTTAGGAGGCTTTTGATGGATTCCTACCACTCCTCCCCCACCCCTTGGTGTGTTTTCCTCTCAGGGACTCTCTTGCATGAAACTGAAAGTCATGGTTACTATGACAACTCACTGGAGGAGTTCCCATCCAGTGACCTCACCCACCCGGATCTCAGAAGGCACAACTACACCAGGACAACCATCACTTAAAGCACAATAACGTTAAGTCCATGACAGAAGTTGGTTAGTGTACTCCCGAGAGAGTCCCTTAGTACCCATTTCCTCATGGTTTGTACACAGTCTAACAAGTTCCCAGCAGATCAGAAGTAGAGGGTGGGAGGGCAGAGAGACCCTAACAGCAGGAGGTTGAGGTTACAACAGACAACCCAGCTGTTAGAGTAAAGAGAGAGCAACTCTATAAAGGACACATTTATTAACACATATGTACTGAAGCATCAATGTGTACCCTGTTTGCTGGGGAAATAAAGATAAATAAGACACAGGTCCTGGGATGAACAGGTAAATAAACAATTGTAAGTGTATTTATCTAAACTCTAACTTTGTTTCCCCCGAAAAAGATTGAAAAAAGAAGATGGAAAGACAATGTTATAAGGGCTGAATTCAGAAATACAATGTCATAGGTGCCAGGGTTGAGGTAAGGACACTGGATTTGCAAAGGAAGGAAACAGATCTCTCTGACGAGGTTGGGAAGGTGAGGCTTGGGCAGAGGTATAAGAGCTCTTGGAGGCCAAGCAGGTGGTGGCCTCTGTTCAAGGTGGCAGGCAGAGCACGTGCAAAGGATCAGAGATGGGAAACAGCAGGTCTGTTGGGGGACTTCCAGCTTAGGGTGGCTAGAGCGTGATGCTGAGGGGGAGGAAGGGGAGGGGGGAGGGGAGGAGGAAGAAAGGGAGATGATGAGAGAAGAGGTGGGCGAGGCCTCAGAGCCACGTCTCCGGGGCCTTGGAGGCTCTGCTCTATTAGAAGAACTCTCTGGGGCTCCTGTGTGTTTGGGCAGAGATTCCTACCCACTCCAGTCACATCTGAAGGTCTCCCTGTGTCATAACATAGCACGGTGATTGGAAGAAAATGAGATTATGTTAAAAGCTTCACAGGGAGAGGTGTGACTATTAAGAATGAGATGAAAATTCATTCCAGCTTCTCAGGACATGTATCAGAAAAATAAAATGGCAAGAGGGAAGAGATATGGGAACATATGTATATGTATAACTGATTCACTTTGTCGTAGAGCAGAAACTAACACACCGTTGTAAAACAGTTATACTCCAATAAAGATGTTAAAAAAAAAAAAAAGAAAAGGAAAATGAACAGGGAGGCTGGAAGCCTGGGCCCCATCAGGAGGGTACTGATGGGAAACAACTGACTTGGGGCCCTGGCCTTCAGCCAGCTCAGCTGTATGTCAAGAAGGAGAGATATGTCTGAATTTAGGTTTACACTGTTGCCCCATAGTTACCCAGAAAAGATTCTCCTTTGTTTAGGGCAGCCTGGGAATGGTGGGAAAGTGTGTGATACCTTTTAGAAAGATGGTCACTCAGAGGGGCTGGACAAGAGCAAGAGAGGAAGCTTAAGGAGGGAAGGCATCCTCTCTGGAGGACACCTGTCCATCAAGGCCTGACCACACGTCACATCTCAGTTGGCTTCTTTGAAGGCTTCAGGAACCATCAGCAAGAATCCCGGTACCCAGAGGTGCTGCATGTCTGTCCTCTTCCTGCCTTGAGTTCCTCCACGTGCATGCAGCTTCTTTATTCTTCCCTTGTTTGTTCATTCATTCCCTTGGAGCTGCAGACTGAGAAACTGCTGGCATAGGTAATGTTTGCCTCACTGAATTTTCAAGGATCTGTGAAAGCCCTAAAGTTATAAGAGAAGGAGTGCATATTCTGTGTTCGTTTTCTGAAGAGATAGTGCATAGCTTTCAGCAGATCCTCAAAGGGGCAGGTGACCCAAAAAAAGGTTAAGAACCACTGATAGAGATGGGTATTGTTTCATTTTAATACAAATGATTTCACCTTTTGGTAGACGAGCAGGGCAAGGAAGTGCCAGACGAAATTCCTAGTTCTGTGGCGAGCTGTCTCAGATGCTGAAGTGGCGCTGGGGACTCTGCCAGTGTCCCCGGCATCGCTGTGCACCCAGTGCGTGTGCTTGCTGCAGCTGATCCAGGCCCAGAGGCCTTCGGGAGGGCAAGATCCCCAACCGAAGACTTCTCTGTTTCTCTCTCTACCCAGCCACAGTCTCTCTGTAAGGCCCCTTTCCAGCCTGTGCTTGGTAGAACGTGCAGAGGTCCTCCTGGTTTGGGTAGATTTAGCAAGCTGGAAGAAATCTGAGAAAGGAGAAAGCACATGAGCTGGAGTTGCACGGGTCTGAGTATTGAATAAGGCTTTGAAGGGCAGGGGCAGCTGAAGGGTATTGATCAGTTATGAAAATCAGGTTGTGTCAACCTGGAAAGCTTCCAGTGGTTTCCTGTCTCTGAGTAAAAGCCAGAGGTCACATAAATGCCTTCACAGGCTCCGGTGATGTGGCCACCAATAACTTCTCGTACCCTGTATCCTCTGGCCTCCATACTGTTCCTCAAACTCTGGCCTCAGGGCTTTTGCACTTGCTGTTTCCTCTGCTGGGAAAAATATGCACAGGGTTCACTCCCTCACTGCCTCCAGGTCTTTACCGAAATGTGTCCTTCTCAGTGAAACCTTCTCTGGCCCCTATTTAAAATGGCCATGCCTCCTACGGCCACCACCCCATTCCCTGCTTTGCTTGTCTTGATAGCATTCACATGCCATTGTCTATATATTATTTCCCAGTGCCTGGAACAGCGCCTGGCCCACGGCAGATGCTAAATTAATATTTGTGGAATGAATGAATCGATGCTTACCGTGCTCTGAGCTAGTTGCTTTAACATACTATAATCTCCTAGGGTCCTGTAGTAACTCAGCAGGGAGGCTTTGAGTCTCCCTCTTCACAGATGACAACCAGAGACTCATAGCAGCTTGGAACCACTTCCTGGCTCTGGGGTCAAGAAGCTCCTGCTCTCTGTTTGTTCCCCACCCCCACTCCTGGAAGCCTTTGATACTGCTTTCCCCAGGGCTCCTTGAGCCAGACAAGAGGCCGGGTTTGTACATGGTACAGTCAGTTGTTGAAAGTCCACAGCAAACTCTCACGATCCAGCTGTATCCAGGTCAGACAGTGTCTGACATGTCCTGGAAGTGGCCAGTCACTCTTATCAGAAGCAAAGTAAAGGAGAAAAGAAAACTACTTTATAGGGCTTTTAATGGATTCCTACCCCTTACTGCCATCCTGTAATGTATCTTAAACATCAGCTCACTTTGCTGCAAGAGATTACTTAAACGAGGACTTTGCTCTTTGAAAATATAGCCCAGAACCCAAAAGTAAGCCCAGAAATGTGTCAAGATAGACACAACATGAGGCCACTTCCATATACATAAGCCGGTTCTTTTGCTCGTAGTGGAATCCATTGGTGCCCATTTTCTTCATAATTCTAACACACGCCCAGCCTGGGGGAGTAGGGGGTATGGGAAGATGGTGAAACAGGACACGGGCTGCATGGATGAAGGGAGAGCCACACCACAAACCCCCACAGGTGCCCTGTGCTGGTTATTGAGGTTTACAAATACGACACAGAACGTGCCTTTAAGGAACTTGCAATCCAGCTAGAGAAACAGATGGAAAACAATTAAGTGTATTTATTTATTCAAATCCTCCCCTTGCTCCAACAAGGATTCTAGGTAGAAATAGGAAGTAAGATATAGTAATATGCTGTTATTGAGGTGGGGATGGGGGCTCACAAAGGAGGGGATGCTCTCTTCTCCCTGGGGAGTCAGGGGGTCTCAGAGACAGTGGTGCTCGTCCACTTGGCGACCCAGCAGGTGGCCTGTGTCGCTGGAGCATGGGGCAGACAACCCTCCATCCAATGTATGTGCTGTGAGCTGGTCCTGCCCCTTGGGGAACTTCTAGTTCAGTGAAGAAAAGACCTGTGATGTATCTACAGTGCCTCCCTCCTCGCTCTCAGAGGCCTGTTCTCAGTGTATGGAAAGCCCCCAGGCTAAAGAGACTGTGGCATTTCCTGTTGGTGGCTGATGGGCTTGGTCCTCCTGGACACTCAGCTTCAGGCTGCACTGATCACAGTCCCAATAGTAGCTCTGGCTGCAGGGGTAACACCTCGCGTTCAGACAGCACAGCACGGTTTGCAAAGCTCCAGGGCATCTCATTTGTTCCTGCGTGCAGAAGGCCAGGAGAGAGCCAATTTCCAGGGAGTGGATGGGACCACAGAGGCTCAGAGATTCCAAGTCTCATTCCCAGGAAGTGGCAGAGCCAGGACTGGAATCCTGGGGGAGGGGGAAGAAGCCCTGCCCACACAGGCATGTAGCTGGTGGTGCGAACACCAGCAAAGGACCACCTAACAGCAAGGGAAGGTGCCGTAACTGGCGGGGAAACACTTGGGCTCTGGAATCAGATTGAACCAGGTTCAAATCCTGCCTCCACCAGCTGTGAGCTGGGTGCCCTCACCTCCCTGAGCTTTGGCCATCTCACCAGGTAACTGAGAACAATCTTACCTATTATACTTCGCAGGCTGGCTGTGAGAGTTAAATGAGATGATGCATGGCAATCCACCTAGCAAAGGCAGCAATGACAAGGACCACCCTGCATGGCTTAGTCTGTGGCAAGCTTTACATGTATTATCTCAACTAATCCTCCCAGCAACCGGCAAAATAGGTAGGATCATCGCTTTTTACAGATTTACAAAGACACTGAGTTAACCACAGCACCCAGAGACACCAGCTGATAAACCCTGAATACTGGCTCCAGAGCCCCAGTTATTAAACATGAGGCTGCAATTCCTCCTCATCTCATCTCACTCGTGAGCCTTTGACCCACACAGGCTCGGCCACTCGCCAAGTCTGTGGAAGTGACCCACTGACCCAGCAGGAGGGAAGCACCATGGGAGACCCTGGAGAGGTCAAGTGAGCTTGACTGTGGAGGAAATGGTCAGCAGCTGTGGCCTTGGGAAGGAAGGGCTAAAGGGTCACGGGCACCGGGCAGAGCCACATGGCCAAGGTGCTTGGTGGCTTTGGACTAACAAAGTGGTGACCTGGAATCCAGCGGGCTGGGCTTCCCTTTCCCACTTCCTTCCCGTGCCGACTGTCCCACTGAGTCACCTCCAGGAAGTCGGGGCGCTGAGGTGGAGAGAGAGGAGCCCTGGGTCCTCCCGCACCCTCGCCGTCACCTCACCGTGTGACCCTCAGGCGCCCGCTTTCCCTTGTCTGGGCTCAGTGTCCACACCTGTCACACAGGGGGCCTGACTAGATCTCCCAACTCAGGCAGAGGGCAGTGCCTCCTGGAAGACAGTTCAGGACCAAGGCCCTCTCAGCTGGTAATCAGTTAGGGATTTAACAGCCACCATCTGAAAAAAAAAAAAAAAAAAAAAAAAAAAAAAAAAAAAAAAAATATATATATATATATATATATATATATATATATATATGCATGCATAACTGAATCACTTTGCTGTACACCTGAAACTAACACAACATTGTAAATAAACTATACTTCAGTAAAAAAAAAAAAAAAAAAAAAAAAAAAAAAAAAAAAAAACAGAAGAAAGAAAAAAAAATAGTCATGGGGCCTCCTGAAAACAGCCCTGTGCTCCCATACAACTTGCTGGGCTCTGCCATGGGTTCCGAGTGTTACCATCAGGTGCTGGGACCAGGAAGGTGATAGAGGGCAGACCCTCCAAATGCTGGAATGGTGATGGCCGCAAGGGGTAGCAGCCACAAAGCTACCGAAGCCTCTTCTTCCTTAGCTCCATCCTTTGCCAGCCTTCTGTGATTCATGTTTCTGAGTTTTTACTGAGTCCTGGGCCCTGGCGAAGGTCCACGTAGATCCTTCAGGATTCTAGTGCAGGTACAATCTTGTGGGAAAATGCACGACCAACGTGGGCCTTCTCTCAGCTCCAAGCAGTGTCCCCTTGGAGCCCTGGGCCATGCAATAACCCTTTCACTCACTCAGACCCAAGAGAAGCTGCTTTGGCTAAATAAAGTGCCATACCTGTTGATGAGACTTATCCCCAAAGACACTATATTCCTGAAGTCAACGCATTTCTGCAAGTAGCAATTCTTAGCACAACACACAGCTCCTCCAGCTCTAAGATGCAAGGGCCTGTGAGTTGAGAAGAGCTTGTTTCAGGGCCCTGAGGGACTGCCTGGGTAAATGACAGAGCGGGGTTATGGCATCTATCTGGGCTTCCTGCCGCTCTGGAGATGGTGGGAAGACAAAGGAAGGAGGATTATGGGGCATATGGAGTCCAAAGATAAGGTTCTTTACCTGCAAGCTGGAGTCCAGTTGGATTAGCATGGCTTTTGAGCCCCTCCTGATGTGGCCTTGCCCCCCGTGCCAGCCTCCAAGTGCAGGTCCCCTCTGTACTGAGGGCTTCAGCCTTACCACTGGGCTTTTGTCATTCCCCATCTTGCTGTATCATTTCATGTGATATCACATCTTCCAAGATGTCTCCCCTGGCCTCTCCCATCCCCCTGGGTGGCACCTCTGTAAACATTTCTGTTACTTCCTTTTCACCCCATTTTACAGCTCTTTGGGTATATGTCTGAACAGCTCCTTGAGCACCAGACCGTGTCTTGGTGGCATTTGTGTCCCAGGCTGAGCCCAGGGTAGTGGATTTGTTGCTGAGGAAATGAATACCCCAGAGCCTGTTACCGAGGTTTAGAGGCAGCATGATGGTGGGGAGAGGCCTGGGGGAGCTGGCTCGAGTCCCCGGATTTGCCACTAACAGGTGGCACCCTTAGCCACCACCTGTCCTGGGCTCCATTTCAGTTTCCCCCCTTGAAAAGTGGATTAATTTCTCAGTCTTTCTAGAGATGACATTTTGTGATGTTTCTGGGAAATCTGTAAGGCTGCTTTTACAGAGCTCCCCAAGCCACTAACTGTAGGGTATCCTTGCCTTAATTCACTGACCCCTTTCATCCACTTGCCCAGTGCCCACTCAGGAGCAGGCCGATTCAGGTGCTGGACGCACAGGGAGGAATCTGACTTGATCCCTTACCTGGAGAGGTCCTGGCCTAGTTAGGGAGACAGACGCATCCACGGTGAGCACACAGTGCTATAGGAACGAGGAGAAGGTCAGCCCCAGGCTGGCCTGTGGCATTGTTCAGAGAGGACTTCCTGGTACAGATGGGCCTGAATGACCCAGGGCATTGTATTTCGCAGTGAGCACAAAAGCATGTAAGCCACTGGGCGTGGCCAATGTCATGAACAAGAAGATGTGGTCTCAGCTGCTCCAGGGTGCCTGGGTGTGTGTGTCTCTGTGTGAGAAAGAGAGAGACCACAGAGGGGGTTGAGAGGTAGGAAGGCCTGGGCTGGCACAAGTTATAACCCCAACGCCCTTGGGAAAGAGCTTTCCAATTAAAGGCTTGGCGGGTACAGGCTGACTTCCCTTGATTATGTAACAGCCAGGGATATATCGTCTGGGAAAGCATGAGAGGGAGGACGATGTGTCTGAGCAGAGCTCCACTGTTCCCAGAGGTGAGCTGGGAGCAGATTTGTAAATGAACTGGATTCGCAGAGAGTGGAACATCCAAACTGGGGCAACCAGTCCATGTCAAGAAGAGAGGACACATCAGCCACCAGGTTGTGACAATGGGATTTGCATGGAGCAGGACACAAGGTGTCTCTCCCTGCTCCTCCCTCCCTCAGTTCCCCCCCTAGCCAGCTGGAACATCTTCCCATCCCATCAGGGTGGTCTCTGGGAATGGTGGGTGGGGACAGGCCAGCTCTGCACCACGCTGGCCCGGAAGATGTGTGCTGGGCGAGCTTTGTCCATGGCAGAATGCGGTGCAAGGGCTCCTCATCTTCTGTGGCTCCTAACCTGACCCCAGGGTCAGGTGGGCAGGAGGCCTGAAGCAGGTGAGTGCCAGCTGAGCACTTCTCCTTTGCTTGCTGGGGAGAGAGCACATCACATTTTAGCATCATCACTTTGAATCGCCCCTGGACTCCCAAGAAACATCCTGAAGCCTATTGATAAAACACACAGGTCAGTTCTCAGCTTCTGGGGAATAAGAAGGGCTTTAGAGTTAGATGGACTCTGAGCTTCATTTTCCTCACCTGTAAAGTGGGAATAATATTAGTACTACTTCCTGGGATTATTACTGTGAGGGTCCAATACACGTGGAATGTTCAGCTTGGAGGCTGGCACATAGTAAGCGCTCAATAATTGGTACAGTGATTATTTCCATAAAAGGCAAGCTTCCACGAGGGGTTTGTCCTTTTTGCCTTATACTCTGCATACTATTTTAAAAGATTTGGGGTGCCCTCCATAGGGTAAGTAACCAGCATAAGAATGAGGTGGCACAAAGCCATTTCTGGGCAGAAGGGCAAGTTGTATCTCTAGCACCAGCAGAAAAGACAACCCTTCACCCCAGGCTGGGACTGAGACAGCCCGGCAGTCAGTTCAAAGAGAAATAAGATGGAACATGGCCTTGGCCTATAGGCTGGGCCAGGCCAGGTGGGCTCTGTGACTAGGCTGAGACCCTGTACATTACATGCCTGGGTATAGCTCAGTGCCCCAATCCTTCCCACTGTTTTGGCACTCTGAGTGACACCCTGCTGGAGTTGGAGTTTGGAACACAGGAATTAGAGTGAGGGGCCAAGACCAAGGCCAAGGTCAGACATGGTCAACACCGAGGAGACCAGGGGTGGGATAGGGGACTCTCAGCAGCTTGGCCTGAGAGGTGTGGCCCAGTCTCCGGCCTGCTCCCCAGGCTGGCCCGCAGAGAAATGCTGTTGTCACAGCTGTGGCTGTCCAGGCCTTCGTGTGTGCTTTGGGTGTGACAGTCAATGTCCCTTGGGGGCTCCGCAGTCCTGGCCCCTCTCCCTTCACGGCAGGGCCCAGACCTGGTTGCCAAGAGTATGAGGCACAGGGGCCAGCCCACAGAGGAAGGGGCAGGTTCCAGACTCTCAGTGAAGTGAGCTGGACTCAAGTTGTGATCAGAGCGGCGGGACCAGCCTCAGGTCAGGCCCCCAGAGAGATGCCCTCCCCCTCCTCCCAAAGCAGTAAAATAAGACCATGGCAGGTGAACAGAGGCAAGCCCAGGACACCCTCGGGGCCTGTGGCTTATGGTGAGAAAATTAATTCTAGCCTTTGGTGAAACTGGGTTTCCCACATCCTCCCAGGCTTGGGTAGGATGAGCTCAGCAATGGGAGGGGCTGGACCTTCAGGTACTGAGCCCAGGGCCTGGGGCTGAGGGGAACTATGGGAAGGAGTGACACTCCTGGCCTGCACAGCACCAGCAGAGCCCCAGCTGGACATGGATGCTATGTGGGCTGGTCAGCTCCCTTCCGTTCCAGGGGTGTAGACGCCTCCCCGCCCTGTCACCAGCCCCCTTCCCAAAGGCATGCAGCTGGTCTCTGGACCACTAGGAGAGGGTGGGGAGAGACCAGAGACTTTCACTGCAAGCACAGGCACAAGAGTCCCGAGGCACCCAGTTGGGGCGACTGGCTCTGTCTTTTCTGTGTTTGACAGCAGCCATGGTGGGAGCCCTAGACTTGGGTTCTGACAAATGAGTCCAAATCCAGGTTCTGCCTCTTCCTGCTCTGGGACCCCAGGCATGGCCCTTGGCCTCTGGAAGCTTCTGCTTCCTCACCCACAAAATGGGGTGGGGTTCCAGAAGGTCCACATGGTGGTAACTCTCGGACCCTCCAGAAATGGATGCATGTCAAAGGAATTGGGGAGTGGCTTTGGGGAGGTGAAAAAGCAATGGGAGACAGAACAATATTTACCCAGCCTCAAGGGTGTGCCTCCTCGACGAGGGTCTTTAACATTCCAAATGCCCAGTCATGACGTGAGCTCCCTTAACCAGGATCCTCGTGGTCCATCCCTGGTGGAGCATCTTCTCCCCGGGCCCTGGGTCCTGTACTGCAAACACCTAACTTTGTGCCTGGAAACATTACTTCCCCCCATTTTTGTTGTTTCTCTGTCTTGATTGCCAGACCCAGATCCCATGGGTCTATCTCTCCCCAGAAATCTGGCCATGGCGGGAGTAAGGAGCAGACGCTAGGCTGGGCTGGCTCAGAAGCAGGCCTGACGTTCCCACTTTTACCTACGTCCTCTGTGCAATTAGGAATGACCTCTTGGCTGGAGGGCTCCAGGATCCAAGCAGGCACAAACATTGGACAGGCAGGGCCGCGGCAGCGCTAGGAACCTGGCCTCAGGGGGGTAGGACAGTCACCATAATCACTGTAACCAAGAGACATGGTATGCTCTGGCCCTTGGGGATGGGGTTTCTCTCAAGAGGGCTCGGATGGGTGGGGGATGGGTGGGAGACAGTGGCCTTGCTCAGGCTGCGCAGCGCGCACTGTGTGGTGTGGCTCCAGGGAAGAGGTGAGGGGGTGGAAAGGAGCAGGAGGCCACCCTGGGAAGAGGAAATGGACAAGGCCACATCTCTAGGCCCGCAGGAATTCCAAGCCCCTGGCCTAGAGCAGCTCAGCTAATTACAGTTTCCCCATAGTTGTGGGAACAAGGCTCCTAGGAGAGCACCAGGCTTGGCCAGCACTGGCGAAGGAGGGCAAGGTTGAGACAGGCAGTGGGGAAGGTCTGGTAGCCGTCTGCCTAGTACATCCTCGCAATCAGATGCGCAGGAAAGGCCAGCCAGTTCAGCCTCTCTCTAGGGAGAGCGGTCCCAGCAGCCCAGGAGCGCGGCAGATGTTTGCCAGGAACCGGCCGTGGGGATCTCAGGGAGTAAACAGCCCAGGAGAATCGACTTGCAAACCACACTCCGTGGAAGTCTCCCCCACGGCCACATCGCAAAAAGCAACCAAAATATTTATTCTGAGCAGCAGTTTTCAGAATTGCTCTTTGGAAAGCAACACAGACTTTCCAACTTCCCAGACAGCCCAGCCCAGAGGGACGCACCCCACTCTCACTCCAATAAAGCCAATGACCCATTAGATGGGGACTTGGGGTCAAGGTCAGCCTTTGCAGAGTACTGGCCTGTCCTTCCACACTGTCCAGGGAAACTGGAAGCAGCTTAGACACATCTGGAAGCCATAAATAGGCCCCTTGCCTTGGGGCAAGTGGTGACCTGTCACCACTCAGCTGGAGCTGCCATCCCTGTGGACGCACCCTACTGCCCAGCATCTGAGGAAGTAGACCCATCAGCCAATCTTGCGTCACTGCACAGTCGGCAGCCAGTGGCCAATGTCGGATATTAACTGGATGTTGAACTCTAGCTGAGAGGTTCTCACACATTCCTCTCCTCTTTTACCCATGGCCAACACTAATTCTCAGAAATGAGACATATAGAACTATCCTTCTAGAAAGGACTTCTAGATTTGACAGACTAAGCTAATGTTTATTAAGTCTCTCCTAGTCAGAAACACTGCTTGTTTGTTTTGTCTCACCATTCCCCATGGCAGCTTTTGAGGTAGGCATCATTACCTATAGAGGAGGAAAGGTAAGCTCAGAGAGGTTAAGAAACCAGCTCAGCATCACACAGCTAGTGCATGCCAGGGCCAAGATTAGAACTGAAGTCTTTAACACCCTATTCTAGTGTTCCTTATCACCCATCACACCATTGTATTTCTCTGTTATTACCTAGGCTAGTCGTGAGGATTAGAGAGGATGACACATGTGAGGCATGTTAGAGTAGATGAGCATGACACATGCTCCTCTTCACCACTACTGTCCTGCTCAGAGATTGTTTGGTTAGTACTATGGGATGACTTTGGACCTGGGTGTATGTGGCAACATTCTTTCAAATGCAAGGAACAGAAATAGAATTCCATCTGACTTAAGAAAAGAGAGAGGAGGGGGAGAGGAGGAGAGAGATTGGGTGTTATCTCATGGTCTCATTTTACTGGATGGATGGACCTCAGGCATGGCTAGGTCCAGGAAGTGATACAATGTCATCGGGTCATCAGACTCTTATTTTCCCCACATTTCTCATCTTTGTTTCTCATCTTTACTCTCTTTTTTGTGCTGACCTGTCTCATCTGCTGCCTTTGAGCTTCTTCTTCAACACAGTGTGACACACTGGGAGGCCTGTGAGGGGGAGCCCTGCCAGAATCATGACTGAAGTTGGGGAAGACAGTTCCCTGAGGAACGGGTAATGGTGCCCATTACCCTGGGATTGGAAGAAAGAGATGAGTCGATAATGTGATACAAAAATGGGAGTCATTCTATATTGGCACACTCTTTCAACCTTGCAGATTAGGAAACTGAGGCTCAGAAGCATTATGTGACCTTGTCACACTGTGACAGTGAATTTCTGAGACACCCGAGGCTGGAATCTGGGTCCCCTGTTCTTCTACCTCACCCGGCTCGGGGAAGAGATTGAGGTGACAGTGACCCTCTCACCATCATCTGCCTCACTCAGGGCCTCCCAGAGAGTGCTGGGAAAACTTGCGGGCCAGCAGCGCAGCTACTGTGGCAGGTTCTGGGGATTCAGTGGTGAGCAGAGTACACACGTTACCCTAACCATGGCACTTATATTTCAGTGAGGGAGTTGGTCATCAGACAAAAAACTTACACAAATAAAAAGGAGTTTTACAAATGTTGATACTTGTTGGGCTCTAAAGACGAAGCTTGTGGTGCTGAGTGAGTGTGTCCGGGGTATGAGAGTACACAGGTATACAGAGAGTATGCAGAGAAGTCGTACACCAGTACACAGGGGTCAAGGAGAGCTTCCTTGGGGAGCTGATGTGCAAGTTGAAATTGGAAGTTTGGAGAGGAGTTAACTGGTAAGGAAGGGATATACAGGAAGAACATTTCAGGCAACGGACATGGCATGTGCAAAGGCCCTGAGGCAGTGGAGACTGAAAGAATACCCCTGTGCCTTGAGTGGAGTGAGGAGGAGATGAGGCAGGAGAGGCAGGCAGGGCTGCTGAAGGAGGCCTTGGAGACCACATGAAGAAATTTGGTCTTTGTCTAAAGAGCAGAAGGAAGCCATTGAGAAGATTTAAGCAGGACAGGCCTGGGGCTCATGGGGGGGTGGGTGTGGATTAAAGCCTGGAGTAGAGAATATTTGGGGTGTTGGTGGGAAAACAGGGATGCCTGCGGGAGGATGGGTTCTGTAAATAAGCCAGCAGAAGGCCTCAGGGGGGCCTTCTAGGCTACTCATGCCCAGAACTGTAAGAACTCTGTGTGCTTAAAAATTGGATACAGAGGATGGGACCTCTGGTGGAGGGAGGGGGAGTCTTTGTTCTTTTCCAATAAGAGCAGATTAAAAATGAGCTGTTTTCTTTACCTGCTCCCTTCTGGGTTTTTCACCTGCCAATGGGTGTACACTGGGAATCTCCAGGAGATCTGTGTAATAATCAGTGTTTTCCCAACATATTTTGACCATAAGAAAGGCTGAGGGCAAAGGCAGTCCCCAAAGTACTTGAAAAGTGACTGATCTGATCCCAATATGAGGACACTGTCCTGGCAGCCTGTGGCCAGGTCAGCTTGGGATGAAACCAGATATAAGAGGAGAGTGGGCTTCCCTGGTGGTGCAGTGGTTGAGAGTCCACCTGCCGATGCAGGGGACACGGGTTCATGCCCCTGTCCGGGAAGATCCCACATGCTGCGGAGCAGCTGGGCCCATGAGCCATGGCCACTGAGCCTGCGCGTCCGGAGCCTGTGCTCTGCAACGGGAGAGGCCACAGCAGTGAGAGGCCCCTGTACCGCAGGAAAAAAAAAAAAAAGAGGAGAGGTCCTGGGTACAGGAGATTGAGGAAGCTCCAGAGCTGAAAGTCACGCCCTCTCTGCCCCATCCTTGCGTCCTTTCTCCTTTTCTCCCTGGTGTCTGCTCTGAGAATTTATTCCATGTCCTCAGAATATCCCAAGCTTAAAATCAGCACCCCAAGAGGTCTGAACAGGCTGTTAAGCATGCGTCCCATTGACCAGGATAAATACATCAGTGTGAAGGCCTTCACTTGTGTCCACAAAACAATGGTGTGAGTGAGGGACGGAAGAAAGAGAAGGGGCGGGGATGCCTCCTTCCTCTCCGCCCATTGATTTGTTTAATAGTCATTTAACAAACATGAGGCTCGAGACTGGACACAGGGGCTTGGCCATGCATGAGACAGACTCAGTGCCAGACCTCCTGTGACTGGGCTGGGCTTGTGTCTGTGTGGCATTTAATTCTCCTGACAAAACTGCTTCTGGTTAAGCCCTGGCCACTGTTGGGGAGGCTTGACCCCAGCTGGCAGGGTTTAGGACAAGAGCACTAGCCTGGTGTCGGAGAGGCCCGGGTTAGGAATGCAGCGGTGTTCTCTTGGGAGCGTTACCTAGGATCTCTGCACCTGTGTGTCCTTCTCTGCAGAAGAAAGGCAACTCCACCTTCTGCATAGGCTGGGTGAAGGTCCAGGGAGGTACCACACTCTTGGCATCCAGCACGACACCCAGCACGCAGTGGCTTTACTTCTCATCCTCTCTCTTCCCACCCAGGACCAGATCAAGCAATTTCTGATGGTCTAATTTTTCCCCACCTGATCATTACAGACACTCTCCCCCCAGCTCAACACCACGTGCAATTTAGAGTCACAACCAAACCTGATTTATTTGTATTTGGGGAGTCCCCCTAAAACACTCTTCAACTTTGAGCAGCTGACACAATCGAGAGTTTTTTTAACTTTCAGAGTTAAACTGGACACAGGCTCACGTTTTGGGTTTGCTTCAAGCAGTGAGGTACAGTGGGACCAGCACTGGGTGTGTAACAAGGAAATCCAGGCTGCAGTCTGCTTTCCTGCCTGCCAGCTGTGCAGAGTACCCAGCCCTTCCGAGCCTCAGTTTCCCCTCCTGTGAAGTGGGGGTGATCCATCCTTCCTCGCCAGGTGGCTGGGAGAATTGAGGGAGGTACAGAAGCAATTACGAACGGAAAGTAGAGCTGCGTCTCAGAGCGTCTGCCTCCCCAGAGCTTCACAGTGTCTTCTCTGAAAGTACTTACAGTTTCCCTCTTGGGAAACTGGCATCGCCAGTACCTCCTGCCACCTGTGACCACCCATCTGGTCTCTGGGAGACCCCAGCCATTCCTGACCCAGCTGTTTGGCTCTAACTGTCCTGTGGTTAGAACATCAGGCTGGCTGTTCTGGGAAGCCTCTTTCTCAGGCTGGGTCTCTAGGGCGGGAGCTGAGCCCTGTTTGGTGGGGAGAAGAGACAGAGGCTGGGAAGGGGCGGGGCTGGGGGAGGGCCAGCTGGGGTAGAAGTTAGGTGAATGCTGTGTCTTGTTTTTCAAATAACTCCCGGTCCACAAAGCTAAAAATGTGGTTTGGCCTTACACATTGTGTGTGTGTGTGTGCGTGTGTGCGTGTGTGCGTGTGTGTGTGTGTGTGTGTGTGTGTGTGTGTGTGTGTGTGTGTGTTCCCAGTACATTTCCTTCTAATTTTTAAAACCATACGTAACGTCAGGGACATTTAATCCATATGGTTCTGATTCCTTAACACTTAAATCATCCAAATGTTGTTTTGTAGGATATATTTGCAAATCTCTTTACATAAGCTCTTAACTCCTGCTTTCTCAAGGGCATCGAGGTAAGATCTGTGGGAGAGGCTTCCTTTAATGCCAGTTGTCCACTCTCTACCCAAGTTGGCCAGAGGTCTTGTGACCGCCTGTGCTCCCGGCACCAGCTGCCCAGGCCCTGCCCTCAGGGCTGGAGGGAGGCTGGTGGGACAGGAGGAAGGACAGGCTGGGGTCCGTCCACCCCCCTACCACCACTTCCTGGCTGTGTGATCAGCCTCTAGTCCACCACATCAAACCCTTTTTTTCCTCACCTGTGAAAAGGGATAAATGATCACCATCTGAAAGGGTTGTTAAGAGGAATTAGACAAGGACACATAAAGCGCCTGTAGCCTGGAGAGCAGGGTTTGCTGTCCCCTGTGCCACAGCGCGGGGCTGAGGTGAGAGCAGGCCAGGTCGGACTGCAGGCTGCTTCTGGAGGAATCTTAGATGGCAACACCAGGTGGAGAAGCCGAGTCCAGAGAAGCAAAAGGGGATCCTGCCTATGGGAACTGGGGATTGAGGCAAGGACGGAGCAGTGACTGCAGTGGCCCAGGCACCGGAGGTAAATGGCCTGGTGCGTGGAAATGCGCAGCCCAGCACTCAGGTGGGGTGTCTGGGAGGCAAGTGGGCAACCCCAGCACACCCTCCGTTTGGTGTGCCAAGGGGTAGGGGGGTAAGGCCGCACAGGACCAGGCAGGCCATGGGCAGAGGGGACAGGGAAGGCAGCCCTCCCACTTTAAAGGGCCTGGGTTTCACACCTGGAAGCTACCCACACTCATCTGTCAGAGCACAGGCTCCAAAGACCCCTTTCACAGGCTCTCTCACCTGCAGCCACCAGCCCAGTTCCTCGGCCTAGAGTTCAGCCCTGTGTCCCCAACACACCTAGAATCCCTACTTTCCCCTCCCTCCCTCCCTCAGCCCATTCCCAAACATTCAATGCTCTTTCAAGCTTTTGTTTCTTCACCTGTTTCCCCTCTTCAGGTAGCCTTTTCCACTGATAAACACCTACTCACTCTTCAAAGTCCAACTCAAAAGTCACCTCCTCTGAGAAGCCTTTCTGGGAAGATTTGCCAACAGCAGCACCTTCCTTAGTGCTGTCCTTAGTCTTGGTCTTACTGGGCTGTACTTACTTGGGATGAACTCTTCAGGACCTGTGCTGGGAGCTGCAGGTAGAAGGATGGCAAAGAGTCCCCAGGAGGTCCTCCTGTTCAGGTGGAAGCAGACCCATGCTTAACCCACCCACTGGGAAGAATGGAAATCAAAGATGGCACCTGCAGGAGTTCGTGGCTGTGGGCATGAGATGGGAGACCAGGAAGGAGGACCCAGATGTCCTGGTGTAGCATAGTTCCTGGGGGGCCTCCGCATGGCAAGGGCCTGTTGGCCAGCCCTGATCTGGACGCCACCAGTGCCTGTACCCATAGAACAGAATTTGTTTCTCTGGCAATTCCAGACGGAGCAAATCCCAGACAGAGCTGAGTCTCTGGGACAGAAGAGCAGATGCTCAGTCTAAAATTAGGCTACTGAGTGCGACTCCATCTAGGCTGAGGGAATGGATCTGCTTCTTACATCTGTCATTGTGTAGTGGAGGCAAAGCAGAGCCCCTGCCTCCCTGTTGAGGCTGAGTGGCAAAGTGACAGCCAGCCAGGGGGCCAGCACTCTACAGTCTACCTGGAGTGCTTTCCTGCCCCTTATCTGGTTGACTCCTCACAAATCCCCTGAGAGGGGCATATTCCCAGAGAGCTACCCCCCACTTCTCCAAACAGCCCTTAGGAATGGGGTCAGACTTTGGCTTTGAACACATCCCCTAGGAGGTTAGATAACCTGTCCAGTATCCTTTCCACCAGTGGGGGTCCAAGCTGCTCTGGAACCTAACCTCGAATTCCAGCAGCAAGAAGACAGGCCCATAGGAATTATGCAGGTAAAAGCCAGGAGGTGTCTGGCTGAAGCTGAGGAAGATGGTAATCAAGAAAAATCTCTTCCTGCCTCTTCTTTGTCTATTGTTCCTTCCTCCATACAGGCATCCTCAGACTCTTTCACTGACTGCCCAAGCTGGATCTCTGGGAAGAGTGGTAACCATTGGAGGCCTGCTGTGTGGTCCCAGCCCCCAACCATAGCCTTTATTTCTTCTAAAGCTACAGTTCTCACAATGGCCTACAAGACCTCAAGTAATATGCCTGACCCACTCTCACCTCAGGGCTTTTGCACTGGCTGTTCTCTTTGCCTATATAGGTCTTCCCCCCAGTATGTACAGGACTCAATCTTCACCTGCTTCAAGTCATTGCTCAAATGCCACATTCTCAATGAGGCTTATTCTAACTATCCTATTTAAATTTGTGACCCACCTCCCACCCCTGCATTCCTGATTTCCCTACTCTGTTCTACCTTGTACTTTCCATTGTATATACTTCCTGCTAACATGTTATATAATTCACTTATTTATTCAGTTTCTTTATTGTCTGGCTCTTCCTTCTAGAATGTAAACTCTACGGGGGGATGGCTTTTTGTCCATTTTGCCCACTAAGGTACTTACCCTAAGTCCCCAGAATAAGGCCCAGCCTGTAGTAGGTGTTCACTGAACATCTGTTAGAGGATGCATGTGTTCAGGTGAGGTGGCGGCATCTGGCCCCAGGGCTGCATCCTTCCTTGGCCCCTCTGCCATTGGGACTGCTTCTAGGTCCTCTTTGGGCCTCCATTTGCTCATCTGGCAACTGGGGCTGACAGTCCCTTTCCTGCCTCTTGCAGAGCCTTGGAGAGGACATGAAGGTACAGGTGTGATTGTGCCCAAATCTACCAAGGGCTACCCAAATAAGTGTGAGGTGTCTATTTTGTTCAGCTAGTACATTGAGCACCCACTGAGTGCTAGGCCCATACTTAGTCCTGGGGTTCCCCAGAGGAGTGACAGCTTCTGTCCATCTGCAAAGAGGCTCTCCCAGGTGAGTGGAGCCAACTCCAGATGTGAGGAGGTAGGAAATGCCCATTTATTGGAGAGTTGTTAGACAAAAGAGAAGCCAAATAAGGAATGTGGGACCCTCCTGAGATCCGGGGAATTTATACCTTCACCTTCTGTATTAGTTGGGGTTCTGTAGAGAATCAGAACATAGGATACACACACACACACACACACACACACATATATCAGAAATTGTATATATATATATAGGTATATTGTGTATGTGTGCACGAGAGAGAGAGAGAGAGAGAGAGAGAGAGAGAGAGAGAGAGAGACTGAGACTTATTACAAAGCTTGGCTTGTGAAATTATGGATGCTGAGAAGTCCCTAGACCTAGCATTGGCAAGCAGGAGACCCAGGCTTGCCGCTGGTATAAATTCCAGTCTGAAAGCTAGCAGTCTGGAGACTCAGAAAGGGCTGATGTTTCAGTCCAAGTCCAAAGCCTAGAAGAAGCCAGTGTCCCAGCTCAGTCAGGCTGGGGAGTTCCTGCTTCCTCAGCCTCATTGTTCTATTCAGGTCTTCAGTGGATTGGATGAGGCCCCCCCACATTGGGGAGAGCAATCCGCTTCACCCAGTCTAACGATCTGAATGTTAATCTCACCCAGAAACACCCTCACAGACACACCCAGAATAATGTTTGGCCAAATTCTGGCCACCACATGGTCCTGTCAATCTGCCACATAAAATTACCCATTAACCCCTCCTCCCCACTCCCAGATTGCTCTTGACTCTTCACCTCCAAGCTCAGAACCAGCCACCAAATCCATCCCCAGGCCTCCGGCTCTTCCAACCTGCCACCCTTGGAGACATTGCCTCTGCTCCCAACCTCCCCTGACCCAGCCCCTTCTAAGTGGTCCACTAGTTGCCCCAGGATGCTTGCTGGAATTCTCATCCAGTCAGATTCAGGGTGGAGTTGAAGGGGCAGGTTGCACAAAATCAGCCAGAAGGCCTGGGGGAGACAGGCCTCAGAGGGCTGGTTTTCAGGCTGGAAGGAGCATGGCCGTGTTAAGAGCCTGGAGCTCCTGAGGGATCAATGGGGGCTCCGTCTGTATCCCCAGCCAGAGTGGCAGATGCTTCCGTGTTCCCCAGCTCTGGGATGTATGGGAGGAAGCCGTCCAGGTACTCTGTATGTCGAGCACCTACTAGGTGCGAGGCATAGACCCTCAGAGCTCTCCCAACCTAGTGGGGGCATCAGATATAAATATTTTACTATAATGGGTAGATGCTCTGATGACGTATGCGAAGCAAGTTACAGGAACGTTGTGGGGAGGAGGCTTTTAATTCTACTGATGGCGGGGGGGCTGGTCAGGAAAAAATAATAACACCAGAGTGTTCAAAGGAGAGGGAAGGGAGGATGGGGGGATAGGAGGAGAAGGAAGGGCATTCCTGGTAGAGGGAAGAGTATGAGGAAAGACACAGAATGTGAACATTCCTGTTGCATTTAGGGAACTAGTGAGTGATCTTGCCCAGGCCAGGCCCTCCTTGCAGGAGGACTCCAAGGCCAAAGGATGGAGGATTGGGGTTCTCACCACCTGCCCTGAGAGATCAGAAAGGCTGCAGAGGGAGGGAGCCTGAGCAGGGGTGGAGTGAGACCATTTCTAGATTTCTTTGCTGTTGTTAGATGGAGGCTCCAAAAGTTAGCTTTCATACCAGGCTCCACCCCTTCCCATACACATGTCTCTTTGACATCCCTTCTTCATCATCCGTTGCTTTTATTCACTGTTATCGTAGTTATTTTCTGAGTGTGCAAGTCCTCTCTGGAGCCAGACTGTCAGATGCACAGGTCCCGTCAGGCCTCATTGGTCTTGCTTGGGGACTCCTTCCTGACCACCCCCTGCCCATCCCCAGTCTCTCACCCTGGGCTGGCCACATGGGTGGTAGCAATCACTGTTGGATAAAAGTCACGCAAGGGGAGACAGCTTTAAGGCCATCCCAGAATTTCCCTTTTCTTCTTGCTGCTCCCGAAACTTTTTCTTGTCAGACATTTTACTATTTTTCTTGTCTTAATGTTTATGGGGTCCGATTAAATTCTCATTTCCTCCCTTCCCTCACTTTATGAGCTACTGTCAAAGACTGAGTCTCATGTATCAAAGTACCCTCCAAAGACCTTGAGTGGAGGTGGGGGAGGGGCTCCCTTTATTGAGCATCTACTACAGGCCAGCTGCTTGATACTCACAATGCACTGACTCCTTTAATTTTATCAGCTCTTATTTGATCTTCGTCATCCTTCCCTGAGGTGTGTTATCCTCCCCATTTTACAGCCGTGAAAACTGAGACTCAGGAGAGTTAAGCAGCTATTAAGGGTCAGAGCCAGGACCCGCACACAGACTGCTTTAATCCAAGACTTAGAAGCTGATGCTCTCCTGCTGCACCTCCCATTGAAAGGCACGAAGCCATACGCAGAGTAAATAGTGCTTGTTATTGATGATCTTGCAAGTCGGCCCCTTGGCTTGGGGAAAACCTGTTCTCACAGCTGCCAAGAGGAGTGACTAATCTTCTGATTTCCTGGAACCAAAGGCCCCACCCTCCTCACCTGGGGTTCACTGGGCCCTGTGGGAGTCCCCAGAAATGCTGGTGCAAAGCCAGAATGAGGCAGACATGGTGTTCAGGCTGAGCCAAAGCCTCAGTCTAAAGTGTAGGAAAAAAGGATGCTTTTGTCATTTGGGGAAAACTACTCAGTGGGCTGGAGGCCATGTGGCCTCTTGTAGTTGTTTACTGGACAGGATGGCCAGAGGCACAGAAGTCCATCCTTAGTATGCTCTGAATACCTGTGACGTTCCTGGCAATGAGGAAGACATGACTGTGCATGGAGTTGCAGAAACTAAAGGGGCAACAGATAGATGAATGAAGTGACTGCACATAGTGGGGCACAAGCCAGGACATCTGTACCAAACGCTGGAGGTTCACAGAGAAGAAAGCAGCCAATGCCACCCAGGGGACCAGGGAGGATTTCACAGGGGAAGTGGCCTCTGAGCTGACCTGGAAGGCTGAATGGGAGCCGGCCAAGCAATATGAGTAAGGGGAACAGTACAGGGGACTAAATGTGCAAAATGCACTCAGCAGGTTTGGAAACAGTGAGCAGTTCTGCATGGTGGGAGCATGGGGTGGTGCAGAGAGGGGGAGGCTTGGGCAGGTGAACTGAGGCTGTTGTAACTGGGTGATGATGGTGGCCTAGACTGGGGCAGCAGGAATGGAGAAGGGATTCTGGCTCAGGCTTGGGATGATGGGCGCCTCCATTAATGAAGATAAACAACATAGGAGGAGCAGGATTCTGGATCACAGTATGGGAACAAAGTAACAGTTGCTACCATTTATTGAGCACCTACTAGGTGCCGGGTGCTCCATCAAGGGCTCTATTTCAGTTTCTTGTCAAATCTTCATAGCAGCCCTTTAAGATGAGGAAGTCAAGGTCACCAACATCACGTAAACATGCCCAAGATCACACAGTAAGTGGGACTGGGAACTGAAGTCAGAGTTCAGCATGTGGCTCCGAGGCCCATGCTGTTACCCACGGCATCAGATGAAGGATGAGTGAGTGCCTGACTGAGTCAGGAAGCTGGAAACACAGCCCTCAGCCTGGGGAGAGAGGTTGGGACTGAGTCCACTGGCAGCCCAGGAAGTGTTCTCTATAAACTGTAAGAGTCCCTAGTTCTCTGTCCCAGGAGAGAGATGGCTACCTCTGTGAGAAGTGAGGACTGACGTAACAGATCTGTCAAGAGAGCACAAACCACACACACACACACACACACACACACACACACACACACACACACACACACACACACATCTACAAACAGTAAAACACCACAAAGCATCTGAATCCAGGAAATCATAGCCATGGGGTCAGGAGGGTGGAGAGAGGGTGGCTGGTAAGTAAGTGAAAGACCCAAACATAAATTACCTGCAGAGCCTACTGGGTGAGTTGCTCAACCCCACCTTGAAAGCTCTCCCAAGGCCACTATGGCAGTCCCCAGCCCATAGAAACCATGGTGTATTCCAAAACTGTATCTGTAATTTGGTTGTTGGGAGTTGGAAACAAAATTTCACAGAGAGACAGCATCCTAGATGACAGATCAGATGCCAACCATTTCCCCTGCTCCAATCTCTTTTAGTCTGTAAATTCTCTACAGTGTGATGTTGGCTTCACAGCAGAACCAAGCCCAGTGCGTGTGTGTGTGTGTGTGTGTGTGTGCGCGCACACACACACACACACACACACACACACACGCAGTGTTTCCATGGAAACAAGCATTCAGCAATCTAGCCGGGACACCTGGACCACAGTCTCCCTGAATTGTAGCCCCAGAAGTAGAATGAATCTTATCTCTCACCTCATGTGCCCCCGCCCTGCCCCAAGCTTGGCAAACAGCATTGTAGCATTTAGCAAGTTGCACTGGGATGATCTGTTTACCTGCCAGTCTCCATCCTTGCATAGAGCTCCTAGAGCACAGGTTTGGGTGTTGCACCTTCCCAGAACAGAGAAGGAGCCTGATTCATGTTTGAGGAATGAAGGAATGTGGGAAAGCCCCAGGGCCAAGCTCTGGGAATTTCTCAAGACCTGGCCCAGTTATACGCAGGGAAAGGGCTGATAGGAAGGAACTGGCACCTGGCACCACCTGCCTTCTCACCTGGGGCCCATACAGCTGCAGGGTGGGAAAGGTGCCTGCGGCCCCAGGGTAGGGGTGGTGGCTCACGGAACAGAATTGGGCTCAGGCTTCTAGCCTTGAAGCAGGGCTGCCTGCCTCCATCCTGTGTCCCTGAGCTCTGAGGCTGGAGTCCTGAAGACCTTCTAGCCTCCAGTGAGAATTGGCACCAGAATTGGGATGGGAGCTGAGTCTCAAGACAGGGGACAAGGAGCTTTGGTTGTAGGAGGAGCTGAATGAAGGCTTCTGGGCCGACACGCCTGGCCTGGAGGATGCCACAGCTGGATGGGAAGTGCGGCTTGAGGGGTAAAGAGCAGGATCTTTGCAGGGTTCCGGAAAATCCAGAGTGACTATCTCTGGCACAATGAAGGTGCTTGATAAAACACACTTTCCTCATGCCTTCCCTGCTACTTTGCTATAGAAGGGAAGTATGGACTGCATGTTCGGGGGTTGGGATGGGAATGTCCCAGGCTGCCTAGATGGAGCTGCACAGGAGTTTGCTAAGAGAAAGGAGGGGAAAGACAAATCCCAAGCCACAGAAAGTTGGAACAAAGGAGCGGTCCAAGGAAAAGGCCTTGGCAGGGCAGCCTCTGCAGGGCTGGCACATTGGCCCAGCTTCCTGAGCATCCAGTCCAGTCTGGCTGAGAACCCACCTTCCACCACAGCCCCTAGCCAGGGCCCCTGGAACCTCAGGTACAGCTCTGAATTGGATCACGCTGCCTCTCCTATGGTTAGCTTGTCTCTAGATTTGCCCCCCAGGATCATTCATTCACTTAACAAACATTTGTAAACTTCTCAGTCTTCGCAGGAGAGAAGAACCAAGATGGAAATACCCTGGCAGCTTCCAATCTGGAAAGAGGGGAGACCTCTCTCAGCTAGCTGACTGCAACTTGGGGTGATGGGTTCGCGTCTAGAGGCAGGAACCGCTGAGTTGCCTGTGGCAACATAGGAGGGTGACTGAATCCATTAGGAATTTCCGGTGGGGCAGGGCCACCCTTCAAAGCTAGGAGAGGGCCCTCATCCTGGGGCAGGAGCAAGTCTGTCATCTAAGTCTTTGTGCAAATCACAAAATGTCACTCCTCTGGGCTTATGAATTATAACAAGACACTCACTTGCTCCCACCTGGAGCTGCTCCCAGCCAGGAACAGTAAGCAGGGCAGAGAGGGCAGGGCAGGAGTGGAGTTTGTGGCAGGGTCCTATCCCACGGGGTACCCTGTCTCACTTGCCCTAATTAAGAGAAAGACTTATGTCAAGGGCAGGCTTGATTCAGGGTGTGAAGGATGCAGGAAGGGTAGAGAGGGCATTTCAGACAGAGGAAAAAGTCTGTGCAAAGACCCCCAAAAGTGAAAGCTGGTGGAAGGTTGGAGAGAGTGCTGGCAAAGGACGCAGAGGGCTGAGCTGCGGGAGATGCAGCTGGTCGATGGGGCCTTTGTCAGAAAGGGGATGACCCAATTAGAGCTGGGACTGAGCTCTGGGAGCTGATGGAAGATGGGGGGGACTGGGCTGGTGGTAATCAACCGAACAGCTGGGAGTCTTGGCAACCAGCCAGCGGGTGTGCAATTGTGTACGTGAGTGTGCAGGCCCAGTGAGTGTCCAGCGGCGATCACACCTCCCTCCACCCCCTGCAGGCCCTGAAGCTGTGGTTCCCTCCCCAGGGCACCTAGGACTGCCGTTCCCCTTTGGAAGTCGGGGTTTCTCCATTAAAGCTGGTGGTCTGGGAGGGGTTTGTTTGCTCTAACCTGGCTTTGGAGGGAAGGTGGAGGCTCTGCCGGAAGCTGTTGTATGGAGAAGGCACAGATCCCCAGGGCCACTAGCCCCGGCCTAGATGGCCTCTGGACAGAGGGAGCCTACTCCTGTGACTGGCAGGGCCTTGAATTTGAGGCCATCACTTTGGAGCCAGAGGAAGCCTGGGGCCTCCGAGGCCTTTGTGGAAGCCCTGGTCAGCTTAGTAGTCAGTCACCCTGTGGGTACTTGAACTTCTGTGACCTGGAGAGGGAGTGCCTCCTTCAGCTGGCACCCTGGGCACTCAGCTTCCCTCACTCTTGTCCTGACTTTGGCCCCAGGCCCCAGAACTTCCTGAGGTTGTTCCCAGCCAGCAGAGGCCAAGCCTGGCGTCAGCCAGGGTGAGCCACCGTCCCGCAGAGAGTTGACCTCGGGTGAATCACCTGACAAGTCAGAACCTCAGGGTGCCGCATCTGTAAAATACAGATCCTGGTGAGGTCTCCAGGCCCTGGCCGTTCTGCTCCCTCGGGAAGCAGCCCGGTGGGGGGCCCGGCTGGGGGCTGGCCAAAGCGGGGACCAATGTGCTCAGGTTCCAAACCTGGGATCCGGTAGGTAGCTTCTGGCAAAGTCAGGCCTTTGGGGAGCCCCGGGGTGGCCCCACCCTCACCCTGAGGCTGGAGCCCAGGGAGCCCGGCCAGGCCTGCCCCGCCCAGCGCTCCTGAAGGTATATTCCCGCCTTGGGAGGCGCGGGCTTCCCGGCGTGGGGCTGGCACACGAGAGCAAGGCGGGGACCGCGCACTCTGGGGACGACGATGGACGCCCGCCGGGAGGGCTGCTGCAGAGTAGGGGCCCCGCGCGGCGGCGGCGGCGGCAGCGACCGGGGCTTCCCTGACTGCCCTTCCCGGAGGGCCCGGGAGGAAATGACAGCGCGAGAGCCGGGGCGGGCGCGGAGGGAGGGGCGGCGCCCGGAGTGACACGGCCTGTCACCGCGGAGGCCGCCTCACAGACCCTCCCTGCGGCCTCCGGGAGCCGGGGATTCCCCAGACGCAGACCCTCCCCGGCGGCCGCCCGCCTGTCGGGACCCGGCCGCCCGGGGACCCCAAGCGACGCGCAGCGAAGCTGGGTACGCCGGGGCTGAGCCGGCCGGAGAGGCGCCCCGCGCGGGCGCCGGGGTCCCCCGGGCTCGGCGACAGGAAACTCTGGGGAGTGAATGGAAAGAAGTGGGTGGTCCTGCCCCTGCGACTTCCCCTGACATCACTGCCCAAATAAGGAGCTTCCAAGCGGCCGCGGGGCGGCCCAGAGCCGCGCCCGCCGCCGGCGCCCGCCCGCCAGCCCGCCCCGCGCCCACCCCGCGCCGCGTGGGCCGCCAGCGAGCGCCCCGGGCACCGCCGGGCGGAGCCGAGCCGGGCGGAGCCGAGCGAGCGGGCGCTGCTGAACCTCGCGGAGGCAGGGCGCGCAGCCCAGACCAGCCCGGCGCAGCCCAGCTCGGAGCCGCGGAGCCGCGGCCGTCCGCAGGTAAGCAGGGAGCGCCCGCGCCCCGCGCCCCGCCGCGGCCTGGCAGCAGGGAGCCGGCACCGCCAAGCGCGCCAGCAGCCCTGCCGGCCGGCAGCGAGAGCACCCTTCGGCGTGGGGTGGGTGGGAGAGGGCTGGGCGCGGGCACGCGGGCAGGAGTGCGTCGGGCCAACTCCCCGGACCTCCGGGACTCCTCCGCAGCCTGGGGTTGCCTGGTGCACGCGCTCTCCGCCTGCGTTTCCCAGACGCTACTTCTGTCACCGCCCCGGGCTGACACCAGCGTTCCCGCGTTCACACTTCTCTCGCACACTCGTGCCTGGTACAGCCTCACTCGGCCCCTGTGCCCCGAGCAGACCCGCATCCCGCCGCGCCTCCTGGGCCTCGCACTGCCGGAGAAGGCGGGACAAAGCACCCCGGTGGGAACTGCCGAATGACTTTGGCAGCCCTAGCCACGCTTCCCCCTGGAGGCGGTGGCAGTTTCAGACTGTCACAGCAGACGGGCCTTGGGTTCCTCGGGCTTACTGGGAGTGAGTTAAACTAGCACTGATCTGGCTCCTCTTGCCCCCTTGCAGAGTGGCACCTGGCACCGGGGATATAGCCGAGGGGGATGTACCTGGCATGGTCAGGAGGGTGTGGCGACTGGCAGGGAGCTAGTCCCGGCCTCCCAGCCTGGGTGTTTCCAGAGCAGCTCTCACTCCATGGGCATTTCTCTGAGCACCCTCCCCTCCCCTCTCAACTAGTGCAGGCTGCCTGGGATCCCGGACAGCAGTGGTGGCTGCTGCAGAACAGGTGCAGGTGTGTCCACCTCGACATCTGGCAGGGGGTTCTGTGAAATGGCTACAGTTGCTTATCTGTAAAATATAGTATGTCGTTATTGACGACTTGATCAAGGTCATAGGGAAAAATGATAAAGGCAAGTAATGGGTCCATCATTTAGTGGCTCTGGGCAGATTCCTTAATATCTTTTGGGCTCCATTTTATCATCTGGAAAATGGGGATGAGGGTCCTCAGAGGAATGTTGTCAGGGAAAATTGAGATCATATAAGTGAAAATGTTCTGTAGATATAGAGCCCTGTGCACATGCCAGTTACTGTGGTTTGGATGATTCTGGGCCGGTGTTTGCCATGGCTCTGCTCTGTGATTTAGGGAGACTGAACGCCACTTCTGTCATCTGCAAGAAAGGGGGCATTAACAAGTGTCCCGTGAGCCTGCTAGCAGATTCCCCAAAGTATGTTCTGTGAAACATTAGTTCTGAAAGCTGTGCCACGAGTAAGATTTCCCTATCCTAGTTAGTCTGGCAAATTCTGCAAGCTCTCTATAACCCTTCTGGCCAATCATAATCCATATTGGCAAATTAAAGGCTTTGAGAAGTACTGCAATTAAAAAACCCGTTTAACATTGTCAAACCCAGCATTTCCCTGGTTGACCCTGTAGCCCTTTTCGGGTTACACATGCTTGTTCTTCCAGGAAACAGTGCTTCTGGAGCTACCAATAGACATGATGTGGTGTCGTCCAGTTGCTAAGTTCTACTTGCCTTCTTGAATGAAGAGTAAGCAGAGGCCCAGAGGAGTTGAGTTCCTTATCTGAGATCACAGCTAAACAGTGGTCCAAGATCACCCGGTAGTTAGTGGTAAAGCAGGGACCAGAACCCAGACTCCTCATCCAGTGCTCTCATCCCATTTGGTTACATCCAGAAGTTGACAGGTCTCTTCTGCTGCTTTATGTGGACACTCTGCAGAATACATTTGGCAAACATAAAGATTTAAATGGATTCAATGATGATCCGGTACCTACTATGCGTCATTTGTTGGGGGCGGAGGGAGACTTTAGTATGTAAAGTTCTACCAGATGTGGAGGTTGTGGTGAAGAGTAATGGCAACAGAGTCCACACACACACACACACACACACACACACACACACACACACACACACGCACTCCTATACACTCACACGTCCACTTCCAAACACAAATCCCTGTCTCCCTACGCTCTCACCCATGCTCACACACTCGACCCCGTATACTCATTCACACCTGTGCCCCTACACCCGCACACACACTCCTACACATGCACACACCTGTCTCTGTACATGCACATAGCCACTCCTGTACACACTCACACACATAGCCATCCTGTGTGCTCTAGGCTGCAGCCAGGAGGCACTAGTGGCAATGGGCACGTCCCCTTTTTCTCATGTCCGTAGAGCTGGGGGCGTGTGCCTGGCACCAGCTCCCCAAGATGAGTATTGAGCACGTTGGAGGCCCTGGCAGGGCCAGTCTGATGTTTGCATTTCCCCAGTGTTTTCCCATTTCTCCCATTTTCTGCCATACTTATCCCCCCACCTTTTTTCCATCAGCTATTGTCTGGTCACACATGATATGGCTGAAACAGCTCTGGCTTCTATTGTGTCGTTTGTTTTAATCAACTCTCAAAGCTCGGTTAGGGCAAAGGCTTGGTCTCATTAGTTGGATTGGAATGCCCAGCTCCTAGGAGTACGCCTGGCACAGAGGAGACGTTCAATAAGCATTTATTGAATGAGTGAATGAGTGAGAGAGTGAGGGACTACTGGCTGCTAGGATGCCCGTGACCCAGGCAGACATCCAGGTGGATTCGCTGAGCATGTTTGCTGAGTGCCTACTGGGACCTAGGCACCTTTTTAAGGCAATGCTTGCATTCCAGTGGGAAGAGAGAATGAATCATAATGGACAAGGTAATGCTCACTGGTGATACACACCGTGAAGAAACTCCAACAGGCAGTGTGATGGAGAGTGTCAGGGAGGAACGGGGGAAGCCGAAGACGGCCCTAGGGCATCCTCTCTCGGAGGAGTTGACATTTATCCTGAGACCTGAACCATAAAAAAAAGTGATAGCCATGCCAAGATCTGGGAAAGGAGTATTCCAAGCAGAAGAACAACAGGTACAAAGGCCCCACCGCATGAAGGAGCAGGGCTGAGGGTCTGTGAAGAGGCCACACTTGTGGCCACTGCTGATTCCCTTACCAGCACCTTTGAAGGGGGCATTGGCTGGTGTCTGGTCTGGGACCTGATTGTCTTTGTGGTACAATCACAAAACCAAACTTGGTGCATCCTGGGCTTTGGGGTGTAGGGCTGCCTCGGCTATCTAAGAGGGCTGCCTTCCCATCTTGTCTGCCCCCCCACCCCTATAAATGAGGAGAGGGTTGGGCTCCTAAGACCCCTCCCAGCTCTGCCATAATAGAATCTGATGCTCTGTGTGCAGGAGGTTCACAACAGTTCAGGTGGTCCATCTGGAGGGATCGTGAATTAGTTGTGCCACTTCCATTATTAATAACCATGATGTCATACATTTGTGTGGTTCCTGATGGGCTGCAGAGCACTCTCTCCTGTGGACTCATCTGCCAAGTGGGGGAGGGTTAAGAAGGGGGGATGGTAGCGCTGGGCAGAGAGACGTCAGATACTGCCACATGCTGCTTCAGGCTCACCCCCAAGCCGCTTCACCCCCGAATCCCTGCTTCCTCAGTCGCAGAGCAGTGCACAGGAGAGCCTACTTCCTGAAGCCTTGGGGCTGTGAAGTGAGAATCAGCATGTCAGGGCTTGGCATGCCATCGTAGGCACTTGGTAGCTGTTGGTTCCCATTTTACAGATGAGGAACCCAGAGCTAAAAGCACTGTGGCTTTTCTGGTCCACTCCTGTATCTTCATTCTTCCCAGCCCAGAGCTTTGAATAACTATGCTGTTGAATTGATTTGCCTAAGGTTGCACAGCTAGTAAAGGACTAACCCAGGACTTTGTGCTCCCAAGTCCTTTTCATAAACATCACGCTGTTTGGGAATAATTGTCATGGTTAATAAAGACAGACCTTCATACCCCATCTGTAGGTGATCAGAATTATTGTTGCTTTGTTGAGAATCCTAAAATTGTAAGGTCTCAGGTTCTGAGGCGTGATATCCTTTGTAAAGCATTCAACGAATATCTTAAACATGTTGGAACCTTCTGGAAGAGCATGTAGATGTGAAAGAATGACCTCCTGAGGAGAGTTGAGAGCAGTGGTTTAACCAAGAGTGTCCTTTCCTGTCACCTGAGGGCTTGTAATGGAAGAGTTCCTAGTTCTACCCCCACTGTCTGATTCAGAGCTTCTAGGGATGGCATCTAGGCATGTGGAGAAGCCCCCTGGTGCTAGGAGTTCAGCCTGTGGATGAGAAGCCTGGCCGGCTGGATGCCTGGGAAGTCTGGCAGGCCCTCCATCTGCCTCCTTAGCTGTGGCTCTAACCCCTTTGTCCCCAGCTCACATCAGCCATGTGGGAGGAACATGAGCTGTAGAGCCCCACAAACCTGAGTTTGCATCTCCTGCTTTCTAGCAGGTACCTTGGCCAAGTTCCTTTATCTCTTCCAAGCCTCAGTTTCCTCAACTGCTCACTCTTCCCTACAGGGTGGCTGGGTGGATTACAGGAGACCATCTATGTCAGATATCTTATGAGATATCTGTGCCTGGCACGTAGTAGGTGAACAGGAAACAATAGTTTCAGTTATTATTATGAAAAATGAATTATAATAATAAAAACAGCTACAGTATTTGTGAGCTGGTTGCTACTAAAGAGTTTAATAAAAATAGACCAATTTTCTCCAAACACCAGACTTCTGAGAAGAGAGTCCACTCCATATTGTAAACACCAGCCCTTGGGTCAAAGAACTACCAGCTCCTCCATCTTCCCACACCTCTTCGTAGCTCAGCTCCGGCTCTGGTGGGGAGCCACGGGCTGCGTGGGAACCAGGGCCGGCCTCACTCTGCACACCTCTGACAGATCCATGGGCTCAGAGCGGGGGGACGTGGGGTTTGAAGGTCAGTGTTGAGTTCAGGCTGTGCTCACCTACGTCAGCCTGGTCTCCCGTTCCTGAGGTCACTGTGTGGAGGCAGTTGAGAGGCAAGCACGTGGGCTTGTGGGAGTCACAGAACATTGCACTTCTAACCTACTCTGTCATTCATTCATTTATTCTTTGGCAGTGGGTGGAGTCCTTCCGTGGGCTCAGTGCGGGGCTGAGCACTAGGAGTGCGCCTGCGTCCTCACGAAACTCAAGAGTCTAGCTGATCCAACCACTCACTAGCCATGTGGCATAGACAAGTTGCATTTCCTCTCCAGATGTCAGTTTCCTCATCTCTAGAATGGGATTGTTCTGGCTACTTCACCAGAGGCAGATCTTGGTGTTTTGAGGCCCCACTCCTCTCTGGAGTGCTGTCAAAGTTTTAGAGTCTCTACTAGAGCAGGCGGGTAGAGGACAGGGCTTCAGAACCAGGAGGAACTCCACTCTGCTGCTGGCTCTGCCAGCGACTCTGTGTGAGTCGCTGCATTTTTCAATTTCTCTGTGTTTCCTTTTCCTCGCTTATCTAATGTGGTTATGGCACCTTTGTTGTAGGGCACTGTGAGTGTGAGGTGAGATGATGATAAAGAGTACCTGGCTGTCAGTAAATGTGACCCCCATTTCCTTTCTGTCTGGCTCTTTACTGTCCTGTGCTTTGATACTTTTGGAACGTGACCTCTACCCACTGCTGCCCAAGATCATTTTGTCCCCGGGAATGGGCAGGGGCAGGCAGACAGCCTGCCCGGAGCTCAAGGAAATAAGCACATGTCCCTTGGTGAAAAGTGGGCCTGGGGAGGTGGTTCCAGCCCAAGAGGAATCAGGGCCAGGATGCAGAGCCAGGAGTCCTGGGTTCTGTCCAGGACCTGCCACCAGGTCACTGGTGTGTCAATTGCCAGTTCCCTCCCCTCTCTGAATCTCAGTGTCCTCACTGAGGCCAGTCTTCCAGATCCCCTGGCATCTTCCTGCCCTGAGAAGCCCATGGACCTTTGGTGTGCACACTGAGTCGCCTCAATAATGGAGTGGGCTGGTGGGGTATGGGGGTTTCACCAGTTTTTTCTAGCCTGGGCTCTACTGGAATTGATCATGTGGAGAAGCCAGCAGACAGACTCTGGTTTCTAATTGGCAGAGCTGCTCATGGGAGGGGAGGCAGATGAAGGGACATTAATAGCATGAAATTAAATTAAAAGAAGGGCGTCACTCCTTTTTTCTCCCTTAAAGAAGACCCAGAAGGCTCAAAGCCACCTGCTTGACAAATAGCTTTTCTCTCACTTGAATTCAATAGTGTGTTTGGATGGGAAGAGTTTGTTTTCAGATGATCAGGATGGAGGCAAGAGGTTGCAGAGTGACACTGGGAATCCAGTCATTTACCGAACGTCCCAAGTTCTAGGCACAGGGATATGCAGCAGTGAACAAAACAGACAACAGGCAGTGCTCTCCTGGAGCTTAGGGACTATAGCAGAGGGAGGCATACGGTGAACAAAGGAGCTCATAAATGTGTAAGACGTCAAATGGGTTAAGTGCCATGGAGGAGAAGCAAGTAGGGTAAGAAGTTCAGAGAATGCCAGGGGAAGGATACGGGGGCTCTTGTATGCAGGATGGTCGGAGAAGTTATCACTAAGGTGACGTTTGAGCAGAACCTTGAAGGAAGTATAGAAATGAATACACTAATTTAAGCAGAGCTGTCTTTCTCTACGGTGTACCTGAGAGCCTATGGAAAGATCTCACTTGAGGCTCAAATGGTCAGCTCAGTCAGGCAGCTCAGTCTCTGGGCCATCCTGCTTTAGACACAGGATACCAAGTCTGATTCATGATCCTCGTTACACCTGCATTCATGATAATAACAGTGAGCTGGATACGACTCTAAGTGAATGGGTCTTTAAACCTTCAAAACGCCTGTCCACAGAGACTGTCTTATTCAGTCCTCTAACAATGTAAAGGTATCATCTCCATGTTGCAGATGTGGAACCTGAGAACTCTATATATGGAGTGACAAGCCCAGGACCATATCCCAAGTGAGGGACAAAGTGGACATTCAAACCCAGACTCTGCCACCCATCAGATCAGTGTTTCTCCCTGCGGGGCAGCTGGGCACCAGCATACCACCTTGCATGAAGCCGAGGATGATATTTATTTTTTTGAGAACCAAAATAAAACCATAGACTAGGACTTCCCTGGTGGCGCAGTGGTTGAGAGTCCGCCTGCAGAGGCAGGGCACACGGGTTCGTGCCCCGGTCCGGGAGGATCCCACATGCCGCGGAGCGGCTGGGCCCGTGAGCCATGGCCACTGAGCCTGCGCGTCCGGAGCCTGTGCTCCGCAACGGGAGAGGCCCCAGTGGTGGGAGGCCTGTGTACCGCAAAAAAAACAAAAAAAACCCCCAAAAAACAAAAAACCCCCCCATAGAGGATATGATGACTAAATGCAATATGGGATCCTGAATGGGATCCTGGGACAGAAAATGGACGTTAGTGGGAAAACTGGTGAAAATATGAATAAAGTCTGTAGTTGAGTTAATAGTAATGTATGAGTGTCAATTTCCACTTGACAGGAGTACCTTGGATATGGAAGGTATTAACGTTAAAGGAAGCTGGGTGAAGGGTGTATGGGAACCCTCTTCTATCTTTGCAATTTTTCTGTCAATATAGGATTGTTCCAAAGTGAAAAATTTATCCAAAAATAAATGAATAAATCCACATACACTCCGACTCACCAGCCTCCTCAGGTTAATGAGGAGAGCCATAATGGGTCATCAAGTAATTGAATCCCTGCTGCTACTAATCATCCCTAGAGTTGCCTGTGTGAGAAGGAGCAAAATTATAAACCAATGCCTGTAACCACGCTGGAAGAGGAATGGAGGAGGTGTCTCCCCCCCGAGGCTGCCCCCAGGTGAACTTCTCGTATACCGTATAACCTATATTTTAGGCTATACCAAGTATGCCCTTTATATGTGATGAAAGGTCACCAACTCATTCTCACTTGATGCTGTAGCAGACAGATGGAAACCTAGTTTTATTTGTAGGGCTGCCTCATGTGACTCTATGAATCGGGGTGAGTAATGGCAGTGAAAGAGTGGCGGGAGGTGGTGAGAACAGAATCAGAGAGGGAAGGTGTAACGCTGGTTTTCTCTTATGGTGGAAAACATCAGGGCCAGGGAATGGTGTCTCCTGGAACGAAAGAAAGAGAGCAGGGTCAAGGGCTTCCTTGCCATGATTTCCTACTCACAAAGCAAGCGGGCTGGGGATCAGTCCCTCTGGCTGAAAACCACTGAGTCCAGAGCAAGTGATTGGTCCAGCCTCACTGTGCAACTGCCCGGGAGACACAGCTTAGCCTGTCTGGGTGACCTGGTCTCCTAATGGTTTCCAGAGGGCTTGTTCCTTGGCATGTGGGCATTTGGTTGGTGTAGCCCTGAAATATAGGACAGGCAGAAGATGCTCAAATGGACAGGAAACCATCACCACGAGTCTGTTAGAAAGCATCTAATGTTTAAAAGAGTAGGGCAGCCACTCCCAGATAGACTTTATTTTAAGCAGGCTCTGATCTTGTGAAATAAAGAGGTCCGGCATTTCCCATAGTGTGTTTTCTAGAACACAAGTGCCATGGATGGAAAGATGTGTTACAGGGAGAAAATAAAAGTGCTCTGTGTGCAGTTTTCCAAGCTTGATTGATCAGAGAACTCATATATATACACAAATGGCTTTATATATATACTTATATATGTACATATAAGGAATAGATTTTATATAAGTGTGTGTGTCTGTCTGATACGGAAGATGTATACATATATAAGTTCGCTGAACTAGAGTGCTATACAGAAGCATTTTGGGAAACACTAAAGTTATCTGAGGTCAAAGCTGAAAAAAAAACACCCCAAAATGAATGCTAAATTGTGACTCTGAAACTTGTTTCTGCATGTTCGTTTTAGCAAGTCAGTTTCCCACATTTTTTTTTTCCTATTTTGTTAACTTGACTGCCCTTTTCTCAGAAGAAAAATGGCAAATGGCATGCAGATGATCCTTCCCCCTCCGTTGTGTACTGTGTCCAAGGGAGACTGAAGTACTGCGTGTGTTCCCTGAGATGAGGGTAGCCAAGCCATGTGACAGCTCAGTGATGGGTCTCTAACCCAGAAACCCACCTGCGACATTGGTATTTTGGGAGCTAAAAAAGAATCTCTTTTTTAAAAATGCTGCTGAAGCCCCAAATTCCGCCTCTGTCAGGTGTGGTTTTCACACAAGGGATCCCCAGCACTTCCACATACACAGGTGTGTTTGTCACCCTGTAAGATGAGCATCTTTACTGCTCCCAGTACCAGGTCATTGGACATGCCAGGCTAGGTGGGATCGCTCTTTGACTAAGTGATGATTTCTAGCTAAGCTAATCCTCACCCCACTCCCTGGTACCAGACTTTCTCATCCCATGTTGCCCCCAGGGGAGAGTCCTGTAAGTTGCCGACCTGACCTTTGGAAACTGCCTGCCAGCCCCTTCCCAGCTGGGGTCCCACCTCAGCTTCCACGTCCCCTGACTCTTTACCCCCATATGCGTAAATTCTGCCCCCACCTAAGCCCTGCTTCTCACTCCTCCAGGCATGTTCCCAACACGTCCGTGTCCCGTCTCAGGTACAGGGTCCAATTCCATTTTGTGATTGCCTCTGTTAGGAACTGAACCTCAGTTTCCTACCTGGCATATTATATCAATATGTACTTAGACTCCACAAATAATGTGAAGGATAAATAACAGAAAGAGGGAAAATTTAAGGAAGGAATTTTCTTTCTCTTTAGATTAGATGTCGGGGAGAGGGAGCTTTTCAGATATCTCATTTGAGGATGAAACGGTTGGTTCAGCGAGGCCCTCAGACTCTGGCCTGTCCCTCATCAGACATGTGTGACCTCAGACGTCATTTGAAGTCTCTGAGCCTCTCTTTCCTGGGCCGTAAACATGAATTGACGCTCCTACTTCCCTCTTGGGGTTTTGATTCAATGCTGTGAAACTTGCGGGGAGCCTAGAGCAGTGCCTCCTGCATAGAAAGCTATGTGTTGTTATTCTTAGGATGAGAATTCCATCAACCAACTAAAAAAACAACGAAGTTGAAAAAAGTGTGCAAAGATGTAAACAGGTAGTTTACAGAGAAGTGAAAATGGCTCATAAACATATGACTAATGCTCTAGGTACTAAAAAACAAAGGATGATAAATAAAAATGCTTATAGATGGCAAAAATGTGAAAAAATAGAGACAATCTAGTGCTGGCGAGGGTCAAGGGGACTTGTGAGCCTAAATTGGTATCAGTGAAAATGATAAAGGCACATACCAGCCTTGATCCCGAAATTCACCAGCTATGGAAACACACATGTACACAAAGATACACACACACACACACACACACACACACACACACATAAGGGTGTTCCCTTGCAGTGTTGTTTGCAGTTGAGAGAGCTTAAAAATGACCTCAATGTACAGCAGAGACGGTGCTTTAGAAAATTATGGTGAATTTGTACTGTGGAATACTTTACGGCCATTTAAAAAGAAAGGAGTGAATCTATAGGTCCTGACATGGGAGGACATTTACAACATGCTTTTAACTGGAAAAAGGTTTCTGTGCGATATGTTTAATCTGATCCCATTTTTATACAGAAACAAATAGTTATATATGTGTGTGCACATGTAGATGTGTTTCTGTGTTCATGGAAAGAGCATGGGAAAATACCAGGGAACTGTTAGTGGTAGTTTCATCTGGGGAGTAGAAATTGGGAGGGTGAAGGGGGACTGGTCCATATTTTCCTTTAATTACTTCTGTATTTTTAAAAATATGTATATTTTTAAACAAAGAAAACAAAAAAGAAAGCCCAAGAAAATGAAGAGCAAAGACTAATCTTTATAGCACAGGATTATTGACAAGATGAAATGAGATCATGCTTGGCAAACATCTAACACAGTGCCTGATGCTTACTAAGTACCCAATAAATGCTTCTGTCCTCTTGGCCCTCCCTCCATAGACTCTGGGCCACCCTGCCCCTCTGAGTCCATCCCAGTGTTTTCCCCAGACTGCGAGCTCAATAAACACGCAATGGTGATCACAAGCTGGACAAGCACCCCAGTGCCTGCCCTCATGGAGCCCCTGGTCTGGGGAACCCACCCTGTTTCATTTCCCAGCCGTTCCCTGGGTCCTTTCTTCTTGGTCTCCTTGTGAAAAAAGGCTGCCTTCCTTCACTGGTTGCTGCAGGCCACACCTCCTGTCTCCCAGAAGGAGCCTCTCACCACCTCCCAGCGTGGGGCCGGCTTTGTCACCAAGCACATTCCGAGGGTGAATCTTATCATTTGGGTCAGGTCTGCTCACTGGTTTGTTTCTTTTCTGTTTCCACTCATGGCCAGGCTTTCCCACTCCCAGGCGGGTGTGTGGGCTTTCCTGGGTCCCTTCCCCCACTAGCCTCCACCTGGCTTTGATGAATTCCATCATGTCTGCTTAAAATCATTTCACTTCCAATTTGCTAATTTAATTCTAGTCTTACAGAATTTTGGCAACCCTGCCAAATTGGGTGCCAGATGCAGATTTAATGAGCATATTTTCAGTTCTTTTTTTTCTTGTCTGCATGGAGATGCCGAAGAGAACGGGTTCTGGAACTAGTCCCCAGAGGGCTCCCTGGAACACCCCACCCAACGTTTGACCTTGAGGCCCCGGGCATGACCTTCCAGCCAGGTCTCTCCCAGTCTGACAGGTAGAGTTCATGTCTGCTCCCCTGGGAAGGGAGCTGTTATTGCCTCATCCTCCCAGTCCTAGAAGCCTCAACCCAGTTCCCATCGTTTGGGCTTCACAGGAAGTGTATTTGGAGAAAATTACTTATTTCCTTCAGCCCATGTCTTCCAGCAGCCATGTGCAGCTCAACAGATGTTCACGGATTCGTCTCTTTTACAAACACATACTGAGCGTTTTCTAGAGTGATTTCTCAAAGTGTGGTCTGTTGACAACCTGCAGTGGAATTCTGGGGGTAGGGAGGAGGGGGCGGATAATGCATATTCCTGGGCCCTACCCACAGCTGTAGCATCAGTCTGGGTTCCACCTCTGAGGGGATGCTAGTGCCTCCAGCAATTCCAAGTGTTACCTAATTTCAAACTCATACAGACCCCTTAAGGAGACATTTTAATCTCCAAGGGAAAGACTCAGAGAAGTCAAACGGGTGGCTCAGGATCCACAGTGGCGAGTATCAAAGCTGGGACTTGGCATGAGCCTTTCGGTTCTTAGTGTAGGGCTCTTGCCGTCTCTGGTCGCAGTGGCTCAGGGCTGAGAGCTGTTGTTCTCGATCCCAGCGGATTCACAGCAGGCCTGTGCCTGCCCTTGTGCATCCACACACACCCTGCTTCACAGACGAGGACACGGAGACAACGTTCCCACCGCCAAGCCGGCAAGTCTGCAGCACTGTCAAAGCAGGGGCCACGACTCACACCACATCTGGTTCTAAATTCTGTGCCAAGAGACACAAAGGGCTGAATGGTGGAAAATGGTTGTTCCCTCGAGGACCAGGAGAAATGGGCAGAGCTCTCCAGTTCTGGCACGGAGGCCTGCCCTGCTGCTGGGCGAGTCACGTCTATTCCTGAGCCTCGGGCTTGTCATCAGTACAGGATAGGGTTGGCTACGGTCGGTGATTTCCAAACTTCTTTGGAAAGTTCTCACTTCTTTGTGGCCCCAATAAAATCTTGTACAGCATGTACAGAGAGACAAAACTGGAGATGCCTGGAGTGGCTCAGAGCTTTCCAAGAGGCAATTTGGAACATCTCATTTAGCATTAGCATGGGTCATCTGTGTGCGTCCTCTGGCCACCCCGCCCCCCAACATGATAGATGGCTACAGCCTAGCCTTGGGGGTCTGGCCCCTCGGGCTCCCGTCCGGCCCTACCACTTTCTGGCCGTGTGACCCTGGCAAGTTGTTTCCCTTCTTTGAGTCTCAGTTTCTTCCCTGTGAAATGGGGACCATAGCAGTTGAGGTGAGGATGAAATGAACTAGTGCATGCAAAATACTTAGCACAGTGCCTTGCATGTATCTATAGAAGGTATGGTGACTCTTGTTTTCCTTTGATGGGATAGGATGTAAAACATGAGAAGTTAACAGTCATGGCAGAGATTTCCCCGGGCCCTAGAAACACCATGTAGCATGAGTGAGTGCTGTGGACGGTGAGGCCCGGATATTTGTGGGTCTATATATTTCAACAATTTTTTTAGCCCCTGCAGGGGGTGAGGTCTTCTAAGAGAGAAACTCCCTGGTGGAGTGAGGGGCATGGTTTCGACCGAGATTCCCAGGTGGGAGTCCCAGAGTGGGAATGTAGAACAGGCTGGCAGGGCTCACCTGGAGCAGAGTCAGGGAGGGGAACAGCTGAGCGGGTGTGAGTGGGCCTCTGGCTGCTTCCTTCTGTGGGACCTGCTACCTCAGAGCAGGGCCCAGTCACATCCCAGAGGACCAAGGATGGGGCAAGATCAGAGCATCATGGGCTTCAAGCCCACGGGGGTGCCCAGTGGATCTCAGTGCTGGTGGCGAGAGGTCAGAGAAGGAAAGGTTGGGACACTGCAGGGACCTGCTGGGACCTCCCATGCCTGCAGTGCCACAGGGTTGGGGGCAGTGAGAGTGAGAGAGTGAGTGGTACCGGGAAGGAATGTTTGCCATCTCAGTGGGACTATTTCTGGCTCTGCTCCTGCAGTCACTGTGGAAACTGCACGTGCCCAGTTCAGTGTGGAAACATGACGAGTTTTTCAAGAGTGATGTACACTAAGCAGCCAGCCAGAAAGCTGCCGCCACTGCTGCTGGCAGGGTGAGAGTGTGTGTCTGCCCCCTCCCCTCCCCACCCCACCCCACCCCCATCTCCTTCTCTCTCTGCCTGGGCTGCCTTTCTCCTGGAGCTGTATTTGGGGGAGATGTGTTCTGTGCAGTGTGGTAGGTAGGCAGAAAAACGGACTTCAGAAGACGTCCCCATCCTCATTCCTAGAGCCTGTGAATACATTACATGGCAAAGAGGAATTAAGATTGCAGAAGGGGGCTGCCCTGGTGGCACAGTGATTGAGAGTCCACCTGCCGATGCAGGGGACACGGGTTCGTGCCCCGGTCCGGGAAGATCCCACATGCCGTGGAGCGGCTGGGCCCGTGAGCCATGGCCGCTGAGCCTGTGCGTCCAGAGCCTGTGCTCCCCAACGGGAGAGGCCACAACAGTGAGAGGCCCGCGTACTGCAAAAAAAAAAAAAAAAAGTTTGCAGATGGAATTATGGTTGCTAATTAGCTGAATTTTTAAAATAAATTTATTTAGTTAGTTAGTTTTGTCTGCGTTGGGTCTTCATTGCTGTGCGCAGGCTTTCTCTAGTTGCAGCGAGCAGGGGCTACTCTTTGTTGTGGTGCGGGGGCTTCTCATTGCAGTGGCTTCTCTTGTTGCGGGACATGGGCTCCGGGCATGCGGGCTTCAGTAGTTGTGGCATGTGGGCTCAGTCGTTGTGGCTCGCAGGCTCTAGAGCGCAGGCTCAGTAGTTGTGGCGCATGGGCTTAGTTGCTCCACGGCATGTGGGATCTTCCCAGACCAGGGCTCGAACCCATGTCCCCTGCATTGTCAGGCAGATTCTTAACCACTGTGCCAGCAGGGAAGTCCCTAGCTGACTTTTAAATAGGGAGATTATCCTGGATTGTCCACTTGAGCCCCATGCAGTCACAAAGGGCTTTAGATGTGGAAGGGGAAGGAGACTCAGTGTCAGGGATGTGATGTGAGGGAGGCTCCACTGCCATAGCTGGCTTTGAGGATGGAGGAAGCGGCTGTGAGCCCAGGAATGCAGGCAGCCCCAAGAAACTGGAAATGGTGAGGAAATGGACTCTCCCTAGAACCTCCAGAAGAAACAGAGCCCTGCCGGCACCTTGATTATTGCCCAGTGACCCGTTTTGGACTTGTGACCTCCAGAACTATAAGAGAACGCGTTTGCATTGTTTTAAGCCACTGTGTTTGATGGTTGTATGTTACAGCAGCAGCAGCAGGCAGTGACCGGGGAGGCTGAGACTATCATGGGGAGAGGTCTGCAGAGAGGAAAGCTGCAGCCACGATCTTTTCTTTTGCCTGTTGCCTCACTCTGTACATGGGTCACCTCTGGCCAGCTTGCTCTCTGAGTGAGCAAGTGACTGTCCCCTCTTTTTCCTCTAGGCTCCCTGTCCTGTCCCCTCTAAGTGACTTCTCATTCCTCTGACACTTGGTGCCACTCCTGGGGCTTGTCACTTGAGGACCTTGCGTTGTCTGCTTTAGCCACCAGCACGCTGCTGCTGCCTCTACTCCCACACACCCCATCCTGCCACCAGCCACTTGCTGGGCATTTTGCCAGAACCTAGGGGAAGAATTAGTGACTTCTGCCTGTTGAAGCTGGTTGTGCTCCCCACTGGTCAGAGCCATGCTCTGTGCTGTGTGCTGAAAGGGCCTGGACTTGAACACAGGGTGCCTGGGATTCGGTCCTGGCTGTGGCATCCGGTAACTCCAGCCCTCGGCTGATCACGTCCCTCCTTCCTCATGGAGAGGCTGGAGGGAAACAGGATTGGTGTGAAAGCCTTTGACAACACTGTGTCCTGGTGAGCGTGGCTGTCAGTGTTACTTTTCTCTCCCAGAGCTGAGTGCAGAAGCAATAGCTCCTCTTCCCACTGTGGCATACGTCACCACCCTGCCTGGAGCCCTTCTCCCCTTGCTTTAGACACTTCCTGCATGCCTAGACCTGGGGAAGCCTAGAGGAAATATGGAGAACCAGGGCTGGGATGTGGGTGAGGCACTCGCTGAGTGCCCAGGGTGCAAAATTTCAGGAGATCCTCACCCTCAGCGTCACGCAAACGTGGTAGGGAAGTCTAAGCCCGCACTCCCTTAATAGACGAAGAAACTGAGGCCTAGAGAGTGGAATGCCTTGCTCCAGGGCACATGGGGATGCTGGCGGTAGAGCTGGGACCAGAACCCAAGTCTCTCCCCTTCAGCTCCAGGGCAGGTCCGCTCTTCTTCCAATTAAATGCATGAGTGAATGGCTGAATGACTTTATTACTCCAGCATATATTTATGGAGTGCTTATTCTGTGTTAATAGTGTGCTAGGGGCTGGGCTTCAGTTTGGGAACAAGGCAAGCAGGGTATGGTCCTCCCCTGAGAATTTATATTCTGTGAGGAAAGAGTAAGTAATGAGGCAGTTAGTTCTTTAATTACAACAATGATGAATGCTATCCAGGGGTTGGAAGTCACGGGCTGTGAATGGTTGTACAGGTTGTGCACTGCACAAGTGCATGTAGCAGTCCTACCGTGGGGCCTCCATTAAGGAGGTTACAGTATAATTTGGAAGACAGGACTAGTATATCCTTAAAGTACCAGTACGAAATCATGAGTACTGGTTTTAACCACCATCATTGTGTTTAAAACAACAGGCTGGAAGGAGGGCCCAGAATTGCAGCCCTCGTTCCTTCTTCTCCAGGGATCTGGGCCCTCACCTTCTTTCCCTCCCTGTTTGATAGTCAGATCACATGCAGTCAGCCCTCACTGAGAGTCTCAGAGGAGGAGCCCTGCAGCCAGTAGGGCCTGGGCGACCAGGAGGAATGAGGCATTGCCCTCTCTTGGGGGGCAGAGCTCCTGTTGTCCTGGATAGGGTTCAAAGGCAAGGAGTTCTGTGATGGCAGAACAGGCTGGAATCTTCAGAAATAAAACCTTCTGTACCTGGACAAAGTCCACCTCTCAGCATCACCTGTTTTTTAGAATGGTGGGCCTGGAAGGAGTCTGGTAGGAATTAGGTGTCTCCCTGCCACCAGTGCACTGCATGGCTTTGCACCCTGTGCATCTCCGGATGTTTCCACAGGCATGGAGAAAGCGTATGGAAAAGCATGGGGAGGTGGGTGTTGCTTTACTAAAGTATCTTGCCTGTCTGTCAGGCAAGGCCAGCTTCTGGGCAGCCGTGGTGTGATGTCCTGTGGGCCAGCAGCACCCCTCCCACACACTAGTTGAGGGACTTTAACAAGCCCCTCACCTCCCTGAGCCTCACTTTATCTGTAAGACAAGAGTGAGAAAGACCTATCTCACCCAACTGTTAAAATCGAAAAGAAGGTCCAATGTGTGCAAGGGTGTTTTAAGTCTCTGGTTTATGAGGACACAGAAATTGCCACCAAATGAGAGCATTCCTTCAAGAATCAAAAGGCCAGTTAACTGAATAGATAAAGAAGATGTGGCACATATATACAATGGAATATTACTCAGCCATAAAAAGAAATGAAATTGAGTTATTTGTAGTGAGGTGGATGGACTTAGAGTCTGTCATACAGAGTGAAGTCAGTCAGAAAGAGAAAAACAAATACCGTGTGCTAACACATATATATGGAATCTAAAAAAAAAAAAAAAGTTCTGAAGAACCTAGAGGTAGGACAGGAATAAAGACGCAGATGTAGAGAATGGACTTGAGGACATGGGGAGGGGGAAGGGTAAGCTGGGACGAAGTGAGAGAGTGGCATGGACATATATACACTACCAAACGTAAAATAGATAGCTAGTGGGAAGCAGCTGCATAGTACAGGGAGATCGGCTCGGTGCTTTGTGACCACCTAGAGGGGTGGGATAGGGAGGGTGGGAGGGAGACGCAAGAGGGAGGAGATATGGGGATATATGTATATGTGTAGCTGATTCACTTTGTTGTATAGCTGATTCACTTTGTTATACAGCAGAAACTAACACAACATTGTAAAGCAATTATACTCCAATAAAGATGTTTAAAAAAAAAGAATGTATTGTAGAGTTGCAATAAGTTGAAAACTTAATTCTAAAGATTTAAATTATTCTTGGAAAAACAAAAAAAGGCCATCTAACATATTTCCTGAGTGAGAGATCCATCCTGGCTTTCAGGAGGAGCAGAGAAAGACACGTGGTACTCTGTTTTTTTTTTTTTTAAATAAGGAAAAATTATTCTGACTGGTAAATAAATCAACTCCTTGGCAGGGAGTTAAAAGAGAAGAGGTCCTTAGAGATGGGCTTGTTCTAGTCTCTGGTTTGACAGAAGGGGAAACTGAGGGCTAGAGGAGAACATGATTTGTCTTCAGTCACATGGCTGGTTAATGACAGGGCTGGGGTCCTACCCACCTCCTGTGCCACCCCACACCCTGCCCCATATTCTGGGAATTTAGCTATTTAAAGAGCAGTAGGTAGAGACAACCTGTCAGTGAAACAGGAGGGTGATCCCGGTGAGAGTAAAGGGATAGGAAGGTGGGCACAGTCCGGACAGGGGGTGGGCAGGAAGGGCAGGAGGGAGGCAACAGCATGGAAGGTCTTGGTTCCGAGTGGCCAGAGGCGGAGTGCCCTTCAGGTTCCCCTCCTCCTGGAACCACCCAAAGCCTCAGCCCATCTCCGGGTTCCCAGGATGTACAGCCGCCACAAAGGTAAGCCTCAGGCTGTTTGGGGTCCGAGGCTGCTGCACAAAGGGCGATGTTGGGGACCATATGGACCTGCTGGTTTGGCAGAGTGACACGTTGCTTGTCCTGGAAAATGAGTTCCTGAATGTGGTGATGTCAGGGGCAACACCCTGGAAGGCAGGCCAGTGGGGGTGTGTTTACTGGCTGTTACTCATCACTCATTCACTCCGCACGCCAAGCACTGTGCTAACAAGCACCGGAGGTACACAGACGGTACACGTTGTTCTTGCCCCAAAGGCGCTCGCTGTCTGTGGGGAAGACGGACACACAGGAAGGTTACTTTCACAGTGTGCGGGGTCGGTGTTGCAGCAGAGCTCTGGCTGGAGGGTCAGGAGCAAGAGAGAAGGGGGTTCCAGCCCGGTCCCTGGATGGTGGAGGGGCTGGGGGAGAAGGAGGAACTACCAGGGCCGAGCTTTCAAAGGATGGATGGGAGTTCACCTGGCAGAGAGGGGAGGGAGGATCTTCCTGAAGAAGGGTTTGGAACCTGGGAAGAAGGTGGCGTGTCCAGGTATTAGGTAGCTGAAGAGCAAGGAGTAAGGAGGAGTGTCAGGTGATGGGTGAATCTGGAAGGTCACGGTGGCCGTATGGGAAAGAGGCTCTGACACCCACTTAAGGAACCTGGATTTCTAAGGGCGGTCAGCAAACGCTGAAAGTGGTTATGGCGCACCGTGATACTTGCTTACTCTGAGGTGCAGAAACATTGCTCTGCGTGGCGGGGAGAGTGGGCCCAGCGACAGTGGGTGGACAGGAGTCCAGGGCCTTGAGAGACTCTTACGGAGCCAATTCACTGAGAACCTGGGGACACGTGGAATGTAGGGGGCTCAGGAAAGGGAGCAGTCAGCCACAGCTCCTGGACTTCTCAGCATCCCTCGGATGCTTTGCAAGGCCCCCCCATGCTGAGGTTCAGGGTTCCACCCTGGGCGGCAGGCTGCTTACCTGGGACAGCAGTAGAGCCAGGGCTGGGCTGGGGCTGTGAACCCCTTGAGGTCCTGACTGACAGCCCATCTGCTGGTTTCCTCAAGGAGAGCTGAGAACATGTGGATGCTCTGGGGCTGTTGACTCATCTTCACCAACACACCTACACTCAGGGGTGGTCAACTGAGAGAACTCAGGGTTTATCCCCTCGTTCATGGTCATGAATTATGCTCAAAGCTCTGTGAGTGATACAGAGATGTATCACACACATCCTAGTCCTGTCCTCAAAGGTCATGTCGTTTGTCTGTGATGCTGACAAACATCTGTATAAGTATTATGTTCCACATATACAGGGGAGAAAAGGGAAAGACCACAATAAAGAGACCACGTGCTGTAAGTAAGAGATTCTTTCTGGCCAGAGAGGGGAGGGCATGGAGGGCTTCATGGAGGAGGTGGCATATGAACTGGGCTCACATGGGTGGATGTGGTTGGATTTGGCCACAGTGAAATGGAGAAAAGCATTCCAGACAGGCAAAACTGCACAGAAGCAGACCAGCTGTGAGCATGATAGTTTGGCAGGAGCAGGGGTTCTGCAGGGGAGCATTGATGTCAGGGGCAGCCTGGCTATTAGTAGAGGAGATCTCAAGTGTAGACTTTACTGTCCAGGAAGAACCACTGAAGAATTTGGTACAGGGAGGGGCATGGTGAGAGCTGAGTGTCAGCTTATTTGGCCTAGTGGAGAGGGTGACCTTTCAGATGCTGCTATGTACTGGTCCAGAGGAAGGAATGACTCTACCGAGGTCTTAGCAAGGGTGATGGAAAAACAGGACTCTATCCATATTTATTGACGTTTATTGAGGCTTTAGGCCAGGCACTGTTCTAAGCACTTTATGTGGATGAACTGAGTCTCCCCAAGTCCAGCCATGCAGGTACTACTGTTATTCCCATTTTACAAATTAGTTTACCACAACCAGAGATATTAGGTAAATAACCTGTCTAGGCAGGTCACACAGCTAGGAAGTGTTAGAGGCAGAGATTCGAACCCAGGAGCCTGTCCTCTTAACTTCCACCCTAGAAATGGCTTCCCAAGGGGACAGAGCAGATGAAAGGTGGCCCTGGCAAGGTTGAAATGGTTTCTCCCACCTCTCAGACCAGCCCCTGGAATGGTGGGGCTGTCTGGCTCTGAGGGCTGACCCTGGTACTCTTCACCCCAATAAGCTGTGGGGACCCCTCTGGGCCTGATTGGTTCACCGATTCAAACCAGCCTACATATAGGAGGTGACAATGTAAATAACTGATGCAATGGAAACTTTCTATGGAAAAAGGTACCCACTCAAACAGCTACAAAGTCCAAAAAAAGGAAGAACAGCAGAGCAGACCCAGAGGACTCTGTAGCAAACAGTTTCCTTTGGCGCAGCCTTTTCTGTCTGCCTGAGGCTCTGAGCTGGTGGGCGAGGAAGCCAGCAGCACTGGACAGGTGGCAATCTAGACCAGAAGCTTGGCTGGATCCCTTGAGGGCCCGGGGTCATCAGGCTTCCCCTCTTAGCTAAGGAGGTAGCCATGTGGGTGCAGAAAGCAATTCATCCTCCAAACACACACCCTGGTTCTCAGTCTCCTCCGAAGGCCTTGATTGGGGCCCCTCCCCTCTGCGGACCAGTGGTTGAGGTTTTGCAGTCCCCAGTGTCTCCCAGGGCTTCAACCTGCTTTTTTATCCCTGTGCCCTCCCTGTCAAGAAGTTGCATCAGTCTTGTTATGGGATCTGAAATCTTCTCATTTTAGCACACAAAATCATTGTAAATATAAGTAAAGCTAAAAGATCAGAAACAACCAAAAAAGGAAGAGGAGAAGGCCATTTTTTGGACAGTTGACTCTGTAGTATTTAATTCTTACACCGACCTGAGCTCTGCACTGTTGCTCCCATTTTAGAGACGAGAAGACTGAGACTTGAAGTGTTAAGTGACTTGCCTGAAGCCACACAGCAACAGAGACCAAGTGGTACCTGGTTTTATCTAACACTGAAGCCTGGGGCTCTCCTTCTGCTGTGCAAAGCTGTCTACATCTCTCTGTTTCCTCAGTTGTCAGATGGTAGCATCAGTGTGACAATGAGATAATAGGAGGACAACACTGGCACATGGTAGGCACTCAACAAATGTGGGTTTCCTTCCCTACCCCTCCCTTCTGCCTCTACAAACTGGGGGGATGTGATGAGCCTTCTTGTGGGGAAACAGCCCGAGTTTGGGGATCCTTGGGTGGAAGGGAGGTAACCACTGATTTGCTGGCCTGTCTTCCCTACTTGATTGAGAGCACCCTGTGACAGGGGCTAGCCCTTCTTCACCTTTGCACCCTAGGGTCTAGCCCAGTGACAGGGAGTGTCTTGTCCAAGGTGGCTGGATGCAGCTGGACCGAAAATGTGGACCAGTCCAGTGGGCTGTTTATTGCACCCGGCTGCAGGAGATTTCCGGTGAGAGAGGGCCATCACTAGGTGTGGCCTGGTATGGCAGGAAACAACTCCTCTACCCTTCTACCCCTGGCAGCTGTCAGCACCTCCACCTCACGTGCAGGCCCTGGGGTTTCATCTGCACTTTCTCTTCCTGTCACTCTTTATTCTCTTAGACTTCTGGGCTAGGTACCCTCTATGTGCATTCAGGGCCTTCCTCCCCACTTCCCTGCAGTGTCTTAAAACCGTGGATGTTTCTCCTGCTAATCCCCATACGGAGTTTGTGGGACCGGATATTCTTGCCTATCACTAAACGGAATCCATTACTCTGCACTTGAAGTTCCTCTTTTTCTGTCCTCAGTACAAATGGAAATATATCACCATCCCCTATTTTTAAAAACTCTGCTTTTACTGGAAAACATTTCCCAGGTCTTCTCAAAGAATGTCCTGTCCATATCAAAGGCTCTGAGCTCCACTGCCTCTCTTTCTGCTCCTTTTTCTTGTTTGGGACACCTCACTCACTATTCCACGGGAGAGAGCAGCTTCTTGTCTGGAGAATGGGGCGAGGAACCAGGAAGGATTCAGAAGCAGCCCGTGAGCTGTCCAGTGCTTGTGGCAGTGTTCTCATACTGAAATGCAGAAACGTGAAGCAAAGGAGCGCATCCCAGGAAAGGGAGAGCCCGAAGCCTACCACAGGGAAGGAGGCAGGAAACCTTGTGGAGCCAACCCCAAAACAGAATCCAGAAAGAGGAGAAGTGGACAGAGGGAGGACGACTTGGATGGTCTCCCACTGTAACTGAAGAGCACAGGCATTAATTGAGTGCCTTTTGTATGCTGGGTCCACACTACATCTCTCACACACTTTGTCTCATCCAGTCCTCACAACAAACCCAGGGAGGGGTGATGTTCTTCACTTTTTACTCATGAGGAAAGAGGCTCAGAGAGGTTAAGTAATTTAGCTGAGGTCACACAGCTATTAATGGGTCTGAAACCAAGTTCCTGTGATATCAGGGCTGTCTCTCTGTGCTTTCCTGTGCTGCTTCCCTGGTGTTAGGTAAATGAAGCAGCAATTCTCCCCATTTCCCCTCCCAATTGCTAAGTAGCCCCACATGATCCCCCGAGATTATGCCATGTGATTCTGCCATGTGAGTCCCGGTGTCTTGGATTTTTGTGTTTTCTTATTGGTTTACAGACCACCGTAACAGAAATAAAAATTAGAAAGATCCGTCCCACAATTCCCTGCCACAAGCAGATCAGACTCAGCTTATCCGTGTGCCAACCCCATCTGCAAATGTCCCATTCACAGTGGAGGGACAGTCTGTGTGTCAGGAGGGCAACCGTGGCCTCAGAGCGGGCCTGTCTACTTTCTCTGGGATCAGGGTATGAGGCCCCTTGCTGGAAACCCAAGCCCCCAGGCTCCCCTGCCAGCCCTTAGAAAGCCTCTGTGTTGTGACCCAGTGAGGCTGGCCCCTGCAGGCATCCGGGGTTTTTCTTTAACCCTTCATCAGCTGAACTTCCCTTGCAGTGATACCAACCCCCAGTGCCCAGGCCGGATGTGAGATGCCCTCCACCTGCCAGTGGAGGCCGTGCTGTGATGCTTTGGTTCCACAAGGAGGGTGGGGAGGGGAGAGGACCGGCCTCCCTCCTTGTGGTTTTGGGTGGGGCCTGTAGAGGAGCTGGCCCTGGTCCTTCCTGCCCTGGGTATATGCTACCTTGCAGATGGGCCCCTCTTGCCATAGTAGGCCTTCCTTGTTCAGCTGCTTTCTAAAAAGAAGACAGTTTTATATCATTTTAAAATTGAAATGTTTAAATTCTAAAAGTGATACATGTTTATTGTAAAAAAAAAAAAAAGAAGAACAGTATAGAAATGTATAAAGAAGAAAATGCATGCTCTAAACCCCACTCACTGCACAGTTCCACCCCTAGGATGTGCTGACTACTTAATCCTGCAGGTCCTTTGTGGCATTAAAAGCTACACAGATATGTGTGTGTTTGTGATGTTGCTTTTCCCCGTTTTTCACACCGTCCCATTGAGGGGAAGTGTGTGTAACAACTAAGTATGTAGGCTCCGGAGTCAGACAGGAACCAAGGTTCACCACGTGTCAGGTCTCTTTGCCTCACTAAGTCTCATGTGGAAAATGGGACCAGCAATAGTGCCTTCCATTGAGCAGGCTGTGAAAAGTAAGGGAAGTCACCGTGAGAAGTGTTGAACCCAATATTCAACACATAGATAAAGTCACAACAAATCTCTATTATTGGTAGGAGTATATATTTATTTTTAATTAAGAAAAGTTACTGTCCCATTATTATACCATTGGGTGAATTTATCATCATTTACTTATTAAGCCAATTCCCTGCTGATGGGTATTAAGGGTGTTTCCATATTCACTGATAAAAATAATGCTGCAGCCATTGTGTGTGTGTGCATCTGTGCATATGTTGTGTAAGATGTGTGTGTGTTTGTGTGTGTGCACTTGTGAAGCTGCTGGGTCAACAAATTTTGGTCAATCCTTCTCTTCAACACTGGATGGTAGCAGTCATTTTTGTCATTGCCAGTCAAATCGGGGGAAAAGGTGATATTGACTTTTAACATATATCCTTTAATTATTAATGAGGCCAAGCATCTTTGCATCTTTATTACACATTTTAATTTCTTGAGCAATGATCTGTTTATTTCCCCTCTCCATTTCATTAGCTATGCATCTTTTCTTATTGTTTTGTGGGTGCTTTTTATGTATTATAGATATTGACCCTGTTTTATATATGTTGCAGATATTCATAAATAGTCTGTCATTTGCTTTGTAACTGTTAATGGGGTCTTTTGTTGTATGTAGTGCTTAATTTTTTTATGTAGTCAGTTTTATTAATATTCTCCTTTAAGAGCACTGAGATCTACGTCAGGCTTTGAACGTTATTTTCCAACACTAAATTATGTAAATATTCTAATAGTTTTGGTGGTTTCATGGATTTGCTTATATGTTTTGTTTATATCTTTAATTCAAATAAATTTCGTTGTAAGTGTGGTACATGTACTCTATTTAAAATAGAATTCTACACCCTCCCTCACTCTGTATCCCTGCATGTTTGTTTCCTGCTCATCTCCCCTGGCTAGACCCTCAGCTCTACAAAGGCAGAGACCCTTTCTGTTTTGTTCATTGCTGCATATCCAGTGCCCATAATAGTGCCTAATATATAGTAGGCACTTAGTAAATATTTGTCACATGAATATACAAACAGCCAGTTGTCACAGCTCTCTTTAGGTAATCCATTCTTTCTCACTAATTTGGAATTCTATCTTTGGTAGCCTTTTCTGTTTCTTCTTTTGTTATTGATCTATTCAGATTTTCCCCCTATTCTTTAGTTTTACAATTTATGATTTTCTAGAAAATCATCAATTTTCAAATTCACTGACATCAAGTTATGTATCACATCCTCTTAAATTTAAAACAGTGTTAATATACATGATTACAATGCCTTTCTTAATGCTTATTTGTGATTTTGCTCTTCACTGCTAGTCAGATTAGCCAGTGGTTTGTCCATGTTGTTTGTCTCAGAGAACTAATTTATTTTGTTGTGGTTGCTGTACTTTTCTCATTCATTCATTTTTGTTTTCAACTTTATTCATTTCTTCCTTCTAGATTTTTCTGGTTTATTTTATTCTTTTTCAGCTTCTTAGGTTAGATGCTTAAATCATTTAGTTTCAATCTTTCTTCTTTTATCATAAAAGCATTTAAGGTTTGTATTTTCCTCTAAATGCAGCTTTGGTTATATTCCACAGGTTTTTAAAGTAGGATTCTCAATGTATAGTTTCAGTTTTGCTGTCCTCTTTGACTCAAGTTTATTTAGAAAAGCATTTTAAAATTGTCCTGTGCACAGTTTTTTTAATTTTTTGGGGTGGGGGGTTTGTTTGTTTGTTTGTTTCTTTGCTACTTGTTCGTTTCCAATTCTGATGTATTGAGAACTGAGCCTGTGATATCCATGTTGGAATTTGAGATTTTCTTGTTGTCTACTACAGAGACATTTGAGATAAAGGTGTTTTGTTTCTTGAGTATAAATGAAGTTAAGCTTACTATCTTCAAGTCCTCTATATTTTTCTTTCTTTTTTTTTAAACAATACCATTTATTGCAATAGTATATTAGTCAGTGTCCTCCAGAGAAACAAAACCAATGGGATCTGTATATACAGAGCGAAAGAAATAGATTTTTTTGAAGGAATTGGCTCCCAATTATGGAAGCTGACAAGTCCAAAATTGGCAGGGAGGGCTGGCAGGCTGAAGACCTAAGGAAGGGCAGATGTTGTAGTTTAAGTCCAAAAGCTGTCTGCTGCAGAATTGTTTCTTATTTGAGGGAGGTCAGTCTTTTGTTCTATTCAGGCCTTCAGTTAACACCCATATTATGGGGGGCAATCTGGTTTACTCAAAGTCTATATTTTTCTTATATAAGGTTACATGTACCATCAAATTTTGACTAATGAGCTCAAGATCCTTCCTGGGTTTTTGGTTTGTTTTGCCTTCTTCTTGTGGTCCTAAGAGTGTGTTATTACATAAACTTTATGGTTCTGTTGTCCAGGGTGACAGTAAATGTTCATGGTTTTTGTGTCTTCTTGGAGAAACAGACTCATTAGCAATATAAAATGCCCCATTTATTCTAACAGTTTTGCATTTTGACTGATATTAATATTGACTCTCCTGCATTCTTTTTGTTACCATTTTGCCTATTGATGTCTCTTTGGCATTTCTTTGATTTCAACCTTTATCAATTTGTGTTACTTCCAAACAGCATATGGCTGGATTTTTTTTCCCCAATCTAATCTGTCCTAGAGTAATTTCATTTACTCACATTCTTGTATTTATGATATGTTTGGTCTTACTTTCATCATCTTACTTTATGTCTTTTGTTTGTTATACCTTTTCCTTTCTTGTTTTCTTTTCCCTTTCCTAACTCTTGCTGAATAATTGAATTTCTTTGCTCCCCCCAACAGTGTTTTAAAAGGTCTGTATCTTATTTTTCTTCAGAAATGGTTACCCTTAAATAAAAAATATAACCCACACTTCTCTGTTAATGTCAAGAATTAAATGGTATCTAATTTCCAACAAGATGAGACCATTATTATCAACATTTGTTTAGATTTGACTGTGCGGTTTTCTACTCTTAGTGTTCATCAGTGTTTCCTGTGTATCCTGTCTTGACCTTTCTTGAATTACTTATTCTGATACAGTTTTTATTTTGTTGGAGTAATTCCTGGAGTAATTTTTTTTTAAGAAAAGATAAGTGGGTGGCGTACTATTTTTAGTGCTTCTCTGTTTGGCTTTGAGACTTGGCTGAGTAAGGGATCTTAGGGCTTTAACCGTTTTTCCTCAAAGCTCTGTAATCTTGGCTTTGTTGCCCTCTAGCAGTTAATGATGCAGATGTCAAGTGCAAAGTCAATTTGATTCTCAAAATTTGTATAGAGACTGTCAGAGAGGAAGCTGAGTTTATTGCTCACTGGGTAAGGGGGAACTTCACCTCCATGGAGTCTCGGCATATCTGGAGGAGTGAGGCAAGGTCAGGATTTGTTGAGGATTGGAAGTCGTTAAAATGGGTATGTCAGCATGGGAGCTGACTAGGATTGTGTAAGAAATATAATACAGCAGTCGCAGACAGGTAGAAACAGTGAGGAGGAATTTTGAGGCAAGGCAAGGGATTCAAAGAACTTATGGAGCCTTCAGCACGTTTCAGTAATGAGCAGTGAAGCCATTTGCCAGGGCTAGAGTCTAGTGGAAGCACTAAGTAATACCCATGAAGACAGTAAGGTGTGTGGGCAGGTGGTTTCTGTCCCCCCCCCCCCACTGTACTTTGGTGTCTCTGGCACCTGAAGGATTCACTCATTATCCTTGGATTTCAGGAATTCCATCCCTCCTGCCCTGCCCCAGCTCTGCTGCCTCTGTGTGAGTTTCCTGGGTGTTTGGCAGGTGGACCTTTCCCTTGCCCATGTTGGGTGAGGCTGGCTGAGCTCTGATTAGACTCTCTGTCCCTCCCACTTGTCTGCTTTTCCTCAGACTTGCTGGCCAGCTGGTGCTACTATGGATCTGTTCTTACTTGTACATTTCTCTTTTCATTTCAGTGGTGTCTGGGGGAGAAGAGGTAGACAGATGGGCCCAGTTTGCCATATAGAACCTCAAGTGTGTGTAACATTCCTGGTGACCCCAATGTAGCTGTGTCCACCAGGCTCTCCCACCTGCCATCAGAAGCTGGAGTGGCATTTAGGTTACACTGAATGAAAGAGAGGAGAGCCGTGACTCACTCCTCACACCTCATCCCATCTCCCAGGCCACACCGCTGGGCCTGACCACATTACCTCACTGATTAAAATGGTTTGGTGACCTCACTCCCCTACAAGATCAAGTCCAGACTATCTCATATACCAAATTCTTTTTTTATACTTTTAAAAATAGATTTATTTATTTATTTTTGGCTGCATTGGGTCTTCATTGCTGAGCACGGGCTTTCTCTAGTTGCGGCGAGTGGGGGCTCCTCTGCATTGTGGTGCGCGGGCTTCTCATTGCGGTGGCTTCTCTTGTTGCAGAGCACGGGCTCTAGGCGTGCAGGCTTCAGTAGTTGTGGCATGCAGGCTCAGTAGTTGTGGCTTGCGGGCTCTCTAGAGCTCAGGCTCAGTAGTCGTGGTGCACGAGCTTAGTTGCTCTGTGGCATGTGGGATCTTCCCGGACCAGGGCTCGAACCCATGTCCCCTGCCTTGGCAGGCGGATTCTTCATCACTGTGCCACCAGGGAAGCCCTTTACCAAGTTCTTTCCCTGCCCAGCTCTTCCCTCATGAGCTATCACTGCCCATTACCTCCAGCCATATGGACCGCGTGCAATTTCTCGAACCTTCAGTCAGTTTGGGATCTCCTGTCTATTTACACTGCTTCCTTTGTTTGAGATGCCCTCTCTCTTTCTCACACATTCAGACACCATCAGAATTGACTGCTCTTTTCTTTATGCCTTCACCATGTAGCAGCTTAGAACCAGCGATGCTGTAATGCATTCCTTTGATTTCTTGCCCCTCACCCATTCCCACCCCAACTGTGATCCCCTTGAAGGGAGGGAATAAATCTTTGCTGTCTTCTATCTCCAGGACCTACTACCCAGCCTGGCCCCAAGTAGGCACTGAATGCACATCTGTTAAATGACTGAACGGCCGAATTAGGTTCTAAAGGGAATTGTTCTGTGCTGTGTGTGACACACCATGCCTGGCTCTAGGGGTGGGGGGGGTGAGTCAGACCAACCTGTCCCAGGTGTAGGCTGTCTACCGTGGCTTTAAGACTCCTGGAGTCTCTGTGCACAAGGGGTGCTGTTACTTACCCTAAGAGGCCAGCAGATGTGCTCTCTGCATTCTGGGGAAGCAGGACTTAAGTCCAGTTTGGTGGGATTGGCGGGAGCTGGGTGAGCCTTCTGAGGAAGGATGGGTAGGATTCGGCCAGGTAGAATGGTTATGGAGGGGGAGGGGAGTAGCATGTGGGCAAAGGCTCAGAGGTGGGAAACTGTGGACTGTGTTTATAGAATAACATGTTCTGAGACATTGGTGTTTCTATACTTGGAGGGATAGAGCCAGCTGTTTTTAATAATTTGAGATCTGTTAGAGGGCATGAGGTCAGATCTGGAGATGATGGAAAAACATGGAGTGGTGAAAAGTTTGGGTGCCTTGGACAGCAGAATTGGGAAATCATAGACAGCAACCACAGAGCAAGTTCAACCATTCAGCTGTGTGGTGGTGCGATGCTGCCCTGGGGTGTGGGACAGGGCTGGCTGGATTTGAGAGCAGCAGGTATAGCAGAGAGGGGACAGCAGAGGGGCTTTGGTTAGCTGTGCATTTGTAGGAGTCAGCAGTTGGATGTAGTTGCCAAAACATTAACTATCCCAAGTCTGTGTGAATATAAAGCATGGTGCCCAAGAGAAGGAAGGTGACAGTGCCCCAGGCCTGCGTGTAGGTTACCCCAGACCTAGATCACTGGATGCACTGGAATAGTGCCAGGCATGGGTCTAGGCCCTTTACATGTACTGAATCGTTAAAACCCTGGGAGGTACTTGCCACTCTTAGCCCCCCACATCAGGCACAGCAAGGTTCAGCAACTTTCCAAAGCAGAGGTAATGAGGAGAAGGCCCAGGCTGGAACCCAGGTATCCCAGCCTTAGGTGCCCTGTTCTCAGCCACCACTCCACACCACCTCCAGCAGACATAGCAGAGTACAGCTCAAGGCAGCAGTGTGGATGTGACATGCCATGCTAGATTCAACTAGAACAGCTCAGGCTTTCTAGATCATGAAACATGTTCCTCTGTATTTTCTTGTTTGATTCTAACCACAGCCTGGTAAGTTGATTATTAAAAACTGGTGCAGTAAACGTTGTTGCCTCCCTTGGCCCTGAATGCTCTGTTTTGTTTGATGGTTTGGGGAATGCAATGCGTACTTATGTCTATTATTGCGTTTAATTCTCACCCAGGCCCCAATAGGGGTCACCTTTGCAGGTTGTCTTGGTTTTTCTCTTGCCATGTAACAAACTACTTCCAACACTGTGGCTTGAAACAACCCTCCTTTGTTAGCTCACAGCCCTATAGGTTTGAAGTCGGGCACAGAGTCGCTGGGTTCTCTGCTCAGGGCTGAAATCAAGGTATCCGTAGGCTGAGTTCTCATCTGGAGGCTCAGGGGAAATGCCGCCTTTCCAGGCTTATTCAATTGCTGGAATCCAGGGGCTAGGGAGTTGCAGGGAGTCAGCAGGGGGCTTCTCTCAGCTCCAAGAGGCTGCCCTCAGGTCCTTTCCACACGGCCCCCTCCACCTGCAAGTCAGCAAGTGCATGTCAAATCCTCCCCTTGATTCTAAGCCCTATGACTTCGTCTTCTGTGACCAACCAGAGAGAAATCTGCTTTTAAAGGACTTTCTCAATTAGGTCAAGCCAGGGAATAATCTCCCTATTTTAAGATCAAGTGCGCCCTATAACAGAACCTAATTGTGAGAGTAAAATCCATTATAGTCACAGGCCTAAGGATCATGCGTGATGCATACACCAGGGGGGACAGGAAACCTGAGGGCCGTCTTAGAATCCCGCCTACTTACTGGTGAAGAAATAGTGGCTTATAGAAGTTAGGTGCCAGATACAAGGTAGAATATGCTAGGCGCCAGGGCTGCCACGCTACACTGTCTCTCCAGGGATCATGGGGCTCTGGCCTGGAACCAAGACAAGCAGCCTGGGAGGAGTTGGGGCCTGGGCTCCTGAGACCAGGCAGTCACTGTTCTGTGTCTAAAGAAGTTGACCAGACAAACTCTTTGACCATGTTTTTCGACCGTCCCCTGCAGGATTCGGGGTACGAACCCGGGAGCCTCAAACTAGTTCATGGAGGAGCTTCAAGCGACACTGGCCAGGAGAGCTCTCCCTTCCAGGGGGAAGAGCAGAGTGTGAGAGGAGGCAGCTGCTGCAGGAGTGGACATGAACGCTGGTTTTCAAAGAGAACAGCGTTTTAGTTTTGGTCATCGAAAGTGGTGCCTTCAGCACAGGTAGGAAACGGGCGGTCAATGAATATGCTTGCTGGGGGCTCCATGTGGTCTTTCTTGCCTGAGCTTGCTAGAGTCCTTCCTCTTTAAAATGGATGATGATGGTGATGATGGTGATGATGATTGCCTTCCTTGAGCCTCTGTGAAAGTTGGACGTCCTCAGGACTTCCTTGGTCAGGAGTAGAAACCTTGAGGGCCAACACTCTTTCACTGCTCCACACTGTCCCCCCCAAAATGCAGTCCTGTCTCCCCAGTCCCTCAGTGTCCATTCTGTCCTTGGCAAGAACACCGCTTAAGGAACCACGGCCTCCCTACATGCCACCCCCACCATGCTGTCCTGCTGGCCAGCTCCACCCACTTCTCTGTGCCCCACCTCTGCCTCCCAGGATGGCTCTTGCCTAAAGAGGCCCTGCCACCCCCTCCCTAGTTAGAACATCCCAGTGGGTATTGAAGACAGAGCAACATCTTTCAGGGCCCTCCCGGCTATGAAGAAATGAAAGGATGTTGGATTCTCAGCCCAGGCTGCATATTAGAATCACCTGGAGTTTTAAAAAATTCCAATAGCAGGACCCCATCTCCAGAGAGGCTGCCTGAATGGCCCTGGGAGAGGGCCCCAGCATGGCTATATATATGCCCATTTAATTTGTTTTTAGCTCTTTGGGTATGAGTTGTGGTTTCAGGTTAGAAGTTCAGGCTGTGATTCAGGTTAGGTGTGTGGTGTTAGAAGCTCTTTGGGTCAGGAATATGTCTTTGGATGTTTCGTCTGGCTGTGGAGTGCATAAGAATCACCCAGGGAGAAGGAGAGGGAGGGGGAGAGTGCCTCTGTTAAAAAAAAAAAAAAAAATAGACTTCTTGGCCCACCCAGGCATGTTCTCTGAATCAGACTTTCAGGAGGTGGGGACACAGACATCTGTGTTTTTATTCTGATGCAGCCAAGGTTTGGGTGCTCTGGGGCCTCTGGAGATGCTTGTCCTGTGTTTGGGTCTGTGGGCTCAGCTGTGAGTCCCAGTGGGTGCTTCCCAGCCTGGTGTGCTGTGAGCAGTACTCATTCCCTTCCTCCAAGCAGAAGTGTTCTCACTTACAGAGAGGAGGACAGGGACTCAGGCAGCCCTCAGAGACAGCATCTCTGTAGCTGTCTGAACTATCCAGTGTCTGGGCCTGGGCCTCTGCCCACAGCTCTGCCATACCACGTGGACCCCCTAGACCCAGGCCATGATCGGGGTTCTCCAGAGGAGGTGGAGGAATCATCCCCTGGACTCTGATGAAGAATGACTGGGCATTTGAGCCTCAGTGTGAGGGCATGGTTGATGTGGTACCTAATCGTAGAGGCTCTGGAACTTCCCAAGTTCAAATTCCAGTTCCAGCCTTTACTGCTTTGGGAGGCAGATTGCTTAGACTCTCTGCCTCATCTTTCTTGCTTGGCAAATGGGAGAGTCATGGCTCTTGCCTTACAGGGCTGCTGGCGAGATACAGGTGAGGCCCTGGGATGTTGTCAGACACCTAGCAAGGGCTCCCCAACATGAGCAGCCAGTCCTCTGACTCATGCAGGCAGGTCAACCACCAGTCCGCCCTCCTCATTGCAGCCCTGTGACACATCTGCCATACTCTGCCATCTGGTCCCGGTACATGAGTTCCTAAGAGAGAGTCAAGGTGAAGTTAAGGGCCGATGCTGCACATGGGGCCTGGCGCTTTGCAGACAAGACTGAGTCCTGCAGAAACCACAGTGAGGCTGGTTCTATTGCCTCTTTTGTACAGGAAACTGAGAACAGAGAGGTCCAGTAATTTAAAGACAGTCACACAGCTAGTAAGGAGCAGAACCTCTGGCTACAAAAGACCCAGTACTTTCTTCTCCACTAACATGCTTCCGAAAGAAAGGCAGTAACAGCTTCAAGGAGGACTTCTCCCCCAAAAGTATCTACCTTTTAATAGAAATCAGTAGCACCATAATACAAACGAATGGGTCCCCCTCCCTCGGCATCCTGGGATACCTCATTGTACCTCGATTTAGCATTTGTCTCCTTGTGCACGTATCACAGTTAGCTGTACATGGTCTCCTCCACCAGCTGTCTCAGGGCAGGGTCTGAATTTATTCAGCTAGGTGTGCAGTAGATACTTGAACTATGCTGGAAGTAGAAACTTCTGAGGGCTGCAAGCAGAGAAATGGGGACACTGTCATGGGGAATACAGATGGGGGAATCCTCCCCAGACCTGGCACCTGCCCTTCCCTACTTCACTCTCAAACTCTCTTTTTTGTCCACGGGGGCCCTGGCAGCTGCATGGAAGCATCTGTAGGGGATGGGACTGGCCCAGAGGGAAATGAGCTGTCAGTTCCAGCGAGAAATCTGGTCCCCACCCCTTCCCGTGCTCCCTCTGGGGAATACAAGCATACGTGATTAATGGGGTGCTGACTCAGTGCTTCTGGAGTGTCCAGGCACTCAGGGCCCACTGCTGGCACAGCTTCCCCCAGCCACCAGCGGGGAGGCTGGAATATATGGCATCTGAATGAGGTGGAGGGCTCAGGCCCAGGCAGGCAGGGGTGCCAGGTAGGAGCTGGCCGCGTGCCGGTCTTCGGCGGCCTTGCAGAATCCCCCGTGCCGGGGGGGCCCAGTAATACCATTTGAGGCTTGGGAACGGGTATGTTGGAATTATTTCAGGGCAAGGAGTTGTGGAGTCATGGCCCCTCTCCTTTAGTACAGGCCTGGACTGGGGCTCTCTCCAGAGTAAAGGTAATTTTTGAATAAGCGATTGGAGGATGAATCTAATTTGAAGATGGATATGAAAGCATTTTCTTAGCAGCAAAGCTTTCTGCTAGTAGTTTTCAAACGTTTATAGTTTTAGAAACCATTTTAAAAAGTCAAATCCTGCATGGAATGTGAAGTTAAAGTGGTAGTTTATTAACACACATTTATTTTCTAAGTTTAAAATGTTAACATCTATTTATTATGAGAATCCATTAACAGAGCAATGACTCAGCTTTGATGCATAAAAACATTGAAAGCTCAGGGTCTAGATCAAGTGTCAGCAAACTACAGCCCATGGACCTAACCCAGGCTGCCGCCTGATTTTTGTAAATGAAATTTTATTGGAACGCCTCTATGCCATTCGTTTAAACACTATTTATGGCCACTTTCCCACTCTAATGGCAGAGTTGAGTAGTTGTGACAGAGACTGTCTGTCCCACAAAGCCAAAAATATTTACTGTTTGGCCCTGTATAGAAGAAGTTTGCTGATCTCTGTGCTAGATGATCATTGTATCGGAATATCAGCTGTAACATCCAGGATTGCTTTATCATTTTTGTTTTGTTTGGCTTGCTTGCACGATATTAAGAAAATTCTAAATAAGACAATGTGAGTTGGTAACAGATTTCTCATAGCTGATCTTGTGGCCCAGGATGGACTTCAGTTCAATGTTATATAGACATTTAGGGAGGAGGAGAAGGGAATTCTGGTTTGCATCACTAACGGTGTCAAACATTTTCTTGGATTCCTTCTTATTACAGCACTGAGGAAGCACACAGACATTTATGACATCTTCATGATAATCCATGTAATCCGTTCTCATGTCACTGAAAGCTTTAGCATGTACTTGTTTGTGTGGTTTTACAGAAGTGTGTATAGTCGTGAATTTTTAAAGCAACAACATAAAGATGCCCAGTTAGAAGCTCCAGTCTTTCTCGTTGAAGACACATCTCAATACTGAAGTTCAAGATCCACCCAGGCCTTAGTCCGAGGTCTGTACAAACCACGTGCAGCTGGCCGCGCCCGTTGGCTCGACTCCGTGTTACAGTGTGCCGTAGAACGTGTTTAGAAGTTCAGGTCCGTTTTCCGTAACAGTTTTAATAGGAGTCAAACTATATTTTTAGAATAAAATTCTCACACGACATTTGAAGAACCTCTGAAACACCTCTGCAGAACACAGTTTGAAAACCGCCCCTTCGGCAAATATTAGTGGTTCTCGTTTCTGTGCTGAAGGAGAATGGAGGAGCTAAGGATGCTGAGAGTTTGGGTTGGGAGGCAGGGGAGTAGGTAGTGAAAGATGGTGGAGGAGAGAAGTGAGGGGCTGCTGTCCATGGTGGAGAGGGTCACAGGGCAGGGAGCGGGGGGGTGGTCAGTAGAGGGAAAAGTACTTGGAAAACACAAAGAAGCCCCAGGAGCTCCTGCCAAAGCTGGAGGTGTCTCCTAACAGTTGTTGGTGACTTAAACACAGCTGTCTGGAGCTGCTCTAATAACTTCCAGCCATGGGCTTGGAAGAAGAGGTCCAGAAGATTAAAATATGCTCAAAGACATGGTGGGGGAGAGTGTGGAAGGCTCTTACAAATCGCTTCTAATCATCATGCCAAGGACCTCTGAGGCCGCTCAGCAGATCCAGGCAGGGGAGGGGGGCAAAGGAGAAGGAGGATGGCAGAGGGGTCCTCTGGGTCAGCGTGCCAAGCTGGTTTATGCAGGAGGAAGACACGTGAGCGTGTGCAGTGCTTGTGAGTGACCTGGATGGGGACAGATGTCAAGGCCCCAAGGAGGTGGTGACTGGTGTTGGGCAGTGGCTTTGGGCATTCGAGGCAAAGCCCACACAGCCAGGAGTAAAACCCAGGAGTCCCGGCTCCCAGGCCCCCTGCCTTCCCCTCGGAGGGTGCAAGGAAGGGAGGGGCAGGCTGGTGGCTTCGGGAGGCTGTGGGCTGGAGAAGGCCTCTCGGGGATAAAAAAGCACAAGTTCTTTCTGAGCTTTTGCTGCTCACCCCATAGAAAAAGAACAGTGTTAGATTTTAAAAGGGTGACCTCATTTTTTTCTTATTTACATAGCCCTGTTTGTTTATATAGCCCTTTAGAAATAGCAAACGTGTGCTAAGCTTAGTGCTCCCCCCACCACCAGCGGCAGAGCCACTGTGTGGGGAGAAACACCTTTTCATCTAAGAGAGGGGCAGCCTTGTTTCCGAGGACAGATGGGAGCAAAACAGGACAGGTAGGAAGTTTCGTGGTTTTTCGTGTCGCTTTTCCAAAATAGCCACATGCCTGCCTCCCACTTCCTGACTGGCTCAACTCAGGGTAGATTTTCTCCTGCAGAGGACTTGTGTTCTGTGAATTCTCAGAGAAGCTTGAAGGGATCCATCAACAAGCAAACAGGCTCGATCCCGGAGACCTTGAGCTTGGCACTTTGCGTCCCGCCTCTGCTGCTTACCAGCTGTGTGACCTTGGGCAAGTTGCTTCACCTCTCTGTGCCTCATCTGTAACATGGGGATAACAACACTACCTGCGGTGGCTGTGCAGATTAAATGAGGGAGTATGTGTGAAGGGCTTCGCCCAAGGTGGTCACACAGCAACTCTTAATAAATCTCTTAATCCACAACAGCAATTGTGATATCCATCCCCCACCTGGACAGTTAGTTATAGCAGCCTCCCAGCCATCTTTCCTTCCTGCCGACTGGTCTGCACCAGCCCATCCCTATGTTGGCCCAAAATAATAGATAAAGCACCAATCTGACCGTACTGTCTCTTCCTTAAAATCCACCCAGAGCTTTCAAAGCCTGTGGCCAGGATCCACGAAACTTTCTTTTGAAATGGCCAGGTGTAAATCTTTTAAGCCTTGCCAGCCATACAGTCTCTTGCAGCTACTCACCTCCATTGTTGCTATGTGAAAGCGGCCATGGACAGTGTGTAGAAGAACTGGCGTGCCTGTATTCCAGTAAAACTTCATGCACAAAAACAGGCAGCGGGCTGGATTTGCCAACCTCTGACCTACGAGTCGAGTCCAACTCCTTAGCTCAGCATTCTTAGTCCAGCTGTTCCCGTCACCTCCATCCCTCTTCCACCTCCTCCCTGGCTCCTGGGGAACTCCTCACACTTTAATCCCTTGTGCATTCTTTCTGAACTTTCCTCCTCTGCCTCCTGTGTGCTCCTCCCCCATGGCATTAGGAAACTTTGCCCTGGGATTCTGCAGTCCCCTATCTTTACTTCTACTCTGTCTTTACTGTTAGAGAGCACCCCCAGGCAGGAATTCTGCCATCCTCCTATGACACTGCAGTGCATGTTTTGGTCTTTGTAAATGCTCAGTAATTGTTTGTGACCAAACACAAAGATCTGTGAGAAGACGGTTGCCCTCAGGGAGCTTACGGGCTGGTTAGGAAGCCAGGATGTGAGCTGGTGAAAAGCCAGCCAGCAACCTAGGCAGGAGACGAGAGTGCATGGATTTGTTGGGATATCGATGACCGGTTGGAGGAAGGAGAAGGCATATGAGTCAGACCTTACAGGATGGAAAAGACTATCAGAGAGAGGGAGGTCAGGAAGGCTTTCTGTGCTGGGGAAATGGCAAGAGAAGAGCAGACTCAGTTCTGGGTTCAGGGTGATGAATGGACAGACCAGTAGGGTGAGGGTCTGATCAGGGGTTGGGTGGGTGGTGAGTGAGTTTGGACTTTATCCTGTGAGCCAGAATTTCTCTAAGTGTGATCCACAGCTCCCTCCGCTCCAACAGCATTGCCTGGGGTGTTTCTTTAAAATGCAGCTTCTGGGGCTCTGTCTCAGACTGGAGGCTAGGAGCTGCAAGGGGTTAAGACCACCGTCTATAAGAAGCTGCAACATTGTTGGGGGTGATGATCATGAATATTCTTCAGATTGACGTCACCTGCGGGCATCACAGCCAGGCTGGGTAGAGTTGAGGTAGGTAGGGATGCTTGATCTTCTCCCAAAGCAGGTGGGGACCCCCAAGCTCAGACATGGCAAGTGACTTGCCCAAGGTCACACTGCAAATTACTTGCAGTTATGGGCCTAACTAGTTCTGGAACAGGGCCTGGGGTGGTCCTGAAGTTTCCACAGAGGGAGGAGGGACAGGCATGGTGACTGTCCCAGTGCCCAAAACAGCCCGGTGCACACTGGCACTTGGTCAGCAAGTGCTGAACAAATGAGGGAATGGGTGGGGTGGGTGGATGGATGGATAGTATGGGGACAGAGGAGAGTGGAGGTAGTTTTGAGATAGTTCTGATGTTGCAAGCCTGAAGGTTTAGAAGAATAGTGATACCAGAAGCATAGGAGAAGAAAAGATGAGTTTGGTGCTAAGCATATTGAATTTGAGAGGCCAGCAGGATGGCCAAGCCAAGAGGTTGGCAGCTGGAAAGGCAGGGTTGGGGAGTTCCGGGGATAAGGCAGGTGATGTGTGCAGCTGTGGAAGCTGCTAGTAAGACAAGGTGAGAAATGTAGAGAGAGACAAGTAGGGGATTAAGGACCAAAACCTGAGGAACGAGCACAGGCATCCAGGAAAAAAAAGGTTTGGGTGAAAGAGTCAGAGAAGTGCTCAGAGGGCCAGGAGCAGAGTCAGGATGGGCCGGGGCAGACGGAGAAAAGAGAGATTTCAACAGCCAGTCACCTGGGTAACGCAGCTTGGGCCCCTCTTTAGAATAAAACCAGCCAACCTCAAAGAAATTGTGCCATAGGTAAATAAAAATGTCAATCCAAATAAAACCAAAATCACGAGTTTCTGTTTGCTTGGGATCTGTGCTCCCTGCCGGCAGAACTGCAGGTGTGGGAGAGTGGGCGAATCCTGGACCCGCCTGTCCCACCTGTCAGGACAAGCCCTGCTGTTTTGTCTCTGCCCGGTTTTGGTTGGCATGCTTCCTGGGGATCACTCTGTTGCTTGGAGCCTTCTCCTTCCTCTCCTGTGCCTCACTTTCCCCCTTCCCTTCCACCTCTCTCTTTATTCATCTAACAGATATTTATTATTGGGAATAAAGCTCTGTGCAGAAGAACTCAGCGGAGGCCCCTAAACACAGTGGGGCCTATAAGTCACCCACTGGAGAGATTTTTTTAAAAACATAGAAAAATTCCTGAACTTGCAAATTCAAGTTGCCTAAAAGCAAGAAGGAGCCAGCGATGCCTGGGTCCTCACAGCCCCATCTGGGCCGCTTCTGTGTGGCTGCCTCTGTGAATGAGCCATTCTGGATCAAGTCTGCCTGGGCTGGGTCGGGGAGGCACTGAGGCCCAGGTGTCAGGGTGTTTCCCCCATAAGGCCCTAAAAATATAGCATCTGGGCCAGCTCTAGCTGGCCTCCCTGGAGCTTTCAGAGTCTCTCCTTTCATTGATCCTGCTTGTGCCACCAAACTTGTCCCCTCCCCCCACCCCTAACACACACACACACACACACACACACACACACACACACACACACACACTATGTCACAGTGACACTAGGACCTCCATCACCATCATCCATCGTCAAAGGGGTAGATCACCTTTAAAATCAGCCCTGCCTGGACAGATGGTACCGCTCACCATTTTAAGTGACAAAACACACACATTCCTGCCTCTGAATATATTGTCAGCTTATCACATATTGTTTTGTGAGATATTAAAGATATGAACATATTATCTATAAAATAAATATAAAGGTATTATCTTTTACTTATATACAGTATGTAGTAGATGACATCAGGAAAGGAAAGGAATCAGGTGGTTAGGGCGGGCCCACCAGAGAAGTGGCATTTGAGCAAAGACCTGAGGGGTAAGAGAGTGAGCCCTGGGGCACCTGGGGAAGAGTGTTCGGGCAGAGGTGGGATCCTGCCAGGTGGGAACAGCAAGGAGACCAGTGTGGCTGGAGGGGCAGGGGTGGGGGCGGAGGAGGAAGATGGTGGCAGAGGGTGAGTGTGCACAGATAATTGAGAAGCCACTGGAAGTCCAAGCCCTGGAGTGGCCTGATCTGCCGAATGTTCTGGAAAGCCCATCCGGCTGTGTGTGGAGACCACACTGCAGGAAGCCAGGGCAGCATGGGAGGCTGGTGGCGGCATCAGGAAGCGATAGTGTCGCAGACCAGGGTGGCAGCTGTGGGAAGTGGTTGGATTCTGGGCATAGTCTGAAGGCAGAGCCGACGTGATCCACCAGCAGATGGGATGTGTAGTGTAAGAGAAAGAGATTAGGGAGGAGAGCCCTGCTGGTATGCACATTTGCTCACTCTGCACTCAGGCTAGTCAACCTCTCTAAGCCTCAGTTTCCTCATCTGGAAAATGGGGCAGTTGGATCGATAACTTCCCAGATCTCTTCTGGCTTGAAAACTCACCACTTCAGCTTAGGTCACTGGTGGCTGGCTTTAAGGATGTGGAGTGGAACTTTTGCTTTAAAAAGGGGGCTTAGACTAGACACAACTGACAGAGAAAGAAAAGGGAGAGGAGCATTCCAGGCAGAGGGAACGGCAGAAGCACAGACTAGGGGGCAGGGTCAAGAGGCCCAAGAGCGATGCTGAGGAGCAGTGAGCAGACTCCATGGCTGGGGCTGAGGACTTCGGGAGGAGGATGCCGGGGGCTACAGGGATGGGCACACTACGCCCTTCGGAATAAACCAGCAGGTTCAGGGCCCGAGCATTTTTTGCAAATACTGAGGCCCTCAATTTTGAGCCTTTTCAGATGGATACACTCAGGCAGGAAGAAACAAGGCTTGGCTGCTGTCCGGGGAGAGTTAACCTCCTGGCCCGGCATTGCATAACCGCAAAGCCTGCTGAGCGCAAGGAGACTCTTCTGTGTGGCAGCCAGAGTGGCAAGCCTGGTGGCTCTGGGCTCTGGCACCGTCCCGCAGCGGAACAAACAGCCCTCCCTTCGTAGATAATGGCCCTCATTGAGCATTGTGTCCATGGCCAGCACCCAGCGCAGGGCAGCTTAGCCTGGGTAAGTTTCCTCTCTTGGCTGCTTAGCAAAATGTTTACACTAAGCCTTTCTAGTAAGACGGTTCCTATGAACCAGCAGGCAGAGAAGCTAGAGAAAAGTGCCCCCCAGCGAGTCTGCTCCCGGCTCAGAGAAATGCTTCTGCACACCCCATGTGTGAACTTGGGTTGGTCATTGCCCTCCAGGACTCTTTTGTAAAATAAGGCACTGAGCTGGAAGATGCGTGAAGGTCTGTCCGGCTCCAAAATTATTGGCATTTTCTCTAAGTGAAGAGTGAGTCCCATTTTCTCATTGGGTGGGGGTAGAATTAGTCTGTCCTTTAATATTTCACAGAGGGCCTTTTTCTCAGGAAGGCATGTGTGTGATTGGGGGGAGCTGAAGATAAGAACTCTGAACACTACTGACTTGGATCTCTCCTACTGCACCGTTGGCACCAGCAAAGACGCTGCCCCTCTGTGTGTGTGTCCTTCAATGGGGAGGAGGTCACTCCAGAGGATGCTGCACTTTAAGAGGTATCAGGACCAGCCGTAGGGGACACCAAACCATGTGGACAGAGGAACATTTGGGGAAACTGGAGTAGAGAGGGCTGTCATCAACCATCCTAGGGGTCATCCTGGAGAAGAGGGGTCAGAGATGTTCTGTGGGGTCCTCGGGACAGAATCAAAAGCAGTGAGTGAAAATAGCATGGCTCATCCTTAGGAAGACGCCTGGAACAATAGGCCCCATAATATTCCAGCCCAAAACACACATACCCTTTGACCCATGGTCCCACTTCTGGGAATCCGGCCTATGGAACAATAGCACCAGTCCGTGAAGATATGTGTACAAAGGATGTTTATTGCAAAATTCCAGTGGCAAAAAAATTAGAAAAAAATATGAAACTCAACAGTAGGGAAGGCTCGAAGGTATTATATTCAACCCGTGACCCATCATTCAGCTATTAAAAAAGAATGAGAGGATTCCCTGGCAGTTCAGTAGTTAGGACTCTGCGCTTTCACTGTTTCACTGCCGAGGGCCTGGGTTCAATCCCTGGTTGGGGAACTAAGATCCCGTAAGCCAAGCTGTGCGGTGTGGCCAAAAAAAAAAAAAAAAAAAAGAGAGAAAGAGAGAGAGAGACAACCCTGTCTCTGTTTAGAAAGGCAGTGGAGTGCAGTGGTTAGGAACACAGAAGCTGGAGGCAGAGTGCCAGGGTTCAGATCTGGATCCCGCAAACTGTGTTACATGACTCTCTGACCATCAGTCTTCTCCTTGGTGAAGGAGGAATTATAATAGGCTTGATGCAGGTGCCTGGTATATAGGAACTGCTCAGAAAATGTTGGCCTTTGACCTAGAAAGATTGGCCGTGAGAAAAGCAAGGTATGGAGAAGTGTACACAGGGTGATTCCATTTTTACAAAAACAAAAAAATGCTTCCCCCACCCCCCTTGCAAAAAAAAAAGAGCAATTGCTGCCGCCCCGGGTCCTGAGTGGCCTCCTGAGAGCAGTCCCTAAGGGAGGCTTGCGTCGTGGAGAGGAGCGCGCACAGTGCTCTTGAAGGCCCCCTTCCAACCCTGAGACTCTGAGACTTTGTAGGCGCATCTTGGCAATCTCAGTGTACATCCTTGCCTGGCATTTGACCCAACCAAATAGTCTGCTGTTCACAATATATATGCCAGGAAAGACTTGTCATTTTCACAGACGAGGAGCAAGGACTCGTTGGTGGCTTTGGTTTTATAAAAAAATGCTTATTGCCCCCAGTGCGCTGCTCATTAGTGGGGCCCATGTGGATCCAGCTGGGACTCTCCAAGTGGGGCCCAGACCCCATTTGGCTTGTGTGAGCCACACCAAGGATGCCATGGCCTAGGCTTGAGATGGACTCTGCCTCGGTCGGCCTCAGACACGCTCAGACTCACCCCCCAAGTGCCACAGGCTTCGGGAGTAGAGGGAGAGAGGTGGCAGGCTGAGAAGACCCCCAGCTGGGGTGTACCTGACGTGGAAATCAGAACCATTTCCTCCGCTCCAGTTAGAGCCGCTTGAGATGGGTACAGAGCGTTATATTAGCAGAGAGAAAGCACGCTTGTTTAAAGGGCTAGTACTAGATTTATTCATGTATTTAACAAATACATTTAAATTTTAAAAAATATTCCAACCAAACAACAACAGCAAAATACACAATAATAGAACAAACAGTGGTAAAACCACTGACCCGCTTAAAAGCAAACACAGCAGAAGCTGCTGCATGGCCTTCCATAACCGCAGGTCCCTCCCCACGCCCCCCAGAGGTGACCATCCTCCAGAACTTGCTGTGAACATCTCAGGGTTGTTCTCTGAACACCTACTATGTGCCAGGCAGAGTGCTGGGTGCTGATTCACCCCGGGGAACAAAACAGACACAGTTCCCACCCTCATGGGACTTGTGGTGTTGGGTGAGACCCCGGTACCTCTATTAGAGGCCTTCGGTGAGCGCCAGTCTTTGGTTACGTAAATGGTCACGTGTCCATCTGGGGCAATGACAAAGGAGAGCCTGGAAGAAGTCCTGACGCCTGCCCTGTCACCAGCCTTGTGACTGGGGGCAAGTCTCCTGAGTGTCGGTCTGTCACACATGAGCTTTGAACTAGATGACATTCAAGGGCTTTCCTGCTCCATGATTATGGGGGGTATGGGGGAGCCTAAACCACAGCTGCCCGGGGACCTGCTCCATCACTCTGGCAGGTGGAGGGGGTGGGGGGAACTTGGCTGTTCATGAAAGGGGGATGCACCCTCGTGCATCCGAAGTGAAATGGTGAGGGGAGGCTTTTGTGCAGGACACAAACCACTAGTAGAACATGAGGTGGTTTTAGGGGAACATGGGTGAAATCCATTTTTTAAGAGTAATTTCTTACTATTAAAACAGTTAACTAAAAACCTAGAGTTGGCAGTTACACCCATGATCCCTACTGCTAAGATGAGGCTATGTTTTAACAAGTCAAATTCAAGTCAATGTAAATTAAAGTTTTATATAAATAACCGTACAGATGGTATGTGTTTCTGGCGAAACGTGGCATGGTGGTCACCAAATGGCACAGCATTTCCCAAACAAGAGCTAATGATGTAAAGGGTGGGGCCCACCTGGCATCTTTAGAGGCCGGCAGAGCCAGCCTGGAACTGGCACGTCACAGCCCAAGAAGTATTGGAGGAATGACTTCATGAATGGCTCCCTCTTTGAAACAGCAGGAGAGAAATTCCCTTCAGATCTTAGTGCCAAGAAGAGCTGCGCTTTTTCTGAGAAACTGCTGTGCTTATCGTCAGGACACTGAGAAGGTACGACTAACTGTGTTGTCCTTCCTTCTTTTACTGCCAGGAAGCCCTACCCTGAACCTAGGGCCCAAACAGAGCCACCACGTGGGGCTCCTAAGCTACTTATCCATGGTCTTTTACCCCTTCTGCTGTAGACCTTACGTTTTCCATTTCCCCTGGGTTGATGCATCATTTTTAACTCAAGCTCCTATTTTGTTTGTGTAAACCACCTCAGTTCCTCTGTGGAATAAAGCAAGTTAAAATTGAAAAAGAAAAAGAAAAAAAAAAAAGGGAAAATTAATTAATTAATTAATCAATTCCTGTGCAAACTGCCTAAGACCAAAGCATTCTTGGCTCTACCTAGCCTGTTGGGATTTCCTGCCAGGAGGTGCTGCTTCCCGGCTAATGTCTGGGTTAGACAGAGACGGTGGCCACTGTCGGTTCTGCACCCCTAGATCTGAACCAGCCAAGTGCTGGGGACCCACTCCTCCAGCAGTTGAACTTTGAGGCCACCTCAGAAATGGGACTCTTCTCTCCAGACTCAGGGCTGGGCATGGCTCTCTCCCTACCAGAGAATCGGGTTTGCAGGCAGCTGTTCCCTTGGGCATTCCTGAGTGCACTTCAGGGCTCTCAGTCTCCCTGTGTGATTGGTTCCTACCAGCTGGTTCTGCTGCTGGCCCCTGACTGCCCAGACTGTGACAACATCTTCTGTCTGACTCCCATACTGCCCAGTCCGGTACATCTGCTACCAGACCCTATGCTGTCCTGAGGGCTCACAGCGCCCACTCCAAACTGTATGATCTCCCTGGCATTATGGCCTCAGAACTTCTGGGGGCCAGGGTGCTCTTAGAAGCACCATGAAATACTAACATTTTTAAAGCAAATGAGTAAAAACATTATGTTAAGTGAAAGAAGCCAGACACAAAATACCATGTATTATATGGTTCCATTTATATGAAATGTCCAGAATAGGCAAATTCATAGAGACAGAAAGTAGATACATTAACAGTTTCCAGGGGCTGGCGGGGAGGGGAATGTGGATTGACTGCTAAGGGGTATGGGGTTTCTTTTTGGAATGATGAAAATGTTCTGGAGTTACACAATGATGGTTGCACAATCTTGTGACTATACTAAAAACCACTTAATCATACATTTAAAAGAGTGAACTTTATGGTATGTGAATTATACTAGATACCGTCTAATAGAGCAGGTTCCAAAAAGTTATGTTCATGAGAGAGACACTCAAAGTTTAGAAAATTCTATTTATTAATAGATTAATATAGTCACTAGTCTTGAAAATGAATACACCCCCTTTTCCAGAAAGGAATCAAGGTGACTTCTGTAAACTATCCGTTAGCTAAGGTTTTCCACAATTATAACTTCTTCATTCATTCATTCTTTCCCTCACAGACACCCATGAGTAGGCACAGAGAATGTCAAGGGAGTTAAAACACAGTTCTGGGGACTTCCCTGGTGGGCCAGTGGTTAAGACTTTGCCTTCCAATGCAGGGGTGAGGGTTCGATCCCTGGTTGCAGAGCTGGGGTCCCACATGCCTCGCAGCCAGAAGGCCAAAACACAAAACAGAAGCAATATTGTAACAAGTTCAATAAAGACTTTAAAAATGGTCCACATCAACAACAACAACAACAAAATCTTTAAAACAAACAAACAAACAGCTCTGCTCTATAAAATCTGTAGCTGGAGATATGATATGTGAAACCATCAGTACAGTGAGGGGTACAACAGAAACTGTCTTGAGCCCAGCATGTAATAGTAAGCATTCAAAAATTGGCAGTGGTCTTTGCCACAGGAGAGGGGAGCTATGAGTGACCTGGACAGGGAGATGGGTGTGATCCTGTTTGGGAAAGAGAAATCGCTCACTTGGGCCAAAACCCATTAGGAAACCCATTTGGAGAGGTTTGTGGCCTGTTAGAAGGACTTGGAGTTCTTGGGAAGGGAGTGGGGAGTCCCTGCAGGCCAGTGAGCAGGGCTCTGCCTTGCCTGGCACCCAGGGAGGTGACTCAGCCACCAATGGTCCTGGCTACCCTCCACCACTCCCTCCCCGGGGCATCCCTGTAGTTCCCCCTTCTAGGTGCCCCAGAGCCTCCCGGTCCATGCCCTGGAAGGGGGCACTGTATTAATCCTGCCAGACTCGTGGGGACAACATCTAGCAGAGGCCACCCCGTTTCTGCATGACAAACAAGAAACACCATTGGGTTTCCTGAGTTTCTGGGTGAAGGAAAAAGAGACCAGGATTTCAGGCTCTCAAGGTCCCACCCCTGCCCATCTTCCAACCCCTGCCCATGTGTCTTTTTGAATTATGGTTTTCTCTGGGTATATGCCCAGTAGTAGGATTGCTGTGTCACATGGTAGTTCGGTAGTTCTATTTTTAGTTTTTTAAGGAACCTCCATACTCTTCTCCATAATGGCTCTATCAATTTAATTCCCACCAACAGTGCAAGAGGTTTCCCTCTTCTCCCCACCCTCTCCAGCATTTATTCTTTGTAGATTTTGTGATGATGGCCATTCTGACAAGTGTGAGGTGGTATCTCATTGTAGCTTTGATTTGCATTTCTCAAGTAATTAGTGATGTTGAGCATCTTTTCCTGGACAAAACCATAATTCAAAAAGACACATGCACCCCAATGTTCATTGCAGCACTATTTACAATAACCAAGACATGGAAACAACCTAAATGTCCAGCAACAGAGGAATGGATAAAGAAGATTGGTACATATATACAATGGAATATTACTCAGCCATAAAAAGGAACAAAATTGGGTCATTTGTAGAGACGTGGATGGACCTAGAGACTGTCGTACAGAGTGAAGTAAGTCAGAAAGAGAAAAACAAATATCGTATATTAATGCATATATAAAGAATCTGAAAAAAATTGGTATGGACGATCTTATTTACAAAGCAAAACTAGAGACACAGACATAGAGAACAAACATATGGATAACAAGGGGGAAAGGGGTGTGTGGGATGAATTGGGTGATTGGGATTGACATATATACACTATTGATACTATGTACAAAATAGGTAACTAATGAGAACCTACTGTATACCACAGGGAACTCTACTCAGTGCTCTGTGGTGACCTAAATGGGAGGGAAATCCAAAAAAGAGGGGATATATGTATGCGTATAGCTGATTCACTTTGCTGTATGGTAGAAACTAACACAACATTGTAAAGCAACTATGCTCCAATAAATTTTTTTTTTTTTTAAGGTGCAAGGTGGTGGGGGGGCTGGCCTTGTAGGGCTCTGGACGGGGGCACTTAGGAAGATGATTCTAGGACCTGATGAATTAATTTTTCACATCAACATACCGCTCCTGGTTCCTGAGTTCAGGATACCATGTTTGTCACGGCTAAGGATGGGCCAGGAACACAGAGTCAGATCCTGGGTGCAGATCAGAGAGCAAGGTACCCTCGAAGAACATTGGTCCGAGAATGAGAGGCCTGGGCCGTGGATCCCGCCTGGTTATATTCCAGCCCTGTGTCCGGGGAGTCCTTCAGCCTCACTGAACCTCTATCTCCTCATCTGCAAAATGAGATGATAAGGCCCTAACCAGAGGGCGGTCTTGAGGAACTTTTCAATTGTGAAGTGATGTTCAGACCTTGTGATTACAATCTAAGGGGGGAGAAGGGGGCATAAACAGTAGGTCGTCTCTGCAGGGAAGAACCTGGTAAAATTAGATGAGAGGATGACTATGAAAGCCTTTACTGAGCTGTAATCATGGCACCCATACAAGGTAGCATTATTCATATTATTGTTATTATTTGAAATAGAGGTGTAAGCACAACCCAGAGGAAGAGGGAAATTGGTTCTGTCCGGGACACTGGAGGAGACCCCAGGGAGGGGCTGGCAGCGTGGACAAGTAGGATTTGGCCAGACAAAACAAAAGGGAAGAAGGGGGGGGGACCAGGCAGCAGGGCCGAGGGAGGGGCTTGAACCCTGGCCAGGAGGCAAAAAGGGTGGGAGGAGTGGGGCACAGGTAAGAGGGAGTATGGGAGTAGGGGGTTGGAAAGCTGGAGAGGGGGAGGGCATGGGGCCCAGGGTGGTGCCTCACAACCAGCAGGAGGGTCAGGTACCGTACAAGAAGCCTGGAATGTCCTGGGCGCGGGGTGGTCTGTGTCCACACAGGCCTCATCAGAAGGATTGTTCGAGGGCCAGACTCAGGCCTTCTGGGGGAGTGGGCCTCAGGGCAGCTGGTAAGACCCAGGCCAGGGAGCAGAAATATCCAGGGCGGTAAAGTCCTTAGAGCCTGACTATGGTCAATACCCTCTTTTTCAAATATGAGAACAGGCAGCACAGATGGGGGACGACTTGCTCAGGAAGCCCAGTGAGGCGGGGCAAAGCCAAGTCTCTAGATCTCCAGGCCTGAGCAAAATTCACGCCTTAAGGAAAACTCCATTCTTTCCTATTTCCCTGATTAAATGTGCCGGTGCCATGCGTGGAGGTTATATGGGGAGGTGGCTGCAAGCAGAGCACACACTCGGGAGCCACCTGCTTGCCTGGACTCCCAGTCCAGCCTTTATTGATTGTGTACCCCTCGGCAAGTCATGTGACCTTGTGTGCCTTACTTGCCTCATCTGTCAAATGGACTTAGAGACATTACCTACCTCGTGGGGCTGTGTGTTGTGAATGCCTAGCAGAGTGCCCGGCACGTAGTCAGCGCTCAGTAACATCAGCAGCCCTTGACGTTATCCCAGTGGATTGCCTGTTTGTCTCTTTGTCACAAAATCCGATTCATCCTTCTTAAACCACCAGTCCCTTTATCAGTCTCCAGCTTATCTTTGCTTCTGGCTCTTCTCCTTTTTCCTGAGTTAAATGCTCTTGGCCTGAGCTTGTTTTATAGGGAGGAACTTGGAGCATGTTATAATCCATTCAATTTAGCATCTCTCTGTTCTATTCATTCACTCATTCGTTCGTGCCTGATTCCCTGGGCAGCCAGTGACCTGTGCTTAGAGCTCTGGGAAACACAGAGCCCTGATTCCCAAAGGGTTCACCTCCTGCCCTACATCCCCAGCCCATGACCTTTTGCCAGGTGGAATTTTCAAAATCATCTGGTTTGGATGGAGAAAAGGATGTGTGGATTGCAAGAGCCTTTTTTCTTTTTCCCCTGTAATGCAGTCTTAGAAAATTATGCCTGACTATGTCTCCTTGCTTGGTGAGGACAGAGTACGAGAGATTTAGGGGATGGGGGTTAGAGAAGGCTGAGAGTTGCTCCCCTCAAGGACACAACAGTGCCCCCCCCAAGTGCTTACAGAGTTCATTTGTCATCAAAAAAGGAAGACCCAGATCAGGACACAAAGTGAGATTCCTAACAAGAAATTGAGGTTAGAATTCAGTGAGTATTAAATTAAAGCCAGCTCCCTGGGGCCTGAGAAGCTGGGCTGGTTGTACACTGGCATCGGGTCAACCTCCCCTAGGTTAAACTCACAGAGGCCTCCCCCCACCAGTGACCTGTATTTAGGAGCAGGGCTGTGAGCCTGGTTTTCAGGAACTAGTTATCTTGTCCCTCTCTGGCCTATCTTACAGGATCTCTTTCAAGAGCCTGCCCTGATCCCTTTATCCAGTAAGACTCCCCTAGCCCACCTGCCTTGACCCTCTCTTGTTCTCACTAATTTACCCACCCTTTGGCCAACATTAATTATTAAGCACCATTTATTTGTATGCCTACTACTGTGCTAGGGATATAATGATGAATGAGCAAGGACCTTGGCCTAGAAGAAATCTGTCTCTTAGGGGGAGAGAAGCCCATAAAGAAATAAATTACAGCATGGTGTGAGATGTACAGAAGTGTTTGACTGAATGCAAGAGGGTTGCAGAAAGCTTGCTGGAGGATTTGATGTTTGGGGTGATGTATTAGTCAGACCTCTCCAGAGAAACAGAACCAACAGGACTTAAATATATAGAGAAAGAGATTTATTTTAAGAAATCAGCTCACACGATTGTGGAGGCTTGGTAAGTCCCAAACCTGCAGGGTGGCTGGGAGGCTGCAGACTCAGGGGAGTTGCAGTTGGAGTCCTAAGGCTGTCTGCTGGCAGAGTTCCTTCTCTCTGGGGGAGGTCAGTCTTTGTTCTGTTAGGCCTTCAACTGATTGGATGAGGCTCACCCACATTATGGAGGGTAATCTGCTTGACTCAAAGTCTACAGCTGTAAATGTTAATCTCATCTAAAAAATACCTGCATCTAGAACAATGTTTGACCATACATCTGGGTACCATGGCCCAGCCAAGGCGCCATCACAAGTGGGTTTGGAGGACATTGAGACATTTGCCACATGTGTAGGAAGGACAGGGCATTTGGGGCAATGGGAATGGCATGTGTTCTGAGAACTCTTCAGCTCTCTGTGGCTAGAACGCACAGATTGGAGGAAGAAGGGAGAGAAGAGTCTGGAGACGCAAGCAGGAGCCCACTGAAAAGACCTTTAAAGCCACACCCTGGAGCCGAAACTATGTGGGGAGCCTAGAGGGTCTTGGGAAGGGGAGTAACTATGGACTAGAAACAGCCTCTGGAGCCCCTTCTCCCAGCACACTTAGTGTAGACAGCTCCATGGCTCTCAGCTCCTGGGTGACAGTGGGTGGCAGGGTACAAGGGTTGGCTAATTAGCTACCTCCAAAGGCTCTCCCCAGAATCTGAGAGAAAGCAAAAGAGCATGCCAGGTGCCCATGCAATGGCTTGCAGGCTTCTGAGACAGGTCGTTGACACTACCTGGTGGGCCACCAGGCTGCCCAGGTGAACAGGACCAGCTGTTCCTGCCCTTCATGGAACCTCAGTGGGGAGGCTGGAGTTAGGAGCACTGAATGTGCTCTCTGCAAGAGTGGACACTGTGGGACCCTCAGCTGGAAGGGCCCATCTTTCCCTGGTGTGTCAGTCTCCTAGAAGGGCCGTTGGCCTCTCTGCCAATGAGTCACAGCCCAAAGATTTCCTAACAGCTGGAGCACAAGTGTCCACCTCCACATGTACCCTAAGAGTTATTAGATGACAGAGAAAGCCATATTTGAAAGGATGACATCATAATATTGGAAAACAAGATAGAATGCCTTCCATGAACCAAAAATGTTGATAAGTCTTAGGAAGATAGGAAGCCCATGAGATGGGGTAGATGGAGAAATCAGAGCAGAAGACACTACAGCCAAGAGTCTAGAAGCCTGAGTGATTTTTATCCCAGAGAAGACAAGTATAGGTCAAGCGAGAGCCAACAAAACAAAGAACAGGAATGGGCTGCCAGGGTTGCAGAGTCCCTTGAAGAGCTTTTCAGAAGAGGAATTCCAGTGCAACCCCTCTCACTTTCTACATGCAGAGGCAGGCAGCCAACGACAGGCCGAATCCCAAGAAATGCTCTCTAAGGAAAGTAGTGGGGCCAGGATCTAAGAGACAAGCCCAGCTGAGGGAGTTCCAGAACTCCCTAGCCAACTCAGTGTTGTGGTCAGGGACAAGTAGGGAAATATGGCAGCTCTGCCTTGGAGTGAAGGATATCACTGTGCCCAGTGTGGAGTAAAGCCCTTCTTTTGGCAATTGCAGAAGTCCACTGGCCAGCTTCCCCTCCACAGTCCTTACAGGGAGACTTGCCATCATAATCTTTACTCTTTTATAAAGAACCCTAAATGGGATGGGTTTATGATTCCATCATCACATTCAAGGGCAAACCTGTCAGAAAAATAGACCAAAGACCTCCTAGGAAGCTCTATCCAGTTCATTGTTTCACCAGTATCCTTTTTTGCTTCTTCTGCAGTAATGAAAATTTTATCAGGGTATATGGCCACCCAGCTAAAGACCATTTCCTAGGCTTCCTTGCAGCTAGGTGTGGCTCTGTGGCGGCTGTGAACCCAAATCACAAGTACAACTCCCAGGCTTGCCCTCTCCTGTTTCTTTCCCTCTGAATAGGGTGTGGACAAAGGAGATGGAAAGCAAATGCTGTGGGTCACAGAAGAGATAGATCAAAGAAAGCCGCACTGTGAAGCCACCATATTAGCCCACAGACACTTACACTCAGACTGTTACACAAGACACAAGTAAACTTCTCTCTTACCTAAGCCACTCTTACAGTTGGGTCCTTGTTACAGGGGCTAGAACCTGTATCCTAACATGTATACTATCTTCACAACATAGTTCTTCATTTATAAATATGTATGGACAACTGGGGTCACCAAACATTAGAAGAAAACCAATAGCAGAAAAAGAAGGCCCAAAATGGAAAAAAAGAAGAGCTCACTCCAAAGGAAGGGAGTTCAAATGTAAGTGAACCCTAAAATAAATTACTATTAGTATCCTTGGCAATAATTGAGAGATTATCTCATTTAATAGAAAGGAATCAGTAGCTATGAAGATGGAGCAATCAGAGAAAAGGAAATAATTATTGAAAATTTTAAATATGACTCCTAAAAAAATGTAGTGGGTGAACTGAATAACACAGTGAATATAGAGGAATACCAAATTGGTAATCTAGAAGTTCAAACTAAGAAAATATCCCGAGAAAAAGTTGGTGGATAGATCCAGGAGGTTCAGTATCCATCAAATAGGAGATCTGGAAGCAGTGATGACAGACAGTGGCAGAGGGAGAGGGAGGCATGGAAATAGTCAAAGATGTAACAAAAGAAAATTTCCCTGGGTTGAAGAAACATGCACAGATTTTAAAATTGAAAAACCACACTGAATTCAGGACAGGAATCAGTGAAAAGGAACATTAGACATTCAACCTTACTGAAACTTCAGAACATCAAGGATAAAAAATGAAAAGCTTCCAGAGAGAATCAAAACTTAACATCAGAATCTCTCATCAGTAACACAAGATGCCCAAGGACAGTGGACCAGTGCTTTCAAAATTCTGGAGGACAATGATTTTTTTTTTTTTTTTTTTTTGCATTACGCGGGCCTCTCACTGTTGTGGCCTCTTCCGCTGTGGAGCACAGGCTCCAAACGCGCAGGCTCAGCGGCCATGGCTCACGGGCCCAGCCGCTCCGCAGCATGTGGGATCCTCCCGGACCGGGGCATGAACCCGTGTCCCCTGCATCGGCAGGCGGACTCCCAACCACTGTGCCACCAGGGAAACCCTGGAGGACAATGATTTTGAACTAAGAACTCTATCTCCTCAAACTTTGAAAGCAAAATAAAGACTTTTTGTGTGTAAGAATTTAGAAAGTTCAGAAATTCCCTGGTGGTCCTGTGGTTAGGACTTGGCGCTTTCACTGCTGGGGCCCAGGTTCAGTCCCTGGTTGGGGAACTAAGATCCCGCAAGTTGCGTGGACAAAAGAAAGAAAGTTTATCGTTCAGTCAGTTGTTCATATTTCTGGAAGAAAAAGAAAAACCCTGGAGTTATTTCTATCAATATAAAAAAGAATCCAAAAAGATGATGACAGAGAATTCAAGAAGTGAAGGAAGCCATACATACTGTGTAGGAGCATTGCTTGGTTCTTAACTTGTGGAAAACTTTTCTTCTTGCAACAAAGTCTTAGTCATGTGGAATTACATTTCTTTCTCTTGGGTCTATTCATATGAAGTGGTTCCCCAGGAAATGATCTCTTTATTAGCTTCAATTTTTAGAATTAACCTATAGACTAGACTTAATTATAATATGGAAGAAAATGTAAACGTTATGAAACTTGACAATATAAGAATACTGTAATAAATGTATAACTAACAGGAATTTAAAGGTGGACAGAAGAAAGGAGGTGGAAAGGTGGGAGAGTGCACGAATTTCTTCATTGTTCATAGAAATGAATAGATCCTGTCTAAAGTTGACAGACCAGGAAAGAGCAATTTAAGTATATTATTGGAAGATGTTAAAGGCAACTGCCAGAACAACCAAAAATATATAATGGTGAGATGGTGTGGAAGGAAGTTGGGAGAGAGGGTAAATACAAAAAAAAAAAAAAAAACCCCTCAGCGTTCATAGAGAGTGAGTACTGTAACTGAGTGAGGATGGTTTCTAATTCTGGGGGCCTGGAAGACATTGAACCAAAATTCAAAGGGAAATTAACAATTTTAGAAGAAACGGGCTGCACAGCCACACCGGGGCTGTATCTCATCAGTACATGTTGCCATGCAAACATGCTGGGCCTGTGACTCCAAACATCAGATGTGTCGTGACTATGGGAAGGCTCATTCATTCACTCAGCCGGTGTTTATAGGGAGCTCATTTAAATAAACAGATCTGAAGACTGACTTGATTCATATCTTCAGCTTCATGTCCCACCACTAAGCTCTACACCCCCGACCCTCTAACCACACTGACCTACCTTCTCACACACTCAGGGTTTCCCCCAGCATCATCCTGCCTTTGCTCACACTGGTCCCCTTTTCTGGTTGGTGAAATCCCAAGCATCCTTCAGAGCCCAGTGTACCTTCTCTAAAGCCTCCCCTTTCTCCCCACCCCCAGCCTGTACTCAGAGCAGCCTCTTTCTATCATGGCATCTACCACACCTTATAATCTGTTTTTGTTTGTGTCTCTCTTCTCATAGGTTTTGTATTTTTCAAGTGCAAAGTCCATGTCTTTTTAAAAATTGCAGCATAACATACATATAATTCTGAACACACATCATATGGTTACAACTCAAATAGTTTTTACATATATACACTCATGTAATATATATGTAACCAAATCAAGATGTAGAACATTTCTATCACCCCAGAAACTCCTACATGCCCCTTCCTAGCCAATATCTCCTACGTGCCCCACCAGAGCTAACCACCATTCTGATTTCTAATACAATAATTAGTTTTGCTAAACTTTAATTAAGTGGAATCATACAGTATTTAGCCTATTGTGTCTGAACTCCTTTGCTTATTATTTTACCTGTGAGATCCATCTGCATTTTTGTCTATAGCAGTACTTTGTTCTTTTTAATTACTGTGTGATAATCCTTGTATGAATATACCTCAACTTATTTATCTATTCTCTTTGTTGTTGGCATTTGGGTTGTTTCCAGTTTTTTGCTGTTTCATAACATAAAGCTACTATGAACATACTAGTTTGCATTTTTTGGCAGACATTTACATGAATTTCTGTAGGAAACATTCTTAACAATGGAATTTTTAGGTCATGGGATAGGTGCGGGTTTGGCTTTGAAAATTTTGCCAATCAGTTGTCCAGATGGTTGTGTCTATTTACTTTCCCACCAACAATGTACAAGAAGAGTTCCAGTTGCTCCATTCTTGCGTTTGGTATCATTTTGTTTGTTTCACCTTAGCCATTCTGGTGAACATGTGGTGGATTTAATTTGTATTTTCCTAATGAGTAATGGTGTCAAACACCTTTTCATATGCTTGTTGACCATTTAGATAACTTCTTTTTTAAAGTACCTGTTCAAATCTTTTGCCATTTTAACAAAATCATGGTAAAATACACAAAACATAAGATTTACCATCTTAACCCTTTTTAAGTTCAGTAGTATTATTTTCACATGGTTGTGCAATATTGGTGACTCTCCAGAACTCTTTTCATCTCGCAAAACTGAAACTCTCTACTCATTAAACAACAAATCTCCATTCCCCTTTCCCTGCCAGCCCCTGGTAACCACCATTCTTTTCTGTCTCTATGAAGTCAACTCTTCTAGGTACTTTGTATAAGTGGAATCATATAGTATTTGTCTTTTTGTGACTGATTTATTTCACTTAGCATAATGTCCTTGGGGTTCAACCATATGGTAGCATGTGTCAAAATTTCCTTCTTTTTTAAGACTGGATAATATTCTATGCATGTATATACCACATTTTGTTTATTCATTCATCCATCAGTGGACACTTGGATTATTTCTACCTTTGGGCTATTGTGAATAATGCTGCTTTGAACATGGGTGTACAAATATCTCTTTGAGACTCTGCTTTCAATTCTTTGGAGTATATAACCAGAAGTAGAATTGCTGGATCAAATGGTAATTCTATTTTAATTTTTTTTGAGGAACCACCATACTGTTTTCCAAAGAGGCTGAACCATTTTGGATTCCCACCAACAGTGCGTAAGGTTTCTCTACATCCTTGCCAATTCATGTCATTTTCTGGGTTTTTTTCTTTTTGTTTTTTTAGTAGCCCTTCTAATGTGCATGAGGTGGTTTCTCGTAGTTTTGATTTGTATTTCCCTACTGATCAGTGACGTTAAGCATAGTTTCATGTGTTTTTTGGCCATTTGTATCTCTTCTTCAGAGAAATTCAAGTCTTTTGCTCATTTTTTAATCTGGTTGTTTGGTTTTTGTTCTTGAGTTGTAGGAGTTCTTTATATATTCTTCATATGACCCCTTATCACATATATGATTTGAAAATATTTTCTGCCATTCTGTAGACTGCCTTTTTACTCTGTGGATTGTGTCCTTTGGTACACAAAAGTGTTAAATTTTGATGAAGTCCAGTTTATTTATTTTTACATTGGTTTCCTGTGCTTTAGTCTCATATCCAAGAAATCATTGCTAAGTCCAATGTCATGAAGCTTTTCCCCTATGTTTTCCTCTAAGAGTTGTATAGTTTAGCTCTTATGTTTAGATCTTTGATTCATTTTCACTTTGGACATTTTTAATTGGGTTGTGTGCCTTCTTAAAATTTATTTTTAGGAATTTTTTATATTCTGGATGAGTCCTTTGTTGAATATGTATTGCAAATATCTTCTCCCAGTCTTTGGTTTGTCTTTTTACTCTATTATTGGTATCTTCTGATGAGCAGAAGTTTTTCATTTTAATGAAGCCCAATTTATCAACCCTTTTCTTTTTTTTTTTAACATCTTTGAGTATAACTGTTTTACAATAGTGTGTTAGTTTCTCCTTTACAACAAAGTGAATCAGTTATACATATACATATGATCCCATATCTCTTCCCTCTTGTGTCACCCTCCCTCCCACCCTCCCTATCCCACCCCTCTAGGTGGTCCCAAAGCACAGAGCTGATCTCCCTGTGCTATGAGGCTGCTTCCCACTAGCTATCTATTTTACGTTTGGTAGTGTGTATATGTCCCTGCCACTCTCTCACATCGTCACAGCTTCCCCTTCCCCCTCCCCCTAGTCCATGCTCTAGTAGGTCTGTGTTTTATTCCCATCCTACCACTAATCTCTTCATGACTTTTTTTTTTTTTAGATTCCATATATATGTGTTAGCATACGGTATTTGTTTTTATCCTTCTGACTTACTTCACTCTGTATGACAGACTCCAGTTCTATCCACCTCATTACAAATAACTCAGTTTCATTTCTTTTTATGGCTGAGTAATATTCCATTGTATATATGTGCCACATCTTCTTTATCCATTCATCTGTTGATGGACACTTAGGTTGCTTCCATGTCCTGGCTATCATAAATAGAGCTGCAATAAACATTTTGGTACATGACTCTTTTTGAATTATGGTTTTCTCAGGGTATATGCCCAGTAGTGGGATTGCTGGGTCATATGGTAGTTCTATTTGTAGTTTTTTAAGGAACCTCCATACTGTTCTCCATAGTGGCTGTATCATTTTACATTCCCAGCAGCAGTGCAAGAGTGTTCCCTTTTCTCCACACCCTCTCCAGCATTTATTGTTTCTAGAGTTTTTGATGATGGCCAACCTGACCGGTGTGAGATGATATCTCATTGTAGTTTTGATTTGCATTTCTCTAATGATTAATGATGTTGAGCATTCTTTCATGTGTTTGTTGGCAATCTGTATATCTTCTTTGGAGAAATGTCTATTTAGGTCTTCTGCCCATTTTTGGATTGGGTTGTTTGGTTTTTTGTTATTGAGCTGTATAAGTTGCTTATAAATTTTGGAGATTAATCCTTTGTCAGTTGCTTCATTTGCAAATATTTTCTCCCATTCTGAGGGTTGTCTTTTGGTCTTGTTTATGGTATCCTTTGCTGTGCAAAAGCTTTTAAGTTTCATTAGATCCCATTTGTTTATTTTTGTTTTTATTTCCATTTTTCTAGGAGATGGGTCATAGAGTGACCCATAGGAGATATGTCATAAGAGTGTTCTGCCTATGTTTTCCTCTAAGAGTTTGATAGTGTCTGGCCTTACATTTAGGTCTTTAACCCATTTTGAGTTTATTTTTGTGTGTGGTATTAGGGAGTGTTCTAATTTCATACTTCTACAGGTAGCCCTTTTCTTTATGATTATATGATTTTGCTTTTTGTGAACGGCGTAAGAAGTCTTTGCTGGCCCCAAGTTTATGAAGATATGTTCTTTTGTTTTTTTTCTACAAACTTTATTGTTTAATCTTTTGTATTCAGACCAATTATCCTTTTCACATTAATTTTTGTGTATGCTGTAGACAAGGTTCATTCTTTTCCATATGGATATCCAATTGCATCAGTACCATTTGTTGAAAAGGCTAACATTTCCTCCACCAAATGCAATCACACCTTAGTTATAAATCGGGTGACTGTATACGTGAGGGTCTGTTTTCTTACTCTGTCATTTCCACTGATTTTTGTTGTTGTTGTTGTTCTCTCCCTTGTGTTGATGCCACACTATCTTGATTACTGTAGCTTTTTATAGTAAGATCTATAATTTATGTCTATTTTCATATTACTGGCCTGGCATTGAGAAGGCCCACGTAATACTTGCAGACTGAGTGAATAAATGAAGAAATGAGTTGCAAAGCAATCATTGTAACTGCTGTAACATTACTAGTATAGTTTATAGCCATCTTGCCACATGGGCAAGAATGGTGGAGATCATAGATATTCCCTACTTTTGTCATCGTCCACTTTGAAATACACTTTGTATGTCACCCATTCTCTCTGGTCATTTGTGCTTATAGAGTTTATGATGTGTGCATATGTGTGTTATAGTGTGTTCTATATATTACCCTTTAGAGTGGACCAAAGGACCTTAACTACTTAGGAAGCTTGTAGGCAGATGTGACTTTTGTACCATGGGCATTTGTATAGAAACAAAATGACATCAAAGGAACAGCTAGACCTGCTGGACACCCATGAGAGAGCAGGCCATTGGGACAAACGTGGAGTGCAGGTGTTTCTTAGGACTGGCAGCATGCGAATGGCTGGAAGAAAAGTCTGCCTGACTGTGCCCAGTGTTCATTTCAGGCCTTGTTCTTCCTTAGGCTCTTTTACCCACAGTACTTCCTGGCCCATTTAAGATAAGCAGGTCAAGTTAAGCTCAGATGCTCACCAAGTTCTTACAGGTGTCCAGAAGCCTCTTTTAATCCTTACCAGAACAAGGCGGTTATAAATAAATAACAAGATAGGTGGGTGGATAGATAACTAGATTAATAACAGTAGGTAACTTCATAAATTAATTAACTACAAGCATCTGGGTTTCACTGGGCCCTTGTTGAGTTCACGCTACAGTTCCTGATCTTACTTCATTTTCAGTCTCAATGGGAACAAGACTTAAACACAGTAGCTACCTTTTTTGGTGAAAGAGGGGAAAAAAGAACTCTTCACAAGGCCAGTCCACAGGATGGGAAGGAATACTGCTAGGAACAGTATTTGGTTACCTGAAGTGTTAGGACTGTGATTCATATCTGAGTCCTGTCTGCAAGTCTGGCATGGCTCCAGCTGCCTTGAGGGTCTCCACAGCAGAAGTCACCTGATGGCCCAAGTTTAGGTTCCAGCTCTGCCATTACCAGCTTTGTGATTTTGTGTCTCAGTTTCCTCATCTGTAAAATGCAGATGATAATGGTCCCTGCATGATAGAATTATTGTGTAAAACACTAAGAATGGTCCTGATACATACTAAGGGTTTAGTTGTTTGGTCTAGACACAAGGCATTGGTTAGGACCATCTTTGCCTTACTTATCACAACCACAAATAATCAGGCTAAGTCTGGGCTTCCGAAGGTCTAGCGGAGTGGAGTTCTGGCTGCATTGTTGTTTGGTCTTGACTATAAAACCTGTTCCTGCTCTCCTGGAGATGTCTCTGGAGATGGCCCCTCCCCTGTGATGTCAATTCCACCTCGATCCCTGGGCTTTCTAACAGGAAGACAAACACCAGCCAGTTATAACTCATCCGGGATTACCTAGATTTCTCTTTGCTATGAATAGAATTTGTTTCTCGACCAGTGTGTACAAATTCCAAGCCTTGTCTGGGTCTTGGGGTTGGAAGGGAGGAGGCGAAGGGAAAGTAGGAACACAGAGACAATCATCTAAGGGAAATGATTTGGGAGCTGCCCACACAGTGAATAATCTATCACTCACTGATTGAAAGCATTTATCAAGAATCTCAGCCCTGAGGTTAACAGGGTTGTGCAGAGTGATTGCACATAGGGAGGAGAGTGGTGTAAGCGGAGATGGCTGTGGTTAACTGGAAAGACTTCCTGGAGGAGCTGGGTGCTGGGAAAACAGGCAGAATCCACCCAGGGCCCTTCTGACCAAGGTCAGTGCTCTTGGGGGTTTTCTAGGCAGTGGCCTGAACTCAGGGTTCAAATCCTACCTCTGCCCTTTCTTGTATCATCTGAAGCAATTAGCTTCACCTCTTTGAGCCTCAGTGCTCTCAAAAGGGCATCTGTGTGAGGATCAATACGTTAATGTTTAGGATAGTTTGGGCACACAGTAGATGCTCATTTAAGTAATTTTAAAATATTTTTAATATTTTACTCAGTGCTGGGTCCAGTGCCCGGCACTGAAATACAAAGGTGAATAAGGTCCAGCCACTGCCCAATTCAGGGAGAGACAAGTTTCCCAGAAAGATAGTGATGAACTGGTTAAGCCAGGTCTGACCCAAGGCAGACATCTCAGGCTTCTCAGGGAAGCAGCACTATTTGACCTGTCGGACTAGTGGAAAACTTCTTCTTCCCAGCATAGGCAATCCATCAGACCCTAGGTGGTGCCTGTTTCCAGGCCAGAGGGTGTGAGGGGCTGGTCACCCTGGAAACCTGATCCAACCCAGCAGCACACCTGGGCCACCCCATAGGACCAGACTGTGCCTTCTACCTGCTCTCTGAGGGTCAGTACTGACCCCAGCTCAGTTGGAAGATCTGTTTGGCAGAACTGAGCCTTCACAGTTTGGGGCTTTTTCTTGTCATTCCAGGACCTAGGAGGGAACTTTTGAAATCTTCTGCCCACACCCTGAGCGGCCTGTACACAGGGCTCGGGAGCCCCAAAGCCCTGGAGGGGAGAGAAGCAGCAAACTCACTGTTCCCTGTGACCACATTCCGGCCTCCTGAGCACTGCATGTGTTGAACCTCCCCGCTAGACTACAATCCTTTTCTTTCAAGTCTCACCATCAAGATTTTCCCCATATTTCAAGGCCTAGTTCAAGCACATGTGCTTTCAGGAAGCATTCCCTGACTCTATGAAATCAACCTCCAGACTCCTTTCTCTGTCTGTTCCCTGGGGAACAGCACTGTGTTCAAGCAGAGAGGTCAAGAGCCTGTAGGTTAGAGTTAATGCAAAGTGAAAGCTCTGGGTGGAGAGAGGAGGCTGGACAGGCTGGGTGGGGCCTGATTGTGAGGAAGCTGAAACACCATTGGCTGCATCTCCCTGCATTTGGGAGCTATTGAGAGTTCCTGACGGAGGGAGGGGCCTGGTGAAGTTGGCAATTGAAGAGATTTCACTTTCCACAGTAAGTGGTGGGGTGGGGTGGAGGAACATTGGGGGCCTAGAGGTAAGGTGATTAGTTACAGGAGGCAATTAGAGGAGTTTCATCAGTTTCCCCAAATATGGGGCTGTAGAAAAGTTTATGTCAGATTTTTACAAAGGGAGTTTTATAAAAATATAGATTCTGAGGCTGTTTTCCCAGAGATGCTGTTTTCCCAGAGATTCTGTTTCAGTGGATCTGGATGGAGCTAGAACCTGTGCTTTTAGAAGATGCCCCAGGACATTTCAGTGGAGTGAGGGTGGACTATTCAATAATGGTGTTAGGACAACTGACTAGCTATATTGAAAAGACACTAAGCTTTATCTCTACCTCACTCCTGACACAAAAATAAATGCCAGATGGAGCCAAGATAGAAATGGAAAAGAAGGGAGGGAGGGAAGGATGGAAGGAGGAACAGAGTGGTGGAGGGACAGAGAGAGGGAAGAAAAAAATAAATCATAAAGGGACTAGAAGAAAAGTGGGCGACATTCTAAAAAATAATCTTGGACACGAAACCTAAAAGTCATAAAAAGAAAGATTGATGATGCATTTGACCACATAGAAACAAAATTTTTCTGTTCAGCAAAGTTGAAGACTAATAATAAATAGAGAAATATTTGCAGTTCATATAGAAAGGATTAATATCCCCAGTATCAAAAGTTTGTATAAACATATAAATACATAATTCATTAGAAACATATGCAAAAGATACGAAAAATAATTCCCTGAATGAAATAATTGTTTGATAAGCTTATGCACGTTCTAAGCCTTGTTCTAGAGAACAAGAAATACAGATTTAAAAAATAATAAGGTATCTCTGTGGTAAACAGGCTAATGATTACCAAAGATGTCCACATCCTAATCCCTGGAACCTGTGAATTTGTTGCCTTTCATGACAGAAGGAACTTTGTAGAGGAGATTAAATCAAGGATGTGGAGGTGGGGAGATTATTTGAGATTATCCAGGTGGGGCCAACATAATCACAAGAGCCCTTATAGGTGAAAGAGAGGCAGAGCAGTCAGTGTTGGAGTGAGTCGATGTGAGAAAGATATGGCCAGCCACTGCTGGCTTTGAAGGTGGCAGGGACCAGGAGCCAAGGAGAGCAGGCGACCTCTAGCAGGTGGACAAAACAAGAAAATGTTGAGGATCACACAACAGAGCTGTGCCAGGGGCTTCCTGCTACAGGTAACTGAGTTCCATGCAGGCAGAGTGACTCCAGGCCTCTCCCGCTGCCCTTGCTGGAGGAGACACACAGAGCCTGAGAAACAGGGTAGCCAACTATGGTGAGGAGTCCAGGTGTTCTGCCCCCTGGTTCTCTTCAGGTGCCCTACCTGCCATCCTACCTGCAGCCCAGATCTGTCTTCTCCTGAGGAGCTCCCAGGGAAGCTGAATCAGAGTTAGGCAGTCCCTGCCATTCAGGGGAAATGGCCTCAAACAGAGAATGAATTGGAGGACTCAGGCATTTTCTTCCATTTGGCCTGAACACCTCCTAGCTGGCTCTCCATGGGCACGTCATGCCTCTCTTCTGGGCCTCAGTATCCTCCCAGAAGCAAATTAAGATGATGGGTACAAAGTGCTGTGAGTCTGAGGACAGGATATTCTCATGCAATTCATCCATTTGGCTGTAATGGGGGCCAGGATTCAGGCCCCTCTGAGAGCTCTCCTGCCCTGGGCCTCACTGACCAGTCATCATTTCACAGGAAGCCAGTGACCAAGAGGTACACTGGAGGCTCCAAAATCTCCAGCCTCAGTAGGAGAACCATCTAGTACAGCTTTCATGGAGGCAGCGGGATGGACCAGCCCATCTGGGAAAGCTGTGTGCCAAGATTGCAATGACTTAATCCATGAGTATCTTCAGTTCTAGCTTGAGCCCTGGGTTGGTGTGAAACATTCAATCTGAAAAGTGTCCCAGAAAGTCAGGTCCATAAGACCTGTCACCACCTGATCACCTGCCTATGCTTTTGTCCCCACTGCTGTTACCACGTGGCCCTGCCCAGCTTGGGAACCAATCCCTGTCTTGTCTGGGGGACTTAGAAAGGCTATACCACTAGCTGAGTGGTTCAGCATTGTGTTGGCTTCTTTGGAGGCCCTGCTTTGACCTACAGATTCAACATCTGCTCTCATTTTTCGAGCACCAGCTGTGTACCAGACACAGGCATACCTTGAAGATGTTGTGGGTTTGGTTCCAGACCACTGCAGTAAAGCGAGTCACACAAATGTACTGGTTTCCTAGTGCATATAAAAGTTATGTGTACACTATACTTGTAGTCTACTAAGTACACAATAGCATTATGTCTAAAAAAAGCAATCTATATACCTTAATTAAAAAATACTTTATTGCTAAAACATGCTAACCCTCTTCTGAGCCTTCAGTGAGTCATAATCTTTTTGCTGGTGGAGGGTCTTGACTCAGTGCTGATGGCTGCTGACTGATCAGGATGGTGATTGCTGAAGCCTGGGGCAGCTGTGGCAGTTTATTAAAATAAGACAACAGTGCAGTTTGCCGCATTTAATTGACTGCTTCCTTTCACGAACAGTTTCTCTGTAGCATGCAATGCCGTTTGGTAGCAATTTACCCTCAGTAGAACTTATTTCAAACTTGGAGTCAATCCTCTCAGACCCTGCTGCTGCTTTATCAACTAAGTTTATGTAATATTCTAAATCTTTTGTCATTGTTTCACAAAATCTTCACTAAGAGTAGATTCCATCTCAAGAAACCACTTTCTTTACTGATCCCTAGGAAGCAACTCCTCATCTGTTAAAATTTTATCATGAGATTGCAGGAATTCAGTCACATCTTCAGGCTTCACTTTTAATTCTCTGGCTATTTCTACCACATCTGCAGTTACTTCCTCCACTAACGTCTTAAACCTCTCTAAGCCATCCATGAGGGTTGGAATCAACTTCTTCCAAACTCCTATTAACGTTGATACTTCGACCTCTTCCCATGATGTCATACATGTTCTTAATGGTATTTTAATGGTGAATCCTTTCCAGAAGGTTTTCAATTTACTTTGCCCAGATCCATCAGAGGAATCACTGTCTATGGCAGCAATAGCCTTATGAGATATATTTCTTAAACAATAAGACTTGAAAGTTGAAATTACTCCTTGACCTATGGACTGGAGAATGGATGCTGTGTTACTGGCATGAAAACAACATTAATCTTGAACATCTCCATCAGAGCTCTTGGGTGACCAGGTGTGTTGTCAATGAGCAGTAATAGTTTGGAAGGAATCTTTTTTTCTGAGCAGTAGATCTCAACACTTGGCTTAAAATATTCAGTAAACCATGTTGTAAACAGATGTGCTGTCGTCTAGGCTTTGTTGTTCCATTTATAGAGCCCAGGCAGAGTAAGATTCAGCATAATCCTTAAGAACCCTGGGATTTTTCAGAATGGGTAAATGAGCATTGGCTTCAACTTGAAGTCACCAGCTGCACTGACCCCTAACAAGAAAGTCACCCTGTCCTTTGAAGCTTTGCAGCCACGCACTGACTTCTCCTCTTTACCTATGAAAGTCCTAGGTGGCATCTTCTTCCAAATAAGGCTGTTTCATCTACATTGAAAATCTGTTGTTTAGTGTAGCCACCATAATGAATTATCTTAGCTAGATCTTCTGGATAACGTGCGGCAGCTTCTGCATCAGCATTCTCTGCTTCTTGATGTTATGGAGACAGCTTGTTTCCTTAGACCTCTGCTAACTTCAAAATTTTCTTCTGTAGCTTCCTCACCTCTCTCAGCCTTCATAGAATTGAAGAGAGTTAGGGCCTTGCCTTGGATTAGGCTTCAGTTTAAGGGAACATTAAGGCTGGTTTGACCTTCTATCCAGACCACTCAAACTCTCTCCTTATCAGCAATAGGCTGTTTTGCTTTCTTATTCGTGTTTTCACTGGAGTAGCTCTTTTAATTTCCTTCAAGAACTTTTCCTTTGCAGTCACAGCTTGGCTAACTCTTTGGCACGAGAAGCCTAGCTTTTGACCTATCTCAGATTTCAACATTCCTTCCTCACTAAGTTTAATCGTGTCTACCTTTTGATTTAAAGTGAGAGACGTGTGACTATTCCTGTCAGTTGAACACTTAAGAGGCCATTGTAGGGCTATTAATTGGCCTAATTTCAACATTGTTGTTGTCTCAGGGAATAAGGAGGCCCCCAAAGAGGGAGAGAGACGGTGAATGGCCTGTTGGGACGGTCAGAAAGAACACACAGAACTTTTATCCATTAAGTCTGCCATCTTATACAGGCATGGAGCCACAAAACAATTGCAGTAGTAACATCAAAGATCATTGATCACAGATCATCATAACAAATATAATAATAATTTAAAAGTTTGAAATATTATGAGAACTACCGAAATGTGACACATAGACAGGAAGTGAGCAAATGGTGTTGGAAAAATGGCGCTGGTAGACTTGCTTGATGCAGGGTTGCCACAAACCTTCAAATTGTAAAAAACGCATCATCTGCAAAATGCAGTAAAGCGAAGCACAGTTAAATGAGTTATGCCTGTACTTACTATACGTGATAATCACATTGAATGCTCACAACAGTCTGAGGCCTAAAAGCAGCAGAGCCAGGATTGGCATTCAGGCCAGTGCTCTTTCCACAAGGCCAGGGCAACCCCTCAAACAGAAAGACTTCCCCTGATAACAGTGATGGCCATTATTTCTTGACTGTTTACTACATTCCAGGAGGTACTATACTAAGCGTTGCATATGAAATAACTCAATTTAAACCACATGTGGTACTTTTATTGTCCCCATTTTATAGGTAGGGAGACTGAGGCTTAGAGAAGTTCCCAAAATTTCCAGTTAGGAGGTGGAGAAGCCAGGGTTCAAACGCAAGCTGAGTTGCAAAGCTGCCTTTGGGGTCGCATGCTGTATTGCCATGTGTGTGGGCTTGGTGACTGGACACCTGCCCCCTCGCTAGAGCCCATCATGTCCTTTAGGCCTGGACCCCGGTCTGTGTTGCTGCATTTCCCTGTATCCCAATGTTCCCAGGCCTGGGCTCTGTCAAGCTTTTATTAGACTCCCCAGGACTATTATTGCACTGCAGCCACCTGTGTGAGTTAGTGTGTTTGTTTGACTGCTCTAAAAGGGACCGAGTAGATGTGGCTTAAGACGAGCTAGACGGTGTCGTTCTCTCATGGGGGCAGGTGGCTTTGCTTCACGCCGTCCCTTGAGGTCAGGTTCCCTTCCATGTGGTCAGATTTGGCTCACCACCACCACTACTTCCATGTTCCTTCCTGAGAAAATGAGGACATGGAGGGCAGACACCTTTCTTTCTGGCCATGACCTACAAGCTACATCTGTTGGCCAGAACTAGTTGCAAGCGAAGCTGGTAGATACAGTCCAACTGAGTGACCACAGGTCCAGCTGATACTCTGGGGCTTCAATTACAAAAACAAAGGGGAGCGGCTAGTGGGAGACATTTTTAGTCTCTGCCATGTTCCCCATTCCCAGCCAGAGCCCCACCATTGGCCTTGGCCACTCTGTGTCCAGACTTCCTTCGGTGACTCTGACAACCTCTTCCATTAGTCTCCAGACCCACATCTTCACACTCACCCTCTCTTGCCATGAGCTGAGCCCCCAGCCACTTTTACTTTTCTTTGCAGTAGAAGAATTCTGCCCCATCTTGTACACACACACACACACACACACACACACACACACACACACACACACACACACACAGTGTCACACACAGAGATTCTTAGAAGGGGAACTCATTTTGGTGTTGGTCCTTAAGTAAAAACACTTACTGTTTGCCTCCTATCCAGCCTGTGGCCTTCTGTGCTGGGTTTCAGCTTTTGAAAATAAGAGGAAGGCTTGCTTTCCTGGTGTTTTTAACATCAGTATGTTTTATTATTTACGGTCAGTAAAATTTTGACCAGATTTTGGCATATTGGGGTGCATGCATGCATGTATATGTGTAACTAAATTATAAGAACTTTATGCACCAAGTCTGGGGCAGATTGACCTAATAGCCCCTGGACATCAGGCTCCTGTCCCTGTCTTGCCTCAGTCTTCTCTAACTTGGCTGGTGACCCAAGCTCCCTAGTCTAGAGCCCATGAAGATTCAAGTTGGCCCCCTGCCAGGACTGGTGGAATTGACCACCTGACAGAATCCACCTCCCACCTCCCCTTTGGTAGAGCCCTCTGGGAATCCACTCTGGGCCATGGCCACGTTGTCCCTGCACCTTGGATACGAAAGTGGTTCCCAGTTTGGTTTCAGAGGTTCAGGCCCTCTTGCCTCGGCCCTGTTGGCTCCTCCCTCACTTCCCACTCCCCTGAGGCCTTTGTGACTCCAGCCCCAGCACCCTGCTCTCTTCCTTGTTGGGCTGTCCTAATAGCTAGACCTATGGAAGCTTCCAGAAGTGGGAGCCAAGTTGTCTGATATGCTAGCCAACTGGATCTTGAAACTCAGGTTCTCTTCATGGTTCTAAGCTGGCTTCTAAGCCAGAGCTCTGAAGGCTGTGGCCTCAGTGGCAGGCAATGTGGACCCCATAGCCATTCTGTCACCATCAGCAGAGGACATCCATCCTCCCTCTGTCCTGAGGCTCAGGCCTCTGTTGGCCCAGCTTCTGGGCCTGGTCAAGAAAACTCTCTGCCTCTGACTTCATGTCACTGGTGACTTTTACAGGTGTGCTCACCAGTTCTCTGCAGAGGCAGCTTTTTCTTCTGTTACTTCAAGTTTATATTAAAACTTTACACATACCTTCAGAAGCACAGAAGGTAGAAAAGAGCCATTTTCTTAGTGTCACTTGGTCCCAGTGATTGGAAACAGTCCTTCTAAAGGAATTAAAGAGTTAAGTAAACAAGTGATGATGCCAGTGTGAACTGTAATCCATTCCAAGGCTGAAGCCTTCTTAGCCCTCATAGGTTTGCCCCAGGTCTGCACCCAGTCCTGCTGCCCCGTCCCATTGCCTCTTGTGTCAAGGACCTCTGGCCTGTCATGAGGTGTGGAGCAGGGCAGCAGAGAGCACTGGCCCAGGAGCCCTAGGACCTGTGTGGCCTGAAATAATCATTGCCCCCTGCAGCTCAGGTGCCCTCTATGCAGAATGAAGTGGTGGGCCTTTCAGCTCTCGGCCCTCACTGACCCATTCCTTCTGGGTCGCCGATGGTGCTGACACGTCCTGGCTGCTCCTGCCCCAGAGGGTGCTGGCAGGAGGGCCCTCTTGGAAAGAGCACCGAGCCCGGCTCACTGGTGCAGCCTGGATGCTGACCCCAGGCATGTGGTGCTGGCCCAGTGAGTCACCTGATGACACAATAGTCACCTGTCTCCCTCATCACCCCACCCCTCCTACCTGGCCTGGGATTCTCCAAACCCCAGCCTCTGGGCACTTCCCCACCTGCCCCTGGAGAGCCTGTGGCTCGGTGAAGGGAGAACCACAGGACTCGACGATGTAGAGTCCTCCTTGGCCAACTGACCCTCACCAAGACTGATCATTCACCACCCAGTCATGTGGAGGGTCCCTTCTATCCACTGGAAGAAGCAAAGCTTACCACTAGCTAGTATTTTGGGGGTGCTTTGAGATCCTTGCATGAAAGGGTCACTAGAAATAGTAGGTAGAGTCAACCCTTTATTATCTGTACAGAGCACCCGAGGGCCTCCCCCTCCAGCCCCCCTACAGGTACAGCCAAGCCCGGGAGTCGCAGACCAGTCCGGACCACAGTTCTCCGTCTACACTGCAGATGCTGGCTGCCTCATCTGACTTTTCCATGACTCAGCACTTCTGCCCACATAAGCTTGGATAAATGAGGCCTGGGGGTCATGCCACCAGGATGGACTCCCCAACCTCAGTCTGCTCCCCATGTCTCCTTTCCAGCAGCCACAGTGAGGTTAGGACGTACGTTGAAAGGCCCCCTTGATTAAGCCTCTGGATGCCCACTGATGCTCATTGCCAGGGATACAGCCACGTCCTGTGGAGCCAAGCTGGCGCCTCCATAGAACAGGGAGCCACAGACTGCAGTGCCCATTGTGCCACACTGGTCCTAGGGGGCATTTATTCACCAAGGTGGAGATGAGCCCTGGCCAGAGGGTGGGAGGCGGAGGGTGGTCTCCCTCAGCTACCATCACTGTGCAATTTTTAGGGAAAATCACATCATCCTTCTAGGCCTCAGTCTCCTCATCTCTCAGGTGAGGGGATGAGACTAGGCAACCAGTCTCTAGGAATCCACAGGAGACCATGGTGTCATTTCAGTCCTCACAGCAAAGACCAAAAGTTTGTACCAGACCCCCAGAGATGGTACTTGTGCCTGGTTTGGGTCACAAGGTAAATATTGACTGTAAGGGTAACCATTGGTTCTGATTTGCCTGGGACAGCCCTGGTTTATTGCTGTTGCTCTTCCATAATTATTAGTTGGACCTCTTTCACTCTCAAAAGTGTCCTAGTTTGGATGATATCTTACATGGCCACCCTAGTGACAGTAATATGATGAAATGAGATTTCCCTGCTTTGGGAGGATGCTCTCTGCCTGAGTCAAAGGAGGGCTTTGACTGCTCAAAGAATAGCCTTGGAGGGATGTCATTTGAAGACATAGGTGATCTCATGCATCATTCACTGCCCCTGTCTGCAGTAGCACATGAAAATGTTCTTTTCAATCAATCCTCTGCTTCCTGCAAGGAACTTCTGTATTTCTTCCTCTCTGGATATAAAGACTCTGTAATGGACCGGATCTCTCAGACACTTAAGTGTATAGCTGAACTACAGAAGCACTGTAAGCCGTTATGATTGTTATACCAATATTTTTTCCATCCCACCAATCCTGACCTCCTGCCTTATTTACATTTTCCTTTGTTCTGATTTGTTATTCTTATTTACAACTTTCTTATATCTATTTATAGCTTGTCATTCTTTTAAAAATATTTATAAAATTTTGTTATAGTTACATTGAAGTCTCTATAGAACCAAGATGGAAAGAAACAAAAAAGGAATAAATTTATAGAGTATAATATTTAGTTAGTTATTGAACTACCTGCCCTTCCATGGCATGTTACTATGTCCGAGGTCCTGCCATTTGAGTGCAAATTACTTGAGTCTTTCAGACTTGTTAACTTTCTGAGCACTCTGTGAAAGTAGAAGGAAACTTTTCAACACTGCGTCAGCAAACACCCAATGAAAATAAAGGTGAGGTCATGAAGGGAGCCTAAGATCAGTATGCCAGGGGCAGAGCAAGCCTGCAGGAGAGGGGAGAAGGCTGCAGAGACACGGTCATCCCCCCAGACCCTCACCCAGGGGACAGACACCTGCAAGGTGACTGGGGAATAAAATCTGGCCGTGGGGAGCCTGAATTCAAGTGCTGGCCCTGCCTTTTAGGAACATAGAACCTTAGCAGGCCACCCTCCCTCTGCAGTCCTTAGTTTTGTCCACTGGAAAGTAAGGTGGCTGGCGAGACAAAGTTCACAGTGACTTCCAGCTTTGAAATTCTCACCATGCTTCTGGGGAGAATGGCTCTGCAATGCCCTTGGAGCCCAGGAAGCCTAGGCTGCCTGACTTTTGGCTGGCCCTCGCAGGGCACACACACTTGGGGCTCTGCTCTGATCAGCTTTGCCCCTCAGTTTGGCAAGGACCTCCATTCTGAACTACTTCCAGGGTATCCCTGGGGCACTGACTGGACATGGAAAGGTTGAATACCTGGAGGAAACTTCCAGAATGACCCTCCAGCTATTGTTTGGCAGATCTGGTGGTCACGGTGTGTTAGACTGTGAGCTCCCACAGGCTGGGGCAGTGGTTTTAGCTTTTCTATGAAACACTGGTTTGGGAGGTGGGTTAGCAAGGGTTAGCAAAGCCATGAATGATGCCCTTCCTGGACACCCTCAGAACCCAGGGCCAGAGAGAAATACCAACCCGAGAACAGTCCCCCTCTTAGAAAGCTCACCTCCAAATAACCCACTGGCCCCAACTCTTGCACCAGCCATGGGACCAGCCGGGGTTCATCCTACGACATCCACATCCATTTTCATGTTGGACCCAACCACAGCCCGAGATGCAGTTGAGGCAGGAATTGCTGTTATCCCATTTCATAGATGAGGCAACTGAGGCTTAGGGAGCTGAAACCCACTTGGAGTCACTCTCTGAGCAGAGACTGGAGCCCAAGCCTGTCATCGCTAAGTGCCCTAAGGTTCCCAGAGCCCACCCTGCCCCTGCTCCCAAGGCTCCACACAGCCACAGTCCTCAGAACCACAGTGGGCATCACTGGGAATGCAGACAAGGGAGGTACCAGCAGTGCTTCAATGCACAGTGCCTGGAGCTCTGGGTTCAGGTTGGGTCTCCCTGGTTAACCTGTAGGGATCTTACCAGGTCGGAGCTGCCCGAGCTGTGGATGAGTCGCAGTAACTCTCTCTTCTCTTCTCTTCTATTTCTGTGTGTATTTCTGTGTGTGTGCTCTTGTCAAGTAGAAGAGCGTGAATTCCCCTCCGCGGCCGTTCATCTCCAACACGGGACAAAAGGGGAGAAGAGGCGGGACGGAGCTGCCCGCGGCATCCAGCGTGGCTTCTCTCGTGTGGGGACCAGGGATGCCTGGGCCATGCACACAGCCGTCTCCAGCCGTCAACGGTTCACATAGCACACAGGGGACTTGTGGGGGGCCACTTGCCACTGCCAACTGAAACAATACAATGGCAACACTGACATCCTTCATGACGTTTCCACGACAGACATTCAGGCAGAAAGTGCTGGCGCGTTTTCTGTCTGCAAAGTAGAGGGCCATGCCTCACTGACGTGAATAGTTTGGGCCCTGATGACCTGCTCTGAGTCCACTTGCACCCAGTGACACTTGCAAAAAAACTCCCAAAACCATCTTGGGTTTGGCTTCCATAGCTCTCGACCAATGTGGCCCAAGCCAGACGCCTCCTTGGGACGCTTGGATTATTCGTAAATGCAGCCTGCCCCGACCTTCCCTGAATAGCATCTGAAGTCCCGTGGAGGTCATGGATCCTGAACAAAGTGTCAAGGGCACCAAGAAGGCTGAGGGAAGTCCCCGGAAGCGGCTGACCAAAGGAGAGGCCATTCAGACCAGTGTCTCATCCAGCGCCCCGTACCCAGGCAGCAGCACGGCTGCCACCCAAGAGGGCCCCTTCCAAGAGCTCCTAGCCCCACAGCCCTTCCCAGGCCCCTCATCGGTTCTTAGGGAAGGCTCTCAGGAGAAAACAGGCCAGCCGCAGACGCCCCCCAAGAGGTCCTCCATCGAAGCCTCGGTCCACATCTCGCAGATTCCGCAGCACCCTCTGACACCAGCATTCATGTCGCCCGGCAAACCCGAGCATCTCCTGGAGGGGTCCACGTGGCAGCTGGTTGACCCCATGAGACCCGGACCCTCAGGCTCTTTTGTGAGCCCTGGGCTCCATCCTCAGAGCCAGCTCCTCCCTTCCCATGCTTCCATCATTCCTCCCGAGGACCTGCCTGGCATCCCCAAAGTCTTCGTGCCCCGTCCCTCGCAGGTCTCCTTGAAGCCCACAGAAGAGGCACACAAGAAGGAGAGGAAACCACAGAAGCCGGGCAAGTACATATGCCAATACTGCAGCCGGCCCTGTGCCAAGCCCAGCGTGCTCCAGAAACACATCCGCTCGCACACGGGTGAGAGGCCCTACCCCTGTGGCCCCTGCGGCTTCTCCTTCAAGACCAAGAGTAACCTCTACAAGCACAGGAAGTCCCATGCCCACCGCATCAAAGCCGGCCTGGCCTCGGGAATGGGCGGAGAGATGTACCCCCCAGGGCTGGAGATGGAGAGGATCCCTGGGGAAGAGTTTGAGGAACCCACTGAGGGGGAAAGCACAGATTCGGAAGAGGAAACGGGCAGCTCGTCCACTCACCCTGCAGAGCTGTCCCCGAGGCCCAAGCACCCCCTCCTGTCCAGCGGTTTGTACAGCTCTGGGAGCCAGGGTTCCAGCCACGAACGCTGTTCCTTGTCCCAGTCCAGCTCAGCCCCGTCGCTCGAGGACCCTGCTCCCTTTGCAGAAGCCTCATCCGAACACCCCCTGAGCCATAAACCCGAAGACACCCACACGATAAAGCAGAAGCTGGCCCTCCGCTTGAGCGAGAGGAAGAAGGTGATCGACGAGCAGGCGTTCCTGAGCCCGGGCAGCAAAGGGAGCACCGAATCTGGGTATTTCTCCCGCTCCGAGAGCGCCGAGCAGCAGGTCAGCCCCCCAAACACCAACGCCAGGTCCTACGCCGAGATCATCTTCGGCAAGTGCGGGCGGATCGGGCAGCGGACCGCCATGCTGACGGCCACCTCCACCCAGCCCCTCCTGCCCCTGCCCACCGAAGACAAGCCCAGCCTGGTGCCTCTGTCTGTGCCTCGGACGCAGGTGATCGAGCACATCACCAAACTCATCACCATCAACGAGGCCGTGGTGGACACCAGCGAGATAGACAGCGTGAAGCCCAGGAGGAGCTCCCTGTCACGGCGGAGCAGCATGGAGTCGCCCAAATCCAGCCTCTACCGGGAGCCCCTGTCCTCCCACAGCGAGAAGACGAAGCCCGAACAATCACTGCTGAGCCTCCAGCACCCGCCCAGCACCACCCCCCCTGTGCCTCTGCTGAGAAGCCACTCAATGCCTTCTGCCACCTGCACCCTCAGTACCCCCCCACACACCTTCCGAGGCAGCTACTCCTTCGACGACCACGTCGCCGACTCGGAAGCCCTGAGCCGCAGCAGTCAACTGTTTACCTCCCACCCCCGGATGCTCAAGCGTCAGCCGGCCATCGAACTACCCTTGGGCGGGGAGTACAGTTCCGAGGAGGCGGGGCCGAGCAGCAAAGAGGCAGCCTCCAAACCCGCAGATGAACCGGAACCCAGGGAAAGCGACCTCACCAAAAAGACCAAGAAGGGTTTGAAAACGAAAGGGGTGATCTATGAATGTAACATATGTGGTGCTCGGTACAAGAAAAGGGACAACTACGAAGCGCATAAAAAGTACTACTGCTCGGAGCTTCAGATGGCAAAGCCCGTCACCGCAGGTGCTCACGCGTCTCCGGAAGCCGAAAAGAGCCAGGCGGAGCACGAGCCCTGGTCCCAGATGATGCATTACAAACTGGGGACTACCTTGGAGCTCACTCCACTGAGGAAGAGGAGGAAAGAGAAGAGCCTCGGGGACGAGGAGGAGCCGCCCACCTTTGAGTCCACAGAGAGTCAGTTCAGCAGCCCCGGGCCATCTGAGGCTGCTCGGAACCTTCCCTTGGAATCCACCAAGTCACCAGCAGAGCCGAGTAAGTCAGTGCCCTCCCTGGAGGGATCCGCCGGCTTCCAGCCAAGGACTCCCAAGCCAGGGTCCAGTTCAGAATCAGGGAAGGAGAGGAGAACCACGTCCAAAGAAATTTCTGTCATCCAGCACACCAGCTCCTTCGAGAAATCCGACTCTCTGGAGCAGCCCAGCGGCTTGGAGGGGGAAGACAGGTCTGCGGCCCCGTTCTCATCACCCCCACCCACCCCGCATGGACGCTCGGCTCACTCCCTGCAGCCCAGGTTGGTCCGTCAGCCCAACATTCAGGTTCCCGAGATCCTGGTGACCGAGGAGCCCAGCCGTCCAGACACAGAGCCGGAGCCGCCCCCTAAGGAGCCCGAGAAGACGGAGGAGTTCCAGTGGCCCCAGCGCAGCCAGACACTTGCCCAGCTCCCAGCAGAGAAGCTGCCACCCAAGAAGAAGAGACTGCGCCTGGCGGAAATGGCCCAGTCATCCGGGGAGTCCAGCTTCGAGTCCTCCATGCCTCTGTCTCGCAGCCCCAGCCAGGAGAGCAGTGTCTCTCTGAGCGGGTCCAGCCGCTCCGCCTCCTTCGAGAGGGACGACCATGGAAAAGCCGAGGCTGCCGGGCCCTCGTCTGACACACGCTCCAAACCCTTGGGCACCCACATGCTAACTGTCCCCAGCCACCACCCGCACACCCGCGAGATGCGGAGGTCAGCCTCGGAGCAGAGCCCCAATGTTTCCCACCCCACCCATATGACCGAGACACGCAGCAAATCCTTCGACTACGGCAGCTTGTCCTTGACAGGCCCTTCTGCACCAGCCCCAGCAGCTCCAGCGGCCCCAGCAGCCTCAGCAGCCCCAGCAGAGAGAAGAAAATGCTTTTTGGTGAGACAGGCCTCTCTGAGCAGGCCTCCCGAAACCGAGCCAGAGGCCACCCACAAGGGAAGACAGGAGAGTGAGGAACCAAAGCCCTCATCCAGTAAATCTTTGGCCAAAAGCCCATTGCCCTCGATTTCCTCTGCAGCCACCTCACACAGCGGGCACCCAGGAGGCAAGAGCCAGGTGCAGGACAGACACACACTGGGGGCCACTCCACCCTACACAGAAACACCGCAGGTGTTCCCCCACCCCATTGCTCAGCTCCCCTTGCAGGAGAAGCCGTACCTGCCCCCGCCCGTCTCCCTTTTCTCCTTCCAGCACCTCCTACAGCATGAGCCAGGGCAGTCTTCTGAGTTTTTCTCCACCCAGGCCATGTCCAGCCTGCTCTCCACACCGTACTCCATGCCCCCGCTTCCTCCCTCCTTATTTCAAGCCCCCCCACTTCCTCTGCAACCGACTGTTCTGCACCCAGGCCAACTCCACCTCCCTCAGCTCATGCCTCACCCAGCCAACATCCCCTTCCGGCAGCCCCCTTCGTTTCTCCCCATGCCTTACCCTGCCTCCTCAGCACTTTCTTCTGGGTTTTTCCTGCCTCTGCAATCCCAGTTCGCCCTTCAACTCCCTGGTGATGTGGAAAGCCATGTACCCCAGATCAAAACCAGCCTGGCCACACTGGCAACAGGAACCCCTGGCCTCTCCCCAAGCACAGAGTACAGCAGTGACATCCAGCTGCCCCCTGTGGCTCTCCCATCCAGCTGCTCAGCACCCACGTCAGCCCCTCCGCTGGCCCTGCCTGCCTGTCCAGACACCATGGTGTCTCTGGTTGTGCCTGTCCGCATCCAGACCAACATGCCGTCCTATGGGAGCGCCATGTACACCACTCTTTCCCAGATCCTGGTCACCCAGTCCCAGGGCAGCTCAGCAACTGTGGCTCTTCCCAAGTTTGATGAGCCCTCATGCAAGGGGACGACTGTGTGTGGGGCAGATGTGTACGAGGTTGGGCCCAGACCGGCTGGGGTAAGTGAAGAGCAAAGCAGAGGTTTCCCGACTCCATACCTGAGAGTGCCTGTGACATTACCTGAAAGAAAAGGCACTTCCCTGTCATCAGAGAGTGTCTTGAGCCTGGAGGGGAGTTCATCAACAGTGGGGGGAAGCAAACGTGTCCTTTCACCAGCTGGCAGCCTTGAACTTACCATGGAAACCCAGCAGCAAAAAAGAGTAAAGGAAGAGGAGGCTTCCAAGGCAGATGAAAAACTCGAGCTGGTGAAACCGTGCAGTGTGGTGCTTAGCAGCACCGAGGATAGCAGGAGACTGGAGAAATCCCACTTGGGCAGCCTGGGCCAGGGCAGGAGGGAAGTAGAAACACTGTCCAGCCTGTCCTCAGATCCATCCGACCCAAAGGAAATTCCCCCCCTTCCTCAGCCCTCATTGCCCCGTGTGACCACCCCGGGCTCAGAGGCTTTGAAGGAATATGCCCAGCCGTCTGGTAAACCTCACCGAAGAGGGTTGCTCCCACTGAGTGTAAAGAGAGAAGATTCCAAGGAACAACCTGACCTCCCTCCACTGGCACCTCTTAGCTCACAGCCTCTGTCAGAAACGTCCCCCAGGCCAGCCAAGTTGCAAGAAGGTACGGACTCAAAGAAGGTACTGCAGTTCCCCAGCCTCCACACGACCACTAATGTCAGTTGGTGCTATTTAAACTACATTAAGCCAAATCACATCCAGCATGCAGATAGGAGGTCCTCTGTTTACGCTGGTTGGTGCATAAGTTTGTACAACCCCAACCTTCCGGGGGTTTCCACTAAAGCTGCTTTGTCCCTCCTGAGGTCTAAGCAGAAGGTGAGCAAAGAGACATACACCATGGCCACAGCTCCACATCCTGAGACAGGAAGGCTTGTGCCATCCAGCTCCCGCAAGCCCCGCATGACAGAGGTGAGTTCAGCCTTGTTTTTCTTCTCCCCACTGATTTTAAAAGTCTTTGCTGAGCTTTTACAGCCACATTCTCCTCAAGTTCCATTTGCAAAATGAGAACCAACTGAGTGGGCAGATTTCCTCTCTATCAGCTGTGACTGACGTGACTGACCACCTTATTTAATGGGTTTCTTTGTCAGTGTCCCTCATATCACTGGACTAGATACGTTTCAATAAAGTGAGCTTTAAAGTGAACCACTTTCCCATTAGCTTCTATTGAAAAATCAGACACAATCTCAGCCAAAAGACAGTTGGGAAACTGCCGCTCCAACATACATTTCTCCCTTATCTGACTAGTCTTTTCCTATTCTCCACATCTACTATTTCTGTTCTCTGGTGCCACTTGAAATCTTCCCATTGTCAGAGAGTCTAGAATTTGACGCAAATGACTCCTGAAATATTCCTTCTTTCTTTTCTGTGAGTAGGAGAGCAAATAGAGCTTGACTGCAGTATCCCTCTTTACCAGTAGGTGGTAATGTCACAGCTTGACTCATCTATGCTGGTGGTAGCGCACAGCCCCGACTAAGGGCTCATGTTTACTCCTCCATTGCCTCTGACTTGAGGCTGCATCAGGAGGCATAAAATGAACTGATCCCTGCAAGTTCAGGAAGATTGACATTTGATAATTCCAAGTTTGCTTCAGACCAGTGACACCTCCATATCCTGACAAGGCCAACGTAAGGATTTAGGCCATGACGTGCTATGCTGACTTGATATTTGTGGAATAACAATTGGTCTTATTGGTTGAGTAGCCTCACTGTGCCAGGCATTGCTCTGTGCCCTTGAATCCAGTTGATGCTCATCTCCACCTATGAGGTAGCAGTATCATCTTCATTCTGTAGATGAGGGAACTGAGTGAGGGTCAGAGGGTGAGAGAGGTCCAGGTCACATGGCAAATACTTGGCAAACCCAGAATTTGAACCCAAACCTGTCTGACTCCAGAGAGTCTATTTTTCTTCTTTCAATTATTTGAGGAAAGAAAACCTTAAAAATGACTGCAAGTTTAGAGATGTTCATTAGTGTGTCTTCAGACCAGATTCTTTGACCAAATAAGTCCCCTAAATTCCTATCGTAGATAAATGAACAAAACTATGTTCGATAACTTCTCCTATATTTGTATCCTGCTCTTTTATTGAGTGACTTTTGTGCATTGAATTTGTCCTTAGCTCTACTGGATATTCTTCACCAAACTGTTTCCCAAATTTATTCTCTAAATATCCTTGTCAGTCTACAGACATCCTTAAATGAGGTTTCCACTTTCGCCATAAACATCATGACTGATTTTCTCTCCAGTGTCTCTTACTGGCTATAGCTACTCCCAAGATGCTGTTGTAATTATATTCACACTTACAACTTATAGTGCACTTACTATGTACCAGGTACTGTACTCAGTGTTACTTTTATCCTCACAACCACCTTGACAGGGTTCTATATCACTATATGATTGATAAAGAGACCAAAGCATGAAGAAGTCAGGTAACTTGCACAAGGCCCCCCACACAGTAAATATCCTGCATTCAAAACTAGATCTCACTCCAAAGTTCTTTTGGATGCTCAGGACAGCTCCTCTCTTTTAATGATTGAACACTGAAAGGTGGTTTAAGAAAAACAAAGAGTTAATTTGGCTTAACTGGGTTTGACAATCATTTGTTTAAAATGCTGCTTTCCTAAAATGAGCTGAACCGTGCCCACTTTTTCCTGGAATATTCCATTTGATTCACTGGCATGTTTCCTACCAGAAGCTCACCAGTCTGGTCCGTTAATGTAACTGCATGGCCCACTGATTGATGCCTTTCTATAATTAAACCTCTCTCTGGTCTCTGCTTACATATCTCCAGTGACTGGGCTCTCACAACCTCTTAGTACAACCCAACCATCTTGGGACAGTGCTTTAAGAAAGTTCCCTGTTATACTGAGCTGACATTTGTCATCCCATAGCTTCCATTCCCTGTTAGTAGCTCTGAAAAGGCCCTTTGGGCTATACCAGCATTTCAAAGCCTTCCTAGCCATCTTTGTGCAGGTCTAGGCCACCCAATCAGGCTTGAGTTTGGTCACATACATTTTTTTCAACTTTAAGCTCTGGAGAAACCCAAGCTTATACATGAGTTCACTTTGCAGCCACATTTCATCCCCCAGGTTTCTCCTTCCTTTTTTCTCTTTGGGGATCATTTTGACAACCACATGCACTATTGCAAGGAGATTAAGAGCAAGGGCTTCAGGGTCAAGTTGCCCGAATTTGAATCCCACTATCTCACTTGCTAACTGACCTTGGGCCAATTACTTAACCTCTCTGTGCCTTGGTTTCCTCATCTATAAGATAGAGACAATAATAATACTTGGCTCATAGGACTGTAGAGATAATTAAATGAGCTAAAATATGCAAAGTGTGTTTAAAACAGTGGTTGGCACATTGGCACTTGATCATCATTATCTGCAGTTATTCACATTATTATCATTAAAAGCTAAAGTGGATCCCTGGTCCCCTGGTCAATTCCAACAGTGTTTCCTAGTAGAGTGGCTCCTGCCACCAAAACTAGCCTCCTCTAGCTTGGCCCTGACATCACAGCTGGTCGTGAGACAGAAGTCACTCATCAGCCTGGGGGAGACCTCTTGGTCCTGGTCCTTCCATGGATGGCCCAGATGGCAGGCTGAGATGGAAGTGAAAACAGCATGTTCTGGAAATCCCTGGGTATTGCATAAAATCACCTGCCTTCTGCCAAAGCAGAAGTCCATAGCCTCACTTGGTTTCTACTCCCCATCTCCAATTCTGAAGAGATTTGGGGGGGGGGGGCGGTCACTGAATCATAGAAGTTGACCTTGGAATGAATCTCCAAGATAGTCTAATCCCCAGACTCTGAGGCCCCAGAGAGGTGAAGTAATTCACCCAAGGGTGGCTCGGCATGCAGTGGCCTGTGTGGTGCTAGAACTCAGATTCCCTGATTCCCAACCAGCTACCTTCCTGCTCAGCCCCAGCCCTTCCTTGTAGGGACAGGTGCAGTGACTCTGGCACAGGGACTTCTGTCCTTAGGTTGTCCCAGCACCGGGAGACAGGGTTGCTCCTCCTCTTGGCTATCAACAGTACAGTTCCTCGTGACCTTAATGACAGTGGCATGAAGTAGGATCAGAATCTCACTGCTGGCCCCAGCCCCCAGCCCAGCATTGCTGCTCCCTATTAAAGGGTGCACCCACCCCTGCCACCATCAGAGGATCTAGGGGACATGTTATCCAGCAAGCTCTCACCACCGAGGCCCATATCTCTTGAAGAGAACAGGTTCCCTGAGACGCACGCCCACCAGGCCCACGCCCATCAGTGGGCGGCACAGCTTCTCTGTGTCCGGCTCGGGGGCGGGGGGACTGGCGGGGGTGCTATTGGTCAGGGCCTTCAGGAGACCTGCGTTGTGCTCCCAGCAATGCCCTTAACTTGCTGTGTGCCCTTGACTTTCTCATCTATAAAAGAGAATTGGGCTGGTTAATCTCCAAAGGGGGAGCCTTCATTTATGTATTCAGCATTCCTCAAATGCCTTCTCTGAGGCTGGTGTGACCGAGGAGACCAAGATGAGGACCTGTCCCCAGAAGCCCCTAGACTAGTGTGAAAAAGAGAGCAAACACAGCTCTCATGGGAAGGCCTGGTCTTCCCCTGAAAAAGACCTGGTCAGAGTCCCAGTTCTGACTTCACCTCTCTGAGGATCCGTTTCCCTCCTTCTGTCAAGTGGCGCCAATAGCACCTCTTCACTGGGTAGAGGGAGGATGAAGTGTAGGTGTGCGATGCCATCAAAGGTATCATTCCATGACCACCCGTTAACCAGCCATGATTTTGTCGTTCCTGCGGTGGGCCAGGTTCGCCTCCCTTCGCTGGTTTCCCCGGAAGGCCAGAAAGAGATAGCTAGAGTGGAGAAGGAAGAGGAGAAGCGAGGGAAGCTGGAGGAGGATGCTCCTGCCTCCAAGAGAGGGGAGCCGGCGAGGATCAAAATCTTCGAAGGAGGGTAAGAATCACCTTTGGTTTGCAATGTCTGCTTCCGCGCAGTAAGAGCTCGTGCCCGCCCAAGGGCTGGGGGTGGTGTCATCTGCGTTCAGAGGTGGTGAGCATCTCAATGGGCAGGGCTGTGCCCACAGGAGCCCTGGGCCTCCGGCCTTCCAGGAGGTGCCATCTTTGTGGGACTCGCCGACCACCTCTGATAAGGAATGCGGGCTCCTTGGTTGGGGGTGGGATATGCCAGGTATGTGCTGGGGACTGGAGCCGCCTGGGTCTTCCCCCAGCCCCTCTTTCCTCACATGCTGGCTGGGTTCCTAGACCCCCACATTGGGATTGATAGTGATTCTCCCAGGTCCTGTCCGGACTGCTGTTAACCTTGGTGTATGTTCCCCCAAAGTCACCTCTGTCCTGCCTAAGCAGCCACCATGGCAGGCCTGGTGTCCCACAGGGGGACTCGGGCTCTGCTGACAAGGCTGTTTACAGGGCTGATAGCGCACTGCACATACCAGCTGTGTACACCGGTCTCTGTTCTGACTGGCCGGAGTCCAGGACTCATTGGTTGGTAAATATTTAGAATAATACCCCTGGTTTTTCACCGTTGGTGCTTTGTCTTTGTAAACCTAATGATAGAAACATCTCAGAACTCTCAACTGTGGGGCTCCAGCAGGCTGCCTGGTTTCAGACCTGCTTTGTGGAAGTGTTGTGCAAGCTGTGTTCTTTGTGACCACGTGTGTGCTTCTTGGGACATGGGTGTCTGTACGCAGGTCCCGTGGTGTCTGTCTCAGGGTCCTGTGTCTGTGTCCCCAGTGTGATCAATGCAGCCCTTGTCCTACCCAGTCCTGAGGGATGAAAGCACGGAGGAAAACCTACCTCCCAAGGAGGATGGTCCCCATGAGCCCCAGCCAACACGGAATGTTATGGGACCTACGATCCTCTAGCACCTACAGGTGCCTAACTCACACGGTCAAAGTGGGAGGTGCTGGATTCCTCTGTAGCGCTGGGAGAGCAGACACTACCCAGCTCCCCAAGGCCACCAGTGGGCATCCTCCGGTGGCACTGACCAGCAGGGGCTCTCAGGAGAAGGCGTGTTTGGAAACTGAACTTGGGGGTTTGGGTTGTCATAGCGACAAGGAGGGGGTCAAGGAGGGCAGACATCCTGCAGTGGCAGGGACAGTCCCCCGGGGGGAGAAATATCCTTTTCAGAGTTCCAGTAACTGCTCCACTGGGAAACACTAGACCAGAGGTTTTTCGAAATATCTGCCCTCTTTCCATCTGGGGACTGACGGGTATCCTCTTCTGCTACTTGGTTAGAGCGCCCCCGTGTGTCTCTGTGTTCTCACATCATTGGGGTCCTCCAAAGGCCACATAAGACTTCATCCTGGGATTGGTGCATCGGACCCAGCCTTCTCCCAGCAGTTTCAAGGACCATCTGTGGGGCCCCAGGGGGTGGCTGAGTGTTAGCGGCCATGAAGGAGGGGGTTTGCTTCTGCCCTGAGAGGCAACTGTCCCCAGACTGGAGATCTGGTTCCAGGCGGCTCCCTGCTGCCCTCATTCCCGCCCTGGGAAGAAGCCTGAGCCCCGAAAGGGCAGTTGGCAGGAGCCTCTCCCCACTGCAGTTAGTTCACAGCTTCAGCCACCGGAGTCTCTGCCACACGGTCTACCTTCAACTGAAAGGTGAAGGCCACACCTGAGTCCCCTTCTCCTCTTCCTACAGCCTAGGCAGGGGTCCTCACTGTAACCTACCCCCACCGTCCCACCCAGGTCATCATTTAATCCTACCTGCTCTGTTCAGAATCCCCCTGTCTTTCCAGGTTCAGCATCCCTGCCCTCGAGCAGCTCTCCCACTTACCTGTTCCACTCAGACAATCCCCTCACCTCTCCAGCTCTGCTTCCCATCTGTAAAAGGGGATAATTACATACTTTGTGGATTATCAGGGGATCCTGTTGCCGCCCTGTGTAAAGGCTGCAGTTCATGGTGCTGACAAACGGGCATCGGAGCATTTTTTCACTATTGTGTCCATTGCTTTTATCCCCTCCAGGATAATCTCACTCTGTCTGTCAGCTGTGAAGAACATCATCTTCACGCTCTCTACTTGTCACATCTAATTTGAGCACTTGGGGGGGGGGGTATGTAATGCCGTCAGTCAGGTCATCTTCTCCTGCAGCCCCGCTGTCCCATCTGGGCCCCCGCTGTACCTCCCACCCTCCCTTCTGGTGACCCCTCAACATTTACAGCTCTCTTGGGGCTGGTGTCACCCCCAGGAGCGTTTGCAAATGTGGGCATGAGAGTTTGGGTTGTCACAGAACTGGGGGCACCTCTGGCATTTCATGGACAGGGCTGGGTATGTGACCATCCTATCACCAACCACAGAACCACTTGTCCCACCCAAAATGCCAAGGGTGCCCCCACCCGGAAACACTGAATAGACCCTTCAGGCACACCCACCTGAGGTCACCAGGGCTTTGCCTTATGCCCATTTCTTCCTTCCTTCCTTCCTTCCTTCCTTCCTTCCTTCCTTCCTACCTTCCTCCCTCCCTGCCTCCCTCCCTCTCTCCCTCCCTTTTTTTCTTTCTTTCTTTTGTGTTTTTTTTTAACACAGCAAGTATTTGTACTTCACTCCAATACCTGTTTGACAAGGGTCTGCAATGGGGTTCTGTTCCTGGGAGTCACTCAGAGATCCAGGCCAGCCAAGGCTGAGAGGGTAAGATGGGACAGTGGTGCCTTGTGCACTGACTCTTCAGGCTTCCACCCAGAAGCTTCTGCTCCCATCTCATCTGCCAGAGCAAACTGCAGGCCTCACCCAGCTCCCTGAGAGTGGGGAAGCACAGCCCGGCCACGCACAGGGGAGGACCAGGGCTCTTTGGTAGATAGCACTGACTACCCCAGAGGATTTACCATGCATCTGCAACTTGTTGTTTCTACCCAGTGATGTTCTGAGATGTCGTCAGGTTGATCCATATAGATCTAATTCATGGCCATGAGTCAAGAGACCAGACAGCAAGAGTAGATGCTGGATGAGTCCAACAGGCAGGAGTCTTCTCATCACTAGTCTCCTTACTATTCTTCCAACCCAGCAGTTGATCAATCACCCAATCCATCCAGGAGGAGATATTTATTCAGTGCCTTATGGGTGCTCTGTGCCAGAAGATGCCCAGAGCCAAGGGGGTAAACTGTGGTTCTCCTCTCAAGGAGCTTGGTTCCGGTGCAGCACAAGGCCCAGTGCTGAGATGTGAGGCCCCCAATATTGAGATGCTCACAGCAGGCAAGGACTCCCAAGGCTGGAGTAGCCAGAGATGGCTTCCTGGAGGGGGAGGGCTAGGCCTGGAGGGTGCATGAGACTGGGACAGGCAGAGAGGAAAGGTGGGTCGGTCGGCAGTCTGGGTATAATGGTGACTCACGCACCTGGTCAGTCGGACTGGTTTCTTCTGGCTTTGAGTGGTCTCCCTGGTCGCCGTCATTTACCTCCTTGGCTTCAAACCTCACTGTGCCAAGGACACTAAATCTGAGTCTACAGCTAGGACCTCACTCCTGAACTATAGACCATTGCTTCTGATGCCTCACAGGCACCTCTGCCTGGGAGACTAGCATGAGTTGGACCAAGCCCTCCAATTGCCACCAACGACATCTCTTCCACATCCAGAGCCCAGATGATGTGCCCAGCCCTTCACACTCAAGACCTTAGTGTCATCTTGGACACCTTCTTCTCCCCCAACCCCCCCCCTTCCAATTAGTCCCCAGAGTCTGGTGTCCACACCAAGTGGTCCATGACTCAAAGGTGGTCTCGGTGCACTGCCTGTACCACGGCTCTTACCCCCTCTCTCCAGGCCCCCATGTTGGTGCTATTGGGTGTCCTTGATCATGGTTCTGCCTGTGTCACACCTCTGCTCCAGAGCCTTCTGTGGCCACCTTACCTGCCGGATCCAGTTGAAACTCAGGCTGGTCTTCCCGGCCCCACAGTCTCACCAACCCCATTTGTGCTTCACCTTCTGTGCCTGCTGGGCTCTGCCCATTGCCAAATCCTAGCCACCTCCAAAGGGCAGTACTCAGCCCTCTCCTCTAACTAACCTCTCAGATCCCTCCATACTCCCTAGTTCTCTGTGTTACTTCTGGAATAACAGTGGTACTGAAATCCATTCCTATCTCCCCTGCAAGTCCCCTCTTGGCTTGGGTCCTAGGGCCATGCTTTGTCCACGCTATGCATCCGTTCCTATTTACCGCGTTGATTTCCGGCACACAGCCCCCGCCCGGCATTCCCCATCCCTTCCACGCCCGGACACAGTCTGCATCTTCCAGGCAGCCTCCGGGAGTGCCCATCAAGAGCATGTTGGCTTTCTCACCCAGCATCCCTGCGTTTGCCTCGGTTGTTTTAGAAGGGCTCCTTTGTTACGAGCATGTTGACTTTATACCTACAAAGTTATACGGTTCATTGAGGGTAATGCCTGTGTTGTCCTAACTCAAGTTCACTTGTTGCAAGGAAAGCTGAGAGCTCAGCCCAAAGGGCTGGTGTGGAAGAAGAGGCTAGAATTGATAGGAACTACCTGGATGCCAAAAGTGGTCATCCAGGCCCAGCTGGGGGGGTGGCGGGGGAGGGGTCAGTGCTTAGGCCTGAAGGGAATGATGAGATCAGAGGGTGAAACCATGGAGGTCAGGCCCAGCTGGGGTGGGGAGTCCTCAGAAAGGTGGCTGTTGTCAAGGGGCAAGGGGTGGGCTGGGTTTAGAGGGGCAGCCCAGCCTCAGCTTGGAACTGGAATACAGGGCAGGGGACAGAAGCCCAGCTGTGGGCTGGGCCAGTGAGTGTGGATATGGTGACTCACAGGCATGGGGCTGTCCGGGGCTGCCTCCCAAGCCCTTCAGGCCTTCAGCAGAAGGCATCCATGCCAGACCCTGCCACCGCCAATGGCAGGACTCAGCCATTGAGGGAGGACCATCTGTGCTCCTGTCCAAGGGCAATGACTCCCATCTCTTCCCAGCTCCCAATACAACCCTCCAGCCGCTGCCTCTCTCCTAGCCCATTCAGTTCAGTACATCCAAACTTCAAGTTTCCCACCTTAAAAATATTCCTTTGACTAAAGGGCTTATCCGCCAGATTTTTCTGTTTTCCTCAAAAGGAAAACTCCGGAAAACGATGACTATACTTGCTCATGTCTCATCTTTCCTCCCATCCTCTCTCAGACTCATGCCAGTGGGGCGCTGGACTCATCACATCTCAAAAGCTGCACTTATCAAGGTCAACCAGTGACCTCCAACGCTGAAGAATTCCGTGGTCAGTTCTCATTTCTCTTCTTTCCTGACCTGCTGGCAGCATTTGACACAGGTGACCCCTCCACCCTCCTCGAAACATTTTGTCCCCTGGTTTCCAGGTGGCCATCTTTCTTGACCCTCCTCTTCTTTGCCAGCAGCACTTTCTCGTCATCTTTGGTGATTTCCCACCATCTCCTGATCTCTAAACATGAGGGCCCCCAGGGCTCAGCCCCTGGGCTTCCCTTTTTCTCTGTGTAAACTCACTCCCAAGGTGGCTCTGTGTACCATCTATAGGCTGATGACTCCCAGACTCGCATTTCCCGCCGGACTTCTCCCCAGAGCTCCGTGTCAGGTCTCAGCCATCTGTATGATGGTCACCTGGGCGTCCAATGAACTCCTCCTTAGAACACAGCACAGCAGGTGCTGAAGAACCACTCTGACTCCTGGGGCTCTTGGTATATTTGTTAAAGAAATTATTTTGAAAGTTTGCTTAATTTGGTACAGTTCCACTTGAAGGAGTTATATTTTTAACAGGTGTGCTTTTCTATCTCATGTATTTTCATTTCTAATAGCTGCATTTATTTTTATTGAGGCCTAAGAGTTTATGCAGTATATCCACATGTTGTTTATTGTGTACCTATATTTTTAAAAGCAAGCACGCGTGCGCACACATATGTGTGTGTGTGTATTTATGAAATAGTAGCTTGGAAAGAATAGTTTTAATTTTAAAAAATTTAAAGTTTGTTTGCTAATAATTTTTCACAAACCCATTTCTTCTTGGACTTTGAAACCTAAAAGTGCAGCGTATTTTCTATCCTAAATTTCTAAATTTCTACTCTGTGTAGCCCCACCTTACTGCGAACTCCAGATTAAGGATGTTGTTGAATTATGCCTTTGGGAATATTTGTTACCTCTGTATATTTATTGGGGAACAAATTGATTAAACTATGAATTAAATACATAATAATAAGTTGGAGGTTTTTGGATAGGTGTAAAGAGTAAACTCCGCAGGTAAACCACTCTAAAAATCCAAACTGGAACGAAAAAAGCTTGCTACCGAAGTGTTCATAACGTAAAGGTTGTGAAATGTAAACATAGGCAGAGAAACTTGGTGCATTTGCTCATTCACTGAATGTCTTTTTGAAAGTTTTTTGAGTGGCCAAAGAAAAAAAGATATACTTTGAAAGAAGGAAGCAAAATCACTTTTTCAAACTCTGCACAGGTAACTTCATTTTTCCTGTCTTCAGGCCTCAAACGGCTGTCTCACCTCCATTAACAAATCCTGTCAACTCACCCTGTGAAACCATATCCAGAATCTGCCCATTTTTCCCACCTCCTGCGTCAAACCACTACCAGGATTCATCTGGTTTGTCACAGTGTCCTGGTGTAATCTCCTGCTTCCACCCTTACCCACTACAGTGTATTCTTAACCCAGCAACCAGAATGATCCTGTTTAACATCAGCAGACCCTGTCACTCTCACTCTGCACCCTCCATAGCCCACAAGTGGCCTGCCCTAGGTCCTCCCTGACCTCTGCCTACCCCTCTACCCCTTGCTTCCTGTGCTCCAGCCGAGGATCTCTTTGTCAGACATGCTTCTGCCTCAGGGCCTTTGCACTTGCTGTGCCCGCTGCCTTGAACACTTTTTTAAAAAAATAAATTTATTTTATTTATTTATTTTTGGCTGCATTGGGTCTTCGTTGCTGCACATGGGCTTTCTCTAGTTGGGGCTAGTGGGGGCTACTCTTCGCCGCAGTGTGCAGGCTTCTCATTGTGGTGGCTTCTCTTGTTGTGGAGCACGGGCTCTAGGCACGTGGGCTTCAGTAGTTGTGCCATGTGGGCTCAGTAATTGTGGCTCGTGGGCTCTAGAGTGCAGGCTCAGTATCTGTGGCATACGGGCTTAGTTGCTCCGTGGCATGTGGGATCTTCCCGGACCAGGGCTCGAACCTGTGTCCCCCGCATTGGCAGGCGGATTCTTAACCACTGTGCCACCAGGGAAGCCTCTGCCTTGAACACTTTTTCCAGGGTCCCGCAGCTCCCTCACTTACTTCAGTCACACTTTGGTGAAGCCTTCCCAGGCCACCCTCCCACATGTACCCTCCTCTATCATTTCTTATCCCCCTTCCCTTCCCTGCTTTATTTTTCCCCAGAAAGTCGCCAATTTGTTTCTGTTTCCTCCACCAGAATGTACACTGTGAGAGGACAGGAATTGTGCTTTATTCATTGCTGTATCCCCAGTGCTGAAAATGATGCCTAGTAGTGCTAGAGAATGTTTATTAAATGAAGGAATCTCCCTTTAACTGAGACCTCAGGTGAGGGGCCGGATCCCTGAACTCAGCAGATATCAGAATCCGTGACAGGGTGGACGCTCTGGGTCTCAGGAAGGAGCAGGGCTGAACCAGGCCGAACAGGACCAACCCACCAACCTGAACCTGGAGTCATGCTTGGTCTGGGAAGGTGAAGTCAGGTGGCCTCGGCTATGGGGCAAGCACGTGGGGCTGGGAGCCAAGATCGTTTGCTTGCTGACCTGCCTTGCAAGTGTTACAGGTAAAAATGAAACATGATTCCAAAAAGGACCGGCTCATGGGCTGCCAGCTCCTAGGCCAGTGCCTGCTCTGAGCAGATCGCTTGTGTCTTGGGAGCCAGAGAGAAGTGGTCTTGGGCACCCAACGCTGGATAGAGGCTGCTGTCCTTCCTGGGTGAGTCCAGGCTGCCAGGGCCCTGTCTTCTTCCTGATCCAATGCCTTGGTTTCTCTTTAATTCTCAGACTTTTCCCTGGAAGTGTAGACATGCAGCTCTGAGTGTGACCCCAGTGAGCCGGGAGTGAATTGTCCAACCTCCATCACATGCGCCCACACTGTTTTTTTTCTCTTTCTGTTTTCCCCAAATCCTGTTGTTTCATCTCTCCTAGGGAATGTGACCTGAGCTTTGAGAAGGGGGTGGGGTAGGGAGGGTGGGATATTGCAGAGTCCAGGTGCGACATCCAGTGGCTCAGACCAGGGAGACCACACTGGAGATGGGGGTGGAGCTAGAGGACTTCTGGTGAATTGAATATGAAGGGTGAGGACGAGAAGCTTGGAATGAAGAATGACTGCCATGTTCCTGGCTCGAGTAACAGCTGGTTGGATGGTGCTACCATTTACCGAGATGGGCAGGGATGGGGAAGAGAGTAAGAATGGGCTCGGGGAAGGGGAGATCAAAGCTTGGTGGACATGCTCACTTTGAGATACCAGTCAGACATCCAAGTGTTCAGGGAGGCGTGTGGCAATTGGATATGTGAGCCTGGCCTTCAGAGGACAGGAAATACACATCTGGGACATGCGTTTGTCAATGCGTAGATGCTGTTTAGGAGGATGGAACTGGATGGGGCCACTTAGGGAGAGGGGAGGAGAAAAAAGAATAGGGCATCCAGGACTGAGCCGAAATATGCCAGCAGTCAGAGGGTGGGTAGATATGAAGCTGCAAGAGTCTGAGGAGAAGCCAGAGGAGTGGCGGAGACCTGGCAGAGTGAGAAGTCATGGAAGCCAAGGGAAGAGGGAGTTCAAGGTCATCTGTGCTGAGGGCCGCTTAGAGACCCAGGACAGAGAGGGCAGGCAAGTGTCCACGGGATGTGGCCACATGTGGGTCACTGATGGGACCTTGATGGGAGCTGTTTTGGGGGGTCCTGAAGGCAGCACATGTAAGTAAACCTGTCCCAAGAGGCTGGCTATGGAGAGAAGGAGGAGAAAACGAGGGGCTGAGGGGTGGGACCTGGGTGCGTGTGTACGAGGCTGAGAAGGTGGGTGTTTACACAGAGAGATCCTCAGTGTGCTAGTGCTGCTGGGGGTGTGGAGGTGGTAGGCACAGATGACAGTGCCAGGAGAGAAGGGGCCCAGCGCAGGGCAGAGTTCTAGAAGAGGTGCAAGGGGTGGGGCTAAGCTGATGAGAAGGGGGTGCTTCTCCTAGAGTAACGGGAGGCAAGACAAGATGCGGGTGCGCTGCAGGCAGACGGATGGTTTGGGGGGGGTAGTGGAGAGGGTTCTCTCAGCCCCCATCCAGACCTCTTCTTACTGTTCCTGGTCAGCTACATTCCCAGCAATAGATTTGTGAATGGCTGTTTTGAAAACAAAAGCAGGAAATATCTGTTCCTAGGAAGCCACTTAGATTCTTGGAAAAGTTATTCCTTTGTAAAGATGATCCTCCAAATAAATATCTCAGATTTTATATTGTCTAGTTAGGTTGACTCTCTGTACTGGCCTAGCATCTTTCTCCTGAGCACTCAAAAGACTTCCCAGGGAACACTGGCTCCAGGCATTAGAGAAAGCTGATTATGTCACTATGAAACCCAAGTCACCGACAGTGGGGGGAAAAAAAAAAAAAAGAAAGAAAAGAAAAGACATATTGATCACGGGGCAGACTGAGTGTCTGAGTATGCTGGGGCCAGAGTCCCCAGAGCCCTGAGGACGGTCAGGGAAGACCTAAATGCATCCTATTAAAATTTAAAGGAGAATCCATTTCTCAAGCAGACACTGCCTCTGGTTGCTGTAAGGAGTCTAAGGCAGCAAGGGGCTCAGCCTGAGGGTTTGGGGGTGCGGGAAGTGGAGTCCCCATGCCAGCAGGTGGTGGCACCTGGCGGCTACAGCGAGGACCAGGCATCTCCTGGGCCTGGACAGCATCTGCCTGAGTCCCAGCCTCCTTCCTGTCCTTGGGAATCAGCCTGGGCACCCAGGAGGAAGCTGGCTTCTCCCCTTCTGTAGACGAAGCAGCCTCTTAGCCAACAGTGGCATGTACTCTCTCTCTCTCTTTCAGTTTTTATTTTTATCAAAATTGCACAGAGTTGAAAAAGCCAAATACTTCTACAAATTTCGTTATGGAAAACAGCAGCACCCTTCTTTCCCACACATTTTCTGCCCGGCCCCCCACCCCCAGAAGCAATAACTTTCATCTCTTTTAGCTGACTATCTTGGTTGACCTCCATATCTCTAAATAATGTGCCTGGGTTGCTACTACAAGGCGCTTCAGCTTAGGTATTAGCTAGTGACTCAAGAGCCTTTCCTGGTCCACATATGCCCCTTCATCCCCCATCCTCTCATTAGACTGTACCATTTATGCTTCACAGCTATGTCACGTAATGAGCTGTAGTTACTTTGGCTTTCCTATATGGCTTTTATTTTCTCTAGGAATAAAAATTGTGTATGTGTGTGTTAATTTCATTAGTTTTCTATATATGTATTGCTAATTCAACCGCCCAATTCTCACCTCACCAACTCTCCCCTGCAGATGTTCAGATGCAGCGGGTCCTCTGTAAACTCATCTTGCTGACACAGTCCCTCCCTGAGGGGTCCAGCTGGCTCCTGGCCACACGGGCTGCTCCCTTTGCCTGGGGCACAGCTGCCATCCCAGGGCTGCCTTCACTCTCGCCCTGGAGATTCTCTTACCTATTTTGGATCTCCTCATCGACTTACATCTTCCTTTTCCCCGGTTTACTTCCTCATCATCACAGAGACCATCCTTCAGCATGGTCTTCTTGAGAAATGGCCCATGAGAGGTGAGCTTTTTGATATGTCACATGACTGAGAATACTGGAATAGTCAATTCCTCAGTTGATTGAAGTGTCAAATTCCAGGTTGAAAGAGTTTTGAGAGCATTGCTCCCTTGTCCTCAAGCTTCCAGGTTGCTCTCAAGAGTTCCAGATCCATTCTGATTTCTGCTCTGTCCTCTGCTAGTGTCTAAGGCTCTTCTCTTCCTCCTTAGAGCAGTGACATTTCACAGGCGTGAATCTCGGCGTGGGGTTGTTTTCATCGCTCAGCTACTCTTTTAATCTGGCAAGTCAGTGACTTCTGCTTTAGAAAATCTTCTTGAACGGTTTCCTTGATGATTTCCTCTTCTCCATTTTTCTCTCTCCTCTCTTTGGAACTCCTATTATTCAAGTGTTGGACCTCCTAGCTTGTTTTTTTTTTTTTTTTTTTTTTTTTTTTTGGCTGCGTTGGGTCTTTGTTGCTGTGCACGGGCTTTCTCTAGTTGAGGCAAGTGGGGGCTACTCTTCATTGCAGTGGGACTTCCTGGCTTGTTCCTCTAATTTTCACACCTCTCTGTCAGAATCCCCATCTCTTCGTATTTTTGCTCTACTTTCTGGGTACTTCTCTCCATTTTGTCTTCCAGCCACTCATGTTTTCATTTTTCAAGAGTGCTTTCTTTTCTCTGAACATTCCTTGTAATAATATCCTATTCGTATTTGGTTGATTTCAGTATCTTCTCTCTCAGAGGCTATTAACTTTAGTTGGTTTTGTTTTGTTTTTAGTGTTCTTTTCCACTTGGTTTGTTTCCCTCAGGTTCCCTTCATCCTTGTGTTTGTTTAGTCTCTTCTCTCAGGTGTCTGATAACCTCTGCTGTCTTCCCATGTTAAGAGTGGGAGGCTCAGAGACGGCTGGGCACCTGGATGTAAGAGTGAGGCTTCCCCGTGACTGCCCATCTGGGCTGTTCCACTGGGGAGGCTGCAGTGGCAGAGTCTTAGGTCGTTCTTCTTGGGTGAAGACTCCAGTCTCACACCTAAAGATGGCAGGGTTCATTTCCCATAGCCTGGGAGCCACAGAGAGGAAAAAGGTGGGAGGGGAAAGGGAGAGGAGTCTCAGCCTCCAGTGATGCATTCACCCCATCCCTTCATTTCTTTGTGATTCCCCTGCCCTGCCCTTACCTGGCCTGATGTCCCCCTCAAATGCCTTCCATCTCCCCCTTTGCAGAGAATAAACCTCCAGGCTTTCTCAGGGGTGGTCTCCTGGCTGCTGGAGTTGAGGAAGGGATGGGGTCTGACTGCTTCTAACAAGACTTTCCACTAGTCATCCTTATCTTGGTTCCCCCCTTCCCCACCTGCAGAGTCCTTGAGGGGCCCTGTGGTGTAAATTGGGTTGGTTCTCATATTCCCTGCTGTCAACTTAGATTCCATTGTCTTGAGTCTGCAAAGTCTTTTTCACCCATCCATCTCTTTCCAGCTTCCACAATTCTATTGTCAGTGTCCTCTCCTGCTCCTTTCTTCTTTGTGGGTTTATTATGCCGAGAGAGATAGAGAAAAGAAAGAAAAGAAAAGAAAAGAAAGAAAGAAAGAAAGAAAGAAAGAAAGAAAGAAAGAAAGAAAGAAAGAAAGAAAGAAAGAAAGAAAGAAAGAAAGAAAGAAAGAAAGAAAGAAAGAAAGAAAGAAAGGAGAAAGGAAGGAAGGGAAGAAAGAAAAGAAAGAAAGAAAAGAAAGAAAGAAAGGAAGAAAGGAAGGAGGGAAGAAAGAAAGACGAAAGGAAGGAAGGGAAGAAAGAAAGAAGAAAAGGAAGGAAGGGAAGAAAGAAAAGAAAGAAAAAGAAAGAAAGAAAGAAAGAAAGAAAGAAGAAAGGAAGGAAGGAAGGGAAGAAAGAAAAGAAAAAAGAAGGAAAGAAAGAAAGAAAGAAAAGAAAGAAGGAAAGGGAAGGGAAGGGAGACGAAAGGGAAATAAAGAATGTTTCCCCACCATCTTCAATAACAGACTCCTAGTAGGTTGTTTTTAAATACGCTTTAGGCACAGAACTCATTCTTCCAAAGAAGTCTTCAGGGAAGGTCACCCTCTCAACCTCCCCCACAGGTTCCTGGGGCCCCTGTGGCACCTTCCTGAACTTGTAGGACTCAGAGGAGCGCAGGGGAAAGGGCCAGTGTTGTAGGAAGTCTGGAAGGTCCTTGGGCATTGGCCTGAGACAGAACCAGATTCTAGGCCCACCTCCAGCAATTGCTGGCCAGTCTCTAAAGTAGGACAGTGGTATCTACTTTACAGGCTCCGGGCTGTTTTCCCTGGCCTGGTGTAGAGGAAGAGCTCAGCAAAGAGACCACTTCCTTCCTTGCTTCCTTTCGTCACTGTCTTTACTTCCTTCCAGCTTCCTTTCCCCCCCTTCCCTCCGCCAGCATGATTGTGATCTTCCCCAGGCTCAGGTGGTCTTTCTTCCCAGTCAGTAGAAAGCCACTGAAGGTGTAAGCCAGGCTATGTCTCTGATGGCTGTGTGTGGACAGCACATTAGGAGGGCAAGAGTTGGAGTTTGATCTATGGACAATAAAAATGAAATCAAAAAAGAAAAATGAGGGCCTCACTGGTGGCACGGTGGTTGAGAGTCCGCCTGCCAATGCAGGGGATGCGGGTTTGTGCCCCGGTCCGGGAAGATCCCACGTGCCGTGGAGCAGCTGGACCCGTGAGCCATGGCCGCTGATCCTGTGCGTCCAGAGCCTGTGCTCTGCAACGGGAGAGGCCACAACAGTGAGAGACCCGCGTACCGCGAAAAAAAAAAAAGAAAGAAAAATGACACATGGGTTGGGCAGATGGAGAGTCTGACATGAGGGTCCACCTGAATTTTATTAGCTGCAAATCACAGGAAACTACCTTTTCCATTTTGGGGTGTTGTTTGAAATGAGGCCTCACATGGAGGGAGGTAAGTGGGGTGAGTCCTGGAGCTGGAGACTTTGGGCAAATCATGTTTCCTGTCTGGATTGCAGTCTCTCCATTGGTAATTGGAGGATGTGGGAAAGGGCTTGGGTCTTGGAGTCCAGGGCTGGGGACTGTGTCCTGACTCTGCCTTTACTAGAGCTGAGGCCTTGGGCAGGCCTGTGCTCCTTGTAAACCCAGGTTTCTCATCTGTAGCATGAATGATGGCCATGTGGCTTGGGTGAACCATCTCTGGCTCTTGTGATGTGCTGTGTCGGATCTTTGCAGCTCTTGTCAGTCGATGAGCCATTTCAGCTCTGCACTCAATACTTGAGGAAGATGTTGCTTAGAGGCAGCTTACAGGGAAAGGTCTGGGCGAGGGGTCTGTGCGGGCTGGTTGCAAGCCCTTGTCTCTGTCTCAGAGAAGCTGCCTTTTCTAAAGGTCGGAGAATCTAAGCCAAGCTCATCTGCAGGTACCCCTTCCTGGGCAGGAGACCTTGACAGTGTGCCCTGGCCTGAGATAAGACATCTGTTGGGAAGAATTTCCTCTTGGAGCCCAGAGCTGGGTGTTGGGTATTGCTTGCCTGGACACACACAGGTGAGGAGATGAAGGGAGCAAAAGACATACCAAATCTCCGGAACCCTCTAGAAAAATGAGAAGCTTAAAAAAATGAGAAGAGAGTTGGTCTGGAGTCTCTTGGTCTCTTGGAGGAGGGGTCCCTGCTGTGGTCTGCCCCCCAAGCATCAGCTGCACCTTACTGCCCAAGGGGTGAAGGCCCAGTCCCAGGAGACACTGATACCCTCCAGCGGCCACATCCCACCTGCGCCTGCACACCTAGGTGCCTTCAATCATGCTCTTTGGTGCCTCTCTGGAGGTGGAGATACCTCTCGGTGCTGTTGTGAATGTTAAATAGAATCAGACACGTGGATCAGCTGTCCAGGGGTCTGGCCCTCTCCATCCCACCGCCCTGCCAATCAGAGGGGATGAGTGGCATCCTTCACTCCCGCCCTCTGAGCAGAGCTCATATCTCAGTTCAGCAGCAGAACATGGTGACAAATGCACGGCTTTGGCATCAGCCAGACCTGGGTTCAAATCCTGGCTGTGCTACTGATTAGAAAGTCACTTAACCTCTCTATGGCTCAGGTTTCTCATCTGAAAAGTGGGAATAATAATAGTAACCTATTGATCAAAGTTGTTGAGAAGTAAAGGAAACAAAGATGTTGGTGTATAAGGTACCCGGCACAGTGTCTTTTTCTGCCATGAATGATCAATATTTTCTTACATGATTTGCCTCTTCAAGTAAGGGGTCAACTAATGTCTCCCCCTCTGCAAGCACATTGTGGCAGAGTGTAAACACTGAAGCCAAACCACCCGCATGGGAATCCTGGCTCTATCACGGTGACCGGCTGATCTTAAGTGAGTTATGTAATTGCTCTGTGCCTCAGTTTCCTCATCTGTAGGATGGAGATGATAATAGTAATTACATCTCAAAGAGTTCATATGAGGCTCAACTCATGTAAAGAATTTACAGTCCATGATAAATAATAAGCACTTAATAAAAGTCCACTGTTATCATTATTATGAAAGCATCCCTAGAAATAATTCCTCACCTTGCCAATGAGGAAACCATGGCCCAGGGAGGCGGTAACACAGCATAGGAATGATAGAAGCCAGCCTCTTGGCCTTCACTCAAAACACACCAACAGGAGGAAGGAAGGAAGGCTGTGTGGTGAGTGTGTATGAGGGTACAGGACCTGTGCCATCTCACCGTGACTGTGGTGATGGCAGGGAGGTGGCGTTGTGGTGAATCAAGCTAGGATTCTGAAGCACTTTCAGCTCCCGTGTAAAGAGACGTTCAACTCCAGAGGATTCCTTGGGTTCAAGAGATAACGGGGTGGCCTGGTTGGGGAGCCAAAGCCAAGCAGGTTAAGGAGGGCCTCCCCTTAGGGGAGGACCCTGCACGGGGAGTTAGAGCCTGACCAGGCAGGGAGACCTGGCATGGCCTTGGATGGAAGCAACATACCCTGGAGAATTCAGGGGTGATGCTTCATGGGGTTGGCAATTTACGCTTAAACAGTTCAGGAAAAGAATTTTTTTTAAACTATACTTTCAACTTTTCTGTATGTTTGTGATTGTTTCAAAATAAAAACTTAAAATAAAAAAGAGAGAGAACCAGTTTGGCTCAGAAGAAAGGAGACCAGGAGAGCCAGGAATTGAGGAGTTTAAAAGAGCAGAGGCTGCCAGGGGCCGCCGGGCAGATCTCTGAACAAGTGGAGTCAGCCAGGGCCAAGAGAGGAAGCTAAAGGCATCAGACCAAGGAAGGAGCAGGGCCTGAACTCCAAGCAGAATTTTGGATCTGTGCTGTGGTCAGGCGTCGTCTGTCACCATGGGTGGCTTGCAGGCCAAAGAAGGACATCCCAGCTGGCGGGAGAGTTTGGGTCCCCAGGAGAGTGTGTCCCAGGGCACAGCAGCCAGCAGAAGGCAGATTGGGCTGGAGCCCGGGCAGCAGGGGGCTGCTGGGCAGGTAGGCTCCCAGGAACATAGTGGCAGCAGACAGGGTGGACACAGGAGCCAAAGTGAACCTAAGGCAGCCAGGGAGAAGCCAGGCTATGAGCAAGGTCTTATAACCCGCTGGCAAGTGTGGCTGGCAGACTGGGGCCAGGAGGCCGCCAGCCAGGGGCCAGGCTGGGCTTCTGGGGACTGAAGCCAGGAGCAGGCAGGGCACCTTCCCAGAGAAGACGGCAAGGAGTGGAGGCAGCCGGTGGGCCCGAGGGCAAGGAGGCTTGTCCGCAGGCTGTGCTCTTCAGCCCGGGGGCCGGACCTTTAGGGACCAGGGAGGAAAGTGTGCTCGTCCAGGGTGGCCAGGTTGGATGCAGTCTGATTCAGGAGGAAGGGGAGCCATCCCCTAGTAAAGAGGAGGAGAGCAGTTGCCGTAGACTTTCAAAGCGTCAGCAGATCTAGCAACTGGGCTGCCTCAAATCCGTCTCTCAGAAGTTTCTGGGACTGCTTAGCTCGGGAGCTCAGGTCCAGACTCTACAAACCATGATTTTCCTGAGCTTTGTAACCTCCTAGTGGCTGCCCTCTGGCAGCTCTGGTTTCACCGTCAAGCGGTAAACCCTTCCCGTGAGGAGGGCAGCTGGGGACTTGTGTCCCCCTCCTTCATGGTCAGGGGTGAGGAGGGAGGAGCCCGTGGGGCAGAGTAGAGGTGGGGACTTGAATGGGTCTGGACCAGGGGAACAAAGTGTCCCCAGGGAGCCAGCCACAGGCTGAGCCGTGACCCAAGGGCTCCAGCTGGAGCTGAAGGAGGCAGCTGTGCCATGGATTCATACTGGGCAGGGGGCCGTCCCCCGCCCGGACTGCAGCGCGGTGCCCGTGGGGTCCGGTTGCTGCAGGAAAGGGCAGAGCAGTGACCGCGGCTATCCGCACGCTGGTCCAGGCTCTCTTCCTTCCCCCTTGTAGGGACCAGAGTGCCTTTAGTCAGCCAGCCCTTACCTGAGGCGGGGGAGACGCTACTGTGAACGCAGTGGGGCTTTGCCTGGGGTCTAACAGCACTGGACATCCATCGTGCTTGCTCGGATCCTCACAAAGCGTCCTCACCCTTCACCCTCTTCCTTGGGTCTCCTCTGCTCAGTGTGCCTGGAAGGGCCCTCCCAGCAGGGACAGCACACTGAGAGTAGCCAGCTGGGCTCCCCCAGACGTCAGGCCAGCCCTGGCAGGAGCCCGGCCTCCTCACTTTCCTACCTAGTACAACCATGAGATGCCCGGATGAGAGTCAAGCACCGGGTCCCCGAAGGAAGGAGTGAGGAGGCGCTCTGGTTTTCAGCAGGCTCTGCACGCAGGCCTGACCGTCCACCATGGGGCCGGGCACCCTCTCAGCACCCAACCTGCTGGCTGGGCCTGGGTGCTATCCCTCTGCTCGCGAGGAATCCGGGTGATCGCGCCCATATCATGCTGGGAAGGTTGCTTCCGTCCTTGCAGGAACCCCTCACGTGTCTTGTCCCCTCCCTGGACTCCTGGGCCTTTGGCTCCCATCCTCCCTGGCCCACTTCATACCAGGTGAATCATGCACCTGCTTAGCCAGATGAGAGCCTCCTGCAGGCTGTGATGCAAACCCTCAGGTTGATTTCAGGCGGCACCTGGGCAAATGCTCCTTATTACATTTGTCATGTTTTATTTTAACGTCTGGTAGGAATTTGTAACCTGCGCGTGAACCTGAGATTTTGTGACTGTGAGCCCTTGGGGTGAAGCTTCGCTGGGGCAGGAAGCTCAGGTTTCTGCTCAGGCAAGCCTGTCTCTGAGCTCAGACTCCTGGAAGGCCCGAGATGTGGGTCCCTGGTGTGGGTTTTGAAACATGACTCTGAGGACCATCACCGCAGGCCTTTATGCAGTTCATGGGAAGATCACTTCCTGTGGGTCAGGTGTGGCGATAATTGGGAGGGAGACTGGGCACGCTGGCCTGGGCTGTCTTCTACGGTCTCAGGGAAGATCACTGCGTCTGAAGTCTGACAGACCTGGGAGCCACCCTGGCTCTGCCCTGATGGGCTGTGTAATGTGGGGCAGACTGTTAACCCAGCTGTGCAGCTGCTTCTCACCCGGAGGGTGATAGGAGCAGTGCCACCTCCAGGGGTTGAGGTGAGCACTAAACGAGAAGACTGCTTCAAACGCACTGCCCCAGCAGCTTGGAACCGGCATGTGTCTGGAGATGGAGCCTGGCATGCCTGGAGGGAAGCTGGCAGGGCAGGACAGAGGCAGGGATGGGTGGGGCTCGGGAGCATGGCGTCTGGGGCCGGGCCACCTGGGTTGAGTCCTCGCGCCATCACTGCTGGGTATGTGACCTGGAGCGGGTTGTTCAGCCCCTCTGTGCCTCCCTTTCTCGTCTGCAGAGTGGGGAGAGTACTGATGACACAGCCAAGGGCTGTTCTGGGGACCGAAGGCTCAAAAATGGCAGCTTGGCGAGTCCTGCAGCTGTGCTTCTGGCACCTCCTGGCTGGCTTTGCACCTGTGTCCATTGACCGGGAGGGCTGGGCAGTGCTCAGGAAACACCTCTGAGGACATAGCGGTGAGCTGAGCCTGAGGACGAGGGGCAGTTAACGAAGGCAGAAGGCGGGGGGAGGGAAGATTGTTCCAGAGGGACGAACTGGCCCAAGGCTGGAGGACCAGGGTGCTGGTGAGGCTGAGCCTGGAGGGGGAAGGGAGTGTCAGTGAGTGGGGGTGGCGGCCTGAGAGGACGAGAGAGATGGGTGGGCTGGGAAGGGGCCTGGGATGGGGTCACAGTTGTCAGTGGGGGATGGGGAAGGACCACTGTCCCTTTTCCATCAAATAAAAGAAGCTATATCATTCATCTCATTTTTTTCGATGGGAAAGTGGAAATGCACAAATGAAAATAACTATAAATTGTAAACACTCCGCGCATTTGGGGCTATTTTTAAATCCCCAAAGCCTGGTATTCCTATAACTCCACCAGACATTTGGCCTTAGAGCTGGCTCAGAAGGAGCCCTGACTGGCTCCCCAGGTCCTTCCAAAGCACGCTGTGGTTGATTAGGCCCCAGACTGTCTCCCTGGGCTCCTCTCTCGGCCCCAGCCCGACCCTCCATACGTCCCAGGCTCCTCTGCCCTTCCTGTTCCTTCCACCTGGAGGGACCTCTCTTCCTCTCCAGCTCCAGATCCCCACAGTGGACTGTCCTTAGAGCCCAGGTCAAAGGTCCCCATTCCACGGAGTCTCCCAGACCTTTCCCCACCCTGCCACTGCCTGCCAGACATCGCCTCTCCTTCCGAAGCCCCCGGACCTGTTATCTCACCTTATGTTGACATTTATTATTTTCTGTCTGGTTCAGACAAATGGATGTTTCCCCTGATGGCCAACGTTAGATCCCACGGGCAGGGGAAATCCATTTCATGCAATGCGTGTACCGTTTACAACGTGTAAATTTTAAAATGTAGAAGGTGGGCCGATCAGAACGATCTGTGGCATGCTGTGGTGCCACTTAGTAGCTGTGTGGCTGAGAGCAAGTCTCTGTGCATCTCTGGGCTCAGTTTCTCCATCTCTGGAGCAGAGGCATCTGTCTCCGTCTCCCAGGCTGTTGTGAGGCTGGAGGTCACATACGGCATCTGCCTCCACTCTCAGCAAACTCCGAGGAGACCTGCAGGAAGCCTTAGCAGGCTCTGTTCTCATTCAGCTGCTCCGAGCTGATTCTGCATCTCATCTGAACTTCATTCTAGCCACGGGGTTGCCTTCTTGCTGACGGTTGCTCTGAAAGGCCCTTCGCATGCTGTAGATAGCGGTTGTAAGTGATGCTCCAGCCAGGCGGGGCCAGCGCTGCTGGAGAGCTGCCCTCGGGCTTTCTGGAGACACGGTGTGCTGACTCAGTTCTCTACTGGCACCGGGCCTGGTGCAGGGAGGTGCGTGGGGTTGGAGTGGTCCTTTGTGAGGAGGTCACACCCAGAACCATCAGTCCCCGACCCAGTTTGGGGACAGCAGACTCTGGCCGTCGTAGTCCTGGCTCTACTGTCAATGCCTGTGTACGTTTGAGGGGGGACCTCAGGCAACTTACTGACCTCTGGTGACCACTGATTGAGATGCAGCACATGGCCTCCTAGATGGAGCCCTGTCCCACCTGGCAGTCCCCTCGCCCTGCTGCCCCTACCCTTCCACCAACCTCCCCTACCCTCCTTTGTAGTAACAGCAGCCGTTGTCTGTTGAGGGCCTGCTGTGCCCCAGGTACAGAACTCAGCACTAAGCACTTCACAAATATAATTTCTAATCCTCATCATCCCCTGCTGAATAGTACTTATATGTATATACTCACACACACACACACACACTCTCTCTCTCTCTCTCTCTCTCTCTCTCTCTCTCTCTCTCTCTCGAGATGAGGGGTTGAGGCTCAGAGAAACGAAGAAACTTGACCATGGTCACTCAGGTAGTGAGAAACAGATCAGGGATTCAAACCCAGACCTCTGTGGCTCCAAATCCTGTGTTCTTTCCTTCAGAGCCCCCTGCCACTAACCGGGGACCCTGCTTTCTGCATCCTCTGACTCTCAGCCACCTGCAGGGAAAACCCCAGCTGAACCCTGTTCTTGCCCCTCCATGTGCCCATGGCCAGAGCCTGAGTGGACCCCAGTGAATGCTTATGGATACAGATGATGATGATGGTGGTGCTTCCCCAGGGCCCATGGTGTAGGACGGAGTTGGCAGGGTGAAGCGTCCTCTCCCCTCTCCCACTATCTCTGCATGTGCTGGAGGACATTCCTCCCATCAGCAGCATCTTCTACAGCCAGAAGAGCCAGAAGGGTGTGTAATCCAAAAAGGAACCTTGAGAGATTGGTGCTCACTGGCTGTGTGACCTTGGGCAAGTTACTTTACCTCTCTGAGCCTCCGTGTCCTCATCTGAAAAAGAGGAATGCCATTACCCACCTCACCGATTTCTAGTAAGGGATAAATGAGGTCCTATAATTTGGAAGATGTCCAGTAAGTGCTGAAGGATCACAGATGTTTGGTTTGTTTTATCACTGCCGCTCTGTCCAGTGCAGAAAAGGGCTGAGCAGTAGTGTCAAGTCCAGTAGCCAGAGGCAGAGGCGTCATGGGCAACTCTGTCAGACTGGAGACCTGATCATAAAGGTGACATGGAGCTCTGACCAATGAGAGTGTTGCTTCATACTCCGGCAGACCATAAAGGAGACCCTTTTGAGACTGTGTCAGAAGCTGTAATCTTTTGAGACTTGCAGCCCCAGGGTGAGCACTGGAATTAACAGAAATGAGGAAACCGGCTCCCAGAGGTGAAGGCTGTAAGGGGACTGAGGAGAGCAGAGCGTGACAAAGGCCACACAGGAGATGGCCCACTGTGTGAGGTGTAGTTCCCAGTCCATGAAAAATGTCTTCAAGGAGGTTCAGAAGCTTCTACTTGCCCTGTACATCAGATGATTCCAAAAGGCCCGTGCCCCTGGGGACCAGCACCTCATTTTCGTACTCTGGGTTTGCTTTCTCACGTCCGGCACCTGGTCGTGTCAGGTTCACTATGCTGGGAGCAGATGAAGTGTTCTCTGCCAAGTGGTCAGCACATCTGCTAATCTCTGACAAGGCTTCATAGACATGGCATTTCTGAAGGCTAACCCAGCCAGCGGTGGCAACAGTCTGATCTCAACGTACGCTCTCCGGAAGCTTTCAACAGCCATGCCTCTCACTCTGTCTCCCTCTGTGCAAAGTATCCAGCCCTTCTGTCATGCTAAGAACTGTCCAAAGCATAGAAAGCTTTTAACTGAAGGGGAGATGAGATATGATCGGTCGGCAGGAGCTCACGTCGTCCATGGACCATTCCTGCTTGTGTCTGTGCCCTGACCTCAACCCCACATTGCAGTGGTGAGGACACTAATTTGGCTGCAGCTTTGGTCAGTCATTTAAGGTGAGGGGTTGGTGAAAGGCTACCTGTAAACATAAAGCTCATGTGGTCCAGTCTACCAGCCCTCCCTGGGAAGTCTTGTTTCCTGTTTTTCAAATGCAAATAACCAAATCCCTTTACTCTTGAACTTGGAATTTCTTCTAAAGCTGTTCCCCATCTTGCACCTCTATCATCCTGATATAAATCTGACAGTTTGGTTAGCTTCACTGAGGCTTTCATGACCCCTGCATTTTCTTTATTGGGCCCTGATTCTTTATCGTACTGATTTCCATTTCAGTGACTGTGCTGTGTCCCTTTAGATTCCAACTAGACCTATTTACCTCAAGTCCAGCCTCCCTCCCAGCATAGGAATCTATTGATATTTTGCCCCAAATCTGAGAGGCCATTTAGTCTGTGCTTGCTTGCACACTGTCCATGGCCGGGAGCTCACTACCACTCAAGCTTGCTTTGTTCCAAGTTTGTTGTTCTGGGGTTGGAAAATTCTTTTTTAAAATGAGCCCAGATCTTCCTCCCTGGCTTGGTTCTGCTTGTGGACTGAGCTCCCTCCCAGGAGGCTGGCAGTGGTGGCACCTGTGACCTAAGGTATCTGTGGGCAGATTTTCCATGAGCCCAGTCAGAGCAAGGGCCAAGAAGGTGCCTGCCATCATGGGACAATTAGAATGGCCTCTCTTTCCTTCTCCCGTTAAGATATGAGTCTGTAAGTCTGAGGCCTGAACAAACAGCCCACTTGTGTGTTCTGCAGGTTGAAGCAGCCAATGATGCCAGCCAGGCCTTTCTTGAGAAAGGGTCTGATGTGCCTCACAGTAGCTACCCCAGTGCCTTCAGATGTTTGGGACAGCCTTGCCACAGTCATTACCTCACAGGTATTCCCCAGCACCGAAATGATACCTTGCATTTATTATGGGAATTTAATACAGTTCACAGCCTTTTCTCATCTTATTTGCATCTCAAGGCACATGAATCTCTGAGCATTGAGGAAACACTGAGGTTTCCCAGGGCATGGTGACACAGCAACTCATAGCCATTGGTCCACAGGCATTGATCAGGCACCCAGTGTCTACACCTATTTCATCAGCTGCTACCACAGATGGCCTCGGTCAGGGTTCCCTCAAGCTGCTGTTGCACGCAGCCCCAGAGGGCTGCTTCCAGAGCAGGGCTGTAACTGAACACCTTCCCCATCCCCCTCTGCCCACAAGACACAGGCCAGGCTTTTGCGCCAGCCCCTGAAGTTTTTCTAAGCCAGCCTCCATTCTTGCTTCTTGCCATATAGAATCATGCCAAGGCTTCCACAGTATAATTCCTGTAACACACGCCTACCACAGAATAAACACTCCACAAATGCTAGCTGTTTCTTTTTCCATGACAAAAGAAACACCTCTGACCCTGGCTGACTTTCATTTTAGTGTTTTTTTAGTAAAGAATAAGACATGCATTCAATCTCCAGGATCTGGTCACTTCCCCATTCTGGGCCTGTTTCCTGTCTGGGGAACAAGGAAGTGAAGCTGGGAAACTAGCTGACCATAGTCCTGCATCAGGCCGGGCTGGCTCCAGCCACAGTGTTGGTGGGGTGGGGGGTGCCTCTGGGTGCTCTGGGCCATCCTATCTTAAGAAGGACAACCTGGAGAGGTTAGGAAAGTCTGGGGAGGAATCTGGAATCCATCTTGAGCGTGCCTGTTTGAGGCCTGGAGCAGAGAAATCTTGGGTAGAACAGCATCCTTTGGGGACTGTCGTGTGCAAAGAGGGGTTGCACTAAACAGAGCTCAGACTACAGAAGGTCAGCAACTTTAGCTTAATAGGGGGAGAGCTGCCCAGAGGTGGAAGGTGCTGCCTGGGACACTGAGGGACCCCAGGTGCCAGACGTAGATGTGCCCGTGTTGGGATGTGGATGGGCTCCCCAGAGAATGACCACATCAGAGGATGCATGAGGCCCCTCCCACCCAGGAAGTCAGAGGTTTTAAGGTCCTTCGGGGCATGGATGTGCTTTAACAGTAATTTCAAATTGATTTTAAATTCACAGAACTCTTTTTAACAAAGTTCGGTTTACATAGATGCCTATTCTGAAAAGCAGCTCAGTGTGGTGGGGCAGGTGAGGGCCCAGAACCCTGCTGGTTCAGTCTCCCCCGCCGTGAATCCTGAGCACAGTGTGAAAGTCATTGTTCTAGACCCTTCAGGTCAGGGCCTGCTGAAGGCTGGGGCACCCCCATGTAATGGGCACCTTTAAGAAGTCCACTCCTCCTCGGTAGTTTCATTTCTCTGAACACGACAGGCCCGGCTTCTGGCATCCTGTCTCCCTCCCTAATCTCGCCGTCTGGTCGGAAACGGGGCCTTGGCTGCATTCTTTGGACCTGAGCTGGCTTCAGCGCATGTTGGCTGCCTGCTCGGTGGTTCTTAGGCTTCTGCACTTGGTCATGCACTGCACAGTGTCTCAGCTTATCTTATCAATTTCTTTAGAATAAAAGTCACCTCCTCTCCTTAGACCGGTGCTGGGCATCAGACCCCTGAGCTACTGTCTTCCGGGTGGCTGATGCTGATTGCTGATGTCCCCCTAGAATGAAAACTCACACCAGGAAAAGTGAGGAAAGGGCCCAGATGGCACAAACGCAAACCTGAAAAGTGGACGAAGACTGGCCTCCGTGGTGGGAGTCCTGGAAGCTGTAAAAGAAGACTCCTGACTGGCTCTCCACTCCTGCCTCGGTCAGCCCCAACTTCTCAAATCTGTGTCCTTTTTCCTCCCACCCTTGCTTCTGCCCCAGCTGGGGCTCCAGACAACTACAACACCACTCCCAAGCTTCCAGGCCTGTCAGCCCACACCATCCTCCACCCCGCACCAGACGGGGGCTCCCAAAGCAGGAGTCTCACCAGTCAGACCCGACTCACCCAGAAAGACAGGGATGAAAAGCATTTCTTCTGCAAAAGCCACCTAAGGCCCACCCTGCTGGTCCTCCTCTGATCCTCCATGGCACTTTGTACATTGTCTGAGTTACGGATTCTACCTCTTTGTTTTACAGTCTTTTAAGTACCTGTTATTCACACTCAAGACTGAGGTCAGAGTCTTATTTAGCTTTGCGTTTCTGGGCCAGGCTCAGACCAGGTCTTAGTAAGTATTGTTGAGTAAATACAAAGAATACTGCTTAAAATAGACTCTCCACTGGTGGGCTCTGAGCCCGTGCTTGTGTTACATATGTGCCGTGGAATTCCGGGCACAGCAGGCCTGTCCCTGGACAGCACATTAAATGCCCCCCATCCCGGATGTAGTGATGTGATATGATCTCTGCAGAACCCTGACAAAACGAGAGTCTGGGATGTGCCCAGAACCCGGTGAACTTCCCCCATGACCCACAGCTCAGCCTCCCCAGTACATTTGTCACCAAGGGGTGTGTTCCCGACCTCTTGGCAACTGAATATTTTTAGCAAATACACAGCTCAGTGCCAACTGGCACTTGCTCCTCTTCCCACAGACATCCCTTCCTTTTTGAGCTTCACCCGGAGAGCAGCGCGTCACTGCAGACAAGCTGGTGGGCTCTCTGTGGCCGGACCTCCTGGGGGCCAGTGACCACCAGGAGCCGACCCTGAGCCTCACTGCATGGGACACAGGCTGCCCGCAAAAGTGGGCCTCCGAGCAACAGCGTGGACGTTTCTGGTCGCATCTTCCTCTCGCTTTGCATGATTATATCCAAGCTGTATGCCCCTGGGGGAAAGCATATTTGGCCACAAGATCGTAATAAAAACAGAAATTTGACAAGACTTTAAAATATCCAAATTTGGAGAAGAGGTGACAGTTTTATGATAAAATATTGATATATGAAAACGTCAATAATATACATGCAGAGCAGCCTCCTAGGAGCTCAGATTAGGAGGGTCACTCGGAGGTCATTGAGTTTATCCCCTCATTTAAGAGAAAAATGAAGCTTGGTGGAAAGAGAAGTCATGGGTTTGAAGGTCAGACAGGCATCTACTAGCCGCATGACCTTGGGGAAATTTCTTTGAGCCAGAAGTTTAGCTCTGGTCTATTTCTGCCTCTCCTATTTTATTTGCCTTAAACTGTGTTTTTAAAAGAGGAGTTTTTTTTAAATTTATTTATTTATTTTTGGCTACATCAGATCTTAGTTGCAGCATGTGGGACTTTCGTTGCAGCTTGTGAGCTCTTCATTGCAGTGCGCGGCCTTAGTGTCCCGCGGCATGCGGGATCTTAGTTCCCCAACCAGAGATTGAACCCATGTCCCCCTGCATTGGAAGGTGGATCCTTAACCACTGGACCACCAGGGAAGTCCCAAAAAGAGGAGATTTTAAGTCTTAGAATTTCATAGCACTTAAGCACCTGAACTTTGTAACACGTGACCTGGTTTCAAATTCTGACTCTGTTAACTTACCGGCTGTGTGACCTTTCCTTTGGCAGGTTACTTACCTCTCTCTGACTCCATTTTCTTAGGTGTACATTGGGATGATTAGAGTCCCTGCATCATGAGGCTGCCTTGTGGTTTAAATGAGGAAAGGTATACAAAGCATTTAAAATACTGGTTGGCACACAGTAAGAGCTATATAAGTGTATGCTAATATTATTAGTTTTTTAAAAATCTGGATTTGTGGTTTTCTTCAAAACCTGGAAGATCTGACAGCCTCATACAACACTTGGCTGGAAAGGTGTATCCACTGTTCCTTTAGAGAGGGGCTGTGTGCTGCCTTCCAGCTCACTTCAATCCCGACCCCTCCCCCCTCCTTATACCTCCTCTGTTTTGCACGGTCATGTGGCCAGCTCACCTCCCCCCATCTAGTGCCCTGAGCCTCCATTTGGTCAGGAATGAATATATCTAGTTATATTGGGGGGATAAATATGGAATATTTGAAGGATAAATATATGCATTTTACAGCATTGTTACAGGAGCAAACAGGCTAATCCACTGAAAGCTGCCTCTATCAGTGAGCTGCCATAACCACTCATTCCCTCCTGCTCTAGGGCCTCCCAGCCTGGCCTCTGGGTGAACAGCACTAGTGACGGGGAGCTCACTACCTCACAGAGCAGCTTCATCGCTGAGTCTTCGTCATATGCAGAGTCCAAGAACAACAACTCACCCATCATCTTGCCTGAAATGCCATTTAATTTCCACCGCATCCCCTCTTCTGGAATCTGGAACAGAGGGATGTGTCACCTCCTTTGGGAGCTGTGCTCTGAGTTCCCAAGTGCTTGGTGGAAGCTTCAGGTTTCAGAAATGCCTGCCAAGAGTCTAGAGCCACAACCCAAGGGGTCACATGCTGAATGATCAAGAGTCAGGCAGCTCAGCATCTCCAGTTGCGGGATTGGAAGAAACGCGGCTGAAGGCAGGAGGGCAGACTGTGTCACACATAAGAGCGCTGGGGTCAGACCTGGGTTCCAGTCCCTGCTTTGCCACTTTCTAGCTACCTTTAGACTTTGGGAAAGACACACAGCCTCTCTGTTTCTGTTTCCTTCTCCATTAGATGAAAATAATAAGACCCTCCTGATTAAGGGGTTGTGCAAGATTCTTTTTTTTTTTTTCCCTTTGAGTCCGTGAGTCTTAGACCTGCAGCATAAGAATGAAAAGAGACCCAGAAGATTCTGGCAGCTCCACACCCCTCTTGGCAGCCTTACTTACCTCCTGACCCAAGGCAGTAGAACAGAAAGCTGCTTCCATAGGAGGGTCCAGGACCCCTGGTGCTGTGTGACCGCAGGCCCTCACAGCCCTGGGCCTCAGGCAGTCAAGCTCAAGGCCCCTTTAACTAAGACATTCTGGGATCCACAGAAACAGCTCTTTTTTTTTTTTTTTTTTTAAGAACAAAACCAAGCATTTTCCAGACTGGCTGACATCCCTGGCTTGTCAAATCAGCAGAAGACAGGCAGGTGGTGGGGCTCAAAGAGCCATGAGTCAGCTGTACCCAGGCGGTGAACTGTCTTGCAGGCTCAGAACAGGCAGGAGGCTGGGCGGGCACTTCTTCACCGCAACCTGTGGCACAGGTCTCCCAAGGGCAGCCTTGGGTGGAGGGTGGATGGGCCAGCAGACCTAGGAGACAGGACCATGCCCCTGGGGGCCCCACCATGCTTTTCTGGCTTCCTTCCCTGGCTCTTTGCATGGCATTTCTCTGCAGTTGTCAACACCCTCAGTCCCACCCAGAGCTGGTGGCCTTTCAGGAAGGGCTGCAGGGAGAGTGATGCCGTTCTCATCTGTCTGTGGTGTTACAGGCCCCTGAGAATGTCCATGAAGGAAGGTGCTAAGGAAACTTGGTCAGCATCACCTAAAAGCATTCATGCAGCGTCTGTGCGGGGACGGGGATAAGTGGAAAGATCGCTGGTGGTGTGATCTTGGCCATGTCACTTGAACTCTTTGGGCCTTGGTTCACATTTCTATAAAATGGGGACAATGGCAAAGGGCTGATGGGAGGACTGAATGACGTCAGGCATGTGGCGGTGGTTGGTGTATCTAAGGGCAAAGTTTGACTCTTCCCAAGGGAGGGGAAGTGACTTACCCAAGGTCACCCAGCAAGTTCACACAGGAGCCAGAACTCAGACCCAGGTCTCATGCTGACTTCTACCTTCTGACTCCTAGCACAGTGGTTCCTACCAGAAAGTGGGGAGTGGACTGGCCAGCCAGTCCACCGTGGTTACGGGGGAACTGGCTGTGTGCCGCGTCCATGGGGAGCCCGCAGTGTCAGGCTGAACTTGTGCTCAGGGACTCTTGGAGTGGGAGCGTCTCAGCTGAGAGTCTCTAGCAGACACGAGGAAAGAAGGCCTTGGCTTGGCTTTCCTCTGTGCAGTGATAAGTACCGAGCACTTGCTGGTATCAGACACTGAGCTAGGCCCTGGGGATGCGCTAGTGAATGAGGCAGATGTGCCCTCCGCATGGGGTTAATGGGGACTACATTGTGAGAGGCCACACAGTACACACAGCTTGACAGGCACCGTGAAGGAGGGACCCCCAGGCCCAGGGGTGTGGGAGAGGGCTCTGAAGGAAGGGGGCTTTTGGCAAAGCCCTGAAGGAAAGAGGAGCTGGTCAGACAGTAGCAGGCGGTGGGAGGGGTGGGCGGGGGGGAGGGAGAAGGCCAGAGGAAAGGGACTCGGAGGCACTGGATGATGTTCAGTGTTGTTGATGGGGAAGTGCAGTTAAGAGAAGAGCTGGAGAGGTAACTGGGCCAGGTGGTGCCCGGGGCCTTCTGCACCCGTTGAGTGAGGGGCAGGGCTTTATCCTGAGACCAGTGGGAGGAGCACTGAACGGGCCCCTGGGCTGGGAGGAGTGGCAGGACCGGATGTATTTGGGGAGAGCCCCCTCTGGATGTTTTGTGAGGAAAGGATGCTGTGGGTTAGGAGAGGGGATGGTGGCCTGGGCTAGTGGTGGCAAGGAGGTGGGCCTCCCTGGAGCATATGTGGGATGCGGCATTGACGGGCTGTGGTGATGGATTATCAATGAAGACTGAAGGAAGTAGAGGCAGCAGGGATGCTGGCCTGGCCACCACAGGATGTGCACGCCGTTTACTGACACAGGGACCCAGGAGGCCGTAGTACAGGTGGGGGGACCTGGAAACATGGTTCAGGGCATGTGGGCTGTGAGGTGCCTAAAGACCACCAGGGAGATGCCGAGGGGGCAGTTGGATGTAGAGCAGAGGGGTCAGAGCTGGAGAGAGAGACAGGGGAGCCATCCAGGTGGAAAGTCAGGTGTGTGCGGGGAAGCTCACCTGGGGGAAGGTGTGAGGGGAAAAGAGTGCAGCTTGGTACCTGGGGGGCACCAGCGTGGGAGGCAGGGGTCAAAGAAGGAACTTGTGGAGGAAACCCGGTCACTAAGCCAACAGGGGTCTCCAGAGGGCGGGCAACAGGGCAATAACGCCTCTGCCGCTTGGATTTAGCAGCCTGTGTTGTTGGCAGAAATAGTCAGCAGGGGAGCTGGGCTGGGGCGGTGAGGAGGCGTGACTCTGCCAGCGTGATGGCCCTTTCCAGACTCGGGCTGAGAAGGGAAGCGGACAGAGCAGTCGCTGGAGCGGGCTGAGGTCCAGGGGGAGTTTGGGGTTGGTTGGTACCAAGAGAATTGAGCTTGCATCCGTGTTGGTGGGATGTGTCCAAAGGCGGAGGCCTGAAGCTGCTGGAGAAGGGGTGAGACCTTATAGAGAGGGGCCTTGCACAGGCTGGAGGGGCTGACCGTGAGCTGGGAAGGGGAAGAGGGTCCAGCTCACACTGGACAGCTGTCCCTGGACTTGACCCTTTGGGAACCACAAAGCTGTACAACCCCAGTGGCCTTCAAGGAGCAGAGAAGTCAACAGGCTCCAGGCTGGCCAACCAGGACTGCCCTCTTCAAGTCTCAGGACCCCCAGTGGCCACCCTCCTCCATATATCCACAACCTGGACCCTCCTGGCCGCCTCCTCCTCTAACCACTTTTCTCTGGCTCCCAAATCACATTCTCTCCTGGTTCTCTACCAGGAGATCTCTGCTTGTGGGTGGCTTTTAGTGCCATCTTTCTCCCCGCCCTTACATTTGGGTGCCTCCTGGGCCCTCTTCCTGTTTTCATACTCTCTTGATCTGAACCTGCCTGCCCCAAAGCCCGTCCATCCCTCACGAGGGGTGACACGGGCTAAAACAGTCTGCTAGGAGGCCAGCCAGACACGCGTGTGAGGGGAGGGGCGAGGGCTTCATCATTTCCCAGTCCTCAGAGTCTGGAAACCAGGGGCCCTGCACTCTCTCCCCTGTCCCATCTCCAGCCGAGCCGGAAGCTCTCAGGACCCAGATTCCAGCCACCTGGCCTCTCACACGGCCTCCAGGGATCACTTGGGGTCATAGCGGGAAGTGCCAATAGCTCTCAGGAGCCTCCTGGGGTGGCCGGCCCACCCGCTGGGCCTCAGCGCAAATCTACATGTCCCATCCTGAGTCCCATGGATGTCCAGCTGTGTACTAGACATTTCCTCAACTCACTCTCAGGAGCATCTCACACTCAGCAGTTAAGGACAGGGGTCCTGTATCGCTTCTCTCTAAGACCGCGGATGGTACCACTTGAGCTGGCCAAGTTGAAAATGTTCGATCTTTGTTACTCCTTCATGGTGGCCCCTGCATCATTCAGATGGCCACCAAGGCCTGTAGATTCTACGTCCAGAAGGACTTGAATCTCTGTCCTAGAACACGTGCCTTGTACCCAGATTCTAAGTCTCTTTTCTTCCAGACCATTCCCCATGGTGCCGAGGAAGCATCTTCTCTTTAGACTTTGTTTATCTTTAATAAGACTTTGATCAAGTCTCAGCTTCTTAGCATGGCATTCAAGGCCGATGGTGATCCAGCCTGTCCCTCCCACCAAACACTCCATCCAGGCCTCTTAGCACCCGTGCCTTTGCCTCTGGGGTCCCTGCCTGGGGTCCTCCCTTCCTGCCTCTGTCTCTCAGCATCCTCTCTGGCCCCTTCCAGCCCAGGCTCCTCCTTTGTGCTACCCAGCAGGTTGTGCACCTTCCATGGAGTGTGACAAAATGGTATCTGGGGTTACATACATGCCTCCCCACCCTACCCCCAAGTCAGGGCACCACCCTTAGAGGGCCAAGCAGAGTCCTTCCTCCGTGTGTGTATGTGTGTCTCCATTCAGGCGACTGAAGGTGGTTTAAGCTTGCTATGGAAGGAGAACGAAGGGGCTGAGAACAGCCAAGGTAGATGGACTCTAATGCCTTCTTCTGAATTGGCTTAAGCACAGGGGGAATCCCACATGTGGTAGAAGTCATGGCGGCTATGGGCCTGGGTAGGAGGGGGTGAAGGAAGGGGGACCCCGATGGCGCCATCATCGTTGGAAGGTGGGGGCTGTCATGGACCCGCCAAGCAGAGCCAAGTGGAGGCGGGTGTCCGGTGCCAAGGGGAAACCAAGCCATTCTCGCTTCTTTCTTCTCCAGATGGGAAAAGGGCGCCCCAGCTCAGACTGGGTCTCAGGGGGCAAAGGGACCTAGGAATTAAAACCCAGGTAGCTGGTTGAGGTCTGGGGGGGCGTGCTGCGTGAGGGTGAACTGCTGGCACGGGGAGAGGCAAGACACCCCCTGCTTGCCCGCAGGCTGCTCTCCCTAAGAGCAAAATGAGTCCCTCTCCCCTTAGCCCCACATGGCCTTCCATGCCTCCCCTTGAAAGCAAGATGGTGCTTTGCCCTGGATCAGGGCAAGAGTTGGCCCCCAGCCTAAGGACTGGGCGCCTAAAACTGGCCCATCGGGACCCGTAATAGGAAGAAAGGGTGGTTTTAGACAACTTGAGAGGCACCGGTTGGCCAAAGCTGAGTCGATCCACTTGTACTCTTGGACAGCAGTCCGTGCGTGAGTGCGCGGGCACGTGTGTGTGTGTGTGTGTGTGTGTGTGTGTGTGTGTGAGAGAGAGAGAGAGAGAGAGTGTGTGTCACTGCGTGGGTGGGGGTGAGTGTGCCATTGTGTGTGTGTAGGTGTGTGAGTGTGAGTGCATGTGTTTGCGTGTGAGCGTGGGGAGGTGATGTGAGTGTGTGTGTATGTGTGTTGGTGATCGCTGTGCCGCTGCCTGCCGGCTCCCTTCCTCAGAGTTCCCCCCTGCAAGCTCATCCTTGTGGCGTCCTCTCAGCTGTAAGCTGATGGCCCCAGCGGAGCAGGACTGAGTGCCAGCCGCCCCGCCGTCACGTCCTCACCTCCCCCCGAGCCCCTTCCTGCCTCTCTGCACCACCCCACCCCCAAGTTTGGGTGCCATCTCCTGGCCAGGGGGTGATGTGCGGGGTGGGTGTGGGCACAGGCAAGCCTCCTGCAGGCCAAGAGACCACACCTCTCCCAAGGCATCCGTGCCTTCAGATCCCCAGGCCTCATAAGTCAGAGAGCGCTTCTCCTGGAATTATGCCAGGATCCCCTCCCTGGACCCCGTCGCAGCCTTCCACGTCCCCATGGAGACACTCACACAGCCACAGCATTAGACCAGCACGGCATTTTGACGAGGAGGGTATCAGGTGAGCCCCTGAGGCTCGTGGGTTCCTTCCGAGTGGAAATAAGAACATTGTGATTCTGGGCCAAGAGTGCAGTGGTGCTGAGGCCCAGCGGGTGTGCCGGCCGCCCCAGGAGGCTCCTGAAAGCGATTGGCACTTCCCGCTATGACCCCAAGTGATCCCTGGAGGCCGTGTGAGAGGCCAGGTGGCTGGAATCTGGGTCCTGAGAGCTTCCGGCTCGGCTGGAGATGGGACGGGGGAGAGAGTGCAGGGCCCCTGGTCTCCAGACTCTGAAGACCGGGAAACGATGAAGCCCTCGCCCCTCCCCTCACACGCGTGTCTGGGTGGCCTCCTAGCAGACTGTTTCAGCGTGTGTCGCCCCTCGTGGGGGATGCACAGGCTTTGGGGCAGGCAGGTTCAGATCAAGTTCTGTCCCTTTCTGGCTGTGGGAGCCTCAGGCTCTTAAGGGCTCTTCGCGGAGATTGTGATTGAATTCGGGCAAAGTGCCCAACACAGAGTGAGCGCTCCGTCAATGGTGGCTGCCAGAGCTGTGGTCGTTATCTGTTTTACTCTCTTTGTTACACGGTGGCCAGGGCGGCTGCTCTTTGGGAGAAGAAGCTGGAACCGAGGCCAGGTCCGAACCAGAGGCCCTCTGTGCCCCTGTGGCTTCCCTCCTGGCAGGGAGTAGCAGGGTCTGCCGCCTCCGAGGGAGCGCAGGGGGCCAGCCCCCCTGTGTGAGGGCAGGGCAGCTGCAGGGCTCCATGGCGGATCCCCCCACACGTGGTTCTCTCTGCTCCGCGTCCTCCTCTCCCGATGCCCCTAAGGGCTGGATGCAGCTAGGAAGCGCGTGCATCTTCTGAGGTGGGAACCTGCCTCTTCTCCTACTTTTTTGTTCCTTTACCATGACGCCTGTTGCTCATAGGTACAAATCAAACGAAGAGTATGTATATGTGCGAGGCCGCGGCCGAGGGAAATATGTTTGTGAGGAGTGTGGAATTCGCTGCAAGAAGCCCAGCATGCTGAAGAAACACATCCGCACCCACACTGACGTCCGGCCCTATGTGTGCAAGCACTGTCACTTTGCTTTTAAAACCAAAGGTAAGAGACGGTCAGCGGGGCACTGGCCCTGCCCGCTGCAGGGAGCTCCCCTCTGGGAGCCCCAGCACAGAGCCCGGGGCCCGGACCGCTCTGCCTGGGGCCTGGGCACCCCCGATTCCTGGGCTCCCCAGTGACAGAGCAGCCGCCTCCAGACTGGACAGTGGCACCCCTCGGCTGCCCTGCCCGTGCTCTTGGATCCCACGCCGGCCCCTCCACCCTCCACCCATGCGATTCCCACCACGGCCAGGCGGTGGCACTCTCCCACGCAGTTCCTGGTTTTGTATTTGATCTCATCCCCCCTTCCTTCTGCATGTCTCCTTAGCCCTTTTTCCACCGACCTGATGAGCTCCAGCATCCACACTGGTCACTGCCGCTCTTGAGTTTGGAAATCCATTCCACCCCGAGCCACTTAACACACTCGCATGGTCACCTCTCATGCCAGACTTTGCCCCTGCCTCCACCCCGCCTCACCACTCAGGCCACGTTCCTGCCCCGACCAGCTTCTCTGCAGCTCTTGACACAGGGCCGGGCTCTCCCCGACCCCCGAACGGCAGCCCTGTCATTCCTGCCCACGACACTGCACAGCAGGGTCAGCTCAGGCTCTGGCAGTCACCTGTGAAAGGAAGGAACACTGGCCGGTGAGGGTACGCAACCAGAGCGCTGTGATGGGTGATGGCGGTGGCCGGGGCCACTGCAGCCACCCAGGACTCGGGTGTGGACCAGTGAGTCTGTGTGCACGAGACTCGGAGCGAGCTCTTCTCTGCTCCTTCCGTTGGCTGCTCCCACAGGGCAGGCAGGAAAGGCATCGCAACCCGCTTCTTCCTTCCCGGTAGCTGAACAGACTGAGGTGCCTCAGAGGGAAGCCTGGGGCTCTCGAACCCCTGGTGGCTTCAGCCTCTCGTGCTTTGCAGTTTCGTGGCTCAGGGTTGGGCACGAAGGTCCTGCCTTCTCCTTTGGGCCAGTCGGGGGCCTCCAACACCAGCCCCCACCAGAGCCACGTGGTTTTTCAATAGATGGAACTGGAGAGCTTTGACGCCTGTTGACCTTCCTTTTGTTGGTAAAGCTGCTCCCAGAAAGAGCAGTGGGCAGTGGCTCTGAGGAGGGCCCCTCCGGGTCTTTGAGCCTTCCTTACTTCCTCCTCCTCTTGCTGGCCCCTTCCGTTCTCTTGGTGCTAGGTCAGGGGGCAGTTTATCTCATCCCCTCGCTCATGGCCCCCTCTCTGACCGGGTGCCCATCTCTGGTCTCCTGACCCCGTTAGACTGCCCTCCTCTGTCCTCTCACCATCATTCTCAACCGGAGCTCAAACTTGCCCACCAAGGTTTTGGCTTGAATAGAGGTGATCATGCTCCTTCCTCGCCCTGACCCTCTTCTTTCTTGGTGTCTCATCAGCAACATCCCAAAGGGCATTCAGAGAGAACTGATAGGCCTGGAGCCCTGCCACGTCCAGGACAGCTCACCTAGCATGCCTCGGTCCTGGTCGTGGGCTCTGTCCCACCCACGCCCCCTACAACCCCACTTTCTCTGGCCTTAGGCCGCCAGTTGGGACTTTATGGTGGAGAGAGATGGGAATAATCCACCAACAGTTCAAATAACGGCCTTTGACTCTGAACACCAAAAACCGTTTTGTCCGAGCCCCACTTGACGGTGCAGAAAATGGGTCCCTCAAAACAGAAATGACTGTTAAAGCCAGAGCTGTAACTATAAGCCAGGACCCCTGCCTCCTGGGCATCACCCCACCACCTTCCTCTCTGTGGGCAGTTGCCCCCTTGTCTGGAAGGAGTGACAAAATCAGGTGGCCAACCAGGTGGCCTCCAGAGTGGATCACAACTGCTGGCCCTATTCCCAGGGTGTGTCCAGGGGGCCACACCATTCTGTTCTCAGCATGAAGAGCCCAGTCCTGAGAGTGCCTCCCAGCCCAGGGCCATGAAGAGCTGCCCACCACCGTGGAGAACAGTCATCCTGCCATGTGACACTGGAAGGACCCATGGGGCTGAGTTACCAGCCAGAGCAGCCTCCCAGAGCAATCCCTATTCAATTCCCTCTGACTTTATTGAGAGGAAAGGTCTGGTTCTTTTTCTGTCAGGTTTGAGAGACACCTGGGTCCCTGGCAGGAACACCCCTTTTCCAGGACATTCCTGCATTGGAAGCCACATGCCGAGCTATCTGCCTTCCCTCCCGGGGTCCCTCTGAGCCAGCACACAGCCCTGGAGGGTCCAGAGCTCCTAACCTGAGGGGAGGGTCTGCAGGCCCTCTGAGTGCCCTGGGGGTGGAGCCTGGGGTGGAGCCCTGAAGGCCCCGCCCAGGAGGGTTTGCTCTCACCCTGGGATGCAGGGAGGGCTGAGCTCTCTGCAAATGCTCCTAGAGGCTTCTGGAAGATGACACCTTCCAGAGCCGGAGCAGTGAGCGCATCCGAAATCATGGAATGTCAACCTCTGGGACTTAGAGGGGGGCCAGTAAGGGTGGTGGCAGGTGGAAGCAGAGCCAGCTCCCTCTTGGCTCTCTCTGAACGAGGCGGGGAGCGAGGGAAGCCACAGGACACTGACACTCCTGTGTCTCCCTGGAGTCATGGACCCTTCAGCCACCAGCCCAGATACCAAAGGCCCCCTCCTCTCAGGGCTCCTGCCTCCATACAGCTGCTTCCATCTCCTGCCTCCCCTCATCCTCGGGTTCGGGCCCAGCCAGGCTGCGTGAGAGATGAGGCTGGGTCAGGTGGTCCTCAGGCCCCCCCGTCACCACCACCTGGCTGCACCCAGCCCGGGAGCCCTTCCTGTCTGTCTCCGTCTACCTGTCTGTGTCTCCGTCTCTGTGTTAGACATCGTGGCAGCAGCTCCGGCCCCTGGGCGCTAGCAAGGGGTTGTCTCAGTGGGTGCGGCCAGGAAAGGCCCACTGGGATGTCCCTGTGGGGGTCTGGGGTCCCACGTCATCTTCTCAGAAGGTTCCCAGAGGCCAGCAGAGTGGCTGTGCTGGGTACAGGCCGTTGCACCGATCGCCTCGGGACAGAGCTGGCAGTTTGGGGCAGGCCTCAGGGACCGAGGGAGGGTGGTTGGTCAAAGCCCAAAGCTGAATGGGGCAGACAGGGTCACCGGCTGATGCCCTCAGTGGAGGGTCCGCCTCTGTTCCAGACACCCATCATTTTCCATCCACTTGCCTTTCCTCCTTCATTCTAGGATTGTCGGGGGTTTTGGTGGGGGGCTGGGACGACGGTGAGAAGCTGTGAGCTCTGCTTGGCAAGCCCAGGCTCTGACCCTTGACAAGGAAATGGTGTCCAGGCCAAAGAAAGACACCTGAGGTGATTTGGTACACCCCCTTCAGTTCACAGAGGGGGAGGTAGGCCCACGGAGGGGAAACCAAAGAGGGCGCCGGATAACACTCAGGGCTGCGCACCCGGTCCTGTAACCCCGTGGCCTATCCGGGCAGCCACTCAGACTCCTACCTCCTCCCTGCAGCCTCCAAGGGCAGGGGCAGAGGAGAAGCTGGCGTCCAGGGCCTGCCCGGTGCCTTCTCCTGGGGGTTCCTGAGCGCAACTGACTGGTAAAGCCAGCTACAACACAAGCATCATCTCAGCATCTCTCTCCTCCACACCCCCGTGACTGTGGTAGAGCCCCCCGGGTGCTCAATAAAGAGCGATTACTTGGTGTGGGGGCACACAGTATGGGAAGGATGGAGGTTCCACGTGGTGGGCTCTGCTGTCTGCCAGGCATACTCTGCTGTCACTCTACATGTCTCCTCATCAGCTCCTCCCAGCGTCCCCGAGAGGTAGGTATTATTTTACAGTTGCAGAAACCGGGGCTCAAAAGGTTAAGAAACTTGCCCAAGAGCACACAGCTAGCAGGTGGAAGAGCCCAGACTCAAACCCAAGGCCATCAAGCTCCTACACATGCTGGTTCTGTTCTGCCAGAGTGGAGCCAGCAATGTCTCTGGAGTCCTGAGACCTGGTTCCACGTGGGGCTCTGCACTAGCTAGCAGTGTGGCTCTGACTGGTTGGTTCGCCGTGTTGGTGAATGGGAGCCCTCCCACAGCATCCTGTCACCTGATACTCTCGTCTAATGGCATCATCGGCACCAGGGCCGGGAGTTAGAACAGAAGCAGGAAGACCCTGGGCCTGGTGGGCGTGGATTACATGGTCTGTGAGGTTCCTTCCAATACTTTGCTTCTGTGATGAGAAGAGCATTTCTCACTCATGGTTATTACGCACCCACTGTGTGCTCAGCATCTAACTTGGTTGAGTAGAGACCCGAACCTTCCAGGCAGAACAGGTACAACAATAAGGTCATAGCCAGAATGAGCAGTGTGCATAGTCCCCTGGGGTCTGGGATAGTCAGGGGATGGCAGGCTGGTCCCAGAACCTCAGAGGATATTCAGTTTCTCTGGCCCATGGAAGACCCCAGCTGCCTTTACCACCCCCTTGACGTCCTGCTCAGGCTTTGCCTGCTCACAACAGTGAGGGAAGAGACCCACGATGTTGGACAGGGAATGTTGGGGACCCTCCGGCCCTGGAATGACTCTGGAAGTTATGTCTCTGCTCTCCGTTTGACCAGGAGTAGAAGATCCAGGTTTCTGTCTAGTTAAAGGAAGAAAATCTGACTTGGGAAGGATGGAGTCACAGACTAGGACTAAGGGAAAGATGGCGTCACAGACTAGGACTAAGGGAAGGAAAGAGGAAAGAAACAGCTTCTCTCCATCCTTGCCGCCCTAGACCTGCACACCTCAGGCAATCTCAGCTTAAGGTTCCCTTTACTCTCTCAGCAAAACCCTAAGTTTCCTTAAAATTCTCAGAATGATTAAGAAGCACCCTTTGGTTCCCTATTCACCAATCTATCCACCCATCTATCCTCCTGTTTATCCATTTCTCCCATCCTCTCGTGTGAATAGTTTGCCTTCCTATCCATTTATCCTCCCATTTATTTTCTCATCTGTTCCCCCACCTCTCCCATTTGTCCTCCCCCCAATCCATCCTTCCATTCACCTGCCCATTCTTTTATCCTCCTGTCTGTTTGTCCTCCCATGCATTTGTGTGTGCTGCATCCACAGCCAGCTATTCTCCTACTCACCCATGTCTCCTCCTCTCCCATTCTCCATCCTCTCATATGTTTATTGATCCATTTTCCATCTATCCTTCCATTTATTTTTATCCTCCGTCTGTCTATCCATCTGCTTATCTACTCATCCAGTATCCCATCCATCTGTCCATCTCCTTCACGCTCATCCTGTTCATCACTCCACATTTCCTCTTACCCACTTATCCATCCATCCATCCATCCATCCATCCATCCATCCATCTCTCTATGTGTCTGTTCTTGGAGTCCATTCTTCTCTCTTCCATCTATCTGCTCAAACTTGCTAACTGATAAGATTAGTGAGACAGAGCACGTGACTCAAGGAATTTACAATTTATTGTATGAACTACCATATGGAAATTCAGCAATCTACCGAGCAACAGTGAGCACATCGCAGTTTGGAGGTGATTGCTGAGCCCAAAGGAACGTCCTGAGGCATCTGGCCTGCATCCTTCTGGGGCAGGCTGGAGGCCCTCTGCTGCTTCTTCATAGAGCGTGCCTGCCCACAGGGCTCTGTGGCCTGTGAAGTGCTGTGCGCACGTGGGGGAGAATCGGTGTGGCTATCTTTCCCCTGATTCCACAGAGCGGCCACCTCTGCTCTTCAGCCCACTGGGGACAGAGTCAGCCACACCCCGAGGGCTTTGTAGGCTTGGGGAGGGGCAGAGCCTTCGTTTGGCCTTCCCTGCACGCACCACCACCCCCGGCCATGTCTGCACGGCAGTGACCTTGGAGGCCCAGGAAGGGGACATGACTCTCTAAGGAAGTCAAGTCTTTGGCCCCAGCCTTGTGGCCCCCAGGTCCGGGTCTAGCAGATTTCTCTACGCCTTCTGCCCTCTCTCCATTTCTAACAGTAACTTTGTCCTGGTTCCTCTTCCCAAACCCTAAGATTCTTCCCTGTGGGTTGCCCTAACAGTGTCCTCAGCCAGAAGGGCGTCCTCAGTACCCATCCCCCATGCTGGGTTAATGGGAGCCCTGATCTCATCCCGGTACTTGAGATGGCGGGTAATCCTGTTTGATGAGTGTCACCAGCTCCTGGGCCCAGAGTTACATCAAAGGCAGGAAAAACGTATTGCACATGACTTGTCTTTTAATTTCTTCTTTGTTTGTTTCTTGAATCAGCATCTCACTTCTTCATTATACCCTTTGTCCCCTCACACCCCTCACCCACCCTACGCCAGCTCCTCAGTACCATCCTGCACGGGGTCTGTGGCTGCACGTCCCACCTGAGCACCTGGGCGGAGGGACGTCCCAGCACCTGCCAGCCAGGCGCCGCCCTGGGCCCCTGCCCTCCAGCCAAACCTGAGTCTGTTCTCATTCCTTTCCAGGGAATCTGACTAAGCATATGAAGTCGAAGGCCCACAGCAAAAAGTGCCAAGAGACGGGGGTGCTGGAGGAGCTGGAAGCCGAAGAAGGTAATGAATTGCCAACTCCCGCCTCCCCCTTCTCCTCCTGTCCCCCTCGCCCTCCCCTTGCTTTCTGTCCTCCTCTCCTCTGCTCCGCCTCCTCCTTTCCCTCTTCTGTGCCCTCTCCTCTAGTTTTCCCAACTGCAGGGAGACAAAGGTTAAATTCACAGGATGACCGCCCCCACCCCCTAGACTTTTACAGCATGTGCTGGGAGCCTTAGCTGTGGTGCATTAAGGTCTGCCAGGCAGGTGGAGCGCCCGGCACCCCGTGGGTGCTCAGTGAATGTATGGTGAATACATTAACACATGAGTAATTACAGTCAACATTGATTGAGCACCCACTCTGTGTCAGGCATGCTCTAGACACGTGCCATGATTATCTTGGCAAATTCTCATGATGACGCTGTGAGGTACACACCCACACTCACACTTACACACTCTGGGCATGAGCCTGACACCCGGGCCTTTTAGAGCTAGAGGTTTTCAGACACACCTGACAGCCCCATGTCACCTCCCAATCCCATCCCCTATCCCAGCACCGCACCCTGACCTCAGTCCCCCGTTAGCAAGATTAGAGCCACATTAGAGCCAGTTTCTGAGAAGACAAGGCAGTGTGTGTGGCTGCGCCCTGCCCAGCCTCAGCATCCAGGGAGGAGGCCAGAGGGGCTTTTTTGGCAGGTAGATGAGCGGCCAGAGGTATTCCTCCTGCACTGGGCAAACCTTTGACCAGATTCCCTAAAATCAGAATCAAGAATTACAGTGTGACAAGGAGAGGTGTGTGTGTGTCTGTGTCTCGTTTGTTTTTGTTTTTCTGATTTGGGAATGTATCTACAATCTTACAAAAGAGCTAGGTCACATTTCCTTTTAGGTGAAATAAATCACCTTTATTGAACAGAACGCAGTGAACTTGGGGCTCTACCCCCGAAAATGAGGATGTAGGGTTACCATTCTTATCAAAAAAGCACATCAGGCCATTTACAGATGTCTCACTGAGTCCTCGTAACTGTGGTAGAAACTTGTGTTGCCCCGTTTTCAGTTGAAGACATTTAGTAAAGCTCAAACAGGTAAAGGCAGTTGCCCGAGGTCAGACAAAAACGCTGACTGCAGTGCCTGGTGGGCTGGATGGGGCAGCTGCACCCAAGCCCAGAGCCCTCCCTGGGTGGGAGGCGGGCATTCCGACTAGCACTGCACCGGGGGTCCACTGAGGGACCTGAGCTGTCCCTGCCCCTCTCCCAGCTTCATTTTCCCAATGAGGCCAAAAAGGATGACCTTATTTAAGAATGAAATCAATGCATTCATTCCAGAAATAATTACTGAGCACCAGACCCGTTCTAAGACCTGTTCTAGGTGCTAGAGATTCTGCAATGAATAAAACATAGTTCCTGTTCTCGGGAAGCCTGCTTTCTAGAGGGGGGCTGGGCAATGAACAAATGCGGAATAGGGCAAGGGTGATGAGTATGAAGCAAAACATCCGTGAGGGATTGGGAAGCGTGGGGAGTGGCTTCCCTGTTCCGGTGGTGTAAACAGAGAACATGAGGCGAGGTGTCAGGAAGCCAAGTGGAGCCTGGAGAAGGGCTCTCCAAAGGGAACAGCAGGAGGAGCACTGCCCCTGAGGGCCAGAGTCGGGGGGGGGGGGGGGGATGAAGTCTGAGAGAGCCGGGGCTGTGAAGGCCAAGGGATGGACTTGGCCGCCTGCTGGAGCAACGCCCTCTACCGTTCCCTGACGCTGTATGCAGAGGATGGCCGGTAGGGGGCGCGGCTGGAGGCAGTGATCCAGGCTGAGCACGTGTTGGACTTGGGTGGGCCGAGGGAGGTGGGGAGACGTGGTCAGATTCTGGATACATTCCGCAAGTAAAGCCGAAGGGGTTTGCCGACGTAGTGGGGCGGGGGACGGGGAAGCATGAGGGAAAAAAATAGCCAAGGATGACTCCGAGGTTTATGGCCTAAGAAACTGGAAGGATGGAGTTGCCACTTCCTGCGATGCGGAAGGCTCGGGGAGGAGCTTGTCTGTTAGTCGCGAAGTGACGGTTGGGAGCACAGCTTAGGAACCACTGCCTACGGGTGGCCGGGTGGGAGCCGCAGCCCCGCCCCTGAGGTTGAGAAGGTTGAGCACCAGCGCCACCGTGTGGCCGGACCCCCTCGGCGCCCCAGCGCACTTCATTCCTCCGGTCCCAGGCCACAGAATGGTGAAGCTTTGTGGAGCCTTGACAGTGAGGGGCGTTGGAAATGGGCCGTCCGGCTGGGGCATCCCATAGAGCTCTGAGCGAGTCCAGATGTGGGGGGCTTTGCGAACCCTGTGCTGGGCAAGGGACCCTTGGCTTCCATCACTCCTGCTGGGTGCCTGGGGCAGGCCACCGGCCCTCTCTGCCCCTCAACTTCCTCATCTGTAAAAAGGGACTTTAGGATCCTTCCTGGTGAATATCAGAAGCCGCTGGTCCTGACTCTGACTAGTAGCACTACCCCTCTGACCTTCAACTGCAAGATGAGATGCTCTCATTGCTGCCTGTCTGCTGAGGTTGTGAGGTACTTGGGATGAGAATAGCTAAGGTTTATTGGGTACTTACTAGGTGTCACACCCTCACGATCCTCCCAGCAGCTTCATGAGGTGGCTTTTATTAGTCTTACTCACATTTTACAGACAAGGAAACTGAATACAGAGAGAAAAACTAAATTATTCAACATTATACAGCAAGGAAGGGGTGGAACTAAGGTTCAAACCCAGACCATTTCCTGCTTCTCAATGCATAAAAACATTTTTAAACTGGCAGTGTCATAATGCAAGGGTTGTAAACCTTAGTCCTGGACTCTCTGGGTGATCTTGGGGAAGCACTTGCCTGCTCTGGGCCTGGATTTCTCCACATGTAAATGAGAGGTGAGGCGAGGTGAGCTCCGGGGCCCCCACTAAAGTCTAAGGCGGGAAAGTAAATGCGTGGGACAAAACTTCGAGATGTTTTGCACCCCCCCGCCATCCCTACTCCTTTACCAATCCCCAGTCCCTTCCCCAGTCTCCCTGTTCTGCTCCTGGCTGCCAGGAGGCCATGCCCTTGGCACCATGGCCCTCCCTTCACCTGCCACTCCATCCCATAGTTTTTGACCTACATCCTCTTGAATGTCGACTGTCAACCATTGCATGCATCTTACTGTTGTGTGTTGAGCTGTTTGGAAGCACAAGTGCTGGGCTTTCTACCCCCAGGGCAGCTCTGCATGGTGGGGTCCAGAAGCCTGGTTGCACCAGTGGCCTGAGTCAGCTTGTGTGTCCAGCTCTCTTGGTCAGTAGTTGAGTGGGTACTGACATGAGCTTACTGTTGGGCCAGCAGGACCCAAACCCTCAGGAGCCTGCCAGGTGGGCTAGATGTTAGCGGAGCTCCCCCTGGAGTTCTGATTGCTGCCGATTTCATAGATCCCCAAACTAGGCCTGTGTCCTGTTAGCGGTGACCCAGCTGGTTGGGCGGCTACCCCACCAAAAGCCAGAGCAGGAGGCTGGTATTTCAGAGCTCCATTACCCCCGAGCTGGGAGCACCAGGGGTTCTGCAAAGGCAGTACCTTCTCTGGACATGAGTGGCTAGGATGAGGCCCTGCTCTGCAGCCAGCCTGAGGCCAGCTTAGCCAAACCCCCAGAGAGGCCAGGGCCTGCCACCTGCCAGATACCATTGTATCAGCCAGCAGCAGCCTAGCCGCAGGGGCAGACGTGTATGTAAACTGACCTTGCCCGGTGCTGCTGGACTGCCCAGCAAGGCTGCTGTGTCCCAGAGTAATAGATTTCTTCATGGATGTATTAAGAGTGACTATAATTATTTGAGTCCTTGCTGTGTGTCAGGTGTGTCTTTCCTCCACCGAGCAAACCCTGTGAGGTGAGACTGGCAAGTTCATTTGACAGAGGGGGAGACTGAGGCACAATCGGGTCACTTAACTTGCTCATGGTGGAGCCAGCACTGAAATACTAATGAAAAAAAAAAAAAAAAGAAAAGAAAAGACCTATCTTGTTTGCTATGGTTCAATCCCAGCCCTACTACTTACCTTACCTGGACAAGCGACTTCAACTCTCTCACCTTGGTTCCCCGTCTGTAACGTGAAGATAAGAATAGTGCCGACCTGGCGGGATTATTTGAGGACTAAGTGACTTAGCACACGCAGGCCCTAGAACTGAACCTGGCACATGGTAAATACAAGGTAATTGCTGTGGTTATTTACAAAGCGTTCCCATCCTCTCCACAATCTTGTGCCATTGCCGTGGCTGTCAGGCCCAGTTTGCAGACTGGGACTCCGGGACTTAGAGCAGAGCAGCCTGGGGCTGGCTCTGACCTCAGGTCTCCTGTGTCTGCCCCTCAGGAACAAGCGATGACCCGTTCCAGGACTCGGAAGGACGAGAGGGCACAGAGGCCGTGGCAGAGCACCAGTTTTCAGACCTGGACGACTCGGACTCAGACTCGGACCTGGACGAAGATGAGGATGAGGACGAGGAGGAGAGCCAGGACGAGCCATCAGGACCGTCCTCGGAGGCACCCCCGCCCGGCCCGCCAGCCACGCTGCCGGCAGACTCCTCACCTGTTCAGGGCCCCCAGCCCCCAGATGCCACCTCTGGCAGCCAGGCCACCAGGAGCAGCTCAGTCTCAGAAGCCGAGCGCTTGGCAGCCGGCAGCTGCTCCATGTCCAGCCAAAGCATCCTGTGCCTCCCCCGGCTGGGACCGGCCCCACCGGGCCCCATGGAGAAGGACACAGGCTCGGCCCTGAGCTCCAAGGCCGTGTCCCCAAGAAGGCCATGGTCCCCAAGCAAAGAAGCAGGCAGCCGCCCACCACTCACCCAAAAACACTCACTAACCAAAAGTGACGCGTCTCCCCAGCGACATTCACCGGCCCGAGAGCCACTGGCCTCGGTCCCGAGCCCACCTGGCCCCCAGACGGGCCCTCTCCCCCGTGGGTCTCCGAGACTCGAGCTGTCTCCTCTCACCCCCCACCCCCTGGGTAGGGAACTGCCCCCCGAATGTGAGGGCTCCACAGACCCGGGCCCTCACAGACACTCGCCCACGAGGAGATGGTCTCCAGGCCAGGCCGAGTCACCGCCACGGTCAGCGCTGCCAGGGAAGTGGGCCTTGGTGGGGCCGGGCAGCCCCTCGGCGGGCGAGCGCGGCCCAGGCTCAGGGCTGGCCCCAAGGGCTCTCTACCCACCCGCGCCTCTACCTCACAAGCTTCTCGGCAGAAGCCCAGCGGAGACCTGCACCTCCACGTGGGTGAGTTCCCGTCTCCGGGGTGGCTGGGCCGCTCTTCGCCAGCAGGTGGGGGGCTGTAAGCTCACACCTCCCTGAGGCCTCAGACCTGGAGCTACACCCCTGCCAGCTCAGCGGTTACCAAGAAGACATGTACTGGGCACCTCCTATGCCAGGCACTGTGCTGGGTGCCTGAAACCAGTTAGTTTAGTGTCCGAAGCAGCAGAGCATGGACTCTGGAGCTGGATTACCCAGGATTAAAACCAGGCTCTGCCACTTATGAGCTGTGTGGCCTTGGATGTGAGTGTAAATACTTGGGCCATTTCCTCCCCCCGCACCCCCATCCGCATCCCCACGTATGCTTTGAGCAGATGGCAGAGCTCAACCAAAATCATCACACCTCCAGCATGACTGCCACCAGCACCCTCAGAGTCACTGCAGCCAATACCATCAGCACTGTCACTGTCACATCACCACTGCCATCTGCCATCATTACACTCCAGCCACCCCATCAGCTTGATCACTGTTGTCACCATCACCATCACCACCGCTGTCATGATCGCCCGCACTGATATCATTATCATCGTCAACTTACCTTTCCCCTCCCAACACCTTTTCTGTCGCCAGATTGTCATAACCCAACACCGCCGCTCACCACCAGCAGAGACTCAAGCTCCAGGGGGAACGTGATCTAGGAATCTTAACTTGATTTTTAATTTTGGGGTCGTGTGAAAATTCCTGGAGGTGGGAGAAGGCTAAGAGCCTGGAGTGGGAAGTCATGTTCTAGGGTTAAGTTGGGTCAGTAACATTTGAGGAACAAGAGAAGCCGCAGAACCGAGACAGAGGGCCAGGTGCATAGGGGCCAACCAGGCAGCCCCATCCTCGGAAGACAGACAAGCTGGCTGGAGGCGGGGGACCATGTCCTGAGTGTACCCATGGTCACCGTTCCAGAGAGGGCACTCACACAGGGCAACACCGTACGTAGGCAGGGGTTGGGACTCAGTTCTGGGCCAGCTCAGCCTGGACTTGCTCTGTGATCTCAGCAAGTCCCCTCCTCACTCTAGGCCTTGGGGTCTCCATGTGCCCAGCACATAATCCCCGCCTTACTCTATCTTATTTTCTGACCCCCAGCAGAAGGCCGAGTCGCCAAGTCCCTCCTGTTCACCTGGCCCTGCTCATCCTCTCTTCTCCCGACCCTTCTCCGCCCCCCATGACTTCCACGGCCACACCCCGGCCCGGACAGAGGAGAACATCTTCAGCCACCTGCCTCTGCACTCCCAGCACTTGACCCGCGCCCCGTGCCCCCTGATTCCCATCGGCGGGATCCAGATGGTACAGGCCCGGCCGGGGGCCCACCCCACCCTGCTCCCCGGGCCCAGCACGGCCTGGGTCAGCGGCTTCTCGGGGGGTGGCAGCGACCTGACGGGGGCCCGGGAGGCCCAGGAGAGAGCCCGCTGGAGTCCCACCGAGAGCTCATCGGCCTCCGTGTCCCCCGTGGCTAAGGTCTCCAAATTCACACTCTCCTCGGAGCTGGAGGCCAGGGACTACCGCAAGGAGAGGGGGAGGACGAGCGGGGGCCTGGGAAGACCTCCCGACTGGGAGCCCCGCGCAGCCGAGGTGCCCGCAGAGCCCGTGCCCACGCACAGTCCCCGCACCCCACCCGAGGCCTCGCCCCGGCCACCCCAGGGCCGCCGGGCAGGGTCCCGGAGCCCCCACCTGGAGTCACCGCGTGCGCTGGCCAGCCCCCCGGCCTCCGCCACCCCGCCGCTGGACCGCAGCAGTTCCGTGGGCTGCCTGGCCGAGGCCTCCGCTCGCTTCCCAGCCCGGAGGAGGAACCTCTCTGGGGAACCCAGGACCAGTCAGGGCTCCCCCGAGCCCTCGGGAAGTGGGGGACCCGGGGCACCTCCACACCAGCCCGAGGACCCGGGGCCCCGGAGCACTTAGCCTCTCCCCGACCGCTTCAGCATCTGGCTTCCGGTGTTTGGCAACAGACGTTTTCCAGCCGACTTCCTCGAATCATCTTGCTGTCACGGGCTCCCTGTCCCATCCGTTGTTCTGTCCAAGAAGCTTCTGCTCAGCCCCGGTCTGTCTTATCTTCCCACCATGTATGCAGTTACCTGTGCCTTTTTCTGTGACCTTTTGTTGCTTGAAAAGATACAAACAACACACACACACACACACACACACACACACACAAACATTAAAAAACCCCACGAGGTATTTGAGGCTGTGAATATTTAGGTGGGGGCTTCACCTTGGGCCACTGTGGTCAGCAGCCACCCCCCCAAGGCTGGCAAGAGGCAGTCAGTTGCTAAGAGAAAGGGGAATGCACTGAAGCAGAGAGAGAGAAAAAAAAAAAAAACTTTAAAAAATATATAATTAAATGTAAAAGCAAGCACTCCTATGTACAGTTGTTTATGGTTCCTATTTATTGCTGCTTTATCCCACCCCAGCTAGTGGCCTCCCCCGGCTGCCAGCAGAAGGGCCAGCAGCCCGAGGCAGAGGGACAGGCAGGGAGACTCCACGGACAGGCCCAGAAAACTCCGACTTTCTTTTTCCTAGGACTTCAACACAAAATATTTGGAACGGGTAGAAGGAAGGAGCTGGTTGGTTCCCCAGGACTCCCAGACGTCCAGGTGGTCTGCGTCATGATCCTATCCTGGCATTTGACCGGTAGACAAATGCCCCTCCGCCCCAGCACCTCTGTTCCTCACCCGCACCCTCAACCTCTGGGCTGGGAAAGGAGTCCTGACCATCCATCTCCTGGTTCCTGAGCACCTGACCTCGGCCTTGCTCTCAGGGCCCCAGCCACTGGCTGCCGTCCTTGTTCTAGAAACTACCCACAAGGCTGAAGTGACAGGGCCCAACCCCTGGGGGTCAAGATCCAAGGTGCGTTGCCTTGCCATTCCTGAGGCCAGGCTTGGGCTTCATTTTACATTTGGTCCCTGGGGTACAAAGGGCCCTATTTCCTCCATGGCTGGGCTTTTCCAGTGCTCAGCACTGGAAGTTTGCAAGGACTCATTTCTGGACCACTTTGCAGCAGGACTGGTCCCCCTGTCCCCGTCCCACACACCGTCAGGCCTCCACTACCCCCAGGAAGTACCCAAAACCATGACTGGTGGGAACTGACCAGGCCTCCTATTGGTTGGCTTAAATCTCCTTTAAAAAATTAAATTAAATATATATATATATATATAAACCTGGAAAGACAATGGTGTTTGATATTTCCCCTAGCCTCCTATTGTCCAAGGTCATTCAAATTCTTCTCCAAAGCAATCAGTAATAGCTAGTGCCTCTTTCCTCATCCCCATCTCCTCCTTTACGAAGCTGCCCTGTGTTTCCTGGTGCAAAAACCTGCTTTGTTAAAAAAAAAAAAAAAAAAAAAAAAAAGATGAGAAATTAAAATCCCAAGTTGAAATATGGAACTTGAACTCTAGCATGTTTACCCAGCCCTGGGATGGGTGGGGTTTTCCACAACATCCAGAAATCATTTTCTTTAGTTTCTACCAGGGGGAGAAAGCACAGGGACCACGGTCATGGCCCAGCCAGGCTAGGTGCTAATGCTGCAGAGCAGAGACCTCCTTGGCCAGTCCCCATTCCTCAGGCAGGCTGCATGAATCGTGTGGCCATAAGGGGCTCCTGAGCTGTTGTTTAGACAGGACACCATAAGGTGCATAGGGCTGGAGCACTTCTGTGAGCTCCCCGCCCTCCGGCATAATTCCCTCTTCTGCCCGTTCAGGACCTTTCCCTGCTTGGCCTCTGCTGCCAGGACAAACCAGCCACAGGTCAGCCTCCAGCCAGACAACCTAGTTCATTTCCCTTAGGCTAAGACAAAAAGGGGACAACAGGGAAGGGCCTACCTGGGGGTCTGCTGGCTCCAGCGTACAGGGGGTGGGGTTAGCCAGCACTTCCTGGCAGTCTGACCCAGAGTCCGGGGCTCCCAGCCCCCCTGGAAGAAGGCCAACGAGCCCAGCCTTGGCTGTACTGGCACTGGTCAGGTCTGGCAGGAGGTGAGAAGGAGCCTGAGCCCCAGTCACAGCCTAGGCCAGAGGCCAGGGCTTTCCTCATCATTACCTTCCAGCCCCACCCCAGGGGGCTGCCCAAGGACTGGAGACTTCAAGCACTGAGGCCTGGGAGCTGGATAAAGGGCACTGCTTCAGCCCAGGCTTGAAATATTCCTGGGCCAGATCTTCCAGCCCCAGACCTACAAAGCAGCAGACTGAGCTCTGCTAGACTAGCCCGTGACCTTGGGGGTGGCCAGGCCCCTCCCCCAAGCCCTGTGCCCCAGCTCTCCTGGGCATCATTCCCCCTGTATTCAGACAGCCCAGCTGCCAAGGTTTCCTTCCTGGAGGCTTAGTCATGGCCAGTGTGGCCATCAGGGGAGGGTCCTTAGGGCCACTCGGGCTCACAGGCACAGGCAGAGGGGACGGGGGCCAGGAGTCACTGGAGAGCCATTTCTCAATGACAGAGACACACTGTGCAAGCGATCTGGCCAAAGGGCTACTGCCCCACACAGGTGCCTAGAGAAATGGAATTGATGCCACCAGCCCTGGCCGTGTGTCACTGAGCATGGCTCTAAGCCCCTCTGCCAGCCTCTCTTCCGGCTCCCCCAAGCACAGAGCTCCCAGCCCACACACCCACCCTCACAATGTAGAAAAGACTCTCACTCCACACTCTCTCCCACCCCCCACCCCGGGACCCACTGCCCTGCTCCCAACCTCTTGCACATTTACAGCTTGCCTATGACCCTGTTGTCCCTGTTAAGGGACATGGTAGAGAAAGCAGTGCTGATTTGTTGGCACGGACACCTGTCATGTGCTCTGCTGAAATGTGCCGGATGGCCATTCCTTGGTACAGGCCTGCTGTGATCCTCAGGTGTCGGCAGGGTTGGGGGTGTGGGCCAACTTGCCGAGGTTTCAGAGCCAGCTTGGGGATTCCAAGACACCTGCCCCCCAGGGCTACCCTCCAGGATGCCCTTCACCTTCAGCAAGCTCAGGGCCATTTTGGGTACTAACCTTGCTCCTCTCCAAGCCTACACCCCCTCCCCCCATCAAAGCCCCGACCCCTGCGACCCTCCAGGAGGCTGACAGCAGTGAAGTTCCCACTCTCCCACCTCCATCAGCTCCAACTTCCAGACCCAGCAGTCCCTCCTCGAAAAAGTCTGAAAGAATTAGTTTCCGGACCCCTCTAACTCCTGCTCCATTCTCACCCGGCCCTTTTGAATAAGAACAAGCAAGATAACAGAGCTGAATTGCTCTCTAGTCCTTTCTCCAGGCAAATCTTCTTTAAAGCAAAAGTCCTCCCGGGGCAGCCATCCATGGAGACAGATCTGCAGCCCTGACCAAGGGGAGAAAGTTCCTAAAGACCTGTTCCACCAATTCTGCTTCTGCATTGCGAATCCCGTCCGCTTTCCATTGGAAAACCGCTTCGGCACTTCTGATCACTTTACTAAACCTAGTGTTAAAAAAGGAAGAGAAAAGAAACCGAAAAAAGAAACGTGTAGGCAAATGTAAGATACATGCTCTCTGTAAGATAAAAATTTGCCTTTTTTTTTTCTAAAAGGTGTATGTATTCTGTATGTGAAATTGTCTGTAGAGAGTTTCTATGTTCTTAAATGGCAATACATTCCAAAAATCGTACTGTAGATACGTACAGCAACCACACTGGGATGGGGTAGTTTTGCCTGTAATTTTATTTAAACTCCAGTTTCTCCAGTTGCATCTTGCAATGTTGGTATGGTATATATCAGTGCAAAAGAAAAAACAAAATCTCAACAAAAAATCCTGCAGGTCTAAAGCACAGAGTCTGATGTACAAAAGGAAAAAACTGCTCAGTATTGATGTGTGTGACCTTTGTTGTAAATTACACCTGTACTGTGAATGAGAAGTTTTTACAAGTATAATAATGGCCTTTATTACAGCTCTGGCTGAGTGTTCAGCCTGAGGATATTTTTAAAAAAAAAAACAGCACGTTGGAATAAATTTGAAAATCCCAACAGAGGCTTGCTTGCCTGGCTCATGGTTTTCCTTAGGGTTGTAGAATGGAGCGACACTTGGAGTCCCAAGTGCTTCTTTTGCTACAGAGAATCAGGCCCAGAGAAGGCAAGTGAGCCGGCCACAGTCACACAGCCTGGGATTCAAGGGGCCCCTCCCTGCCAAGCTTGGCAGGAGGCACAGGTACATTGCCATGTGGTTTGGGGTCTATATTCATTTCCTAGTGCTGCCATAACAAATTAACAAACTAAGTGGCTTAAAACGGCAGAAAGTTATTCTCTCACATTTCTGGAGGCCAGAAGTCTGAAGTCGAGGTGTTAGTTCCTTCCGGAGGCTCTGAAGGACAATCCATTTTATGCCTCCCTCCTAGCTTCTGGTGGCTGCAGGCGATCTTTGGCCTTTGGCTTGTAGCCGCATCACTCTCATCTCTGCCTCTGCCTTCCTACTGCTGCCTTCTCTGTGTGTCTCTTCTAAGGATACTCGTCATTGGATTTGGGGCCCACCCTAATTCAGTATGATCGTATCTTGATCTAAATAAGGTCACACTCACAGGTTCCAGGGGTTAAGATATAGCTGTTAGCCAGGCTATATCAGTCACACTTAATTTTGAGGGGTCACCATTCAGCTCACTACAAGGTAAGACCTGGAAACTGATCACGACACAGCTATTTACTGCCTGTGTGACATTGGGCAAGTTACACAACCTCTCTGGGCTTCTGTTTCCTAATCTGTAAAGTAGAGGGTTGTTGTGAGGATTAACTGAGACAGTGTATACAGCATGACTAACAGAACCTTGAACATAGTAAGCCTTTGACAAATATCCTCTGAGCGGACCTTGCACAGGGTGCTGGGGTTACAGAGATGAAAAAGACAGGTACAGGTCCCCACCTTTTGTATTCAACAATGACTTGCTGAGCGCCAGTGAGGGACTAATCATCGGATAGAACAGTGAGCAAAACAGACAGTCCTGCCCTCAAAGAGCTTACATTCTAACAGGAGAGGCCATCCTTAAGCAAATAATGACATAATGAATTACTGAATCGCAGTGGCCATAATTGCTGCTGCGGGAGAGAACAAAGCTCTAGTCCAGAGTGAGTCTGAGTCATCTGGAAACCTTTCTTGGAAAACTCTTGAGGGCCTGGGGGTGGGGGTGGGGCGGGGGTGGGGTGGGGGGCAGGGCTGGGGGGATGGGGGGGATGGTGGGGGGTGTGGCAGCGGGGGTGGGGGATTGACAGGGGTCGGGGGAGTCCAGGAGAAGGAGCAGAGGAAGAGGTAGATGGACAATCAAGAGAGGTCCTCAAGGTAAAATGCCGCCCACAAGTTCAGCACTAAGAACCTAAGAGGGCCTGCTTGTTTCAGCAGCAGGGAGATCATTGCTGACTTAGGGAAAAGTTGGCCTAGCCCAGCGCCTGGCCCACGGGAGGCCCTTGGTAGACACTGCCGAGTGTTGAATGAATGGTGGAGGCTCTGGCGGGTGGCTGGGGAGTGAGGAGAAGGGGGCAGTGGGGACAGCAGATCCAGACACCCTCCCAGGGGCCTGCGGTGGAGGGCAGGGGACAGCTGGGGCAGCAGCTGGAGGGGTGTATGGGGTCCAGGAAAGAAAGACGTTGAGTGTGGGAAGGAGATGGTGAGACCCCAGCCTGCTTGATTAGGAGGACATGGAGACACCTCTCCCAGTCTGACCCAAGGGAAGAGGCGTAAGCGACGTCAGTGACAGAAGTTGAGGACATTTTCTCTGTGCGATGGAGTGAGGTCACCTGCTGAGAGGGGAGGAGGAAGCTGCAGGTGGGGGAAGATTGGAGACTTGAGAAGGTGTGAATGGCCTTTGAGGGGAGTGGGAGAAAGCCGGCCAGGGAAACAGAAGGCAGGTGTGGCACCAGTCCAGCTCAACATGTGGTTTGTCCAGCAGTGTTCAGAGGCCACGCTGTGAGCGTGGAGAAGGTGGCCAGGTAGATTCATTCCGGGGTGGGGGGGCGTTGCCCGGCCACAGGACAGAAGGAGTGGGGTACGGGAGGTAAGAGAATTGGCCAATGAAGAGGTGATGTTATGGACCCCTGAAGTCACGGGCTCGGAAGGAAGCAAACAGGGGTGGCTTCCACAGAGCAAGTCTAGTGGTCAAGTGACTGGGGATTTGGATGAGAACAGAGAAGAAAAGGCTGGAAATTGTCTTAGCTCATTTTTCCAGAGGCAGGACAGTGGTGGATGAAGGTGGTGTGGACCCCAGGTGTGGGTGCTGAGCTGGAAGGAAAGAGGACACGACTGGAGATGAAGAAGCTGGGAAGCGAGCGTCCAGGATGCCAAGTAGGTCGTGCAAGTGGCCTGTGCAGTCATCTCTGATGATTGCAGGGCTGGGCTGGAGGCCTGAGCTGTGAGCCAGGCTCCGTCAATCAGCATGGGGGCTGTCACGCTGCAGAAACAAGCAACCTAGAAGCTCAGGAGCTGAAAACAATGAAAGTTGAGGCTTTCCCTTCTGCTATATGTCTGATGTGGGTCAGCAGCAGAATTGTACTCGTCCTCATCACTTGGAGACCTAGGCTGACGGAGGCTTTATCCCGTGTTCCCATGACCTCAGAGGCAGAACAAAGGAGACAGCTGTGAAACATTGCATTGACAACTAAATGCTCTACCCGGGAATGAACATTCCTCCTTTCACATTTCATCAGCCAAAGCAAGTCACATGGCTGTGCCTAGAGGAAGAGACGAGAAATATATGAATACGGCACTAATGACAATCACACGAGGCTAGGACATAGTGTCAGAAGTGCCTAAGAGCTGAGCAGATGTCAGCAATGGGACAGGGGAGAGGCAGGGCCTGATGGCATTGGCCTCCAAGGTGCTGGGTTTTTACAGGGAATGAAAAAAACAATGGCGTGGAAGGAGGCCTGCAAGCGAAGATGACACCTGGCGTTGGAATCATGGGATGTGGGAGGCAAGGAGCAGCTGCCTGGGAGCAAGTCCTTGGGGAGAGCCCAGGTCTCAGTCGAGATGAGTGGGAAAGTGGAATCCCAAGCAGGCCCAGAAGAAGAAGAGCATAGTATCAGCCAGGCCCCGCGTTCAGCATTTACAAGGCTTATTTGTAGTCCTCACAACAACCCAGGGAGGTGAGAGCTACAGTCCCCATTTCTACAGAAGAAAACAGAAGTTCCAAAAGGCCCCCACCAGCCAAAGGTGCAGGGCTAGTCAGAGGCAGTGAGGACCGACTCTAGTCCAACTCCAATGCAGCACCTCCGAGGACCCCAGGTTCCCCCCCCTGGTCTCCAGCCTGTGCTGGGGCCCCAAGGGAGCCCCGGATCTCAGACTCTTCACCTCCTTCCAGCCAGCCACCAGTGGGACAAGGCGGGCCCTGGCCAGAGCCTCTTCCCAGCAGCTGCCTGGCTGCTCAGCAGTGCCATCTGGTAGCCACTGGATCCCCGTGTCTGAGGCCGCAGTCACAAGGATGGACTAGCAGACCCCGGCGCTGGAAATCCAGTGCTTGAGAGCGTGGAAAGTGAATGTGAATTCTCTGAAGAACCAGACTCCCCAGCAAGCTGCAGGGCCCAAGGCCCACCAGTCACTCACACCTGGCCTCCCACGGCCGCTCTGGAGTTCACGAAGTAGTTTCCCTTTCGGAGCGAGGCAGGTTGGGGCACCTATCTCCACTTCACTGAACAAGAGAGCCCAAGATCATACCCTGGCAAGTGGCAGGGCCACCAACCCGGGTTACCCCTGACCCCGAGCCTCAGGAAGGCTTGGGCTGCTGCCTGTTGCTGCCGAGGCCTGAGCCAAGCCTTGATCTCCCCCTTGGGCCCTCACCCTAGGCCTGGACGCTCTCTGGGCTCAGGACCTGGAGGTCACGCTCGGTCCTAGAGACTCCCAGGGACAGACCGTTGCCGGCAGGGTGGGCTCAGAAGGCAGGCCAGTCTGAGATGTGCATGAGCAGAGAGAAACAGGAAGCAGGAAGAGTCAGGAGAGGACAGGGGGCGACTGAGGAAGGAGCACAGGGGGGCTACACCGCATGAGGCTCATCACGGCCAACTGCTCAGGAGCCCCTGGGCCACGGACGGACTTATCACCTCATCACCTTGCCGAGGAGGAAGACAGGGGCTCAGACGGGTGACACTGCTCCCAAGGTCACAGTGGTAAGGGGCAGGGCAGAGACTTAAAACCAGGCCCTCACATTCAGGAGTGGTTGGTTTCCTATGGAAAGAGAACCTGGGCCTCTTTTCTACCTAGTAGTCCTCAAACCCGGGTTGGGGGACCCCAGCGGACGTATCCCCCAATCTTGTCATAGCATCGGCCACTTTAGGGGGACCCAGCTACGAACCTCCCCTTTTTAGAGATGAGAAAAATGATGTCCGGAGCCGGAAGGAGCTTGGCCCAAGGCCAGGGCCAGGGTTCCTGAATCCTCAGCAGAAGCACCTGCACCATTCCACCCACCCCTCCTCTACCCCAGGCCCAACTTCACCTGCCCGGCTCTGCCTTTTTAGGAAAGGCAAAGAGCAGCCCTGGTGGTGGGCAGGTGGGCAGGCAGGTGGCCGTGCTAATCCACCAGCTCCCGGAGGTTCTGGTTACCGTAGTTTGGGGCCCGGGCAGCCCTGGCTGGGAGTGCCTGCCCAGCCAATGGGTGCTGCCGCTGAGTTTCTCTGCCAGAGCCATACAAGGCTTGCTGTAGCCCAGTCCCGAGCCGGCACAAGGCAGCCCCAGCGCCGGCACCCGCCCCGCCCGTGAGCCTGCCAGGCCGGCACATCCTCGGACTCTGCCTAATCCAACCTGGGAGCAGGCAGGGCTGCAGTGCACATGCACCAGGCCCAGGGTTCCCCAAGGTCAGGAAGGTAGCACTGCCAGGGCAGAGGCCAGAATCAGGGCAAAGACCTAGCCAGCCACGGTGATCTGAGCTGGGTTCAGGGGTGGTGGAGCCCAGGTCTAGTCCAGGCTGAGCCATTTCTCAGTAAGATGACCTTCTGTTCCCATCACCCTTTGGCCTGAATGGCTACTTGTCCTTCCCCGTTCACCTCTGGGAAGGGTCTCAGCAAAGTGAGTATCTGGTCCCTTCTGGGGTCTTCTCGGGGTCCAAGCTTCAACTCATCTCATCTATCCTGGGTCTAAGGCTGCATGCACCTCTCGGAATTGGGGTGTCCATTACTGAGTGCACGTTGTGAGAGTCAGGTCTGCATAGGTCCCTTTGCAGGCCTTTTGTGGGTCCACTGTCCCTGCCATGGGTCTGGGCCTGGGATGGTGGAAGCAGGTGGGGACAGGCAGACCCTGCCCACCAAAGCCCATCCCCTCTGTCAACTCATAACACCTCTGACTTAATGCTCACAAGATCCCTGGGGAGTGGGAACTATTGGCCCCATTTGACAAGCAAGGAAACCAAGTCACAGAGAGGTTATTTGCCCAAGGTCAGGGTGCCAGGATTCAATCCCAGAGTGGTCTGACTCTAGACCTCTGTAGCTTGCAGACCTCCTCCTCCAGGAATTTCAGATCCTGGAGGGACAGGGGACGGCCATTTAGACCAAAGTGTGAATGGAGGAGCGAAAATCATTGTCCGAGATAAGAGGGTCCTTTGTTCCTGAGTGGGGTAGGGCTTTTTCCAGGCCTCCAGTGCACCGCCATTTCCCAGGCCGTGGTCACGGCTGCACACGTGTGCAGCAGCCCCTGTGTAGCTTCCCAGGCCACCACTGACAATTAGGTTTGTCATGGAAGCCACTGGGTTCAAGCATCCTTGTGTGTCCTATGTGGGCCAAGCTGAGCTCAGGGCCACGACCGCGGTACTCCCCAGGGCCACCCAGCAGGTGAGGGAAACGTGCCGGCACTGGGCGGTGGCAGGCCAGGCTGGCATCAGGCTCTGTTTGCTCACCCAAGAAAGGAGGAGATAAATATAGACACAGGATTACTCAGACATAGCCAGGGAAAACCGGCTCTGAGCCTCAGCTTCAGCCCTGGCCCAGTCTCACCTTCACCTGCCTGCCCACTTGGTGCCTGCTGCCAGGACTCCCTGACTGCAAACTTTGGGACAGCCCTTCCTACCTGCTCTCTGGGGGCGGGGCAGAAACTGAAACCCAGAGAGAGTAGGGCCTTTGCCTCAAATCCCACAGTAAGGTGGGAGTGGGTGAAGCTAGGGCTGCACCTGGCATCAGGAGTCAACTTTTCAGGCCCAGGCACTACAGCAGCCCAGACTCAGTTTCCCCATCTGTGAGATGGGGGCCTGGTACACCCAGCCCTCAACTTCCTAGAGCCTGCATGGAGGATCGAGTTGGAGACCACCCAGCACAAAGGGGATGAGACTGGGGTCTCAAGCACTAGGAGATACTGGCCTGAGCGGCATGTGTAGGGCTTAGGCACTGGGACTCTGGAGCCGGACAGCATGGGCTCAAATCCCCGCCCTGCCATTTTCAGCTATGAGATTTTGGGGAAGTTAACACATCGGTGCCGCGGTTTCCTCATCTCTAATTTGAGAATAATAAGAATTATTATTCTATACTATGATATAAATATTATATATAGTATTATTTACATATAGTATAATAATAATAGCCTAACAATAGCACTGGCCTCCAGAGTGTTGGTGAGGATTAAATGAGATGAGATTAGTGTAAAGCGCTTACCCAGGGCCTGGTACAGAGCAACTACTCCATGCATGTGTATTATGATATATCCAGCCAGAGTAGGTTGGGGGCCAGGTACAAGAGGCCTGGGTGGGTAGCTCGAAATCTCCCACCCTCCAAGGGAACAGCCCAGCCCTGAGATGTATGGTGCACTGGTCTCTTCTGTGCTGTGGCCCCTGCAGCAGCTCCCTGCCCTCCCTGCCTGGCCTGCAAGCTTCAAGAGTCAGGCAGACATGGATTTGAACACTGGCTCCACCACTTACAGGCTGTGTGACCTTGGGCAAGTGACTGGCCCTCTCCAAGCCTCAAATCCCACTTTTATCCCTCTTGGGATTGGTGTGAGGGTTAAATAGGGGAACCTGTGGGAAACACGCAGCTCAGCCAGGCGAATGGTCTCTCCACAGTTGAGCTCATCCTGAGCCCCTTCTCTTGTTTCCTCCAGCTTCTTTCAGTGGCTATGAGCTCGGCCCGGGAGAGGCCACCTCTAGGTGCATGACCCTCACACATGCAAGGCCCTCGGGTATGGGAAACATGCACCACTCCCCACATCATGTACGAGTGCAGGTCCCTCCCCAAGGGTCCCTGGGACCCCCAGGGATCCATAAGTTCCACCTGCACCCCTCATGCACTTATGCATGTCCACACAGGTGTCTGTGCCCCTTCCCCACATACCTGCACACACACACACATGCATGCATATATGGACACACAGGGCACAGCTGTGCACGAGCTCAGAGAAGCAGGTGTGCGCAGGTGTGTCCCTGCACACCTCGCCGGCACACACGCTCCCACAGTCAGGGTTATGCCAGCCAGGCCCGGCCCTGAAGTGGCTGTCTTCAAAACAGAGCAATGCAAACAGCTGGGGATGCTCTGCCAGCGGACGTGAGGGAGAGGCCCAGGGGAAACCACACGGGCAGGAATCCGGGCAGGTGTGCTAAGCTGAGGCAGGGCCTTAGGGTGCCAGGAAGTGTGTCGAGGGGCAGGGCATGTGCAGACACTGGCTCACTCTAGTCTCCTCTCTCATCACCCCCTGTCCTCAGCCTCTGGGACTTGGCGGCCAAAGGGTCTCACAGACCACCATCCTCTACCCAAGGCAGCGAGCAGGTTGTACCTGCACAGCCTTGCTGCATGGCAGGGCACTGTGTCTCTGGGCTTCAGTGGCCTGGTCTAGGCTGTGAGGGGCCACACTGGGGAGTTTAACTCACTGGGGATACAGAAGAATCTATGACCACAGAGATCGACAAGAGGAGGAGTGTTGTCATTGACTCAAGTCAGAGATGACAGAGACGATGTGGAAGTCACTAGAACGCTTCAGGTAGGATTCATGCTGACTCAACAGCCACTGTGTGCTATGTAAGGGGAAGTCACTAGAACTTTCCAGGTAGGATTCAGGCAGACTCAACAGCCACTGTGTGCTATGCAAGACACTTGCATCTATCAGCTCCCTGAATGCTTACAAAGGGAGCCTGCCTGCTCCCATTTACAGATGGGGAATCTTAGGAACAGACGTGGCATAACCTACTCAGGTCCCAGAAGTGGCTGATTCCAGATACCAGTCTCTAACCACTGTGCTGTGTGACCTCTGCTGCAGGGCACATCTCACACCCTGGGGAGTGGTTTGCAGGTGAGGCCTAAACACGGCAGGCAGCATGAAAGTCACTGTCCCAAATGTAGGGATCTCTGGCCCAGGTGGCAGCGAGGCCTTCTCAGGCCCCTGCAGCATCAACCTTCTCCAGGTCGCAGCTACATGCAGGGGAGGGGAGCAGGCTGAGAGTCATCTGGGAGTTTTGGCCTCTTCTGCCAGCATCCATCCCTGGGGACCAGCTGAGGCTGGGTAGGGGCCATGTCAGGGTTCCAAGAGAGGACAGGCACTAAGGTGGGGACATGGCCTCTGCAAGTTCAGCCCTGGGGTGGAGAGAGGTCTTCCTCCATCTTCTTTGTATAGAAAACATGGCCTAAGAGGGACAGAAGCCAAAGAGTTCCCGAAGAAACTGAGCAGGGGAGGGGCTAGCGAGGGCCCCAACGAGGACCTGCCCAACTGCTGAGTCTCTGAGGTCAGGGCTGACGCTGGTGGCCTCCTGTGAAAGGCCCCCGGGCCAACTAGGAACTCCACACTCCAGATCTGTCTATTTGCTGGGTGGGACTATGGGGGAAGGGAGGGCTATGCCCTGATCTCCGGGACCTCAGAATGAGGAAAGGAAGAAAGGAGTCAGTGCATGAAAAAAAATCCATCTGGGGACCTTCCCTACACCCCAGCAGCCACTCTGCTTGCCCCCTGCAGGTTCTATTCACAGACTTGGCCATTTACTTTCTAGGGGAGCTAAAATGGGGAAATGACAGTGCCGTCATGGGAGGACCAGGAGGTAAGTGACATGCCCAGGGCCACACAGGGCAGAAGGACCCTGACTCCAGTCACGACTGCTCCGCTGGGGACAACCAGACAGACAGCCTCAAGGCGTCATGCTGCGCTCACCAGGGCTGGCCACATCAGCAGCTCCTGGAAGCCTGGGGAGCCCCACCTGGCCCTCCAGCCCAGGAAGAGAGTCCACACTCTCAGGAATAAGGGTGGCCAAGTCGCATTGCCTCGGGTTCCCACCCGCTCTGCAGTACCAGAGTGTGGCCTGGGGCAGATGACTTCGCTTCTCTGAGCCTCCAATTCTTATAAACAGCAATGCCTACCACTCAAGTTTGCTCTGATCATTAGATGGCATCGCACTTAAAACGGTCAAAGCATGGCCTGGCACGGCACACAAAAGGCCTCACTGTAGCCACCTGTAGTTTCCAAAGGTTTCTCAAGGCCCCTGCACTCCTTTCCAAAGCACATCTAGACTTGAGACCTCATTACCCAGCACAGGACTTTGGGGAAAAGCAAGACAGTGTCTTCCCACTTGTCAGCTGGACAGACCCAGGCCCAGGGAAGGGGAGTGACTTGGGGGAGACACATAGCAAGAAGGAGTCAAGGCTTGGAGGTCTCCTGCCCTGCTTCCTTCTCCCACACCAGCCTCATGTAGAGAACGGGCCCCGGACCCCAGATAGTGTCCCCAGGGCACCCTGAGGGTCTTGCTGTGGCTAAGTGACCTCTCAACCTCTCTGTGCCACCAACTGGCGCTTCCCCCGGTGGTTGCTGCTCTGTGACCCACACAGGGCGCTTGGGCTGCCAGGACCTTTTAGAGGCAGAGCCGCTGAGATTTGGGGAGGGGACCGACCTCCCCGAGGTCTCCTGGGGTCCCCAGCGGGGAAGCTGAGACCGGTCCTGGGCGGCACGTGGCAGCGCTGCCCGCGCGGTGAAGTCAAGCCCCGCCGCGCCCCGGCCCGGCACGTTTGTTGGCAGAGCCGGGAACAAAGCGTCCTGCGCATTCCTGCGCGCTGACTCATCGCCTGCACGTAGCGCCCGCTGCCGCCGCTGCTTTGCCCAAAATTGGTCGGGAGGCGAGGGCGGGCCGAGCGCAGCCGCTGCAGGTCCTCCGCTCGCTTGCCTGCTCCGCGCTGGCCGCGGGGGCCCCCAGTCCTAGGATTTCCTGAAAACAGGCAGGAGAGCGAGACATACCTGGGCCCCCGCTGGTTCCCGCGATGGCCGGGCAGCGTCAGGCAATGGGACCTCCTCGTGGGAGTGAGGAGGGTGATAGGGCGCAGGCGGCGGGCTGGGGATGAATTCCGGCCCGAGGGAACTGCTTATCTTTGAGCCTCAATTTCCCCATCTGCCAAATGGGGATGTGCCAGGCATGGTTGCAAGCACTTGGTATGAGTTATCTTCCGGAATTCTTACATCAGCCCAATGAGGAGGTACTATTATTATCACCGTTTTACAGGTAGGGAACCTGAGGCATGGACACTGATTTACACGAGGTCAGGTGCCAGTGAGCTGCAAGGCTAGGATTTGGACCCGGATTGTAAGGTTTCGGAATCTGCATGTATCCCCTTTATGCTAAAGTGCATATCACAGTGTCTGGCACGCAGCGGGTGTCCTCCCCGCCCGCTGTCCCTTGGTGGTTGAGACCAGGTCCCTCACTTCACCTCACTAAACCTCCATTCCCTCACCTGTAAAGTGGGTGCCTGCTGAAGGGCGCCCTCAAGGGGTTGTCAGGGGAATTACAAGTGAAGATCCAAGTGTGTTCTGCGAAAGAAAAGACAGATTTGGCTCCACAAGACTTCCAACCACCGGTTCCTGTGGTCATCTGAGCCAACACCAAAGTACAGAGAGGAGCCTAGCTATGCCTGGGGTCACCAGCCAGGCCAGGCTATACTGGGCTGGGCCTCCTTAGGGCGCCCAGGAGGCTGGGGAGCACGGAGTTGCCTGTACCCCTTGGGAAAATGAGGCAGTGGGAGGATCCCTGCCATGATGCCTCTGCCATCCTGGCCTCTTTCCCATTTGCATCCTGGTTTCAGAGAAAGTGGAGCTCTTTGGACCTGTGGGATGTCGGGCTCAGAGGTCTGCCCAGATTTTGCAGGAATGAGGTGGCCACCAGGTGGCTTTGTTCTCAGGTGCAGAAATAGACTGGGCAGCTCTCCCCCGGGCTGTGGTGTCCCCCACCTGGGGCTTGTCTGATAGTCCAGGGAAGGCCCTAGAAGGAAGTCCCGCCCAAGCCAGGACTGGCTTGAGTCCCAGTGGGCCTGGGCCACCGCGGCGCAGATGTGAGCTGACTCCACTTTGAACTCAGAAAGAGGTCAGCTCCGGCAGGATGTGCAAAGCCTGTAGGCAGGCCTCCAAGCTTCTCTCATCCCTGGGTTCCGTACAGTGTTTGCAGCAGCTCCTAGGACATGCCATGCTCTTTCAGACCTCCCAGCCTTTCCCCGTGCCGTTCCCCTTGCCTGGAATGCTTTCTCTGCCTTCAAAGCCTCACTTGGACGTCTCTTCTGCTGGAAAGCCGTCCTGACCCCCCCGGCAGAGTCAGGCACTCACTCCTCTGGGGTCTGGTAGCTCCTTGTCTGTCCTTCCCTTTTGGCCAACACAAAGCCAGACACAGAGCACACACTGGTGCTTAGGGCCAGGGCCTTCATCACAGACACTCCCATGTCCCTATTCCAGGGAAATGCCTTCGGGGCCCCTTTCCCCAAATCCCAGCTGGGCCAGAAACCCACAGACCCAGCCCAGGTCTGACAGAGCAGGCTCAGCCTGTCTACTGCATGATGGCAGAGGGCACGGCCTTGGGAGCTGAAGACCCTTCTCTTCTGCTCCTGGCTGTGTGACTTTGGGCAGCTCATGCAGCTTCTCTGAACCTCACTCCCTGGACCTGCTTTGCCTGCTTCCCAGGCCTGTTTGGAAGATCAAATGAATGAAGGCAGAGAGAATGCTTGGCATGTGGGCACAGCTTCCCACACAGCTGTCATTATTACGCACCTGCCTTGTGCCTGGGGCCTGGCTTCCAAGGATGGGTGGCAGGCGGGCAGGCAGGCAATGAACTGAGAAGCAGCAGCAGCCCTGGACTGACTCAGGCTGAGGAGGCACTGGGAGAAGTGGTTGCTTTATGGTCAGACTGAGCCAGCCCAGCTCTGACCCTCCCCTCCCACCCCCAGGCGTCACCCAAATCTGAGGCCACAAGGCCTTCCAGGCCCATTCAGGGCCTCTTATCTGGGGAGATAAAGGCTCCCTCCCCTTGGATGGTGGATCCATTCAGCTGGCTTCTGTGTGGCCCTGGCAACCCTCACCCTCTCTGGACCAGCCTTGGGGAGTTCAGGGCCAGGGGCAGGCAGTGGCCTCCCAAGGCTCTCAGGCATGTCTTCTAGGCAGGCATGGTGGGGGGACCCCACACCCCCACTGCTTCTGAGCCCCAGAGAAATGGCTCCTGCTCTTTCCCTCCCTGATACCTGGCCCAAGATGGTGATGAGAGCTTCCAGCATCCTCCTGAGAGTCTGGGGTGATTATTTTTATTTGACACATGAGGAAACTGAGTCCCAGAGATCAGAAGGCTCTCACCCAAGGCTGCACAGCCAATAGCCAGGACACTGGTGTGTGGCTCTGCAGCCAGAGTCATCGGGGACCATCTACTACAATCCTCCATTCTCTTGTGGGCTCCTGGCTGGTGATGGCGGCCTCCCTCCCCCACCCCCGCCCTGCCCCCCAACACCCTAGGACAACAGCTCTGTGCCAGGGTTTGGACAACAATCACCAGCTTATGAGATCCTCACATGAATATAAAACAAAGGAGGAGGTAAAACCTCAGAGAACTGGAATTTCTTGGCCCAGGTCACACAGCACAGTGGTGGGGTGAGACTCAGTTTCCCATACCTCTGCTCTGTGGCCTATACCAGCTGCTTTCCCAGTTGGACAGGAGTTCAGGTTTCCAGCAACACCAGACCTCAGGGAGCCTGCAGGGAAGCCCTCTGGTCTCCAGACACCCCCTGGCTATGGGAGGCCAAAGAGGAGGTGTGCCTGTCCTGCCAGGGTGGGCCCACCAGGCCCACCTGGGCCTGAGGCTCCTTGCCAGGCTCAGATGAAAGCGCGAGGTCATTGGGCCATCTCAGCTCCCTGTTGGAACTCGCTGCTGTGACTCGGCCCTGCCTTCCCCAAACCTCCTCCTCCAGGGAACCCCAGCAATGGTCTGGCCTGGCCTGGGCTCCTCCCACCGTCTGCCCACCCGCTCAGGGCCTCCCAGCCTGAGCCACCGCTCACCTCACCACCCAGCACCATGCTCACTGCTTAAACAGACTACTCTCCTCCCCCAAGCTCCCAGGGTTCCGCTGCCTATAGCCCAGGAGCTAGGCTGAGGCATGGGGGCACTTTTCCTGCTGCCTTCAGACTCAGGTCCCGAGGTCAACCCCCAGGACCTGCTTCTGGGGACTCTCTGGCCTTGACAGGAAAATTTAGAATTGAGATTGAGGCCTCAGGCCAAGGGCTCAGACTGACCTGAGTTCAAATCCCAGCTCCTTCCTTGCTAGATGGGTGACCTCCGACAAGACACCTCAGTTTACCCATCTGAAAAAGGAGGACAAAAATAATCAGCTGCATCCCATGAAGATTCCATATGGGATCCCGATGCCAGGATAGTGTTTAAATATGCAGGCAGATCTAGATAAACAGTAGCTGTCATTAATTCTTCAAGTGCCAGGCACTAGTGATCCCAGGATGGTTTCAATGAGCCATGGGGAGATGGAGAGAGAAGGTCTGGCTCTTCCTTTGATGATGGAGTGGCATCAGGGAAGGGCTTCCCGGATTTGAAAGCTCCAGAGTCCCTTCTGCAGGCTGAGCACCCAACTTCCCTCAGTGGGTCCAGAAGGCTCCCTGAAGAGGTTTTTCTGGAATGTGGCTGGCCTCACACTTTACAGTCTCCAGGGCAACCCAAGAAGCACCTCATTTCATGGAGGGCGAAGCTGATGCTCAGACTAGAGAAGGGGCTTGTCTGCAGCCATCCAGCTGGAAGCTGAGCCCCAGCATGAAGCTCCATGGCTCCCTCTTCCCAGCCCAGGAGCTGCCTCCTGGACCAGGGACACCCTCACCGCCCAGTCTCAGAGAGCACTCTGGGAGATTCAGGAGCTCATCTGCGCACTGGAGGCTCTTAGTGGCCCTGCTGGAAACCCAGTTTCCCAAACTCATTTGGTAATAGAGTCCCACCTGGTACCAGTGTTTTCCTTGCAATACATGGCAGGAAACTGAGTTCTGCAGCCATCAGCCCAGGAAGCCTTTGTCTTTATCTTCTCCCATTATGCTTGAGAGGCAGCTGCCTGGGCCACGGGGAGCCGGCAAGCCTGGGCTGCGGACAGTGGAAGAAGAGTGGACCCAGGAAAATCTTCTCTAACCTCCGCATTTCCAATTCAATGGGTATCTATTGAGCATGTGATCTGAAGGAGGGGACAGAGGCTAGGGAGGTCACATAAGTGAAGGGCAGGGGGGAGTAGAAATAGCACTGACCCTGGGGTCAGACAGACCTGGATTTGAACCCTGACCATTACAGGTCAAGCTCTCCAACTTCTCAGAGTCTGAAGTTGTGTTTGAAAATGGACACACTGACATACCTGGAAAGGTTATAGTGTAAGGATGAAGTGAGAGCAAGAGCGTGACCAGGTTCTGTAAAAAGCTGTGGTCAGTAATAATTATGATGACCACTGATGGAGCTCTTCCTCATTTAATCCTTACATAGCCATGGTGCCGTGATTATACCCATTTTACAGATGAGAAAACTGGGGTTCAAAGAAGGAGGAAAGGCACATGAGATGAGAGGCAGGCCTGACACCAGAATCAGAGCCCTTAGCCATTAGCCTGCCCTCGGAGACACAAGATAAGGCCTAGCAGAGGTGGCTATAGATGAGAATAATGTGGGTGTTCAAAGGTGGGTTAGGGCTCATGTCTTGGATGGAGTTGGGAAGGCTTCCTGGAGGAGGCAACATTTGTGATGGGCCTTGAGGATGGGCAGAATAAATCAAGTAAGACTGGAAGGAGGAGAGGAGGCTCCACCTTGCACAGGTGGGGAGGCAAGAAAGTGTGCAGTGTATCCAGGGAGTGACAAGCCCAGGGGGCTCGTAGGCCAAAGCCGTGGATACCCAGGTCAGCACTGGTGGAAGAAGGAAGGCAAGATACCTCCAAGTCAGATCCCAAGCAGGCCTGATGCCAGGGTGGGCATTTGGGCTTAACAAGATGCTTCACCCTGATGCCAGGCCAGGTCCTGGCTGCAGAAGCCTGGTTTTCACAGGAAGGCAGCATTGATCCAAATCTCAACACACCTCATGTCTGGTGTGGCACCATGTGGTGTGCCAAAGCAAACATGGGTGAGTGGAGTAAGCCAGGCTGGCCTCAGGTGCTTGGAGGGACTGTGTGACCCAGGGCAGAGTAAGGGTCACTCATGGTGCATCTGGCCCATGGCGTGAAGATGGCACAATTTCTACTAACATCCCGCCAACACAGTCACACACACACCACTCCTTTCCAGGAGTGTGTCCGCACCAAGAGGCCCTCACATGCCCTGCAGCCCGGCGTGAGGAAGGGAGGTCAGATGCCAGCCAAGAGAACCCCCCACGCCAGGCAACGGGCCAAACCTTCCATGGGCTCTGCCACAAAGCCTCCCAGCAGCTAGAAGATAGGATTTTTCTTCTTAGACGCTTCTGATGGATGTGGCCTCTGACACTCAGGGAGATTAAACAGTGGTGTGCCCTCGGTCACACGGTTGGTGAGCAACAAAACCAGAGCCCAGACTGGCCTCCCCTGCCCTGCACTACTTCTGGCCTGATACAGTGCTGGGCACTTGTCCACGGGGGGATGGGGGTAGATTGGAGCCTGAGTCACAGGGCTTTGAAGCTGGCAGCCAGGTCCACCGAACCTCAGAGATTCCAGGGTGGGCTGGCCCCTGACTCAACCCCATACCCTGAGCCGGCCCCAGGCAGTGGCTCCAGCTCCTGGCCACCCTCCTGCCTGCCAGGGCCCAGCTGTGCCCCTCCTGGGTCGTTCATGGCTCAGGATTCCCAAGAGCTGGGTGGGCAGGCTGAGGCCTTTAGGCAAGGAGGTATCCCAGGCCCATCTCTACTCAGGAACGTCAGCCTAGAATCACAGCGGGAACCCCGGGCCTTGCCAGCCTGATGATAGAGGCACTAGGCACTTATATTTAGCTAACATTTAAACTAAGAACAAAATACTGTATTTCTGTGTGCACTGGCCTCCTGGTGGCTCACCCCTTTCCAGAGGGAAGGCAACCTCCTGGTCGGGCACTGGGTGTGTCCTGGAAAATATGGGTTCCAGGCAACGGGGTGGGTGTGACTCTGAAAAACTATTAGCTGCATGTCTTGGCTGGTGGTGGTGGATGGAGGAGAAGACTGGGGTTCCAGCCCCTCCAAGTGCAGGGGCTAGGCTTCAGAGAGAAGAGTCCAGGCATTCTGAGTTCCCAGGATCCAGGTCTGGTAGAGTGACCTCTGGTAGGCTGTTCCTCCTCCCTGGACCTTAGTTTCCTCGCCTAGGTATAGGCCAAGGGCACTTCCCTCTCTGGCTGCCTGTCTTTTTCTCTTAAAGATTATGTCAAGTCTTCATCCTTAGAGCATTTTGAAGATGGTATCAGGCAGAAAAAGGGACCTAATCTTCTTCATCAGAAGGGGTGTCTCTGCAAGAGCAGGGTTTGTCTGGTGAGATAAAGTCATCTTGTACTTTCACTCCCACATTGGGCACAGACCATGTGCCCAAGCCTATGTGCTAGGCCCCGGGTGGGGATTCCAAAGAAGACTATGTCTCAGTGAGCTCATCGGCTCAGTGAGGTGACACCTCTCTCCAGGAAATAACCAGATGTTTACAGGACAAGTTTAACACACCATTCAAAGCTCTTTGACCTTTCTGATTTATCTAACCACATCTGTCATGAAGGAAGATGGATGCGTGGGAGATGGGTTGTGTAGCTGTATGGATGGAAGCATGGCTAAAAGGTTAAGTAATGGATAAACGGGTGGATCAATACAAGGAAGGATGGGTGGGTGGATGGATGGATGGATGGATGGATGGGTAGGTGAATAGATGCGAGGATCATTGGATACAAGGAAGGATGGGTGGGTGGATGGATGGATGGATGGATGGATGGATGGATGGATGGATGGATGGGTAGGTGAATAGATGCGAGGATCATTGGATATGTGTGATATAGGCTGTTGATCCCATAGCAGACGAGTATAAGGGAAGAAGGTCTAGCCCTGACTCTTGTTCATTGTGTGAGCCTAAGTCACTTCTTTATCTGTAAAGTGAGAATCTTATCTGGAAAGACCTCATCTGTCAAGTGAGAGTCTTGAGCCCAGCCTGCCTCCCAATTCTGTTTTGGGTATCTGGTGAAATAGGTGTGGACTGCCCATGCCTACCTAGTGGCTGTGACCAGGGCTTGGCCACTGGCCTCGCAGGCATAGGCAACATGCTGTGTTTTAGCTGTGGGTGTGATGCACCCCTCACCCCCCATGGATGCAGGCCTGTTTCTGGGTTTCCCACTTCCCCAGGCTGCACAGGGCGCTCTGCCGGGTTAGGAGAAAAGAGGTGACCTCTGGAGAAGGGTTGTTGCCAGAGGGCTCTGCGTGGGCTGTATTTTTAAAGGAATAATTGATGTGTCCTGTTTGTTATTAATCTAAGTGTAAACAGGACAGGGTCCGCGAGGGGAGCACACAGGCCTGGGGGTTAGGGCTTTGGAGTTACACAGTGTTGGCTCTGCCACTTCCTAGCTGTCTGACACCACTGGTCAAGGCATGAGCCTCAGGTTCCTCATTTATAAAATAGGAACTAATTATAGTACCCACCCCTTAGGTATGTTATGACAATTAATGGAGATAAATGTATGTAAATCCCCTAACACAGAGTCTGGAATATATATATATTTTTTTACATCTTTATTGGAGTACAATTGCTTTACATTGTTGTGTTAGTTTCTGCTGTACAACAAAGTGAATCAACTATACGTATACATATATCCCCATATCTCCTCCCTCTTGCGTCTCCTTCCCACCCTCCTTATCCCACCCCTCTAGGTGGTCACAAAGCACCAGGCTGATCTCCCTGTGGTATGTGCAGAGCCTGGAATATACTAAATGCTCACGAAATGCACACCCTACTCCAGTGGGGAATTGGGCCCTTAGCACTTCAGAGGTAACTCAAAAACTTCAAGTGCAAAGATTTCCATCCTGGATACTGAGTCCCTGGGTTGGTTTTCTTATTTCAAAAAGTCCAGCAGGACTCACATGCCTCTTGACAAGAGAGCCTTTACCGAACAGTGTCTGTTTTTAGATGAAATTCCAGCAGTTCCATGGGCCTCGCTGACCCTGTTCTGATTACCCTCAGATTAATAACAGACAGGGCACATGAATTATTCCTTTAAACGTAGTTTATGTGGGACCTATAAATCTTTCCAATGGGCTGAGCTGGAGGGAGGAGGAGAATTAGGAAGGGGGTGTCCTCTGAGGGAAGAGGCAGAGACCAGGGGAGCTGGCCCTGCAGGGCCGAGGCCGCGCTTGCAGGGACCCAGCATGGGGACGATGCTGTGGGTGGTGGCGGGCCCTGCTGGCTCAGGGTGAGCTCTGGCCGATGGCAGGAGGCCCAGACCACCCACCGGAAAGACGCCCTGAGTCTGAGTGGCCCCAGGCTTAAGTGGGGGCAGTCCTGACCCGCAGCCATGGGGACATAGCTTGGGGGCAGGTCATGATGGGAATGTCTTACTTCCCTCAGTCCCTGAATCCCCAACTCAGGTTGGCTCCAGAGCCAAACCCTCCCCAGCCCCCCATTCCCTGTAGGCTCCAGACATCTCCCCCCTGACCAGCCCCATCTGCCCTGCTGCTCGCTCTGCTAAGCTGCCTGCACGGTATGTGCCTGCAGTTGAGACTCTGTGTCCCTGCTGCTGGGGCTGCAAACAGAACTTCCTGAAACCTGGTGGGACCAGGTGGCAACAGGACAGTGACTGGTTTTCCAGAAGGTGAGAGAGCGAAGGGTTCCAAGCTGGGAGCAAGAGCCATAGTGATGCAGTTACAGCCTCTGCAGGGCTTGCATTTGGGGAGCTGGAAACTCACGGCAGGTTGATTCTGCCCCTTGTAGGCTGTCAGAGCTGAGAATGCCCCCCGCGGTCAATGGGAAGGGAGGAAAGCTGTCCAGGGAAGCCAGGGAAGGGATAGGATTTGCCCAAGCCCACACAGCATGAATAGCAGAGCTGGGGCCGCTCTTGCAACACCAGGCAACTGTTCCAGCCCTTTCCTGCCCTGTTGGACATCACCACAAGGACATTTAATCCTCACTCCTGTGCATCCTCCATCCCACTCAGCTGGACAGCTATTCGATGGGACCAAATTTACTACTAGTGCAGGGGTGACCGAGGGAACTTTGGGGTCCACAGGAAGGTAGCCTAGACCCATCCCAGTGCCCCAGCCTTCCTGAGATCCCAGTGGGATCCTTCTTGACAGTCCTTCTCAAAGGGACCCAGGGGGCTTCCCTGGTGGCACAGTGGTTGAGAATCCGCCTGCCGATGCAGGGGACGCGGGTTCGTGCCCCGGTCTGGGAAGATCCCACATGCCGCGGAGCGGCTGGGCCCGTGAGCCATGGCCGCTGAGCCTGCGCGTCCGGAGCCTGCGCTCCGCAACGGGAGAGGCCACAACAGTGAGAGGCCCGCGTACCACAAAAAAAAAAAAAAAAAAAAAAAGGGACCCAGGGTCTTGGGCTCAGCTTGGACCCCTGGCAACTTCACTGCTGTGCAGGAAAGGGTGGGGCTGGCTTAGTAGCCGAGAGAACATGTCCAGCCCATCGCTGTCTTGAGCAAGTTGCTCCTCCTCTTGGACCTCAGTTATCTCATCTGCCAAATGGGAGTGAAGAGCAGAGACGATTTCTAGAGGCCAGTTCCTAGTATGGTGTCTCACTCAGAAATACACCTCTTCTGCCAGACTGCCCTCCCCACAAATCTCTCCTTCCTGGATTAGGCTGGTTCCAAGCATAAGTGGATCAAATTATTTTGTGTGCAAAACAATTCCCTCCAATTTCTGACAGGGTGACCTTCCGTGAACCCCTGCCCCTCCACCTGTAGACTTTACCAGCCCAGGCAGGTAGCGGGGCCAGGTGAGGGTTGAGGCAGAGCCGCAAAGCAATTGGCTGGGGCAGTTGGAAGGAACCAGAGCAGTGGGATTGGGGGGTCCGTGCGATCACACCAGCCAGGAGGCATAGAGGTGACTGTCGGGGCCCAGGCCAAGAGACATAGGGGGATGGGTCTGGCTATTTTTTTTTTGAAATTCAGCTTAAGTTTATTTTGATTTTTTTAACATCTTTATTGGAGTATAATTGCTTTACAATGGTGTGTTAGTTTCTGCTTTACAACAAAGTGAATCCGTTATACATATACATATGTCCCCATATCTCTTCCCTCTTGCGTCTCCCTCCCTCCCACCCTCCCTATCCCACTCCTCTAGGTGGTCACAAAGCACCAGCTGATCTCCCTGTGCCATGTGGCTGCTTCCCACTAGCTATCCACCCTACGTTTGGTAGTGTATATCTGTCCATGCCACTCTGGCTATTTTTAACTCAGCTTAATTTTCTCTACCTGGAAACCAACTCTTGCCAGTGGGGTAACGTTGTTCCTGGAATTCTTTCACCCCATAAGACCTGGGGTCACTCAGTTTCCCAGGTCCAGCCTCTCCATTTTACAGGAGCCCTGCTTTCCTGGCTCGAGCTGAGGGAAGGGAAAGAGGGAAACTGGAGTCGGGCACAGCTTCCTGAGCTGTGTTGCCGGGTGGTGGCCCCTGCCCTGTCATCATCCTCCTTTCACACCAGAGAAGGATCCTGTCTCCTGGTCCGTTTAATTCTTCTATTATGTTTCCCAGACTCGGAGCCTCTGGTTGCCTATTGTCCTGAGCAGGCACTTTGCATTTGTGTAAAGATTAGACACGTTAGAACCTTCGCTCTCACTCCGATGGTCTTTTCTCTTTTACTTTCTCAAATCCAAGATCTTTCTCGCTACACTCTGCTTCCTTGTCCTCTCTCTCTCCCTACCTGTCTTTATCAGCCTCCCTGTTATTTTCTTCCCCTCCCTGATCCCCTCCTTCTCCCCAGTGACCTGCTTTTCCTCTGTCTTCTCTTCACGGTTCAATAGTTCGAATCCTCTTTCCCCATCCCCACCCCCACCCCCGACCCCAAGCCTAACCTCGCTTAATTCCGTATTTATATTCCCTTGGAGACTCATAGAAATGACTGAGAGTATTGCTCACCTCATTCCAGAAATACTCTTCTAAATTCTTAGAGAGGCACCAGGCAGGATAGGGCGTGAGCACTGGGTGGGGAGTCACTGTGGTTTACTGGAGAGACCGAGACCCAAGTTCTGATCCAGGCTCTGCGTCCACCAGCTGTGTGACCTTGGCCTGGCTGGGTTCTTGTCAGAGTCTCCATTTTCTCCCGGGCAGCAGTGGAGCTGGTACCCAGATGAGAACGGCTGTGTCCGGGGCTGTGAAGGAGAGGGGTTTGTAGTGCCCTGAGCACACAGTAGTTGCTCAGAAATGTTTGTTTCTGCTTCCACTGCAGCCTGAGCCAGGCTAGGGGAAGGAAGTATCTCCCTTCTTTGTTCCATTCTGCCCTGCTCTACCAGGATCGCATACATACATGTGTACACACATGCACAAACCCTGGGAAGAAACAAAACTGCCTGTTTTTTCATGGTCATCTATTTCTCCCTTCCTAAATGTCTAATGGTAAAAGAGCAGCTGAACACAGGAACTAAAACTTGGGAAGCCTGGGTTCCTGAATTTCCACAGTTCAAGTCCAGGCCTTTATTCATTCATTCCCTCCTCCATCAGAGAGCAGTCACTCAGAGGCCCCTCCTGTGTGTCTGGCAGGCTCCAGGCCCAGCCATCTCTGGAGTTCTGGACCTCGAGATCATTGAGAAGATAAGCCCAATGTCATGAGTCAGGCATAAGAGCACGGGTTCTGGGAGTTCCGAGAAATGAGAGGGCCTTTCCTCTTGTGCCTGAAGATAGGGTCCCTGAGAAGGGTGGCTTCTGAGCCAGCAGAGGGGCAGGAGCAGAACATGGGTCCCCTGGGGGCCCCTCCACCACTTTGCCTTTTTTGCAGAAAGTCACAGAGGTGAGCCAAGACATCCTGTCATGTCCGAGATGGGAGGCCTTCTAAGGGGCACTTGATGTGTGTGCCCACAAGCCATCTCTCTGGAAAGGGCTCTGAAGGCCCTTTCTTAGTATCAAGGGAGTCTATGAGTCAAACAGGTTAAGCACCCACCCTTTTGGCTCTGTTTTGCAAACAAGGTAACTGAGGCCCAGGAGAGATGTCCTTGGCGGTGGCTGCTCAACTGAATAGGTTCTGGAGGGGACCAGAATTCCTGTTCCCAGGCTCCCGGGGGTGGGGGTGAGGGGGCTGGGGGCTGGGGAACAAGGGAAGAAGGGAGCTTCCTGGCGGGAGGGGGAGGAAGCAACTCCAGGCTGGTCGGAGGTCAGGGGTGAGCTGTGTCCTTCACTTGGGAAAGCAGGCCCAGAAGGGGCTCTGACTCGCCCAAGGCCACACAGTCTTGAGCAGATCTTTTACCCCTCACACCACCGAAGGGACACCCACCACCTGGTTGGCAGTAGGCAGGCAGGAAAGCAGGGTCTCCTCCAAGGAAAGGGAGGTTTTTGCTCATGGCACCTCTTACTCCAAACTCTGAGCTCTGGGCAAGACCTGTGGAGCAGCCTCGGAGAGTGAGGGAGGGGCCTCAGGACACTGGGGGCCTTATCTGAGGAGGTCCAGTGGGACTGAGAGGGGTCCCTGGGGGCAGCAGGGGAGCCTCAGGACTCCGGGAGGTGCTCCAGGCTCAGAGGGAGGAGCAGAGGCCTTCCTTCCCCCTTCTTTCCACCCCCTTCCCGTTCCCCACACCGCGGGGGCTGGGGCGGGCCAGGCGCCCTGGGAGGAGGCGTTGTCCCTGGCTCCCGGCCCACCGGTGCAGCGGGGCAGGGCGGACGGGCAGGGGCGGGGCCGTGCCTGGTGTTATAAGTGGCAGCAGGGCACCGAGGCAATGAGCTATCGACCCAGCTTGGCAGCAGGACGCTGGCAACAGGCACGCTGCCTGCTCCGGTCCAGCCTGACCAGTCCGCCACCGCCGTGGTCGCCATGCTCACCGCCTGGTGCTCCTTCGTTCTAGCCCTGCTTGTGGCCCTGCACGAAGGTGAGCCCCCTGGCCTCGGCTGCTGCAGCAGCCTCTGGGTTTGTTTGTCTGTGTCTCCCCCTGGGGCTGCCGTGCCCTCCAAGCCAGCTGAGGGCATACAGGGGCAGGGGCCCCGCAGCACAGTGGCTGCGTGGGGCTGTGCAATTAGAGGTGATGCAGTCCCAGGGCAGCCACTAGCCTTTCCCCCCACCCCCAGAGCTTCTGGGGCTTCCCCGGAGTTGGCCCGGAGCTCCTGAGCAGTGAGAATGCCAACTTCCTCAATTATGCAAGAGGAGGAGCCCGGCGGGTCCCCCATCCCAGCTGTGCCAGGTGCCCTGACCCACCTCTCCACCTCTCTCTCCCTCCTGTGCATGCAGGCAAGAGCCAGGCCGCTGCCACCCACACCCCAGAGCAGCCAGCGCCCTTGCCCCGTGCCCGAGGCTCCCACCTGCGGCCTCGCCGTTGCTCCTGCAGCTCCTGGCTCGACAAGGAGTGCGTCTACTTTTGCCACCTGGACATCATCTGGGTGAACACTCCCGGGTGAGCTTCCGTGGGGATCCAAGTGGGGCTGCAGGAGGCAGGGGTAGGGGGTGCTGGCATGCCGGGAAACCTCTGGCACACTACAGCTCTCCCTGGGGGTATTGGGCTAATATCAGTAGCAATCAGCTGTTGCTTCAAATCCTACGTGGGGGCTGCCTGAGCAGTATAGAAGCCTGTCTCATGAGAATCCTCACAATAGCCTGGTAAGAAAGCATTGGCTCCATTTTCCAGATCAGGGTACTGAGGCTCAGAGAGGTTAGGTGCCTCTCCCAAGATCACACAGGAAGGAGTAAGTGGTAGGCGGAGGCTCCATCCTAGGTCTGCGGATGCCAGAGCTCACAGTGGCTCTGCCATGCTGCCTCTGCATAATGTTCCAAGAATAATACGATCAATGACAGCACCCACGTCTTGACTGCAGCAGTCCCTATGCCAAGCACTGCTTGTGCATTATCACCTCATGAGCCGCCCTCCACCCCCATCCTCCCCATGAGGCAGGTACTGCTGTTGTCGCCAAATGACAGATGAGAAACCTGCTCTGTGTCACCTGGCAGAGCCAGGGTGCGGGCCCAGGGCTGTCTGTTCTGTCTGCACCCGCACTGCCTCCGGGCCACTGCATACTTCAAGTTGAAGTTTCTCTGTGTTTGTGTTTTTTTTCCCTTTCCCAAATTACAGAAGACAAGAGAAGCCCGGCACGTAAGCGTGTGTGGAGCTAATCCGCATCCAAACACTGGCTAAGGGCGGGAACCCTGCCAGTCCCTGTGTGCTGGGTCTACCTGGAGCCTTTAAAGCTCCAACCACATCGTCTAAAATTAGCACTGGCACCCAGGGTGCTGGTCCAACCGACCACAGGGCCCCTACCCTGCCCCTGGCCCACCTTGGCCAGATTGAATCTGAACTCGATCTCAGTTGATCACACACACACACACACACACACACACACACCATTTTTAAGTCAAAATTCTAAGAAACAACTTTGCTGTATAGTAGAAACTAACACAACATTGTGAAGCTACTATACTCCAATAAAACTTTTAAAAACAACAACAACAGAAAAACAGACTCTAAGAAACATTTGTCACCCTTCCAGGCAAGTGGTGACCAGGTGGGGGCAGCTTAGCTGTGAGCCTGCATGTTTACTTCTGTGAGATGGCATTTCCTCCCCCCCTCCAGGACAAGCTGAGGGTCTTCTCTGAGGACAGGGGGACCAGCCTGGTTGCATCAGCTCACGTTCCTTTTCGGGCAGGCGGGGAGGGGAGGGAGGGACAGCTGCCCTCCCCCTCCTCCCCATGCTGAGGGTCTTACTGAGCAGGACCTGGGGAGTTGAGGGGGAGCAAAGGCCCAGAGAGGGGAAGGGTCTTGCCCTGGGCTACCTGGCACCTAAGGAGGAGCCTGTGGTGGGACTTCTTAATGTCAGGAGCTGGTTACTTTTGCTGCCACCCTGGTGGCATGGTGGCTATCCCAGTGTGCAGTGTGGACAGTCTCAGCTTGCCAGTGGTCCTGGTTTATCTAATCCTCTCTCTCAATTTCTCTCTCTCTCTCTCTCTCTCTCTCTGTCTCTCTCTCTCTCTCTCTCTCCACCCTACACCACTACCTTGCTGGCTGCCCGCCCACAGACAGACAGCTCCTTACGGCCTGGGAAACCCGCCAAGACGCCAGCGCCGCTCTCTGCCAAGGCGCTGTGAATGCTACAGCGCCAGGGACCCCGCCTGTGCCACCTTCTGCCATCGAAGGCCCTGGTAAGTGGGCACCCAGCCTGCAGGGCCCAGGGGTGGCTGCTAGCCTGGATCTGCCCTGGAGGGCAGGGGGTCTGGGAGGCCAGCAGAGGAACAGAGTGGCTAAACAGAGGAGCAGAGTCCTAGGGGCCCAGACGCTGCCCTGGGTTGTTGGGCAGCATACCTTCCTGCGGGGAACCAGTCACCCCTGAGTGCCACCCCCCTCACTGCCCAGATCTGGGGGCTTCTGAGAGCATTACGTCCCTACTCCTGGGCGGGGGGTATTCTCACTAGGTGACAGCTGAGGCAGCTCAGGCCCAGAGAGGGGACAGGACTTGTCCTGTCAGGCCACACAGCTAGTCAGATGGAGAGCTGGGCCTTCAGCCTTGTCCACTGACAAGGGGTTCGGGGTTCGGACCTGAGGCTCAGGGAACTTCGGAGCTTTCTCGGTTGAGAAGTAACATTTGGAGTTGGGAGGCCATGGGACCATCCCAGAGCTGTCACAGAGCTGCTGGGAGAGCCTTTGCCAAGTCTCTGAACCCTCTGGGCCTCAGTTTTCCCATCTATAAAAGGGATAAGAGACTTTCTTCCTTCCCTCCTCCACTTCGAGCATTTGGGAAAGTAGAAACTGACTTCACGATCCCTAGTCTCCTGTTCCCATGACAGTTTATGAGAAATTCCTCCCCTGAGACTCCAGCTGTGGCTCCACCCCTGCCTCAGTTTCCCCTGCAAAGGGCCCAGCTCAGCTGCAGGTGGCTGGATTCTGGGAAGGCCGGCCACCCAGCTGCCTCTTTCTGAGGCTAAGAACGCATTCCCAGTAGCTCAGTTTTCCTCAGTCCCCACCCCACCTAGGAAAGGAAGGATGCCAGGTGCACAGGGTGAAAATGGATCTGCTCCTGAGGGTGGGTTGGGGGGTGGCGGCTGGGCCAGGCTTGCAGCCAGGTGGCCTTGGGGCCCTGGACAGCCCCTCACTTGGGCCCTAATGCTGTTCGTTTAGGACTGAAGCTGTGGCAGTCCCAGGCAGCGGGTCCTCTGCAGCTGTGTTCCAGGCTGGCAAGACATGGGCCACAGCAGGAGAGCTCCTCCAGCAGCTGAGGTGAGGGGCATCTGCACTGATTGAGCGTCTTCTGTATGCCTTGCACATTTCCCAATAGAAGCTCAGAGAGGTGAAGGTGTTTGCCCAAGGTCACACAGCAAGTTGTCCTCTGGCTAACTCTAGAGCCTGTGCTCTTAACCACTATGCTCTTTGTTACCACCAGACCTGGAAGTGGACTTTTATAGAGGGTTCGAGGGCTTGTGACTGTGGAAGGTCCACGGGTGTTCATTCAGATTGTGTCTGAATCAAGCATCTCCCACATGCTGGGGTCCAGAGGGGCCAACTACCCGGCCTGCTCCCTCTCTGTGACCCAGACTGGATTGCCTCCCTGGAGGCCTCAGCATGGCTCGGCTCAAGGCTTGGCACCCAGGAGGTGCCCATGAACGTTTGTCCAACCAAACTGACTTGAGAACAGAAACCCCACAGCCGGGCTTCCCTGGTGGCACAGTGGTTAAGAATCCCCCTGCCAATGCAGGGGACACGGGCTCGAGCCCTGGTCAGGGAAGATCCCACATGCCACGGAGCAACTAAGCCCGTGCTCCACAACTACTGAGCCAGCGCGCTAGAGCCCATGAGCCACAACTACTGAGCCTGCGTGCTGCAACTACTGAAGCCCGTGCGCCTATAGCCTGTGCTCTGCAGCAAGAGAAGCCACCCCAATGAGAAGCCCGTGCACCTCAACAAAGAGTAGCCCCTGCTCACCGCAACTAGAGAAAGCTCATGCGCAGCAATGAACACACAACGCAGCCAAAAGGAAAAAAAGAAAGAAACCCCACAGCAACCATGCAGCACAGTGGCTAAGGGGGCAGTTTCTGAGCCAGAAGTTCCTGACTTGAACCCCAGCCCTACCACAAACAAGCTTTGTGACCTTGGTCTTATCACTTAACTTCTCTGTGCTTCCGATTCCTGTCAGTGAGGCGGGGACAGCAGTGCATCCACCTCACGGGCTTGTTGTAGTTTAGACAAGTTGACACACATGAAGACACTCAAACAGGGCCTGGCCTGAGGGAGCTCTGGAGGTCTGCCATCCCCACCTCTGTCCCTGAGGGCTCCTCGGGGCTAGCCAGTGCCGGGGTTTATCCTGGCCCCTCGGGTGCTCCCATTTCTGTGGGGAGGCAGAAACACAGGAGAAAAGGCAGGATGGTGGGATAGGTAGGACCCAGCCTATACTTAGGAACTGTCTCAGGATGAAAAAATTCAAGATAGGACTTTGCAAGTGTTTGGCACTTCGTCATCAGCAAAGAGTTTGCTTTGCCAACCTGTGCTCAGCCTCACACACGTTGAGGCCTGATTTTATTTTACAGACCAAGAAAGGGGCTCGGGGAGGTTGAGACCCTTGCCCAAGTTCCCATAGCTGGGAACCAAAGCCAGCCTCCTAGCTCCCAGTCTAGAGTGCCTTGAGCCAGGCTGAGGCCACTTGGATGACACCAGAGTCCCCACCAGGGTCTCAGCCAAGTTCAAAGGGCAGCTAGGACCCGTACATGTCTGGGTTGGACCACCTTAAGCTGGACCTTGAGGAATGGGAATGTTAGGAGGTGGAGTCTGGGTGAGCGGAAGGTAGCAGCCTGGAAGGAGCAGCACGGATAAGAGGTGTGGAAGTGGGAGGGCGGTTGGGGGAATCCACTGGGCTGCTCTTAGCCGTCCAGTCACTCTGGTGACGCTTGATGTTGAACATCAGTTTTGCCAAAGCTCCCTGTGGGCAGAGCAGCTTCTAACCTGGTCTGGCCTCTCCTTGATGTTCAGACCTTGTTTTCAGGGTCAGCTGTGGCCACCCGCCGACCCCATGGCTGAGAGTAAGGGATGCACCCCCTATGGCTGCTGCCTCTCACAGGGAACTCTCAAGTGATCTATATTTCCTGAGGTGCTTAACTGACCTCTCTCGATTCCAGGGGCATTTGTGCAGCCCAGATCCACTTTGGTAGGCAACAGCAGAAAGCAACAAGGGAGCCCAGGCCTACACACTCCGGGTGGAGGAAGAGATAGCTCTGGAAGCTGGAGGAACTCTGGGAAGAAAGCCTGTGTGGAGCCAGGAGGAGAAGGGGCATCCTAGGGCTGGGAGGCCCTCCGCCTGTTTCCTGGGCCAGGAACCCCACCTGTTGGAGTTGGCACAAGCTCTGGCCTCTTCGCCCTGTGGAGGGGGCCTCCCTCAAGGCAGCTCCATGCCCTCACACTGCCCAGGAAATCCACCAGCCCCCAGGCTGCAGCCCGGCCCCCCGTGCTGACTCTGGCCCGACAGCCCTGCTGAAAGGAACAGCGTGGGGAGTGAGCTAACCTGGAGGCCACATTCCAAGAGGTGTCCTGTCTAGTGGCTGCAAACCAGGAATGATGTGCAGTGGTGGACATTCACAGCTAAGCCAGCTGTAGAGGCTGGATGGGTCTATCCAGGACTGAAGTCCCAGTTGGCCCCTGTCTGTCCCCTCCAGCTCTCCCTCCCCAGAGTCCTTGTACCCTCATACCTGGGGACACTCCTGATGAGAAGGGCCTGGTCTGCTTCACCTGTCTGTATATAACTTATTTGCTCTGAGAACTTTGAAAATTCCGATTATTTATTTTAATGTATTTTTTTAGACTCTCAATTATTTACCTGCGAACTTGTGTTTGTAATAAACAATGAAAGGGTACTCTAGTATTTCGTCTTGGCTGAGGAGGGGGTGGGAGGCATCTCTCAGGAAGGGGCTGCTTGGAAGTGAAGGGAACACAGGAGGGGGAAGGAAAGAGCCTGGGACAGGTGGCTGAAGCCCTGAGTTCCACGCCTCTGTGCCCTGGCTGGGCATCTCTGGTTGCTAACCCACCCTCTCTCGACTTTTGTCTATCATGTGCCTGGACAGCCATTTGCAGGTTTTTTTTTTTTTTTTTTTTTTGTGGTACGCGGGCCTCTCACTGTTGTGGCCCCTCCCATTGCGGAGCACAGGCTCCGGACGCGCAGGCCCAGCGGCCATGGCTCACGGGCCCAGCCGCTCCGCGGCATGCGGGATCTTCCCGGACCGGGGCACGAACCCGTGTTCCGTGCAACGGCAGGCGGACTCCCAACCACTGCGCCACCAGGGAAGCCCGCAGGTTTTTTTTTTAAGTTTATTTTATATTGGGGTATAGTTGATTAACAATGTTATGCTAGTTTCAGGTGTACAGCAAAGTGATTCAGTTATACATATACATGTATCTAGTCTTTTCAAATTCTTTTCCTATTTAGGTTATTACAGAATATTGAGCAGAGTTCCCTGTGCTATACAGTAGGTCCTTGTTTGTTCTCTATTTTAAATATAGTGGTGTGTACATGTCAATCCCAAACTCCCAATTTATCCCTTCCCCCCCACCTTTCCCCTTTGGTAATCATAAGTTTATTTTCTAAGACTGTGAATCTGTTTCTGTTTTGTAAATAAGTTCATTTGTATCATTATTTTTAGATTCCACATATAAGCAATATGATATGATATTTGTCTTTCTCTGACTTACTTCACTTAGTATGATAATCTCCAGGTCCATCCATGTTGCTACAAATGGCATTATTTCATTCTTTTTAATCAGCCATTTGCAACTTTAACATCCAGGGTTCCAGGACCTATGTTTCCATCAGGCCAGTAAGCGATGGCCAGACCTTTGCCAAAAGCATGTTTGGAAGGAGTCAAGACTATGAGGGTGCCAGGACCCACTTCTGCTCTAGTTGCCCTGTCCCGCCAGGGGCCACCCATGAGGTCTGGAGCAAATCTCTCCAGTGAGGGCTGGGGTCTGAGGGATTCCAAGGCTCTGTGCAGCCCTACTGGCCGGTGATGGGTGTTGTGATGGAGTCACAGCCTGGCCCTTATCCCTCACCCTGGGCCTGGGACAGACCCTGCTGGGGTCATTCAACACTTCTCTGACTTAAGAAGCCCAGGGCTCTAGGACTGGGTTGGCCAATCATGCCAAGGCCCAAGAATCTGCCCACCTGAGTCCCAGGGATGGCCAGAAGCCAGGGCCACCCCTGCTGGCAGCTGCCTAGACTCATAGCATCCATTACTGCCAAATCCCCCTGCAAGCAAGCTGTTCCCTTTTCCCCCGGCTGGCCTCTGCTGGTAATGGCAGGCTGTGGCCTGGGCCAGCTACTGAAAAATAATTCTTTACACACTACTGTAAGCCTGCCTTGCCCATGAAGCCAGCCCCGACCCCCTCATGGGAGAATAACATGTTGACACATATTAAACTCCTACTGTATACTGGCACTTTACCCAGATGAACTCACTTCATCCTTGCCACAATCCTATGACATAGGTACCTTTATTATCCCCATTTTACAGATGAGGAAACTAATGCATAGAGAAGGTGATTGACTTGCCTAATGTCACACAGCAAGTAAGTGGCAGCATCAGGATTTGAATCCAGAGTCTATATGTACGTATGTACGTATTGAAAAAATATATGTTGATTGAATTCATGGATCACCACTGTAATGTGACATTGAACAAATCTTTCTCTTTCTGAGCCTCAGTTTTTTAATCTATAGAATGGAAAACAATAGTCTCCACCTTGTAGAGCTGGTGTGAACCCTAAATGGATAAGTTATGGTGCTGGGCTCAGCCGTGGGCCTTGTAAGAGGCAGGAGCTGCTTGTCAGGCCGTCAGTGGTGATGATGTAACGAGTGGGACAGCCACAGAGCCGCAGGACTTGAAGGGAGGGGAGATTGGGGCTGGCTGGGGTGCAGAGGAGTGGTCAGAGAAAGACTCAGGACTAAGATGCTACTGCCATGGCCTCAAAGAAGAGTGAGATTCAAATCAATAGAAAGAAAATGAAGAGGGAGCCCCAGACAGAGGAGATAGGAAGGGTAAAGGTTTGGCAGTGGCAGTGACAATGGCATTCCCCATGGAGGACCCCATGTGGCCAGAACATGGTCGGGGGAGATAGCAGCAGGACTTGAAGCCAGAACACCCTGGAGGCCAAAGTAAGGAGGCTGGATCTTCTTTCATGGGCCCTGGGGACCCATGAAATTTCTGCCAGCACCAGGGACCTGCTCAGAGCCCCGCTTTGGAAAAATGCCACCAGAGGACCGCACAGGGCAAGAGCAAATGAAGAGACAGAAGACAGAGAAGCAAGTTCACTACTGGCCCTTAGGGGTCCATTCTGGGTGGTGAGGGTTGGTGTGATGGAGCTGGCCTAGTCACTTACTTCCTACTGCAGCCCAGGATCCCAGCACATCTCTTAAATCTCACTGAGCCTGATGCCAGGGGAACCTCACTCCCCAGAGGCCCAGCATCCCATTCAAAATGACCCTGACCCCTTGGAAATCCCAAAGCAACAGCCAAAGGCCAGGCTAGGCGGCTGTGTGGGACAACCCCAGGATGGCAGGTGCGATAGAGGCCAGGCAGAGCAACGTAGGTTGAGGGTGTGTCAGAGGCCCAGGGAATTAGGCATTCACTGCCCTGGCCAGAGTTCAGAGATCAGCGACCCAAGTGATTAAGTGACAGAGATGATTAAAGGGAGGAGAGGAGGCCCAGGAAGCAGGTAAAGGCAAGAGGATAACATAATCCCCTGGATCCTGATTTTCAGGAAACAAGGGGCCCCTGGCCTGGGCCCTGCACTATAGAGAGTCCTGCTCTAGCCCTCCGCCAGCCATACCTCTCTCCCGAGATGAGAAGTTTGCAGGGTCAAGGCTCATGGGCACTCAAAGTCTGAGCCTGCTTCTAGACCACATTCCAGGTAGCTGGGGCCCCAGAAGTGTGGGGGAAAGTGGGATAGAGCTTGGAGGAAGCAGAGGAAAATTTACAAAGAGCAGCTGTCAAGTCAAATTGAACCCTGGGAAGAAAGGCGTCAACATTGTAGAAAGTTTGTCTGGATTTTGTGGGACAAAATCTCCCTCTTTTCCTGCCTTTTTCTGCCTTTTCCATCAACTCTCACAGGTTTTGTCAAGGCTTTCTGAGCCAAGTTTGTGCTCCTTTTGATTGGAACACCAGGCAGAGATAGGCCAGAAGGGGGCACAGGGTGACCCAAATTTATGTGGGTCACATGCACACGTGGAAGCAGAGGCAGAGGGGAGTCCGGTCCCATGTCCAGGGCTATGTGGCCTGATACATATCTAGGCTACAAACCGGCCCCTTCCTGCCCTGGGCTGCCTCTCCCTCCACCCACTCACTCAGCCAAGAACCCCAAGGAATTAGTTTCACTCTTGCTTTCTCACTCTCTGAATCTCAGGGTTTCAGGTTGAGAAAAGTCATCTGCCTATCAGAGCAATGAATCGTTGGAATGTGGCCATCCATACATTCAACAATTATGAACAATCACCATTCAGAGACTCGTGAACAAGACAGACACAGCCCCTGCCCTCACAGGCCAAGAGAAGAGCCCTTCAAGAAAGCCCTGTTAATATGAAGATAGAAGTGATAGCGAACATTTATTGAGTGCTCATTAAGTGCTCACTGCACGTGAATTCCTTGGTTCCTCGCAGCAACCTTACGCAGCAGGTTCTATCATTATTATTCCCATTTTAGAGAAGAGATAACTGAAAGGTTAAGTAACTCACCCAAATCTCACAGCTAATACGTGGCTGAGCTGGGATTTAAATCTCAGGCTCTCAGCTTGTATGCTGTCCTGCTGCTCTAAGAGGGTAGATCCACAGTGTGATGGAGCCCCTGGTGGGGAACCTGGGAGGCTTCCTGAAGGAGGTGATGTCTAGGCCAAGATCAAGAGGATCAGTCAAGTGAAGGCGGAGGGGGGGATAAGAGCGTTCCAGGTGGAAGGAACAGCAGAGGTGAAGGCTCTGTGGGGTAGGGAGTTTTCTCAGCCCCTCTCAGGGAGCAAAACAAGGAGGGGGCAATGGGGAAGGCTGGAGATGAGCAGGCAGGAATGGGTAGTGCCCTCCTGAGCTCCTGGCAGGGGGAGGGGCTACAAGCAGGGAAATCCACAGCACCTGCCCCCAACCTTGCCACAGCCTCAGACAATTTCTCCCTGGAGAATATTACCATGTCTGAAACATGCCTTTGGATCAAACCACACTTGCTGCCCTTGACGTCTCACAGGCTGGCAGGGAAGACAGACAAGGGCAAAGCAAAGGGACAGGAAGTAGGTAAGTTATGGGCTGCCCTTCCAGCTGGGGCGGGAGGAGGGGAGGGTTTGGAGAAGGAGTAGGGTTTGCACATGCTGGGATGAGGGAAAGGGCTGGAGCATGGAAGAATCCGAACGGAGGCAGCCAGCCTGATCAGCAAGGGCCAGGCTGAGAACAGCATCCAGTGCCAGGAATTCGAACTTGAGTGATGGGGAGCCAGCGAAGGTGGCTAATCAGGGGAGAGAGCCAGGACAGGAGCTGGCCTTGGGCGGCTGGCTTACCCTTGGCCCTTCCCACCTCCCCAGCCAGTGCTTCCAGCTCAAAGGGGCCCTCCCAGCCCCTCTCAGGGGAGAGCAGAGTGTGGGCCTCTCCTCTGCCTGCCAGGGACCTGAGCCAAGAGCCCTCAGCATCTCGGAAGGGGGCCATGTGTGGGCCCGCCAGGAACTCTGGAAGAGGAATGTGGCCTAATTAATTCTCCAAAGCTCAGAGGGCCTCGCCTTGTGGGAGCAGCTGCCAGGACAGGCCTGCCAGGACGCCACGGGCCCAGCCCGTCTATCACTGTGTGCGGGGACAGCAGGCTGGGAGGCCCAGAGACAGGGGCCCAGGGGGCCAGCCCCTTGCCTCCAGGCACACACGTGTCCTCCAGCCCCTTCACAGTAAATAACGCGATAATAGTAACAGTAATAGCAACAGGCCTTGAGGGCTTAAAGTGTGCCAGGCCCTGTGCGAAGCCTGTTGTACTCACTTCTCATCTATTCATTACAAGGACCAGTGAGGTGGGTACCGTTATGATCTCCATTTTGCAGGTAAGGAAACTGAGGCTCAGACGGATGAATCCTGGACCAGGATTCTGCAATCAGAAAGCACAAGCGGGGAAGCTGAGATTTGGACCTAGGGAGTCTGGGCCCCAAGACCACATTCTCATAACCACCATGCTGGGCTGGCTCAGCAGGGGAAATCGAGGCCCAGGGAGGTGGGATGCCTTTCCCAAGGACAGTCGATTAAAAAAAGGCCCTGGGATAGTGAATGGGGTAAGTACCTGCAGGAAGAAAGGCCACGACCCTGTCCTCTGCTTGGATTGCCTTTTCCTGACGTTTCTTATGGGGCTTTTCCTCTCCTGGCCCATAGGTTACCCTCAGGGACCTGTGATTCGCTACTCCAGGCAGGCGGGGCTGGAGGAAGCCATCCTGTCTCCTGGAGTCTCCACCCATTTGGTGCCAGTGACATGGTAACAGCACTGCCAGCTGGGCGACATATGTTCTCAAAGACTCCTCCTAGCGACCCTATCCCCCCTCCATGGGCTGGGGGTTGAGGGTACACCATGGCCAAGAGAGACTCAGAGTGGTGCAGAGATGGGCTGGACCAAGGCCTTTCAGCTAGAAAGTGGCAGACCCAGGACAAGATGGTCACCCAGACTGGCCTGAAGCCAAGACTCTGCCCTTCCCTGACAGCAGACCAGGAGGAGGGCAGTGTAGCCACATCCCATCCCTTCTCTGAGCCTGTTTCTCATCCGCTGTATGGGGATAAGAGGACCAACCTTATAGGCTTGTCCTGGAGTTCATTAATAACAGCTCACACACTATGGGTACTTCTTGTGTCAGGCACTGTCCGAAGTACTCTATTTACTTTTTAAAAATTTTCCAAAACAAGATTTTATTCATGGCTATATAACATATCACCGTAAGGCTGTACCATATGTATTTGTTACTCTGTAGGTGTATATTTAAGTTTGGGCCATTTCCCACCAATGCAATAAACACTGTGTGCTACATTTATACATAAATTTTATATTCATTCCTAATTCTTTTTTGCTGCATATTTTTTATTGGGACTTAATTCACACCCCATAAAATTCACCATTTTAAAGTGTACAATTCAGTGTTTTTTAAAATATATTCACAGTTATACAACCATCACCACTATCTAATTCCAGAACATCTCCATCACCCCCCCAAAAAAATACCTCACCCTTTAGAAGTGACTCCCCATATCCCACTTCCCTGGTCCCCATAAATTAGGAATCTGCTTTCTATTGCTATGGATTTGCCTCTTCTGGACATTTTATATCAATGGAATCATACAATAAGTGGCCTTTTGTATCTGGCTTCTTTCACTTAGCATAATGTTTTCAAGGTTCACCTATGTCGGAGCATGTGTCGGTATTTCATGCCTTTCCGTGACTGACTAATATTCCCTCGTAGAGACAGACCACATTTTGTTAATCCATTTGTCTACGTTGTTTCCACTTTTTTGGTTTAAGCATGTTATTTTAGCCCTCAGCGACCCTCTGGGGAGATGCTGTGTTATCATCATATAGACAACAAGATTGAGGTCCAGAGAGGTTAAGTAACCCACACCAGGTTACTTAGCTAGTGAGCAGCAGTGGTGGGCTTTGCCCCAGAAGTCTGGCTACAGAGACCACGGCCTTAACCACTAAGCATCACTGTCTCCTCAGTCAGAGTAAGAGAGCATAGGTCAGCATGCACAGCAAGCAACTGCACCAGAGGTGGCACCCATAGGGCGCTTAGCGAAAGGTGGCTTTTCTCGGCAGCATTTCTGAAGGTGGCAGAGCCAGGGTCTGCCAGGCAGAGCTCCAAGCTAGAACAGGGGTGTCAGGACACCCAGTGATAAAAGAGTGCTATCTCGGCACACAGGTAGTTCTCCCAGGGGACATCTCTCCACACCTGGGGGGAGCTGCTCCCTCCCTCTGCAGCACACCTTTGGCCTGCACTCCAGAGCCCATCTCTCCACCCATCCCCACCTACGCAGCCATGGCTCCTCTCCTGGCCCCAAGGCCCTGCCACTGGGCAGCTGAGGTAGTATCCTTGGGTGAGGTCAAGGTCAGAGCTGCAGTTGAGGTCATGTGGATGGGTCACTGCCTCCTCTGGCCTCCATCTACTAAATAATGAGATAAGAAATCTTAATACTTTCTCTTTTTTTAAATTACAAAGTTAGGACAATACATACACAAGAACTTGTGGCTTTAAAAAAATGAAAATAATATGGGAGCTTCTAAAATAAAAAGTTTCCCCCTGACCTCCCTCTCCAAGGCAACTACTCTGAGAGTGGGGTAAGTAGCCTTTTCCTATGGATTCAGGTATATGTTTTCTAATGTTTTAGAGGTGTTTAAAATAATAAATGGCGACATGAGTCTCCGTATTCTGAGACCTTCTTTTCTCCAAAGGCCTCTCACTTTCTAGACCAGTACACAGAGATCCACCCCCATCTTAATTTTAACAGCTCCATGTGGTCCCTGGCATGGACAGACTGTTGTTACTTGACCATCACCAGCTGATAGCTTTTGGAAGGCCTCCATTTATCATTTTCATAAACATGCTGCGGTAAACACCTTGTTTATACATCTTTGTCCTCAAAGAACCAATTTTTAGACATGAAGTTGCTGGGCCAAAGACAAGCACATTTTAAATATTCTGCCCAGAATGAGGTTCTAATTTGCAACCTTATCCCCACTAGGTGCAAGTGCCCTTTCCTCACAAGCTTTCCAGCACAGGGTTTTATCCATCTCTTATTGTTTGCTGCTCTGATAGCAAAACCACTTCTTCACAAGGAATCTGGTATGCAAAAGAGATATGCCTGATGCCACCCGGATTGGTGAGGGTGAGGGGCCTGGAGACGCTCCATGTCCCACCCCATCCCCTGGTGCAGAGGACCCCTCTAGGGTCTTCCAGCGCTGCTCTCCAGGATCCTGTTTGGCTGCAGGCCTGTCCCTCTGAGGTTGGCGTGAGCCCCAGCCTCTCAGTCCTGCCCAGTGGTTTGGCCCTGCAGGGAGCTAAGGATGGAGGAGGAGCTGGCCAGTCTTCTTCCTCAGCTGACTCCACCCTTCCCAAGTAGGTGCGCCTTTGAGTAGGGTGCTCCTGGGGACAGCACTGTCATGGCAAAGCACGTGTGGTGGGGGACGGTAGGCACCTGAACCTGCAGATGTTTTGAAGAGGGGGTTCCTGGGGGGTCCTGATTCCCCCTCAGCCTGCAATCCAAACTAGCCTTTCAGAAAAGACTGGATCCTGGTCTTGCCTCTACCCAGGCCTTGCTGTGTAGACCCAGGCAGGACACTGTCCTTTCTGGGCTCCCAGCTCCCAGCTGCCAGGCCGGGGAAATCCCTCTCACAAGGGTAGATGCTGAATCTGCTCCCTCTGGAGACTCCACACTGAGTCGCTCCCCAGGGGGGCGGGGGGCTCCTCCTGGGAGTTGGCAGAGCCAGGGCAGGGGAGGAGCACAAGGAACAGGGGAGGGGAGGCTCACTCCCTACAATTTTGATGCTGCGTGGTGAGCTTGGCACACTGGAGTCCCACCTGGCTAGTGTGAGCACACGCACGCAGGGCACACCAACGTGTGAAATGTATTCTTGTGTGTCGGCTGGGGGTCCTTCTGCTGGCGTCCAGGCATTCAGGTCTGGGTCCCGTGTGATGCGTGTCCATACACAATCCACCTGTGTGCACGTCGACACGTACAAGTACATGTGCCTGAGTGTCCCTGAGAGTGTAAGTCTTCGCCTGGTTGTGCCTGCCTAGATGTGTGGGCATACCTGGGCCCACATCCGTGTGCATGCGTGAGAGTGCAGGCGTACCTGCAGGATGTGCATGCAAGTCCATGATTAGGGATTACAGGTGTGTGGGAGCACCAGTGACACAAGCATACGAGCTATTGTGTGTATTTGAGCCTGAGCATGTGTCAAAACACACGCATAGAGTGTCCGTAAGTGTCGATGGAGTGCATCCACGTGTGTGGATCTAGAGGTGCTTCAGTGTGCGTGTGGGCACAGCTGTGTATGGAACTATTGCAGTGTGACTCTCTGCTGATGCAGATACACACAAGTGTGCCTTTGCACCCCAGGAGGTGCCACCTCAGGGTCTGCAAACCATGACATCTCCTCCAGGGCCCATCCCACATGGCCTGGACCTCTCTCCTCTGCGCACACTGAGGAACCAAGAGAGGGACAGTGTCATTGCTTTCATTACAGGCAGATTGATTATTTTAGTAATTAGTAAGTCGTTATAAACCTTACTGAGTTTAAGTACAAACACGGTTATATCATAGGTGCAAAATGCATATGGAATCTGAAAAAGAAGCATGAAAGTGAAGGATTTCCCACACCAGTCTGGGACGGCAGTGGTGGTTATCCACCATGCAGGGCTCAGAAAGGCAGGAGAGGGAGGGGGCAGAGCAGAGAACCCCTGCCTCCGTTTCCAAGGCTGCCCAGCCCTGACCTCCATCCCCACCCCCACCAAGGGAGATATTGTCCTAGGCCCAGACGCCCCCAAGTCTGGCTTGAGTGGGAGTGGGGGAGTGAGGGTGTCAGACCACCCCCTGCTCTGACAGCAACCAGGCAAGGCAGGTCCCTTCTCAGCCTCCCTCTGTAACTCAGGGATAATCATACCTACTTGGGGTTTCTCAAGGAATAAGCTCCGATATCTGCCCACCTCCTTCCTCCCCTCAGAACAATTTCTATCCCCCCACCCCAGCTCCTCCGCTTCTCTCTCAGCCTGAACTGCCTCCTTGCCCCAGGTCTGACCCACGAACTGCTACCCGCCCGTCCAAACCCACGCCCATGCCACCACCCAGCCGCACATTTGTCATCTCAGCTGGACTGTGAACTCCCAGGGTAAGGAAGGCTCAGGCATTCCTGGGTCCCTAGAGCCCACCCCAGTCTGGCACAGCTTTAGTATCAGGCAAGATTTGATTTTAGAAACTGAAGATAAGAGTAGGGGAGGGAGGAGGGCTCTGGGAGGAGCAATGTTTGGTAAACACGGCAGGTCAGGTCGTTGGGTGCCCCAAGACTGGATGAGTCAGCCTGACCCTTGGCCTGGAGGACGGAAGGAAAAGCATCATTTATCAATCTCCACCAGGTGCCGGCATCACCCATGCACTTGATCCCCACCACACACCTGGGAGGTAAGCAGTATTTTTCTTCCCATTTTATAGATGCAGAAACTGACCCTCAGAGAAGACGAATCAGCAGCAGAGCTGGGACTCAAGACTTCCTAACTCAGCACCTTCACCAGGCTCTTCCCTCCTGTTCCATCTCTCCTTCTCAAGCCCCGCCCACATTCCCAGCACTTAGCAGGAGTCTGTGGCTCTATCCCAGGGGCTTTGGAAAATGCCCTCAGGAGCAGCCCTTGATCATAAAGGACAGGGGTGGTGGATAGATACCGCAGCTTCCTCACACCATGGGTGAGGCAACCCTGAGGCTGGTTCCACACCGTCTCCCAGAGGTCCCCAGTGGGACTGAGCCCTGCTTTCCACCTGCTGCTCATTAACTTGCCTGTGTTGACTGCCCTTCTGGTCTTACTTCCACGTCCTTTATAGCTTCCTGGAATCACCTTGAAAATAAATCCATGCCCTCGAATCCTAGTTCAGGTCTTCTCCGAGGGCCCCAACCCAAGACTGAGGGGCAGCAGCCATGGGGGCTATATGAGTCCCTGGGAAGCCAAGAGGACCTCGCTGCAAAGGGGTCTCTGCCTCAGAGGCCCTGAGACATGTGCAGGGCCAGAAGCACCTCAGCACAAGTCTGGGGCCATGGGAGGAGCCACAGCAGGCGGGAGGCCAGCCCGGCTGCAGCTCTAGCGCTGTGCAGTGTCAGGTCGGGGTGCGGGCTGCAGGTGCGCCAGGGTAAAGAGGGCAGCAGGGTGTGAGTGCAGCAGCTGACGGGAGCAGGGCTTATCTTAGTGCCCAAGACCACACCCGTACCTCCCTCCCTTCTGCAGAACTGGGGCCGGGACACCTATGCCCTGGCAGGCCCCAGGGCAGATCCCGACTAAAAAACCCCAGGGCCCCCGGCTGACCCTCTCCTGCTCAGCCGCTCTGGTCTGGGTCCTGGCAGAGCAGGGAGGCTGCCTGGGGAAGGTCCTAGACAGGGATCTGAGCAACTCAGTGCCTCTCTGGGCCTCACTTTCCCATTCATGAAATGGCACAGGGCCCTGGTGGGGCTGAGGAAGTGAATGAAGGCATCCCAGCACACCTCAGAGGGATCCTGTTCTCTGATTCTGCCAGGAAATCATTTGCACACGAAACATTAGATGTGGCATATCTTACACCCCTAAGCCTTTCAGAAGAGGGTATTACTTAATGCAGAGGAGTTAAATTCTAATGGTGGAAATTCAAGCACTGGAGAAGACATAACTTGACTTTGGGGGTTGGCCTTCCTTACACCCCTCAAACTACACCATGTCAACCCCCAGGCAGGCAGTGGAAAGAGCACAGGCTTTAGTGCCAGACAGACTTGGGCTCAAACCCTTGGTGACTCAGAAATACCCCTCAACCTCTCTGAGCTTCAGCTTCGCTGGCTGTGAAATGGGATGACAGCGCCCACTGATCCAGGTAAGCATCTTCAATCTCCTTTAGTCCTCAGTCTGGTGAGGAAGTAACTCTGATCCCCAGTTGATGCAGTAGAGACCCAGAGAAGAGCAAGCAGGTGCTAAGGAGGCCAGCCCCTGCTCATGTGGGTCCACAGTGGTCCAGCACCTGCCTGCCCCCTGTCCAGGGACCCCTGAGGCCTGGGCTGTGCCCTGTCCATTCCAGCCTTCCCCTGCTTGGCCCAGCCCTGACCCGAGGCTCACCCACGGCCCGGTTCCTGCACCTGGCCCGTGGGGCAGCCAGGGCTGGGTCTTCAGTATCGGCATTCCTCTTTGATGAATACCTTTGGCCTCAGGAATGCTGGGAGCTGGGCCAGGAGGTCAAGGGTCCATGACCTTATCCTACTCCCCTGAGAAGCTCTTAAAGCCTCACAGCACCTGGGCGAGGCAGGCATGGCCCAGCCACAGAGGGAAACTGAGGGCCACTGACTTCATCCAGAAAAGAAAACCAGAGGCCTCCTTGGTTATCCTCAGTAAGAATCAGGACAGGAGAAGATGAAAAATGAAATCAAAGCAAGCGATGGACTGGCAATTCCACTTCTGGGTATATACCCCAAAGAAATGTCTAGATATGTTCATCAGAAAATGTGTACTAGAATGTTCAGCTCTTCCTATGGGAGCCACCGGGTTAAGAGGCGTGTTGGTCTCCTCCTCTCCCCACCATGGCGTGTGCTCATTCACTGATATCAGTGTACTCCAAAAAGGGGGAGCCATCTGACAAAAATGTCATTTTGCCTGCTGTGTTCAAGACTCCCATTCGACCAGATATTGTAAACTTTGTTCACGCCAACTTGTGCAAAAACAACAGACAGCTCTATGCTATCAGTGAATTAGCAGGTCATCAAACCAGTGCCGCGTCTTGGGGTACTGGCAGAGCTGTGGCTCAAATTCCCAGGGTTCGAGGTGGTGGGACTCACCGTTCTGGTCAGGATGGTTTTGGAAACATGTGTCTTGGAGGCTGAATGTTTGCACCAACCAAGACCTGGCGACGTTGGCACCACAGAGTGAATACAATGCAGAAGCGATATGCCATCCGCTCTGCACTGGCTGCCTCGGCCTTACCAGCGCTGGTCATGTCTAGAGGTCATCATATAGAGGAAGATCCTGAACTTCCTTTGGTAGCTGGAGATAACGTTGAAGGCTACGAGAAGACCAAGGAGGCTCTTTTGCTTCTGAAGAAACTTAAGGCCTGGAATGATGTGAAAAAGGTCTACGCCTCTCAGAGAAGAAGAGCTGGCAAAGGCAAAATGAGAAACCGTTGCCATATCCAGAGCAGGAGACACTGCATCATCTGTAATGAGGACAGTGGTATCATCAAGGCCTTCAGAAACTTTCTGAATCCCATCCCTGGGATTAGTCTACTTAATATAAGCAAACTGAACATTTTGAAACTTGCTCTTGGTGGGCATGTGGGACGCTCCTGCATTTGGACTAAAAGTGCTTTCCGCAAGTTAGGTGAGCTGTACGGCACTTGGCGTAGAGCTGCCTCCCTGAAGACTAACTATTGATACAACCTCCCCATGTACAAGATGCTCAGTACAGACCTTAGCAGAATCTTGAAAAGCCCAGAGATCCAAAGAGCCCTCTGAGCACCATGCAAGAAGATTCATCTCAGAGTCCTGAGGAAGAATCCACTGGAAAAACCTGAGAATCATGGTAAAGCTAAACCCACATGCAAAGACCATGAGCCAGAACACCATTCTTCTCCAGGCCAAGAACCACAAAATCCAGATGAATAGGGCAGCAGCAGCACTAGAAGACAAATCAGATGAGAAGGAGGTTCCAGGCAAGAAGCCTGTGATGGGAAAGAAAGGAAAGAAGGCTGTTGGCATTAAGAAGCAGAAGCGTTTGGTGGGGAAAAAAGGCGGCAGTGACCAACAAACCAACAGCTGAAAAGAAGCCCCACCACAGCAGAAAAGAGGGCTGCTGCCTAAACTTAAATTTGTTTATTTCGTAAAGGTCAAATCATTTTGGACAGCTAATTTTGAATAAAGACCTGATGGAAGAGACAGTGGGAAAAAAAAATGTTCAGACTGCCCTGGTGGCGCAGTGGTTAAGAATCCGCCTGCCAATGCAGGGGACACGGGTTCGATCCCTGGTCCAGGAAGATCCTACATGCCGCGGAGCAGCTAGGCCCCGTGCGCCACAGCTACTGATCCTGCGCTCTAGAGCCCACAAGCCACAACTATTGAAGCCCTCACGCCTAAAGCCCATGCTCTGCAACAAGAGAAGCCACCACAATGAGAAGTTTGCACGCCGCAACTAGAGAAAGCCCCGGTGCAGCAACGAAGACCCAATGCAGGCAAAAATAAATCAAATAATAATTTTAAAAATGTTCATAGCAGCACTATTTATAATAGTCTCATACTAAATGAAGTAAGTCACAAAGAGAAAGACAAGTATATGATATCACTTATATGCAGAATCTAAAAAAATGATACAGATGAACTTATTTACAAAACGGAAACAGACTCACAGACTTAGAGCAGGGATCCCCAACCCCCGGGCCATGGACTGGTACCAGTTCGTGGCCTGTTAGGAACCAGGCCTCACAGCAGGAGGTGAGTGGCATGTGAGCAAGAGAAGCTTCATCTGTATTTACAGCCGCTTCCCATCACTCACATTACTGCCTGAGTTCTGCCTCCTGGCAGATCAGCGGCGGCATTAGATTCTCATAGGAGCGTGAACCTTACTGTGAACTGCACATGTGAGGGCACTAGGTTGTGCACTCCTTATGAGAATAGAATGCCTGATGATCTGAGGTGGAGCTGAGGCAGTGATGCTAGCAGTGGGGAGCGGCTGCACATATAGATTATCATTAGCAGAGAGGCTTGACTGCACAGAGACCATGATAAATCAATTGCTTGCAGACTCATATCAAAACCCTATCAGTGAGTGGCAAGTGACAATTAAGCTGCATCTGGTGGCAGGTGTTATAGTGGCAAGTGAGTTGATTTACTTCACTTGTACAGCTGCATCTGGTGGCAGACTTTAAGTCAGAATCCGACACTTTTTAGTCTGCACGTGGCCCGCCCATTATTTTATTTACCTCCATCCGCATTTCCTGCATTGCGCACTTGCATCAGTCACAGTTTTGGTAAGCCCACAAGCTAACCCTAGCCAGCATGAGTAAAAAAAACAAACGTCACTGGAGAGCCTTTGAAAAGGGAGAAAGACCCAGTGATGAGACAGCAGAAGACTCTTAAGACTGCCAACAAAAAGAAATCTGCATTTAAAAGAAAATACCAAGAGCCCTACTTAAATTACCGGTTCATTGCAACAGGGAATTCACATTCTCCAAGCCTGCTTTGTAAAATATGTGGCCACCGGCTATCCAACGGAGCCATGAAACTTCAAAACTGCTTCGCCACATGGAGACCAAGCACCTGCATTGAAAGACAGGCCTTTGGAGTTTTTCAAAGGAAAAAAAAACATGAACATGAAGAACAGAAGCAATTATTGAAGGCCACCACTTCATCAAATGTGTCTGCACTGAGGGCATCATTCTTAGTGGCTAACCGCATGGCTAAAGCTAAGAAGTCCTTTACTACTGGTGAAGAGTTGATCCTGTCTGCTGCTAAGGACATTGTCATGAACTTTTAGGAGAGGCTGCAGTTCAAAAGGTGGCACGTGTTCCTCTTTCGGCTAGCACCATAACTAGACGAATTGATGAAATAGCAGAGGATACTGAGGCACAATTGTTAGAGAGGATTAATGAGTCACCATGGTACGCAATCCAGGTTGACGAGTCTACCGATGTTGACAAAAAGGTGACAGTGCTTGCTTTTGTGCGATATATTTTTCAGGAGGATGTGCATGAGGATATGTTATGTGCACTTTTGTTGCCAACCAGCACCAGAGCTGCGGAACTATTCAAGTCTTTGAACAATTACATATCAGGAAAACTGAACTGGTCATTTTGTGTTGGTATATGCATGGACAGAGCGGCTGCCACGGCTGGATGGCTTTCTGGTTTCACTACTCGGGTCAAAGAGGTCGCTTCTGATTGTGAGTCTACACACTGTGTCATCCATAGAGAACTGCTGGCTAGCCGAAAAATGTCACCTGAACTTAACAACGTTTTGCAGGACGTGATTAAAATTATCAACCACATTAAAGTACATGCCCTTAACTCACATCTGTTCGTGCAGCTCTGTGAGGAGATGGATGCAGAGCACACACGTCTTCTCATACACAGAAGTGTATGAGAAGTGTATGAGCTTTCTAAAGGTAAATCACCAGACAGAGTTTTTGAGCTAGGAGAGCCACTCCAGCGGTTTCTTTTAGAAAAACAGTCACCACTGGCAGCACATTTCAGTGGAATGGGTTGCAAAACTTGCTTACTTGTGTGACATATTCAACCTGCTCAATGAACTCAATCTGTCACTTCAGGGGAGAACGACAACTGTGTTCAAGTCTGCAGATAAAGTGGCTGCATTCAAAGCCAAACTGGAATTATGGGGACGACGAGTGAACATTGGGATTTTTGACATGTTTCAAACATTAGCAGAGATTTTGAAAGAGTCTGATCCAGGGCTTTCTTTCTCCCAGCTGGTGCATGATCACCTATCTCAGCTTTCAAACGAGTTTGAGCATTACTTCCCAACCACAAAAGACCCCCGAACTGGGAAGAAATGGATCTGCAACCCATTTGTGAATAAGCCAGGTGACTTTGTGCTAGAAGAGGATCAACTGCTTGAGATCGTAAATGATGGTGGCCTTAAAAGTATATTTGAGACAACTTCAAATCTCCATACGTTCTGGATGAAAGTCAAGGTGGAATATCCTGAGATTGCCACAAAAGCACTGAAAAGCCTGCTTCCACTTCCAACATCCCGTCTTTGTGAAGCTGGGTTTTCTGCAGTGTCAGCAGCCAAAACGAGACTACGGAGTAGATGGACATAAGCAACACACTTCGGGTGTCACTGTCTCCCGTCACCCCCAGATGGGACCATCTAGTTGCAGGAAAACACGCTCAGGGCCCCCACTGTTTCTGCATTATGGTGAGTTGTGTAATTATTTCATTATATTTTACAACGTAATAACAATAGAAATAAAGTGCACAATAAATGTAATGTGCTGAAACATCCCAAAACCATCCCCTCCCCCTGATTTGTGGAAAAATTGTCTTCCACGAAACTGGTCTCTGGTGCCAAAATGGTTGGGGACTGCTGACTTAGAGAGCAAACTTATGGTTACCAGAGGGGAAAGTTCAGGGAGGGGAGGATAAATTGGGAGTTTGGGATTGACATGTACACACTGCTATATCTAAAATAGATAACCAACAAAGACCTACTGTATAGCACAGGGAACTCTGCTCAGTACTCTGTAATAACCTAAATGGGAAAAGAATTTGAGAAAGAATAGGTCCATGAATATGTATAATTGAATCACTTTGCTGTACACCTCAAACTAATGCAACTAACTTACTCCGATATAAAATAAAATTTTTTTAAAAAACTGTATACTAGAATGTTCATAGCAGCACTATTTATAATAGTCTCAAACTAGAAACTATGCAAAAGGCCAGCAACAGCAGAATGAATAAGTAAATTGAACTACAGCTAACAAAATAATATGGATGATCTCACAAACAAAATGTATAAAACAAGACTCCATCCCATAAGATTCCATAGATATAAACCTACAGTTTTAGTAGTGTTAGAAGTCAGCAAGGTGGTTTCCCTTGGGAGGATGGGGTCAGTCAGTGACTGAAAGGGGACAGAAAGGGGACTTCTGGGGTAGCAGTCATGTTCCATTCCTTGATCAAGCTACAGTCTGCATGTGTGTTCTCAGTTTGTGAAAATCCTTCAAGTTGGGCATCTATGATCTGTACACTTTTCTGTACAAATATTATGCTCTTGAACTTTATGTTGGAATCTTATGGTATGCCCTCTTCTGTGTTTGGACTCTTTTGTGCAACATTTTGTTTTTGACATTCATCCATGCTGTGACATGTAACAGGATTTCTCCTTTTTCATTACTGTGTAGTATTCTATTACCTGAATGGCCTGCAATGTGTTCATCCATTCCACTGTTGATGGAAGTTGAGCTCTTTCCAGTCTGGAAGCTATTACAAATAGTGCTTCTTTGAACATTTTTTTTGCACCTGAGTTTTGTTTTTTTTTTTTTTTTTTTTGCCGTACGCGGGCCTCTCACTGCTGCGGCCCCTCCCGTCGCAGAGCACAGGCTCCGGATGCGCAGGCCCAGTGGCCACGGCTCACGGGCCCAGCCGCTCCGCGGCATGTGGGATCCTCCCAGACCGGGGCACGAACCCTTGTCCTCTGCATCAGCAGGCGGACTCTCAACCACTGCGCCACCAGGGAAGCCCTGCACCTGAGTTTTGATGGACGCATGTATGTATTTCTACTGGGAGTATACCTAGGGGTGGGACTGCTAGGTCATAGGATATATACATCTTCAACTTTGTTAGACCCTGACAGTTTTCCAAAAATGGTTTGCAATTGCACACTTCCATCAGCTGTATATGACCGCTTCACATCATCACTAGCACCAGCATGGTTGCGTTTTGTCTTTTAGCCCTTACAGCAGGTGTGAAATAATTTGCATTTCCCTGGTCCATAGTGAAGCTGAGCCCCTGTCTTAGTTTGGGTTCCCTAGGAGCTGACCCTGAGACAAGGATTTGAGAGAAAGTAGTTTCATTGGCAGGTTGTTCACTTCCTAGGGCTGCCGTAACAAAATACCATAGACTGGGTGTCAAAACAACAGATATTTATTCTCTCACAGTTCTGGAGTCTGGAAGTCCAAGATCAAGGTGCCATCAGGGTTTGTTTCTGGCAAGGTCTCTCTTCCTGCCTTGCAGATGGTTACCTTCTCACCGCATCCTCACATGGCCTCTTCTCTGCGCATGTGTGGAGAGGGGGAGAGATCTCTGGTGTTTCTTCCTCTTCCTATAAGGACACCAATTCTATCACATTAGGGTCTCAAGCTTATGACCTCATTTAACCTTAATCCTCTCCCTAAAGGCCTGATCTCCAAATACCGTCACATGGGAGGTTAGGGGGACACAATTCAGTCCATCACAGCAGGCGATCCTAGAAAAACTCGTAAGGGAGTGAAGAAGCAACAGAGGGGCAGGGAGGAGGCTCCTGAAGTGTGTGTCCACAAGCAGGTTACCACCTCGGGCATCTGGAGTTTAATCCCACAGGGAGACTCTGGGAAATTGCATAAGCCACACCCCCGAGAGTAATCCCACTCGGGACCAGGGAGCTGGGTTTTTATACACCGATGCCTGTCACTCATTGGTTGAGGGCTATGTCAAGGCATGAGAGGGTGTCAGCTCCCTGGCATCTCCCAGGCTCACAGAAGCCCCGAGGCTCAGAGCTGTGGGCGCACACGTTACAGCACGTCTACGCATACTAGTCACGGTCGAATTCTCACTTGTGTGAAGTGGTTACTCTTTTGAAGCTGGATTTTGAAGGATGTGTATTGATTGACCAGGGGGGAGAGGGCATTCCAGCAGAGGGGACAGCGTAAACAAAGGCCTAGAGAGAGGGACCATATTGTCCAGCTCGGGCTCTATAGGGAAGGGGAGGGGGATGAGACTGAGGCGGGGTCAGCAGAGACTCTACCGTGAAGGTCGAATGAGAAGATGCGCCATCCATATGTGTATCCGCTCAGACATCCAAGCTAGGCTGCGTCCCTAAGACCATCTCAGAATGCTGTTTTCCAGGGCACCCCCAGTCCTCTGATGATGCACCACAAGCACCCCCAAACACCAGGATGCCTCCCATAGCTGGAGACACAGATGCAACTCCCAGCAGAGAGGCTGCAAGCCAGGGCCAGAGCAAAGACGAAGGGGCGAGCAGAGACCTAGGCCACAGCGTGGGAATCAGGAGAGTCAAGGGCTGACCCCAAGGTTGACCTTAACAAAGGACTTTGAGCTGAGGTACAGGGTCCTGAAACACTGAGAAGGACCCACTTAGTACCTAACCTTATGCTACCTGAATTCAGACTGTGCTGCCTCTCTAAGGTCTTCTCACGGGTCAGAAAAGCTGTGTGTGTTTGCACTGTCTGTGGAGCCTGCATAAGGAAGGTAGAGGGTCAGGGAGAGGCTGGGCCCAGGGGCATGGGCTTGGATGATCACCCCCCAACCACTGTTTTGGCCTGAGGGGGACTGGGAAGTGGGAATCTAAGGCAGGTCTGGGCAGGGTTGACTGCTCTGCAGTCAAAGTCTGCTTTGCTCTGCAAAGCTATCAGTTTGGAGTTCAGCCATATCCAATTCTGTATCCAAATAACAAGCATCTTCTCTACAAAGGTGTAACCCTGACAGGGACCAGGCCTCGTGAACAGCCGTTTGTCAGTCCAGCCTTTCTTTGGCAAGTCGCGTCTCCCCCACTAATCCTGCTCTGACTGTGTGGCTCAGGTTGGGCAGCCTCCCCACACCCAGACAGGGGGACTCGTGAACCATGCCTGGCCAGCCAGAGCCCCTGACCCCAGACACCATGACTGGATAAACACATGACCCAAGCCAGGCCAATAGGAGTCTTCCTTGAGACTTTTGTTAGAGCTTTCTGGACACTCTCTCATCGTCTGAGATCATGAGCTGTAAAGAAAAGATTATAGCAGCTGGTGGACAACTTGCACCATGGAGAAAATCTGCCCAGGAAAAAAAAAAAAAAGGCAGGCAGGCCTAGCTGGGAGATGAAGAGAGAGACAGTCTTCATGGTGTCAATTAAACACCTGGATGCAGCATGTCTGAAGTTCCCAGACTCTTCCATTTGCATGAGCCAACACATTTCCTGCTGTGCTTATGTTTCATCAGGGTTTCTGCAGCTTGCAGTCTAAAATGTTCTGATTAAAATACTAGGTGAGAACACAACCAAGCCCCTTCTGCACCTTCATACCTCAGAGATATACAGAGATGTGCAGGGAGTTTCTTTAAAGGGCCTTTGCAATTGGAATGGTGCAATGAGGCAAAGATCCCTGTCCTGCTGCCCTTCTTTCCCAAGTGACAATTGACTAACTCACAGCGGAGTAAACACTGCCAGCAGTTTACATTCAAGAGTTCAGAATGCTACTCCCACTGGAAGGGCCGAGTCCTGGCAAGCTGCCCTCCACCTGACTTCTCAGAGTGTTCTGGAAGGTGCATCTTTCTGACCAACAGTCAGAATTAATTACTTTTTCATTTGCTGAAATGTGGGGGTCAGAGCTGTATAGATTTAGGAGAAAGGAAAGAAAATATTGCATTTTTGCAACTCCAGCTTGAATGGGCAATATTGCACATTGCTGGACTTGATTTGTTTGTTAATTCAATGAAGCTCAATAATCCACCCAAATTTATTTAACCATATGGGTTTAGTTAAATAAATTATAATGCATGGATTTAAAAAGGAGTAAGGTTAACTCTAAAATATACCATCATAAAAATATGTCTAATGTATGAAGGGTTAAATGCGCTTTGCACGATCGCACCTCAATAAAGTGGTTTTTTTAAAAAACGATTTGCAGAGTAATATGTATAGCATATGCCCATTAATAAAAAAATACCTGGCACTCCTATCTCTTGCAGAAGGCTTGTCATTTATACAATTAGCTGGGGGGTGGGAAGGGAAGGAAAATATAAGCTATTTGCAATTAAAGGTAAACTCAGTTTCTTTGGAGGATTCAGTCCATTCAAACTTCAGTTCCCTATCAGAGCTATTTCCCCTTCACAAGGGGTCCCCCTCCCAAGATGGGGGTCTAAGAACTAGAAGCTTGGGTGTCCTCAAGGCATCAAGGAAGGGTCCCTCCTTGACCTCATGTTTCTCTTGTCAGAATGTCTTCTCCTGTTGGTTATGAGTCTTGGTTTCCAGCCCAGATGCCATTACCTGTGCATCAGGCAGAGCCCAGGGCCGGTTTTGACTTGGTAAAGACTGTGGAAGCTCCAGAAGAGGGGGGCTGATCAGAATCCCTGCAGTCTGGCTGGGACTTCCGGGACATTGTGACCCTGTCCAGGGTCCTGACTGGCAAGTGACCCACCAGAACCCTCAGTGACCTTCTGTGGGCTTCTGTGTCCTCCCATTGTTGGGGTACTGGGAAATTGAGGTATCCCTTCCACATCATACAGAAGACAAGCTAGGGGTATTATCCCTGGTCTTCTCTCTGCCTGAAATCTTAGTAACGGGTTGAAGGCTGACCCCCCCTCCCCCAAAGACATGTCCACATCCTAATCCCTGGAACTTGCAAATGTGATTTGGCAAAAGGGGCTTTGCAGATATAATTCAGTTGAGGGTCTCAAGATGAGATCACCCCGAATTATCTAGGTGGGCCCTAAACCCAATGACAAGTGGCCTTTAAAGAGAAAATCAGAGGGAGGTCTGTTGCAGAAGGGATGATTCAGAAACGGAGGGGAAGGACATGTGAAGACAGAGGCAGAGACTGGTGGAGTGATGGGGTCACAAGAAATGCCAACAACAACCAGAAGCCAGAAGAGGCAAGGGACAGACTGTCCCCTAGAGCCTTCAGAGGGAGCACAGCCCTGCCAATACCATGATTTCAAACTTTTGGCCTCCCGAACTGTGAAAGAATAAATTTCCGTTGTTTTAAACCACTTGTTATGGTAGCCCAAGAAACCAATACACATTTCCTGCTGCCCTTTCTATTCTACTGTGGGTGTGGACCAAACTTCCCTCCAGAGAGCATCAGAGTTCTAGAAGTGGGCAGAAGACCCCCTCTGGGGTTCTATCTTTTCCACAACCTCTCCCAGGCTGGGGTTCAGAGGGAAGGGTGGGGCACAGGATCCCTCAGGCAGCCTCTTCGCGTCACTCTTTCCTCCTCCAAATCTGTTTTTCCAACTCTCTAGTGGCTCCTCTGAGAAATGGAAGCACTGCCCACATCCTCCCAAGGTGGGCAGGTGTTTCCCCTGCATTGTACCCTAAATTCTTTCTACCTGTGCCTTAGAGTATAAAACTCCATGTTCAGTCCTCTAAGTTTGCTCTTGACAAAGTTCTGGGAGCAGGGAACTCTGCTTTCTCTCTCTTAGAGTAGGTGGTGCTGATTCTCTACCTATCTTCTGTTTCCCTGCTCCCGCTCTTAAAAACACCCTGGTTTTCATTTCTGGAGTCTGTCTTACCCTCACGTCACCCACATGCTTCTGGGGAAACTGACCCCAACCTCAGTTCCAGGGGCAGCTCTAACTGGTGTCATGGAATCCTATCCCACTTGGTCCAGAAACTCAGGCCTAAATGCCAGTGCAGGGTGCACTTCTGGCCACAGGAACAGGCATGTGACCTTAGCCAAGATGAAAGTGCTGGGAGCTTCTGTAAAAGGTGTTTCCTTGCTCTTAAGAAGGAACCACCAGAAGGAATGTGCTCTCCTTTCCTTTAAGTGTCCTGGTGGTAAATGTGTGGGCCAGACATCTGGCAACTCTGAGGGAAGCTAACCCATGGATGAAGCCATCAGACAGAGGAGGGCATAGTCAAGGGACTGCAGAAAGATGGGCCAGAGTTGCTGGATTAAGCCAGCCCTGAAGCCCACCCTGTCTCTGGAATCTGATTACCTGAGCCAGTACATTTCATTGTTGAAGCCAGTGTATGTTAGACTTACTATTACCTGCAGCCCAAACCATCTTAACCAATATGTCACTTACCAAAGTCAGTTTTTAAGACTACTATCTTATTACAGACTTTGAGATCTTATTTTGGGAGTCAAAAGCTAACTAAGCATTGTTCTTTATTCCTCTTACATTACTGTTCTAACAATTTGAGTCCTCCCTGAGGCAAATGGATGCCTCTGGCCCAAGGAAGCATGAGAAAAAATACACATTACTATATTTCAAAGAAATTATCCATGTTAACCTAATGTTCGTACAAAAATCTGGGGGAAGAACTTCTAAACTGTTAGCAGTAGTCACCTCTGGTGAAGAGAACTTGGGGGAAATGGATCTCCCTTTCTAGTTTGGTATTACTGTAACATTTGAATGTTTAGAGTAAGCATAAATTATATTTTTAATTTAAAATCCTGAGGATTAAAAAGTCATTCAAGGCATCCAGAATTCCCCAGGTGCCTGTTAGGGCTCAGGTGTCAATTTTGCAGGAAGTTTATTTGCAGGACAAAGCAATGACTCAAGAAGAGTAGTAACAATATTTCTTTAAAATTTAGCTTTTTGTTTTCGACAACTTACACTGGCCTGATCTAGCTGCGTGAATATTCTCCACCACAGGAAGCCCTCACCAAATCTTTGCCAAATGGTAGCTGTCAGGACTTCAGTGTCTTCTGGGGTCAGGAGAGGAGCTGCAGCTCTGAGTCGTCCAAGGCCTGGCCCCTCTCTCCCTTTCATCCTGGAGTCTCAGGGCAGGAAGCGCATGTGCCTTTCTGAACTCTGAAGGTCCTCCTTGCAAACTCCCAGCATGGGTTCATGCTCCTCCTGCAGGAAGGATGCCGCATCCTCCTCGGACAGAGCTGAGGACCTTCAGCATCTCCGGAGAGGTCTCCAGGCTCTGGGGACCAAAGGCCACAGCCCAGACCCCAGTGCCCCTGGAGCACCCTGATCTGCCTGAGGGGCCCCGTCATTCCCTAAGGGTCCTCTTCTAAGCTTAGTCCTAATGCAGCGTTCAAGCTCAATGCGCCTGTCCCTGGCATTCCCCAAGGCTGGTGAAGCCAGGAGCACCAGGGTGAATGGAAGAAGCCTCTGCCCCAGCCAGGAGAAACCCCAGGGCTGATCCCATACCCACAAGTAAGGGCCAGAGAGGCTGGGCTCTGGGCGCAAAGCTTGGGGAGAGGAGGAAGAAAGATGAAAGAGCTGGAGAAGAGACAGTTTTCCAGCACCTGCTCAGCCCTGCCCACCACCCTCTCTTCTGTGGACCTCATCCCAGGACTGTGTCCCTCTCTAGAGCCTCTGGCTCCAGGCTCAGAAAAAGCCTCAACACGGGCCCCAATTCTAGAATCTCAATGCTCAGAAAGGCTAGTATAGGGAACCTCAACACTCCCCTGCCACCCCTGCCTGGGAGTGGGGTGGGTCTGGATGTACCCCATGCTCATCTCCTCCGTGAAGGGCTGGGCACCTGCTGGAAGACATCCTGTTCCCCATGGGTACCCAGCCCCCTCCAGATGCCTTGAACTTCCTCATCCCCCTCTGACCCCTGCCTGGATGGACAGCAGCTACCCCAGAATCTCTTGCCCAGTCTCACCCCTTTGTGGCTTCCCAGTTACCAGGGAGTCACATGTACCAGGCCATGTGCTGGGCATCACGTTCAGAGATGAAGGCGGGTCCCTGCTGCAGGGCAGCAAGGGGGCAGCAGGTGGACGGATGCCCACATGAAAGCATCCACTGTGGCTGCCATAGTTTGCACAGCTGCTCAGCCCGATGCCAGCTGGGGACGTGATACTGAATGGACGCCAGCCCCCCCTTCCTCGACAAGCAGGTCAAGTTCCCAGCAGCGATCTGTGTGGACACCTTCGCCAGATGCAGCATCTCTCACAAGTGTTGCCTCCTCAGGAAGGTCCACCCTGAGCACATGAGTTAACAAGTATCCCCTGCTCCACTGTTCTTTAAAGCACGTATCGTATCTCCATCTAACATTACATGCTCAGTTTGTTTTTTCCCACCCTGGAACGTAAGCTCTTTGAGGGCGGGTGTCTGTGTTGTTCTTCCATCCCCAGCCCCTGGGATGCTGCCCGTACACTATGTATTTGTGGACTCAGTATATCTGCACGAAGGGTGGGGTTGAACGCAATTCTTGTCCCTTCCTCTGCCTCACCAGTCACCTAGCCAAGCAGTCCCCAAGTCCTGTAGAAAGTGTCTCTTCCCCTGTTCTGTCGTCCCTCCTCCTCCCCCTCCCCAAACTCTAAGCCCAGCCTTGCCAGCCCTTACTCAGTATTTCTTAATCTCCAAGGCCCAGTTTAAATGTCACCTCCTCTGTGAAGCCCGCTCAGATACATCTGCGGGCATGTTGCATATTACGTGATCATGGCCCCTCTTACTCCACACCGCAGTCATTTGTTTATAAGTCTGTGCCTCCTGCCCCATCGCCCTCCCTCCCCTGCACTGCTGAATAGAAGATCTTCAGAGCTGGGCTGGGGCCCAAGTCTCTGTGTGCATCTAGGGCTTCTGCAGAGGGCAGGACTGGGTATAATATCAGAGCTCAGGAGCTGTCTGTTGGATGAATAAAGGACTGAGTGGAGAAATGAATGGATGAGCTCCACGTTAGTGAGGGGTACGTGAAGGCGCAGGCAGATGCATGAATGAGCGAGGGAAGAAGTTATTGAGTGAATGAGTCAGTGACTGAGGGGTGGCGCGGAGGGAAGGGTGAACGAGGCTGCGAAAGTGGGAGAGCCGTGAGGGTTCCCAGCTTTCTCCAGCAGCCCTGGCAGCAGCCAGCCCCCACTACCCGTGGGCCTGAGCTCCGCGCCAGCCAGACCTCCGATGCCTCCTCCCAGAACCAGCTCCCATCAGCGCTGCTCAGCACACGCTTCCGATGCTGGCCAGACGCTGCACTGGGCTGTGAATCAGACAGGGCCCTCCCCCGGGGCTCCAGGGACCGGGGGGCAGACAGACAGCCTCATAAATAAACTCGATGCCACGCTGGGCAGACATGTGTTCCGGCAGAGAATGAGCTCAGGGTTGGCTCTGGAGCCTGGGGCAGGCAGGGCAGAGCCTGATGGAGGGGTCTGGGAGAGCCTCAGGAAGAGGGACCTCAGAGATGGGCCTGGTGGAAAAAGAGCACCAGGAGCAGGAGGGACCAGCTCTTGCCGGTGACTCTACTGGAACGCCCTCACCAGCCCTGCAGAGTGGATGTTGCTTTCCCCATCCCTGGATGAGGCCTCAAAGTTCAGAGTGTGAAGGATTGGCTGAGGGCACACAGCCAGTGATGGGCCCAGGCACTAGCGTTGCTCCCAGGCCTGTTCACAGCCCCGTCCCAGTTAGGAACAGGTAGCTCTGTCCTACAAGAAAGGAAGCTAAGGCTCAGAGAGGGCAAGTGACCCAACACCACACAGCTGATAAGCAGAGGACTGGAGTTTGACCTCAGGCACTGGGACTCCAAGCTCTGGGACCACTTCCCCACACTGCCACCTACTGACTGGGAAACTATGGATGGATGAGTCATTCAGCTTCTCCAAGCTTCCTGAACTCCTCATCTGTAAAATGGGATCAAGATTGTCTGTTGGGCTTCCCTGGTGGCTCAGTGGTTGAGAGTCCGCCTGCCGATGTGGGGGACACGGGTTCGTGTCCCGGTCTGGGAAGATCCCACATGCCGCAGAGAGGCTGGGCCCGTGAGTCATGGCCGCTGAGCCTGTGCTCCGCAACGGGAGAGGCCACAACAGTGAGAGGGCTGCTTACCGCAAAAAAAAAAAAGCTTTTTCTGCATCTATTGAGATTATTATATGGTTTTTATCCTTCAATTTGTTAATATGGTGTATCACATTGATTTGTGATAATTATCAATATGTATGTTCCTATTACCATTTTCTTAGTTGTTTTAGGTTTGTTTTTGTAGGTCTTTTCCTTCTCTTGTGTTTCCTGCCTAGAGAAGTTCCTTTAGCATTTGTTGTGAAGCTGGTTTGGTGGTGCTGAATTCTCTTAGCTTTTGTTTGTCTGTAAAGGTTTTAATTTATCTGTCGAATCTAAATGAGATCCTTGTTAGGTAGAGTAATCTTTGTTGTAGGTTTTTCCCTTTCATCACTTTAAATATGTCCTGTCACTTCCTTCTGGCTTGCAGAGTTTCTGCTGAAAGATCAGCTGTTAACTTTATGGGAATTCCCTTGTATATTATTTGTTGTTTTCCCTTGCTGCTTTTAATATATTTTCTTTGTATTTAATTTTTGATAGTTTGATTAATATGTTTCTTGGAGTGTTTCTCCTTGGATTTATCCTGTATGGGACTCTCTGTGCTTCCTGAACTTGATTGACTATTCCCTTTCCCATATTAGGGAAGTTTTCAACTATAATCTCTTCAAATATTTTCTCAGTCCCTTTCTTTTTCTCTTCTTCTTCTGGGACCCCTATAATTCGAATGTTGGTGCGTTTAATGTCATCCCAGAGGTCTCTGAGACTGTCCTCAATTTTTTTCATTCTCTTTTCTTTATTCTACTCTGCAGTAGTTATTTCCACTATTTTATCTTCCAGTTACTTCTCTGTTCTTCTGCCTCAGTTTTTCTGCTATTGATTCCATCTAGAGAATTTTTAATTTCATTTATTATGTTGTTCATCATTGTTTGTTTGCTCTTTAGTTTTTCTAGGTCTTTGTTAAACATTTCCTGTATTTTCTCCATTCTATTGCCAAGATTTTGAATCATCTTTACTATCATTACTCTGAATTCTTTTTCAGGTAGACTGCCCATTTCCTCTTCATTTATTTGTTCTGGTGGGTTTTTACTTTGCTGCTGCATATTTCTCTGCCTTCTCATTTTTCTTAACTTACTGTGTTTGGGGGCGTCCTTTATGAAGGCTGCAGATCCATAGTTCCCGTTGCTTTTGGTGTCTGCCCCCAGTGGGTAAGTTTGGTTCAGTGGGTTGTGTAGGCTTCCTGGTGGAGGGGACAGGTGCCTGTGTTCTGGTGGATGAGGCTGGATCTTGTCTTTCTGGTGGGCAGGACTGCATCTGGTGGTGTGTTTTGGGGTGTCTGTGAACTTATGATTTTAGGCAGCCTCTCTGCTAATGGGTGGGGTTGTGTTCCTGTCTTGCTAGTTGTTTGGCATGGGGTGTCCAGCACTGGAGCTTGCTGGTCCTTGAGTGGAGCTGAGTCTTAACATTCAGACGGAGACCTCTGGGAGAGCTCTCACCAATTGATATTATGTGGGGCTGGGAGGTCTCTGTTGGTCCAGTGTCCTGAACTCGGCTCTCCCACCTCAGAGGCTCAGGCCTGACACCCAGCCAGAGCACAAGACCCTTTTGAGAAGTCTGAGGTCTTCTGTCAGTGTTCAGTAGGTGTTCTGTAGGAGTTGTTCCACATGCAGATGTATTTTTGATGTATTTGTGGGGAGGAAGGTGATCTCCATGTCTTACTCCTCCACCATCTTGAAGGTCCTCAACCCTGTTGTCTTAGGTTTGCCCTGTGCATGAAGTAACCTTGGGCTCTGCCTGCTGGTCCCTCATCACACACTGGTGTGAGGGGATGCAGTAGGTTTGGGCCTGAAGACACATGCACTGGAGGAGGACAAGAGGCCCTTGGACAGGGAAATGGACATTAAACCAGGAGGACCCAACATTCTGTCCCTCCCACACAGCCCCGGCTCCTGGCCTAGGGGTCACTCAGATATTGTCTGCTCTGGGTCCCTCATACCTCAGCATATGGGGCGTGCCTCTACCCCTTGGCCTCAATCTCTCCCCTCCCTGCCAGCCCCCTGAGGAGATGCTAAACCTTGGTGAAGAGAAAGCAGAGGAAGGCAAGGAAAGAAAACCTTGAAGGGCCAGGAGAAGAGCCAGAAAACACTCTGGGCAGGAGGGTGAAGAGCATGGTTTTACAGGAAGGTGGGGGTTGGATGAGAGCGAGGCTTGGGGCAGGGTTGGGGGGAAGGAAAAGAAACTATGTGAGGGGATCAGAGGTCTCTGTGACATTTTTTGGAGGCCCAGGCTGAAGGCAGAGTCCCCTTTACTAACATTGGTGGCCTTTGAGTGGCCCCTCATTGTGTCCAGTGATGTGGGGGCCAGGACTTTCACACAGGTCACACCGGCCCTGAGGGTGGGTCTGCCTCAGTGTCCCCAGCCCCACAGGCAGCTATGCAGGAGGGCTGAGGGGTGTTTGTGGAATAAAGGACTTGGTTCAATCTCCCAAAGGCTCTGAGTTGAAAATAATGTAAACATCATCCAGTCCACCTTTCCTCACCTGCACCTCGCCACGGGAGGAAGGACTTGCTCGGAGTCCCACAGTGAATGATGTCAGGGCCAGAACTGGAACCCAGTGTCCAGTGTCGCAAGCCTCTTTCCAGCGCGGCAGTGGAGGGTCCGTCCATCCTGAACAGTAGCAGGAGGAGCCCCTGTCTCTGGGTCTGGTTTTATAACCAGCCAGGAGACCGGGCTCAGGGCCTACGGCTCAGCTGCCCACCTCCCCAGGCTGGAAGATAATTAAATGGGGCCTCAATGATGCTCAGCTTTGACTCCTGTGTAGGTGAGAGTGGTGTCCGGGAACACTCTGATGTGGCATCTGGGGGGCCCCAGGGAGCCTGAGCCCAAGACAAGCCTCCACCGAGGTCTGAGTGACCCTAGGCCTTGCAGGGCCAGTGGCAGGGAGGCAGGCAGCATCCTTGGAACTGAGGCCTGGTGGCAGAAAGAGGAGAGGCCAGGTGACCCACCAAGATACCCCAGAGGCAGTCTTCACTGAGAGACACAGGAAGGCCAGGCCAGCTGCAGGTTAAGAGCTTTTACAAGCTTCCAGCTACAGTCAAAGGCAGGAGATGAGCTTGTAAACAGACAACAAAATCCCACAGAGACAAACACCCTCAGACATGTCCTAACCCATTTCTCCAATGGGCTCAGAGCCGGAGCTGGCCTGCTCAAATTCCCCACCCCTTTCCAAGGAAGGGGCAACTCAGCCTTGGACCTGCAGAGGCCAGAACTTCTGTTCCTTCCCCATCCAAACTCATCAACAAATCCCTTCAGGGTTTATTGCCTGCCCTCCTTCCTTGCTGGACTCCAGGAAGGGTTTTGCTGACCCTTCCTCCCAAACCTTCCATGGCTCCCCATGTCTACAAGGTGCCATTCAGCCCCCTCAACTTGACCCCTCAGCATCTCCACGATCTGGTCTCTGACGTCAATCCCCACTGCTCCCCTCTGCCCTAGAAACAACTCTCAGTCTTGTGGTGCTCTCCCCATGCGACCTGCTCATTTCAATCTGGATTTGGTCTGTCAAGCCCAGTTTGGCCCTTGCCCTTAGCCTTGTGGTCAAAGAAGGGATCCCAGCTAGTGGGCATGCTTTTCCTCTGAATGGCAGGTGGCCCATGTGTCTGTCCCAATCAGTAGAGTCATGGTATAGGGGAATCCCAATCCTACCATTTCCTGGAATTGTGACCTTGGGGAAGTGAGCCTTGATTTTCTCATCTGTAAAATGGGAATGGTGATCCCTCCACAGGATTCAAAGTTCTGAGCACAGTGTAGATCACAGACATGGCTCTCAAGACACTTTAGCTATTATTATCAAGATCAGTGCTGTTATTACTTCATGCGGTCCCATGCGGCAAACATACTAATCACCAGACCACCAGCAGGTAGCAAGGCTGTCAAACCACTTCACCTGAAAATATTAGGAACACTCACCTCCAGCTCAACTTAAATATGGGAACCTGAGGCCCAGGGGCCCAAAGCCAGTTAACAGCACGGAGCCAGACCAGAAGCCACATCTCCTGTTTTCCAAGCCAGAACTCTTCCCCTACAAGCTGCCACTGCTAAGAGCCAAGTTCAGACACCAAACTTTAATTATGATTAAAGTCTCAATGTGTAGAGAGAAAACCTTAGCTGTCTATAAGAATCTTTATTATTTGTTCTCACTTTTAACGTCCCCCCTTTGATACTCCTAGGCACCTTCAGAGAACTCCCCTCCCTCCTCCTCCTGGGCAAAACTCACTCCTCCAGCTAATCTTTCTTCCCCCACCTCCTTTCCCTCTCCATCCCTACGGAGGCCTTTCTCTGACCTTCCCTGGTGGAGCCAAAGGGCAAATGCTGGCTTGCCTTTTTGCTACTCAGCTAAAAAGCTGAATTCCTTTTCTCCCAGGGCTCTCCTGGATTTAGTTATTGTTTCTCTTAGCCTCCAGGGTCTACTCTGTAAAAGAAAACAGGAACCTCCCTCTCTCCAGCCTTTATCCATTCCCGTTCTTCCAATCTTAAAAAAACAACCAACAAGCAGACAAAGCAAGCTTTCTTCTACCCTCTTCTCCTTCAACCTGGACCCGTTCCTTCTCCTTCAGCCCTGTTCCTTGGTGGTGACCTGTTCTTTCCAGGTCCCATCTCCTTGGCTTCCTCTCCCACTCCCCAACCCATAGGGCTGTCTCTGCTGCCTCTCCACCCTCTGCCCAGACTCCTCCTGTTCAAGTCCACGGTGCCTCTACTTCCCCAGATGCGCTGGGCTCTGTGTAACCTTCAAGCTGCCTGATCTGTTTGCGTCAGTTTCCTCTCTGAGCACTCTCTCCCAGGGGCTGTTGGCTCTGCCCTTAATTTCTCAGTCCCCTTTGTCAGCTCTTTCTCTGTCCAAACCATGACGTTCTGTCTCGGGCCCTCTTCTCCTCCCATGTTCTTTCACTTGGCGTTCCTACAGGTTGAATTTCCATCTCTAGTCAGTGATTCCTAGAGCCCCATCTCCAGCCCAAACTTGTTTTCCTGAGCCCCAGGCCTGGACACCCTACTGCCTCCTCTGGGTGTCTCTAAGGCAACTCCAACCGAGCGCGTCTAGAACCATCTCGTGATTCTCTTTTGTGAAACCTGCTTCCCCCTCCGAGCCCCCATCTCTAGATACAGCCCCACCATCCACCCTGTTTTTCGGGTTGAACACCTGGGAGTCACTGGTCCTTCCTCTTTCTCACTCCCACACCCAGTCGGTCACTGTGTCCTGCTGAGTCCACCTTCCAAATGCCTGTACAGTCCATCCAGGCCTCCTGATTCCATGACCACGACCTCAGTCCAGACTTCCCACCTCTCCCCTGATCTTTCAAAGCCACATTTACCCTGCATTCCGTTCTCCTTCCAGCTGCCAGAGGGGTCTTTCTAGAACACAGATCTTTTTATGTCATTTCCCTGCTTAAAACTCATCACAGTCTGCCAGTTGTTCTCCAGTAAAACCCCCAAGTGTTTGGCATCTGGTGCCACCCTTCCCCCAGATCTCTGAGCACCAGTCACTTTGGCCTTTTGGCTTCTCTTTCAATTTGCTGTATTTCTTCCGGCGTCTGAGGCTTTGCTCTGGCTGTTTTCTCTGTCCAGAATGCTTTTCCTTCACCCCCTGACCCATCCTCAAGAGATCAGGCCAAGGGTTGCTTCCACATTTCCCCCCGGGGCCTCTGGGATTTCAACAGCTGCCAGGTTGTCTGCACTCACCCATGGGTGCTTGTGGTTTCTTGATTCATGTCTGTCTTGGCTCCTGGACTGCAAATCCGTGAGGACCGGGGACCACGTCTGTCTTGCTCATCCTACAGCCACACCACGTGTGACCCACAGCATCCCAGGGCCCCATCTGCCCAGGCCATCCCCCTGTCCACACAGCCAGCGCTGACTGCCCCAGAGACCAACTCCAGCCTGGAATCCATGGAACCACCTTTCCAACATTCCCAGTCCTTAACCCCCCACACATACCTTCCCCATCCATACTGGGGAGCCTCCCCCCTCCTCCTTTTGCTGCCCCCATTTCCCCCTCCTCCCTCTTTCTCTAATGATGTTCATCCAGCAATAGCCAGCTCAAGCCCACCATCCTCAATGATGCTTCTGTTCCCTGACCACACAGCCCGTCTTCCTCTGGATTGATGACATCTCTCCCTAGCTTCAGGATGAAATCACAAGGTACTTGGGGTTCTTCCCAGTTGGCCCCAGCCTACGTTCTCAGCTCCCCACCATCCATACCTGACACCTCACAGTACAGCACAGGAGGACTTGGCCTTCAAAGCCATGTTTCCTGGATTCAAGCCCTGTCTCCACCTCTTACAAACTTTAGGATCTTGGGCAAGTACTTTGCTAAGCCCCAGTTCCCTCCCATGTAAGGTGGGAACAGTTAAGAGGCCTCACCTCATCACATTTTATAGGGATTAAATAAGGAAATCCACAAGAAGTATTTAGCTCAGTGCTTGACACCGAGAAGCTCTGAGCTTCTTTCCTCTATCGTGGCCCTAACTGGTTAAGAGCCTGTCCCTCCCATGGGTCCTGTGTTAAGAGCAGAGGCTGAGTCTCTTTCATCTCTGTATCCCCCTTGCCTAGCTCAGTGCCTGGTCCCAAGAAGATTCAATAATGCTTATTAATGAGTAGATAGACCACACACTTGACACAAATCTTCTCATTGTTCTTCACTTTCATGTGTATAAATCTTATCTCTCCTAACAGAGTTTGAGCTTCAGGGTATGCGGGAGGTGGTACGGGGGAAGGAGAGCTGGGGTGTCTTCAGGTCGGAGCATCCAGAGCTGGGAGGGAGCTCTGAGCTTCTGACGTCCCTGTACCCCACACGGTGCCCAGCCTGGAGCAGGGAGTCAAGGAGGCCTTGTTGACAGATGGCCCGGCCATCTTCCCCAAGGAGGAGGCATGTTTCCCCCTCTGAGATAACGCCCTAATTGCTCCCTGGTCCCTCCCCTCCACACACACATCTGCTTTCTTAGGCAAGAGCCTGCTTGACTTCCACACGCAGTTCTTTTGGCTGGAGGTTCTGAGCCAGCACAACCAGTTTCTTCAGAAACTACAGCAGAAAGAAAGGAAACGTTTTCTTAAAGCCACAGGGCACAAAACCAGAGAAGGGGATGAATCATTTCTCACCAGCCAAAGGCCAGCTGTGGACCAGCATTGGCCAGATCATCTCAGCCCTGTCCAAAAGGCAGGCCCGATGGCGTGCTGGAAGGGTTAAGTGTGTTGGACTCTGCGCTCAGAGAGTCATGGGTTTATTCCAGGCTTTGCTCCTAACCCACTGGGTGACCCTGCACAACCGACTTACGCTTTCTAAGCTCAGTTTCCTTGTCTATAAAGTGGGGACAGTATTAGTACTAGCTCAGGAGGATTTCATTAGATGAGTTATCAAAAGGTTGGCTATTATTATTATTATTACTATTATACCATTGAATATCAGGTCCAGAAAGAACCTCAAAGGTCATTTGGGAGGAGAGGACACTGCAGCCTGCAGAGGTGGCCTGATTTGGCTAAAACATAGAGCAGATGGGTGCTTTTTCCTCTAACCTTGTGTTAAGAGGGGAGGCTGAGTCCCCTTCTCCTGACAACTCTCAGAGAACCAAGAGGGGTTTGCTCACTTACCCCCAGACTTGGAGATGGTCCCCTACCTTGATTTGAAGAGCACAGATACGGGGGACTTGAAGTGGGGCATGCAGCGAGGTCCATGCCAACAACTGACCTGTGACCAAAAAGCCTTTTTGTCACAAGTGAGCCCCCTCCAGTTGGGGGCAGCCATGACCCTACTGACACCATGCTGCAGGGCACATCGTGGTCTCTGCTTGCTGTCCTTCCGGGAGGCGGGGACTGTGGCAGGGTTCACTGTGGACACAGCCTGGACTTTGCAGGAATAAGAACCTTGAGAGACAAGGCCCTGTCTTCTCCCCCTTCTCCCGCTGAGCTCAGTCATCTTAACCCTTGCTCAGGGAGGTGTTTAAGGTCACTGCACTGGGTCAAGAAGGCAGATCTCAAGCAATCTGTAGGTGAGGGGTCTGAGATGTGTTTTCAGGGCTGAAGGGGACTCCAAACTGCACTTGGAGAAAAACAAAAACAGGAAGCCCTGCCATCCGTTAAGCAGCCACTCTCCTTGGCTCAAATCACACGTCGTTCCAGTCATTCTTGGCAATAGGGCTTCCCTGGGTGGCACTGTGGTGAAGAATCCGCCTGCCAATGCAGGGGATTTGGGTTCTAGCCCTGGTCCGAGAGGATCCCACATGCCGTGGAGCAACTAAGCCCGTGCGCCGCGACTACTGAGCCTGTGCTCTTGAGCCCGCAAGCCGCAACTACTGAAGCCTGCATGCCACAACTACTGAAGCCCATGTGCCTAGAGCCCGTGCTCCGCAACAAGAGAAGCCGCCACAATGAGAAGCCTGCACACCGCAACGAAGAGTAGCCCCCGCTTGCCATAACTAGAGAAAAGCCCACGTGCAGCAACAAAGACCCAACGCAGCCAAAAATAAAATAAATAAATAAATAAAATCTTGGCAACAGCTCCTTCTCCACTGGGTGGTTTGTGAGGACAGAATGGGAAGCTGCATCTGTACCAGGGTACCTGGAAAGGAGGCATTTGCGTTAGGGTTGCACGGCAAGAGAAGATGCCAGCGAGTTCTCTGTGGAAGTACAGAGGTGCCCCTTAGAACAGACCTTCCTTGTTCAAGTACAAGTCCCTTGGCCAGGGTGGAGGAAGCACTCCCCTCTTAACTCCCCAAACACAAAGCCAGGAGGCCCTTGTGGCCTGACAAAGTCTTCTTCCACTCCTATTGGCTTGCAGAGCTGGCCTCTGATGCATTGGTAGGCAAATCTGCATAGGGACCAAAAAACCTCCATGTTCAGTGTTGTGTCTTAAAGATTGAGATAACACATTGTCCAGAAAAGACCCCAGGTACCTGGCCCCCTCTCCATGAGGGAGGGGAGGGTCTGAACTGATGACCTGGCTCAGCACAGGGTCTGAGATATTGGTAGAAGAGCTGGTTCTGGTTTCCCATGTGGCTAGAAGCCCCTGGCATGGCGGTTTGCTTTGGGGCCAAAGGCCAAGTGTGTGGATATGAGTCTAAGAAAGCTATAAACGTGGACCCAAAGTGTGGAGATCACAGGAGCACAGGCTCCACTGAAAGGGAGGACAAGTGTCCATGAGGGTGTGCAGATCATGTCTTCCACAGCGCCCCCATGTGGTAGCAGCAGAAGCAGTAACACTAACGGCCTGATGAGAACTAGTCTCTCTTTTCCTGACACTGGAAGCAGGATTCTTCCCTTTGGATAGAGAAACCTTCTGGGTCTTTTTGGACAAGGGTAGGCAATGGCTTCAATCAGGAGATATTAGACTCCCATTACGTTGTTCAGGTGGGTATTTGAGCAATTAACTGCAAAATTAAGAGACTTGTGACCAATACCGCCAAACTAGTGAGGTGCATGATTCTGGTTTCAGCATAGAACTTGACTATCGCATTGGTTCCTTCTAACAGCCCATCAGGTGGGCATAACTATGCACATTAAATACATGAGGACAGTGAGGCTCCAAGGAGTCAAAAACATGTGCAAGGTCACCCAGCTGGTAAGTGTTGGACCTGGGACGGGAATGATCTCTACTTAGTGCTTCACGAGATGGAACAGAAACTTGAGGCCACACCAGGATCAGCCACTCTCATAGTGGCTCTTTCTTATCCTTCAGATCACAGCTTACCCATCTCCTCCTCAAAGAGGCGTCTGAGCAGCAGAACCTACAGTGTATTTCATCCCGTTACATCTATACATCCAGACAATATTTCTTTCTTTCTTAGAAAATTATCATAATGATCATAACCTCATTTTTATTAGTAGTTTTAAAATTTCCGGGACTTCCCTGGCGGTCCAGTGGTGAAGACTTCGCCTTCCAGTGCACCGGGTGCAGGTCTGATCCCTGGTTGGGGAGCTAGGATCCCACATGCCTCACAGCCAAAAAATCAAAACGTAAAACAGAAACAGCACTGCAACACATTCGATAAAGACTTTTAAAAAATGGTCCAGGTCAAAAACAAAATCTTTAACAAAATAAAATAAAATAAAATTCCCTTCGTTCGGTCTCTCTCTGAGAACGTTAGCCCCATGAGGCAGCATGCTATACGTTCTGCTCACCACTGAGGCCCAGGGCCCAGCACAGAGCCCAGCACATAGTGGGAATCCAATATGTATTTGTTGAATGAATGATTGAATAGATGGATAATGGGGACCTGAAAGCATGTCCTCTTTGGATGGAGTGAAAAGTCGAGATGATCACAAGGGAGAGGAGAAGATCCAGGGGAGACACAGGCCCCATCTCTGAATTCTAAAGGGCTCTCCTGGAGCTTTAGGACCAGTTAGGATGGGAGGTACAAAAGCAGGGTCACTTAAAAGCAGAACGCTCCGTGGTTGGGGACACTGGGTCCCCTGGGAGGAGATGAGCTCCCTGCCCTGTGGATACAAGCAAGCTCTGACTACCTCTTCCTGCCCCTACCTGGGCAGGACTCCAACGACGGCTAAACTCAGGTTTGTCAGGCCTGAGTCATGACTGATCAGGGACTCAAAGCAAAGCAGGTGGAGGGGCTCTAAGGAAGAAGTGAGTTGCGGGGTTTCCTGGGGGATTATCAGGAGCAGGGATCTCTGGGCCAAGACATGGGTCTGTTTGCTGAAACTCGCTCGTAGCAGCTTCCAGGCTTACTGGTCAGGTAATTGCAAACAAAATAGACTGCGGCCTGGGCAGCAGCTACAACCCCTCTGTACAGAGAGGGGCTTGGGATGGGGCACGCAGGAGCAGGCCCTGAGCCATAGAAGGAACCAGTCACACTCAGAACGACTAGGATTCTGGCCTCAGAAACTTTTTCAGTGATGATGATGGTGGACAAGGCCCCCAGACTCTCGCTGGCCACAGGCTTCCCATCTGCAGACCGAGAACCCACTGGACACCCACTCTGTACCTGGCCAGCACTGGGGAGAGGGAGCCATCGACACTGCCTCCCAAGCAGCCAGGAAAGAGGGCACACTCTGCACCCAGCAGGGGGTGGGGGGTAGTGGGGATCAGCAGAGTGCTTCCGGAAAGAAGCTGGGAGATCCATACTCTGAGCTCTTTCTCTGCCCTTGTCCGGGAAACTCTGACCACCTAGAGGAGATCGGAAGGTGGTCAAGAAGGGTCTAGCCTGAGGTGCTGCAAGACTGGCCAGCAGCACCTGGGACTCTGATGCCTGGGTTTCCTGGAGGAAGTGTACATTTCTGTTCATTTATATTATGCTCTTGTGTATCTGTATTTATATATACATGCGAATCACATATTTGTGCGTTTGTGTATGTGAATCTTTACACTCTCTTATGTGTGTATGTTTCTATGTCTAATTTCATCTCTTATGTGCCCATGCATATGTATGTGCCCTTGTGTGTATGTGTTTCTAAGTATACATGGGAGTCCAAGTGATTACATGAGTTATATACATATATTCATTTCACAAATATTTCTAGAGGGCCTACAATATGCTATGTGTTGTCCTAGGTGCTGGGAATACAGAGATGACTAAGAAATTCAAAGGCTCTTTCCTCATGTAGTATAAGAGATGGGCAATAAATGAGTGAATAAATAAATAATCTGAATAAATAATCTCAGATTGTGATCACTGCCATGAAGGGAAAAAAAGCAGGGTAATTAGAAAAGAGTGACCTGGGAAGCATTATTTCATATAAAGAGGTCAGGAAAGACTTCTTGGAAATGCAGAACCTCAGGCTTCAAACCAGACCTCCTAATTCAGAATCTGCATTTTAACAAGATTCTTAGAGGATTTGCATGCACATCAGAGGTTAAAACCACTAGGTTAAAATATATTAACATATGCTTGACATGGAGTGACAAAGGGAATATAGGCAAAAGCTACAGATCTCCTTCTGCTATTTGCCATGAGATAATAGTTGGGACTGATCAATTTCTTCCTTCCCTGGGCAGAATTCCTTTTTTTTTTTTTTTTTTTTTTTTTTTTTTGTGGTACGCGGGCCTCTCACTGTTGTGGCCTCTCCCTTTGCGGAGCACAGGCTCTGGACGCGCAGGCTCAGCGGCCATGGCTCATGGGCCCAGCTGCTCCGCGGCATGTGGGATCTTCCCAGACCGGGGCACGAACCCATGTCCCCTGCATCGGCAGGCGGATTCTCAACCACTGCGCCACCAGGGAAGCCCCCTGGGCAGAATTCTTTACCCACGAAGGTCACCCAGTCATTCCGATGGATCTGAGACTTTGGAGGTCCTGCCCATCTAGAGCTATGGCGGTCTTCAGTTAACTTTTAGCTTAAGACATTTTCCATCCCTGTTACTCACTGCTCCCACTGAGAATCAGAAAGCTGATTTCATCGTGACAGAATCAATAACCCCAGTCACACTGTAACCTCTTTTCTACTTGTTTGCCCAATGACATAAGGAGTTTCCAATGGCCAGCTGGCATTCGTAACTTCCACCTGAATGCAAATATTCTTGCATTCTCTAGTGGAAACATTCCTTCCTTGGGTACCAAAACTTCTAAACCCCAAGTTTGGGCGGAAGGTCATTAGGTGGAATTGTGAGCACTGCCATCCCTGCTTCGTTCCTTGGTCCCCTGGCCATATATTCTAACTCTGAGAGAAATAATACCATGTATAGGTAGCTGATTAAGAGTGAATATAGCATCCTATAGGATGGCTCCCGACATCATAGTGTCTTTTAGCTCCATTTGGCTCTGGAACCAAGTTTTTCATTAGGTCGTTCCATAATTCTATAGGTCCATCAATTTCTTGGCAATGGAGCACCTGTTATGACCAATGGATCCAATTAGCTTCATTCCACTGGCTTACTCCTCTCTCTGTAAAATGAATTTCTTGGTCTACAGCAATGTGTACGGGATACCATGACAGTGGATGAGGTATTCAGTGAGTCTTCAGATGATTCTCCCGGCAGAATTATGGCAGGCAGGGAAAGCAAATCCAAATTCAGAATAAACAGCTACTCCAATGAAGAAAAATTGCTGTTCCTCCCATGAAGGAAGGAATCCAATGTCATCTACCTATCACCAGGTGACATCCACAGCTGCTTTGTCATTGAGCAAGCACTGGGGTGGTCAGGAAGAGAAACGAACTGGCATCCACAAGGAGGTCATCTTGACCACCTGTTTAAAGCCCTTTCTTCCCGGGCCTTCAGGAACTTTCAGTGAGTGCTCTCCCAGGACGAAATTAAGCCTATGGCACTGGATCCATTCTGAGGGTCCAGTCGCACGCCTCTTCCCCAAGCTTCTCTTTCACCAACCCTTCAATCTTGTCTCTTCCAAGTCCCTGTCCATCTGACCAAATCATTAGCCACTTCCCATGAAACACTGTAGAACGTAAGCCTCTGTTCTTCCAGACCAAGACAATGAGACACACCAAAGTGCTTCTCACGGGGAAGATTCCTCTCTTCTGTTCTCCAGGGATGCCTCTAAATGGGGCTGTAATAGCACAGCATCCCACTTCCAGCTGGTACCAGCACACCGTGCAGAGACATTTGTTAACCAGGCTCAGAATGTTTTCTCCTCCATAAGTTGGCTATAGGGAATTCCTGTGAGAGCCTAAGGTGTAAGCTGAGAAAGATGTAGCATGCTGCAAGTGTGAGCCCCCTCTTATGCAACATGCTTGTGCTTTCAGGACCTGCTTTGGTCCAGACAATTTATACCATCTCCACTCAATGAGGGAGTTCTGTTGGGCATGCTCAATTTAATGGCTAGGTGGACCCAATAAGACGGCAGGTCTCTTGACCTAAACAATTACTTCATAGTCTATGGCCAGGTGTTTAGCCTCTGTCAGTGCCAAGGGGCAAGCCAAGAACTGTTTCTCAAAAGGTGAATAGTTATTTGCCAGAGAAGGCATGGCCTTGCTCCAAAAATGAAGGGTCTCTAACTGTGATGCTGCTATCTGGTCTTGCCAAAACACTCCATACAGCATCGCGACCTGCCACAGACTTTCAGCACCATTGAATCTAGTGTATCATAAGAATTTGGCTTGAAGTCTTAACCAGCTCAGATCCCATTTAAAGCCAGCAGCTTTTCTGATCACTCAGGAACTGGCTTGAAGTAGTAGACACAAATGTGGTAGATGTTGCCTCTAAAATCCAAAGGAGCCCACCAAGTGATGTGCCCCTTTCTTAGTGATCTGGGATATAGAGTTTAACAACCTGTTCTTCACTTTGAATGGGATATTCTGAATTTCCCAGGCTGATATTTTCCCAGAAGCCTAATTGTGTGCCCTATATTTTCTCAGGCTATTCTTCCCTCACCCCGCCCCCACAAACACAATTGTATTTCAAGATACTTGTCATTTTGTGATCTTTAGGTCCTATGAGCAAGATATCACCAATGTTCTAGGTGAGTGGGATGTCCTGTGGCATGATGAAATGATCAAGGTCCTTATGAACTAACTTGTTAGAGGGCCAGACATGGAGTTGCAGAGTTGACATAGCACTGTGGCAAGATGGAAGGTGTACTGCTGTCCCAGCTATGAGAAATCTAAGTACTTCTGATGTTTTCTGATTATTAGAATTGACGAGGGAAAGTATTCTCTGGGTGTCAGATATGCATTAACATGTTCAGTCACAAGACCACATTTGGAACATCGTGGAACTGTAATCGGAGTCACCAATATATATTAATGATAATAATCCATTTTCATTTTTTAAAACTCATCCATCTTATGCACTGGCCAAACTAGAAAGTTAAATGGAAACACCGTCCCTGCATCTTTCCTTGATAGTAGCTTTAATCTCTGTGGTCCACGGAAGAGGTGTTATTGTTCTGACTTAACCATTTTGATGTGGTTTGGAAACCTACAGCGGTTTTCACTTGGCCTACCCAGGGTCCATGGGTCAGGGAGCCAGTATAGTAAATCTGCCAATCCTGAGTGTATCTATTCTAACAACACACTTAGAACCTGTGTGAGTAAACACATATAGTACTGCTGTGTGCCATGGAGCAGACTCAGATCAACCTTCCATTTATCATCTGATCCTGATAAAGCCCTAATCTAATTGGATCAATCTCAGGGGTAATCTGGGTCTTTAGGAATCAGCACTCGTTCAAAGCTAGTATCGAATAATTCTCAAAGATCAAGGGTCTTTGCCAGTACTCTGTTACCTTGAAATGCGGCCACAGATCCCTTTCAGGAAGGACAAGAGAAGCTTTAAGGAATTAAATGATTATTTGTTGTATTATTATTGAAGAGTGTTTCCTCAAGAAATACTTCCCTTCTCTTTCACTCAACAGACTGTGGTTCTGCATATTGACTAGGTGAGGTTCTGAAAAATTGTTATTGTGATGGCTCAAGTCACTTTTTGTTCATAAGATGCACATCTATTTTATTATATGAATCAATATAGGACCTCAGTGGGCTCTCCATCTCTTCCCGCCTTAAACCCATCATCATTAACCACGTGCAAACAAAAATCCTGTTGTTTGGACCGTTCTAATTACCATGAGGCTCTGCTGCCTATATTGGTCACCACACACACCCAGCCTCTGACTTTTAAGTGCTGCCACATGGCCTCTGTCATGCCAGGACCCTCCCATTTCCACTGACACCATTCAACTGTGGCAACATCCATCAGCATGCCTGGACCACAGAGCACCGTCATTGGAGGGGTTTTACAAAAGGGTTTAGCATTTCCCTCATCAGTGATTTTTTTTCCAAGGTCTTGGTGAAGGGAGTCCTTTGGCTCTCTTAGGGGTCAGAGTTTGGAGTAGGAGGATTCTTCTTTCTTCTGAATTTCATATATCAAGAAAGTCCTGTCAGTGCCTCAAACCAGAGCATTGAATCCAGAGCTCAGCAACATCAGGAAATTCATCCAGACTGAAAATGATGCTCCTTCCGAGAACTCATCCCCACATGTATTCTCTAGGACTTTGCCAAGATAAATTAGCAAAGTCTTGTAATTCTGTCAGTGAGTAAACTTTCTCCTCCAAGGTTTGCCTTTATAATTGGTCCCCAGGAACATGCTGGAATCTGATCTAGTCATAAGCCTAGGGAACAGTGAGGAATGTTGGCTTCCCTTTGTAAGGTAAAACCCTAGACAAGGAGTCTTTAACTTAGGCCAGACAGTCTTGTCTACTAACGGAACAAGGCCAGTTTGGCCAATATGGTGGACTGCATAGGGTTTGGGAGTCCGGATTGTTGAGTCTGTCGTTCTCAGGCATAACCCCATTATGATTCTCAGTTCTCACCGTTTCTGGATTAATTCTTTAAATTTTATGAAAGGACCCTGCAAAGGGTGAGGATTCAAGCATTAGAATTCAGCAATCCACCAGAACGAACCAGCCCTGCCTCAGTAAGAGATGAGACTCTTTCCCAGTCACAGAAAGTTCCTGAGTTTCAGTCCATGCCTTGAGCCAAGGCTCTAGGGACTTTTGTTCATTATTTTCTTTCCTTAAGCTATCCAATGCCATTAAAAAGAGACATTCCACTCCACAGTCCTCAAATTCCTCCTGCCCTTTATTCTGTCCTATGGCACGGGTCGTTCAAGCCCCTGATGTCTTGCCTTCCATGGGTACTTCATCTTAGGTGACCACAAGGGACACTTTAATTAGCTGTTTCAGCACTGGGGACCATGAGCTTCTGGGTCTCATCCCTTTACACGAGCTGTTATTTCCCTGCCTTCAGCCCTAACTAGGGCAGGAACCAATCCAATATTCCCAGGATTCCCTCAGGGTCTGTGCCTGTACCCCAATTATGGCACCAAGATCTGTATTAATCAGGGTACGTACGTGTTGGCAAACAACACAAAGAAAAGCTGGTTGGCTTTTACTGAAAATACATTTAACAGACAGGAATCAGAGAGTTCATTGACCCTGTACAGAAGCAGGGAGACCAGGCAGGGTCCAGGGACACAGACCAGGCCTTGCTACAGGAATGACAGCCCCAGGAGCTGCTCCAGTGCTAATCCCACCAGCGTCCCTGTTCCACCACGACAATCCTCGCTGACCCTGCACCTTAGGCCACTCTTCCCTTCAAGGGAGTCACATCTGTGTGTGTGCGCGCACGCACGCGTGCTGGTAGGAAGCAGAGGAAGACCAGTGAGTTGCTCTCCCTTACAGAATTTGTGGGATAATGGACACAGCACTAAATTAGAAGTGGCCTATGCCAAGCTGGAATCTCAGCTCTACCATCCACTTGACCCAGCTGTGTGACCTTGAGCAAATCCCCCACCTTCCCTTGATGGGCCTCAGTTTCATCATCTGGAAAATAGGGACTATATCCATCCTTCCAGCCTCACTGAGCTATTGTGCTTCCACAGCCTCCTTTTCTCGTGGGTAGGACTTAGCTCAGTGTGTAATGAGACGTTTATTTGTGAAGGAAAACAATCACGTTCCTCCAGTAGATGGTAGGCTCTGTGAGGTCAAGGACTTCATCTACCTGTTCCGTGCTGTTTCCCCAACACCTAGAAAAATACACGAAATGTACCATGGGCCCAACAAATATTTGTTGAATGGAAGAAATGAATAAGCTAACAGATCAGGAAGGGCTTTGTAAACTGTCAAGGGCTGTGCATGTGTAAGTGCTGGTGCTTTGGAGCCAGAGAGACCTTATATTAACTATTGCTATTATTGTTGTTGTCATTATAACCCCTGAATTGTATATATTCAGACAAGCTGAATTATTTTGTAGTGCAATAAATGTACCCTTCTCCTCTCTCTGTCTTTGCCTGAGATGCTCTTTCCCCTTCTCTCGCCCCCCACTCTTGTGTCCTCTCATCCTCTGCACTCAGGGGAAGCTGCCCAATGTCCCCTGTGAGTCCCCGCTGTCACCCGCACACCAGTCTCAGCACTGGCCCGCTGCACTGCGACTGTCTGGGAGTCGTCTGCCCCATCCCCTCCCTCCAGCTACTCCAGGACTTACTCCAGGGCTGCAGTTATGCCTCCTCATCTGGAACCTCAGGACCCAACCCAAGGCCCAGCCCACAGTGGGGGCTTAGAAATGAATGGATGAATGAATGACTGTTTTCAAAACTATAAAACCAATCTCTGTCTTTACTTGAGGACAGAGTCTGAAGAAATGACCTAAACCCGCAGAAAGATGCACTGAAGTTAGACCCCAACAGAAATTCCCCGGCCATGTCATTTACTAAACTTTGCAGGGGAGGGACAGAGAGAAGAGACATTCTTTCTTTCTTCCTGGAGAAAAGTTGGAGACGAGGGAGGGGAAGTGAGATCCTTGGGAAAGCATACCTTCACTGGCAGGGAGCTCATTACCTGTGGGGCCAGCCTCCTCTGTTACCAATTTCCTGCAGCAACCGGGGTCCACTCAGTCCTTGTGTCTCCGATCCACACCCTTCACCTATCCCACTATCCCCTCTCTCAGGAGGCTGTGACTTTGCAGAGCCGGCAGTCAGGGACCACCCCACCACTTCCAAAAGAAGAGAGAGCTTTCTAATGGTGGTGGTCTAATAAGGGAGCAGGCTAACTCAGTAGGTAGTAAATGCCTGATGGTGAAAATGTGCACAGAGAGATCTGTCTTTATAACACAATTGCACTTATGGGAGAACTCTTAGGTGAACCTTCTCCCCTGTCCGTTTGAGCTGTGTGTTGAAGCCGTTTTCCCAGGTAAAAGCCAACGGAAGTGTATTCCAGGCAGAAGGAATGGCACATGAAAAGGCCTGGAGACAGAAAACAACCTACATGTTTGCAAAAAAGACAAATCGTCTTGACTTTCAAAGCCAGAACATGGGGGCCTAATATTTGCTGAACACAGACTGTGCACAGACACTGGGCTAGGACCTGGGAAGATACTGCAAACAAGACACACAGTCTCCACACTCATGGAATTTATAATCTAGTGAGGGAGCAGATAAGAAACAGACAAATAAGTGAGGGCAGTCATTTCAGATGGTTACACATGCTATAAAAAATAAAACCAGGTGACACAATGGAGAATGGTCGGGGACCTCCTCTCTGAGGAAGTGATGTGTGAGTTGAGATCTGAAAGTAGCAAAGAAAATAGTCAGGCAAAGAACAGGATGAAGTAGTTCCCAGACAGAGGGAACAGCAAGTGCAAAGGCCCTGAGGCAGGAATAAACTTGGGATTATGGAGAAACACAAGGAGGCCAGTGTGGCTGAAGCGTAGGGAGCAGGGGGAGAACGCCCCATATTTGGCTGGTCTCACCTGCCCCAGTCTCTCCCCTCTGCTTGGATGCTGGACCTCCTGGGCAGGCTGAGTGTTCAGAGTAAGACCCTCACTCCTGTTCCCCAGTCCCCACTGCTTCAAGGATCCTGGTTCTTTCTGGCAGTAAGTTCCTGCCCATCTTAATCTTAGCTCAGCGAACTCAGTCTGCTGCAACCTGCACAAGCAGCCCAGCCTCTCAGCCCATCCCCCAGCCAAGATCCCAGCACCAACCCCAACCCCAACCCAGGAGCCAGGGTGCTAGCCCTGGTCCAAAGGGGCTCCAGTCACCAAGCTGCCCATCCCTTTAGACCCAAACCACCCAAGGAGCCAGCTCTGGGGGACAGTGTGTGGAGCGGGGTGTATCAAGTGGCTGCACATGGCAGGAGATGGCAGAGCCAGACTTGAGATCCCAGACTAGATAGAGCTGCTGGGAACAGGGAGGGGGTCTGGGCTCAGCGTTCCTGGACCATCACGCCATCTCCCTGGCAATGGCAATGGAGTGCAGCAGCAGGACCCTCCCACTCCCCCAGAGGACTCGTCCTCCCTGCTCTCTGATGAGGGAGCTGTCCGTTACAGGAAGACAAGGCTGTTAACAGGACAGCTCCAGGGAGCAGGAAATTAACCCACCAACCAGAGACAGGAGGTGCTGGGCAGGGTAGGTAATTAAGGGGCGCTACAATTACTGCACCTTCAAGCTGGGCCAGGGTTCTCAGGGAAGGGATGAAGATGCTGCTCAGCTGGGGGCCCCGCTGACCCTGGGATGGGGATTCAGCCCTGCCTGCCTCCCTTCCTTCTCTTTCCACTCCTGTCTCCCTTAGGCCCCATCCCCACCTCTGTCCAGCCACATGTGATTCACAGGCTCTGCTCATTCCCATCTTTGCATATGCTGTTCCTCCCACCTGGAATGCCTTTCCCACTCCACTCCACCTCACTTAATCCTGCCCTCCCATCAGCCCCTGCACAGGCCCTATCTCCTCCAAGTTTTCCTGGACCAGTCCTATGGGAAGGGACAGTTCTGAACTCACGTAACACAGCCCCTTTGTGTTATGGTGAGGAAACGGACTCAGAAAGGGCAATGTTTTCTCTAGAGTCCCACGGCAGAACCAGGACTAGAACCTGAGACTCCTGAATCTTGAACTAAGTTTTTTTCCACCACACTGTGAGCTCATTAACCAACAGCCAACCTGAGTATCATCGTGTGCAAAACCCAGGACACAGACTGAGGGCCACAGAGGTTTCAAGGAGCCGTGATCACATTTGTCCAGCATCTGCTTCCTTCTGGATTCTGTGCTGGGGACTAGAGATGCTGTGACAAGCAGACACAGACACGGCCCTGCCCTCTGGGAGCTTACAGTCTATGTGAGCAGAGGACACTTCGCAGGATCACCCAGAGGTATGTTCCATGATAAACCAAGAAAAGGGTTCAAACAAGACGCCCCAGGCTGGCGGGACCTTGTGACAAAGACGTTTAACCCAGCCTGGGACCCAGGACAGGCCTCTCTGGAGATGCTATGCCTGGGCTGCGATCTGGAGAGTGGAAGGCAGCAACTCAGTGATGAAGTGGGGTGGGGAAGAACGTTCCAGACTGGCACGTGCACAGCCCAGCAGAGGAAGTCCAGGATGGCGGGAGCTCGGAGTGAGGAAAAGGTGGCCTGAGGTTCAGCAGGGAGGTTGTAAGGCCCAGATAATGAAGGACCTCTGGCTAGGACATTTGATCTTTATCCTAAAAGCACAGTTAAGCCTCTGCAGAGTTACCATCAAGGGAGCTGTGTGTTCTGGTGAATGTCACTGGCTGCAGTATGGGGGAAGGGTTGGAAGGGAGCCATCGAAAGGGGGGCCTGCCAGAAGGCTCCTGCACAGTCCAGGTAATGGTGGTGTGGACAGCACAATGCCAGCAGGCAGTCAGGGAAGGAGTGTCGAGAAAGGGGTGTGTGAGGATGGAATCTCCTGGGGTAGGTCCAGGGCAGGGGGTGGGAGCGGGGGACAGGCTGGGGAAAGGGGTTGAGGGAGAGAAAGGAATCAAGGTAACCCCGCTCCAGGATTCTGGTTTGTGCAATGAGGTAGAGGTTAGCCACTGAGATGGGGGCAGTGTGGGAGGAGGAGAATAAGCTGAGCTGAAGATGCTTTAGAGAGACTGAGGCTCAGGGGAGCTGGAGACCCACAGGTGAGGGGGTAGTGAGATGCCACTGGGATTGTGTGGTGGGTGCAGGCACGAGGCAGCTACTCTGAGCTGTACCTTCTCTGTAGCTCCTTTAACATGGCACGTGCCATTGCTCCCATTTTCCAGAAGAGGAAACTGAGGCTCAGAGTGGAAAACAATTTACCCAGAGTTCCACAGTGAGGACCTGGCAGAACCAAGGCTGGAACCAGATCTGCCCTCCCTGAGGTTTTCCCACTTCAAGCTGTGATGCCTCCCTGTCTCGAGCCTAGCCCAGAGGAGAAAGCAGGGCCATGCACATATGCAGCTGGGGCTGCAGGGAACTTGTGAGCATCTGATGGGCTCTTGGTCGGAAGCACCCCCTGCAGGGTTACCCCTGCAGAGGAGAAAAGGGTGCGGAAGGCAGCCTGGAAGTGAGCAGGGACCCCACCCTCACGGTCAAGGCCACTAAATCCATGGCCCTTCCGTGCATGGCACAAATTTATACCGATGCTGACTTTATGCTAAGCCCTCTGCTGGGCCCTTCATACCCAAGAAGAACTGCTACTGCTCCCATTTTTCAGTTGAGGAAAGAGAGGCTCAGAGAGAGGACAGTCACAGGTGAGTTAGTGGCAGAATGCAGGAAGGTCTGGCTCCAAGATCCCAGCTCACTCTCTCCAAGGGCTGGGAAGGTTTAGTGAGCAGCTGGTAGAGGCAGAGACGGAGAGGCCCTGGGCTCAAGGGCTGCCCAATCCCTCCTGTCCCCCAACACCCCCTCAGTGGGCCTTGGGCCTCTGGGGTGCAGGCCCGAGGGAAGGGGGAAAAGGGACGGGACGTGAGTCCGCTAGGAAGCTTTTAAGAGCCTTTGCGGCCACCTGAGCATCCCGCTAGCATCTCTTCACTCTTCTGCCTGCCACCCCCCACCCCCCAGCCCCTGGAGCCCAGGACAGCCTCCCGTGCCCAGGCAGTGGAAGGGAGAAGGCTAATAGGAGCCTCTCATCCCCATCAGGGCTGTCTACTCAGTTCTCCTGTTGGCGCTCTGTGGGCAGCCCAGCCAGTGTTAGACCTTCTGGCCCCTTTGTTCAGAAGAGACCTGAACAAAGGGGACCAAGACCAAGCAGCAGCAGCCAGTTCAGGTGGGGAGGGAACGGTCCACGGAAGGGTGATCACTAGCCCAGCCTGGAGAAGCCAAGCCCTGGAGAAGGCCAACCCTGTCCTGTGAATCCTTGGATTTGGGGGTGTGGTGGGAGGGTCCAGCTGCACAGAAGCGGTTGCTGCCCTGCAGACCCCAAGGAATGACAAGGAAGGGGCAGAGCTTGGAGGCCCAAATATGGGGGTGGGGTGCTGGGGGCAGGAACAAAGCAGAAGGGGTCCTGGCCAGCAGGGGGCTCTGGTGCAGCAGAAATCCAAGCAGGTGATTTGCAAGGAGCCTTCTGGCCTTGACATGGGTCTGGAGGTTACCAAGGCTAGAACATGATTCTGGAGCAGGGAAGAAGAGGCACCCACTCGTGTTAAGACCTGGCTGTCAAGGCATGAAATGACCACAGCCCGAGGGACCCAGTATGGTGTCATGAATAAGAGCCCAGGCTTCAGAATCCACAAGGATGGATGAGTTAGAATCCTGATTTCTGCTGTGTGGCCTTGGGCCAGTCTTTTCCTCTCTGATCTTCAGATTCCACCTCTATAAAATGAAGATGCTCATCGCGCTGCCTGGTGGGCAGTAAGTGCTCAATAAATGGACAAAGTCCTTCATAAGGGACAAAGAACACAATCAGACATCAGGACCGGCAGGAGGATGTCCACGTCCCCTCCCCCCACCCAAGGTCCTTTACCTTCCCACACAGTTTAGGGTGGGTACCCAGCTCTTTCAGAGCAGGAGGAGGGGGCTTCAGAGCAGGAAGAAAGGGCTGCAGGGGCAGAGAGCCCGGCAAAGAACCAGAGATGGGGCTGGGACCCTGGCAACTTGCCAGGTTTGCTTCATTTGCTTAACAAGCTTATCAAGCATTTATCAAGCACCTGCCCCCTGGCAGGCCTTGTATCAGGCACAGAGGTTTCAGGAGAGAAGACACACTTGTCTTGCTCTCCAGACTGGAGCAGGGACACCTCCTGCTGACCCCAGGTGGGGCCGGGTGCTTCCTGTCCCAGGTTAACACCGGTTGGCACCTCCTGGTGCCAGGTCCAGCGCTTGACCTCACAAGGCCCTGCTATTGCCACAGATAAAGTGACCTGTGACTCAGCAAGTAAAAGTTCTTGAAGGCTGGAGGTCAGGGAGTGGGCTAGTGGCAGAGCCAGGCCAGCTCCTGTTCTCAACCTCTCTCTCCTGCAAAGGCTGCTGCTCGCAGAGACTCTGGAGCTGACAAGACTTGCTTCACATCCAGGCTTTGCTACTTGGTACCTGGGAACCCTGAGGAGGTCGTTCCCACCCTCTCAGCCTCAGGTGCCTCACTTATGAAATGGACCCCTTAGGCCTGCTAGGAGAATACAAGAAACACTTTTAATGATTTATGCTATATGATTTCTCTTTCCCTTTAATAAAGAAAGCTCCTCTGCTCCAAACTAACCCTGTGAGGTTGGTATTGGTACCCAGCTACAGCAAAGGAAAGGCTCAGAGAGGTTAAGTGACTGCACCATATCACATAGTATAAATCAGGGCCGTCAAACTCCAAAGCCTGTGCTCTTTCTAGAGCACACACTACCTCAGGGAAGATTGATTGTTCCTTCTCTATAATGGGCTCATCTGAGACCAAAAGAGTCCTCTGGAAGAATAGTTCGCAGAAAGCTGTCAGTGATGAGGGGCCCTTCTGGGGTCCTGACCCGCTCCATCAGAAGCCTAATGTCCTGGGTAATAATCCTGGCTCTGCTGCAGACTGGATGACCTCGGGCAAGGTCAAGGTCCAAGGCTTATACCAAGCCTCAGTATCCCCCTCCTTAAATGGGGGGAAGAGTTACTTAAGCATCGGACATATGGCATCCTCTGCCTTTCTTTGCTTCTCACCTCTACCTGCTCCATCCCAGAGACTGACCCCCAGGCTTTTCTCTCCAGGGAACCCCCAAGATTACCCCCCATAAACAAGGCAAGAAGCTGCTGTGCTGAAGGGTGCTTCAACTTCTCAGAAGCATGGTCCCCATCCGGGATTGGGGCTGCAGGAGCCCAGCTGAGATGCCCTCTTGATGCACTGGGTTTTCCCTGAGGATCTCCTGCAGGTCCTTGGAGCAGACAGCTCAGCTAAGGAAGTTCTGCATCTGGAGGGTCTAAGAGACCCAGGAGCAGGGTCTGGGCAGGCAGAAGCAGTGGGCTGAGGGCTGCCCTGGCCTGCTCTGGGCTCCTGCCGTGGTCGCAGGCACTTCTGGGTTCCCCTGGCCTTAGGGGAGTTTGGAGGCTCAACCGGACTTGGAAGGGACCCCCAGACCTGAGATGCCCAAATTATAATAAAATTCCCTGATCAAGCCTTCAAATAAACTGGATTGCCTTTACATGAGCATGGAATCAGTCAGCTAAAATGTCACACACATGGCTCCCCTTCCCCAGCCTGCAAGGATGATCCTGCAGGGGGAAGGTACTTCCATTAAAAAAGGATTCTGCATTTTGGAGAGATCGTGGAAGAGTCATATTCTGAGAGAACTGGCAAGACACCTCACGGCTAAGCCTGAGGTACGACTGCAAGTGCTGGGGAAGGAATTTCTGGCAAGCCTGGTTCCTCATGTTTCACCAAGACGTCCAGGGTGGCTCAGAGAAGGGTAGCATTCGGGAATTAAACACCTCTCTGCCTGGCAGCATCTGGCGGAGGCAAAACCTGTGCTGTCGCCAGAGTGGTGCCCCAAGGGCACCACCTGTTTGCATCCGGAAGCAGTTTTAGTTGCATTAAAAGGAAGGTCTCTCTCTCTCTCTCTCTCTCTCTGTACTTCCCCCACACCCGGTATAAAATTAACGCTGGGTAATAAAATAAATTTGGAAAATACAAAAACAACAAAGCAAAACCACACAGCCCTGTCTCCCCCAGCACTTTCAGCCTTCTGGTGACTTCCTGTTGTCCCCAGGCTTTAGCACACTCTCCGTTGTCTGCCACAGCACTGCTAAGACTTCCTGAGCACTTTCCTTTTGCTCTGAGTGCTTTCTCTGCCCAGAGGCCGCTCCCTGGTTCATAATCTTAAGGGTGTTTCCATTTCTGCTATTCTAAACACAACTGCTATGAATACCTGTGTGCCGGAAGGTTTTCCCAGATTCTGAAATACCCCCTTAGGACTGGTGTTCAGAAGTGGGTGGCCAGTCACACAGCAGAAGAGTGTTGAAGGCTCTCTATCCAAAGACCCTCTTTAAAGGATGATTCTCTGAGCCTGTGAGAACTAGAGACCATGCCCCCCAACCTGGGAGCCCTCCACATTCTTTGTCCCCAAAATGACTAGAGGATATCCCTGGGAGACTTTCCCTTCTGCTCAAGGCCCATAGGGATGGGGGGGTGTCACCCCGATGGCCCTGGAAAGCTGACTGGGGCTCCTGAGGAGACAGAGGTTCATATATGGAAAAGCAGCCCATCGACTGGAGATTTCTCCTTGGGGCTCACAGTCAGACACACGGGTGTCTTGCTGTCTCTGTCACTGACTAGCTGTGTGACTTTGGGTAAGTTACTTACCCTCTCTGAACCTGTTTCCTCATCTGGAGAGTGGAGATGATAATGACACCTACTTCCCTCGAGTGGCTGTAAACATGAAGTGAAGTGATGCGTGTATCACCCTCAGCCCAGTCTTGGCTACAGTACTGTAAGCAGCTGACACAGTGGAACCATTGGATGGCTACTTTAGCTGCAGGGACCTTTCAGTCCGAAGAGTTTCCTCTGACTTCTCCGAGTCTTCATTTCTCCAGGGGTAAAGGGGGCTGAGAATGATTCCGGCCTCCCAGAGTTGCCAGGGAGCAGATGAGCCTGCCTGCATGAGAAGGAGCACCCTGTCAACTGCAGAGGGCGTTGTGGTCATTTACTTTGCATGTTGCTGGTATCCTATCGGGAACTTACTACCTATGGCTGAGGCCTGGGGGCAGCTCTGGGTGATACAGCCTCTTCCTCCAGGAAGCCAAAGCCTGTTTCCAGCTCTACAGGACAAGCCGGCTCCAACTTCCACAGAACCCCTCCCATTCCAACCCCCAGGATCTGGGGTCACACAGCACTGGGGTCCAGTCCCGGCTGCATCATTCCCAGCTGTGTGTCCTGGGCCACTGGCTTCTCTGAACCTCAGGCTCCTCCTCTGTAACGTGGGGACTCCCATCCTGCTTCACAGAGTTGTTAAAACAGATGAGCTCACGAGGCACCCAGGAGGTGCTCCTTTTATGTAAATTTCCTTTTCCCTGCGGATCTGGAAGCCACAGGGCCCCCTCCCCAAGCTGCCTGGGCGCATCTAAAATCACAAGGCATATTTCTGGTGCGGAGCCCACACTGCCTGGTATGACCAGGGTGAGGGCTGCTCTGGTCTGTGAGGGTCATGGGCAATGGGTGAGCTTTGGGGCCGTGGGGAGGGGGAGAGAGAATGGGGAACCCAGCTGTCTGCCGGTTTGCCAGGACCCCCCGTGGTGGGAGGCGAAGAGAGCATAGCGCTGCCCCACCCCCTTCCGGCTGCCCCAGGGATGGAAAGTGCAAGTGCAGGGGGCCGTCTGCGTGTGCATGAGAGCCCTCGTGGTAGATGGGTGGTGTGTGAGTGTGTAGGTGTACTAGACTGTCAGGGCTGTGTGAAGTGTGTATCCTGTGTGGATGCGTTGGTGGCTGTGTGTGTGTGTGTGTGTGTGTGTGTGTGTGTGTGTGTGTGTACAAGATTATAAAGCCATACGCAGTTGGGGATGTTCAGGTGTGGGCAGTTGCCTCTGGGGGGCAGGGTGTGAAGGTGGAGGTGGGCTTCTGGAGGAGGGTGTACCTGTCTATGGGAGTGGGTGTCTTCCTGGAACCCTGAGGAGCCCCTTCCCAGACACTCCCCTTGGTCACAGCTGCACAGCCCCTGCCAGAAGCTAGAAACCAGCGGAAAGGGCTCTGCCCTCACAGCAGCCCAGGCTCTCTCACGAGGAGCCAGACTTGCCGAGAGCACATGGCCTTGGCCTGCTCCTGCCTCCCAGCCCTGGTACCCCCATCTCACCAGAGCCCGGGTGGGGCCCTGGGAGTGCGGTCAAAGGGCCACAGGGAGACCCCAGGGAAGGTCCAAGCAGGCAGGCGTGCAGGAAAGTATGAAACCTCAGGGACCAGTCTGCTAGGCGATGCTAGTTGTGGACGCTTCCTCCTGGCCTGGCAGCTACTGTACCTGAAACCTCACAGCATCCTCCCAAGGCGGGTGTCATCATCACCCCCATTTTACAGAAGAGGAACCTGAGGCCCAGAGAAGTGACAGAACCACTCTTCCAGGCCGGTGCTGGCCCTCGAGCCCCACCTGTGACACTGAGTGTGGCACACAGAGCCCCTCACCATGATGTCTGCCGTGGGCCACCTTGTGGGTCGGTGTGCCCCCTCCCCCCCGCCCTGTAAGGCTAGCGGCTCCGGCTCCTGTTAAACTGGAACAAGGCTCCCAGGCACACGCCCCTCCCAAAGTGGAGCTGGCTGTGGCGAGCAAGGGCTCAGGACTTTTCTTGCCATTTCAGGCACACGGGAATGTCAGAGCAGAGAGCTGGGGTGGCTGCAGAGGGGCCCGGGGTCCTCCTCACTGGAATGTCTCAGCTTTGAGCCCGCCTGTAAGGAGGGCCACCACTCACCCCCTTCCCAACCAGGAGCGCTGTGGGCGGTGGTGGAAGGGGGGGGCTCCGGGACGTGAGATGGGTCAACAGGCCCCCACCTGGCACGAGCAGGTGCCCGGTCCACGGCAGCCCCAGCATGGGACTCGCAGCTCAGCCCTGAGAGGGAGGCCTGGGCTCACTGGCATTTCCGGAGCTGCCGCACGCCAGGGTGGGGGCCAAGGGCTGGTACCCATCACAGCCCACAGCCGATTGCTTGTTAATCCACCCTCCACAGCGGCTCCAAGATAACTTAATTAGCCTGAAAGAGCTGCTGGCAGCCTGCCAGGGTAGGGGGCGGCCAGAGGAGGAGCCCCTCACACCTTGCAGGGAGGGACCTTGATAGGACGACAAGATCACCCCTGATACTAAGGAATGTGCCCATTCCCCATCATAGGGACCCGAGCCACAATGGCTCTGCCAGGTCCGGCCAACTAACCCCACTGGACAGATGAAGAAACTGAGGCTCAGAGGGGGCCAGAATGGCCCAGCCTCAGGCAGGATCTGCTCTGTAGTATTCATGGAAGATGGACATTTTGAAAGTGGGGTGGTGCTATCTGGGGGCAGGAAGAACCCAGCCCTCAAAAAGCTGGCAGGGGAGAGATTGAGGTGCCAGCAACTTAACCACCTAGACAGAGGGATCCCAGGTTGACATCGGGAGTGACTTTAGGCTGCAGGAAGGGACCTGAGCCAAATCTAGAAGGAAGGAGTGGGTGGCATGAGGCATAGAGGGAGGTGGGCTCCTACCTACCCTGAGGGGCTTGGACCATCATGCCCAGCACTGGGGCTCCTTGGACCTCAGGGAGCTTGGCCAGAGCCAAGTCTCTGAAGGGATAATGTCTAAGATCCCCTGCTCCCCACAACCTCCAGGGGCACTGGGAGCCCAGGTGCAGAGGTGATCAGGGGCTGGAGTGGTCAGGGTGGGCTCAGGCTGAAGCAGACACAGCCATTGCCCTCCAGACCCTGACCCTTCTCCATCAGCGCCGGGCTGGACACTGCCCCAGGCACACGGGCAGAGGATGTGTGTGTGTGTGTGTGTGTGTGTGATGGCACAGAGAGGGGCACAGGACACCCAGTGAGCTGGAGCCCTGCCCCACCTGTCAGGTCCAAGGTTGAGCTCACTACCTCCCCCATGTGCTCCCTCCTCAGAGAATACCCACCATCAACCACCCAATTTCCCAAGCCAGATACTTGCTGCCTCCCTCCTGCTCACCCCCCAGTCCTGCCCAAGTCACCTCCCAAACCCTTGGAATCCAACACCCCCATCCCACCAAACCCAGGCCTCCACCACAGTCCCTCTGAATCGCAGCCAAGTCCTTGTCACCCATTTCCCTGCTCTGCATGCTACGCGCATGCGCACACACACGCATATTCCCCACGAACTGTCAAAGGAATCCTTCCCAAACTCAGATTCGCCAGGTCAGCCCCATTGCCCTCCACAACTTGGCCTTCGAGACCGTGGGGGCTTTCCTGCTCACCTCACTGAGATCGGAACAGAGCAACTTAAAACTTGGGCTCCGCAACAGCAGATCTGGATCTGCATCCTGGGTGGGCCACTTGGTGACTGTGTGATCTTGGATGAGTCACACCACCTCCCTGAGCCCTTTCCTCACCTAGGAAACAAGGCTGCCATGATCTTCACCAAGAAGACTTCATGAGGTACCAGGTTGGGGTCGTGATGGGTGCCTGGCTCGCAGCAGTCTCACCGCCTGGCACTGACCAGCACTGGCTAGATCCCAGCTGCCTCTCCATACCCACTTTCGATGCTCAAGGCTTCTTGCCCCTGCAGCTGGTCCTTCTTCCGGCTCCAAGAGCCCCCTTGGCACCTTGCTCTACATCTGTCTGTTCCCTGGCCTGTCTCTACCTGTGAGCAGGAATAGAGCCTGGGACAGACTCGGATTATCAATACATTTGATGAATGAGTGAATGCAATACGGATCCCTACAGAGGGACATGGTCACATGGAGAAGCACACAGCACACACACACACACACTCACACAGGGTACCCTCTTTGCCATCTGTGGCCCAGACAGGCTGAGGGTCAGAGGGGGCCTCTAGGTTGGTCCATCTTTTCTCACACCCCCCTTGGTACAGCCCAACTCAGCCTGAGCCTAAAAGAAAGTTCAGGACCTGTTTTCTGAGGTTCCAAGAGGATGTGTGTCCTGCCTCCATCACAGGGCATCTGAGACTAAGACACTCAGGCCTGCAGGGGGCAGCCTAGGGAACCACAGAAGCCTACTGGGCAGGACCGCCTAAAGTGGGGGGCGGAGTTGTGGCTGCCAGCTGGCAAGTGCCTGGGCTTGGCAGTGCCGCCAAACGCCCACTTGCACCAGCCGTTAGTTTCCAGGGCCTGCCCACGAGCTAGCGGGCATGCTGGGCCCGGGCTGCCCTGGGGAGTCCTGCCAGGAAGAGGCAGCCTCTGGGAGGGTGGCCTGAAAGTGGGGAGAGGAGGGGAAGGGCAGGGCAGGGTGAGGACGCCAAGCTGGAGGCCCTCCACTCGCAGTGTGGCCTGGGACAGGCTGCAGCACTTTCAGGGCCTCAGGTGCCTCTTCTGTGCAATCGAGGGGGGTCCCAGGGCTCCCTCCATGCAAAACATCCAGCAGTGGGGATTCTGACCCCTTGTGAGGGGCGGTGCTCGGAGGACTGTGGTCATAAGAGCTTCACCCAGCAGGGAGCCAATCTCCCTGAGTTTCACTCAGCAGGGAGCCAAGGCCTGAAGCCTCTAGTGGGGCTGCCCCTGGGAGGGGGCCTGGGAGCTGGAGCTGAATCTTGGGGGATGTGGTGCAGACACCTGTGTGCATCACCAGCAAGGCACTAACCACACTTGAGCTCTTTTCATCTGACAGCAACACTACCTGCTTCAGTAAATGTTTGCTGAGTAAGCACATGAATACAGTAATTGAAGGAGGGATGATGATGATGATGATGATGGTGCTGATGGTGATGATGATGGTGATAATGATAGTGATGATGATGGTGGTGAAGATCATGGTGATGATGGTGATGATGATGATGATGATGATGGTGATGATGATGGTGATGGTGATGATGGTGATGATGATGATGATGCTGATGGTGATAATGATGGTGATGGTGATGATAGTGATAATGGTGATGATGATGAGTGTTTTACAGATGAGGAGAGTGGCTCAGAGTGGTTCAGTGATTTGCCTAAGTCACACAGTAGTAAGCATGGAGTGAGTTATTCCCTCTGGTGCTGGGTGCTGGCAGAGCTTTGGAGAAAGTGCTAGAACCAACTCACAGGGGTTACCATCACTCAAACCCCAGAATAGAGACAAACCCTGGTCCTGGCTCCCTCCAGTACCCCTTTTGTCACAGAGACCAGGCCCTTCTCTGGGTAGCACCAATTAATAACCATAATTATTAAGAAGGCCCAGCTGTGAGCACCCTACACTCCTATGAAGCATCCTCGTTCTCTGACTTACAGATGAAGGAAGAAGGCATGAGAGAGGTTAAGAACTTGCCAGAGGGCACACATCTGACTTCCAGTACTTTGGCCCCAGAATCCACACTCCCCTCACTATGTCTCGGGGAAACTGTTTTTCCTGAAGGAGCTTCTGGCCACCTCCCTCTGAATGCTGTTCACCCAGCACCATTTCCCACCTGCTCAGTTGGGGCAGAGGTGACTTAACACTAGGCACGGCCCCATGGACACCACCCTGCTCCAGCCAGGGGAGACAGACGAGGTGCATGTGATTCATTCGGGGCAGGAGGGCCCCTAACCAGGGGTGTCAACAGAGGTAACCCCTGAGCTGAGTCTCAAGGAAAATGGAGGACAAGGGCCCATGCTGGCTTCCCATTCTGGGCCCAGGGGAAGCCCCTGAGTTGGGAGAGACTAGCCCCATGTGGGTGGGAGTGGGCACCCTGCAGGCCAGGTCCGGGCTGGTTCCCGGACAGCAGCCAGCACCTGGTCATCGCAAAGTCATGATGGAGTCGTTGAGGAATCGCCATTGGGTCATGGTGGGCTATGGGTGCTCTGGAGCCAAGCTCTCCACCAGCCTTCCAGCCCTTTCTCTCAGGATGGGTGCCCTAGCTGCTTCCTCAGGGTCTGTGGGTACGAGAAATGGATGTTACAGAGGCACCGCCCTCCAGGCACACGGAGCCCAGAGCCTTGGGCCACCAGCCCAGCACCTGCGGCCCAGAGCTCAGAGCCTGAGCAGAGCCTGGCGAGAGGGGGTGAGGGCACCAGCCAGCGTCCAGGCCTGCTGCCCTCTGCATCTCCAGCCTGGAGCCCAGCCGGGGCCTGCACCTGTGCCTCAGGGCACCTTGAGGAATCGACTGCCACCTCCCTGAGAGCCTCTTCCCCTAATGGGGGCAGTGAGAGGCCAGCCCCAGGGCTCCCCGACCCTCCTGGCCTCTTGGGGCACCTTGTACGGTTCTAGAAGCAGGACTCTTCACAAGACAGCAGCCCCCGAGAGTGGGGTGTGGAAGGGGCCTGGGGGCCGTGAAGGAGGCTTTTCCCCAGCACCCATGCCAGCAGGGGGGCAGGAACATGTCCTCAGGCTGGGTGAGTTGTCCCAAGACTTTTAGATCTGAGTTCTCCTTTACCGAGGGTCACTGAGTGCTGAGTGATCTGCATCATGGACTCCCTCCCACTCCCACCCCCATCCCCACCTCCAGTGATAAGACTCAGACCTCCCCCTTCAAGTAGCCCTGAGTGATGTTCCCAGCACCCCTGGTGACTCAGCCAACCCCTGCGTCTCGGTTCTGGGGTCCCTCATTACCAGCAACCCTCTCCTCCTCTGCACTCTCCCAGGCATCCCCACCCTGGACGTTGTCCCCCCACAGAACTGCCCCCTGATATTTCCTCCCCCCAGGACTGGCCTCTCTGTCCACTGCTCTCCATCCTTCCCCATCGGGCCGGCTTTACTCTCCTGACCCCGCTCTCTGACCTCATCTCACCATCTTTCTCCTCCTCCTAGGCTCCCTCCCTGTCCAGCCTAGACACCAAGGAGCCTTTCTGCACCTAGAGTCTTGGGCACCTTGGCCCTCAAAAATCTCCCACCCTGTTCTGCAAAGGCCCAGCCTGAGGCAGATCAGTGGCCCCCTCTGCCAAGTAGCCCAACTGTCCCCGAGCCCTGGACTCCCCCCTCCCCTGCCTCATCTCTCCTCCCTTCCCTTTCCCTCCATCAACAAACGCGCTTACCTCTTTTTTTTTCAGGGTTTTTTTTTAACATCTTTATTGGAGTATAATTGCTTTACAATGGTGTGTTAGTTTCTGCTTTACAACAAAGTGAATCAGTTATACCTATACATATGTTCCCATATCTCTTCCCTCTTGCGTCTCCCTCCCTCCCACCCTCCCTATCCCACCCCTCTAGGTGGTCACAAAGCACCGAGCTGATCTCCCTATGCTATGCGGCTGCTTCCCACTAGCTAGCTATTTTACGCTTGGTAGTGTATATATGTCCATGCCACTCTCTCACTTCGTCTACCTCTTGATAACGATCTTTCAAACCCCTCCCTTAGCCCCACACTCGGCTCCAGCTGGGCCCCATCTTTCTTCTCCCCAGCCTGGTGGCATCTCTTCAAATGTGACCTGTGTGCCCATCTCTGCCTCCTCAGCCCACTGCCGTCCATGCCGTATTCCACCAAAACTCTTCTCACCCATCACTCGTGCTGCATCCTGAGAGTTCTCACCGTGGGGCCAGGCAGCCGGCACCCTGCTTACCACTCGCCTCCCTGCACCCTGCTCGGCTCCATGGCCCCAGGCCCTGGTGAGGGTCCTCCTGCCTGCTCCTTACGCCCCTCGTAGGTCCCTCTCCCATCCTGTTCCACAGAGAGCTGGGCTCTCTCCTCACCCTGCTTGTTCACCCCGCACCCTCCCAGGCACCCATGCTCCCGTACTCACCGCTGCCAATCTCCATGCCCAGGGCTCCAACCGCCTCTTCAGTGTGGGTCAACCCCACCCACGTAACTCACTTAATCCTGACACAGTGACCCCATGAGGGAGGTACTATTATTATCCCCATTTTGCAGACTTGGTGTACTAAGGCACAGAGAGGGTAAGTGAGTTGTCCAGGGTGAACAGCTGATAAGCCTCTGAGCCAAGCTCTCCTTCCTCGAGGTCCCACAAGAACCTCAAACTCACCATAAAAAAAAAAAAAAAACGCGTTCATTGGCTCTGCCCTAAACTTCTTATTCCTGGCCAAGCTGGCTTTTGGACCAGACAGTTACAAGCATCTGGACCGTGGGCAATTTTACTTAATGCCTGTGAAGTACTCAGCACAGAGCTCAACCACAGTAAGTGGCCAACACAGGCCAGCTGCTATTTTCACCACGTCCCTTTCTGAACCTCTGCTTCCTCATGTATAAGATGGGGCTGTTGGGGAACATCCAGGCCCAGGGCCCGGCCACCTGGGGGAGCACTGCGGCCCTGGATACTCAGCACAAGGACTTTTTTGCCCTTAATCAAAGCAACATCGATTTATGACACTGCATGTTTGGCATAAACGCACTATTTTTCTTAAGCCAAAATAAAACTCCAAGAAGCTGTAAAAACCCAGGAGTTGGGAGAATTCTCTGCAGGGTCAATTAGGGTGAATTAGAACCTACAGATGTGAATCTCCCCAGGCACACAATGGCAACCTGGGTGGGTACACTTCGGAATGCTAATGAAAGCAGCTGCTCCAGGTGGGGGAGCCAGCTTTGCCCTCCCTTCAGGCCCTGAGAGAGGGAAAGCCATGTGGGATGAGGCAGGACAGGACCTCTGCCACCCTGGGCTGTGTGATCTGGGGCAAGCCTGGGCCCAGCACTGAGCTACAGTTTCTTCCTATGGGGTTACAATGCATGACTCAGGAGAGGGAAGTTCAGGGCCTGGGGTGGGGATTTCAAATGATGTGTGCAGCCGTTTTCATTGCTTGGGCAGAGATCTCAGGATCTGTAATAGTGGTTGCAGTAAAAATGGGATTAAACTCACCAATATTTGCTTGTGTACACAACCGTCTCCATCAAGCAAGGTCGTTCCCCACCTCAACGGAATCAACACAAGAGTCCTTCTTGTTCTAGGCAGGGGAGCATGTGTGAAGCTGGATTTCATCCCAAACTTTGCCTTTTTACCAACCACTGCCGCCCCAAGGGAGGGTTCCCACTTTTCCCATTCTACAGATGAGGAGACTGAGGCCTGACTCCAAAACTCAGCATCTTAACTTGTATACAAGCATGTGACCCAGGCCCCAGCCTTTCCTACCTCTGGCTTGGTGAGGTCACACCTCTGCCCATGGCCCTGCGCCCCCAATGCCCTAGTGCCTGGCAAAGATCTTGGAGCCCCAAAGCTCAGCTCTGCACGTATAGGTGGGCAATCAGGAATGAGCAGGTACCCTCTCTCTGAGCCTCAGTTTCCTTATCTATAAAATGAGGATGATAATGGTAGCTGCCCTGGGCAGTTAACTAACACAGCTTGGTGCCTGGCAGAGGGTAAGTGCTCAACCAACGTTAGACAGTTTAAAGATCCATTAGGGGGATAGGATCTATGACTCTCACTTTGCAGCTAAGTAAACAGAGACTCAGAGAGGTTTAGCAACTTGTCCAAGGTCACAGAGCTCTGGAGCTGTGGTGGCGGGGCGTGGGGTGCCTGGGGAGCAGGAGCTGGGGCTCAAACCAGGTCTGCTTGTCCTCATCGGGGTCAGGATGGAAGAGGAGTCACCAAGCCAGAGCCCCCAGGGCAGGGGAAGGAACTGGCGGGGAGGAGAGAAAACAGGAGGACGCCAGGGCAGAGGCGAGGCCAGATGTAAGCTACTGCCTTGGGCAGAGGGCCTGAGCCAATGGGGTCAGTGGGGGCAATGCCCGGCCTGGCAGTGGGCACTCTCACCTTCACCCTGTTCTCTGGTGGCCAGTGACCTTTACAGTTCAGCCTGTACCACTCATATCCTAATGAGGCCCTGAGGGCAGGGGTTTGGGGGTGGCACGTCCACATGACAGCGTTCGGCAGAGCCTCCCACCCCCGTGGCCAGAGGTGCCCCCCCAGGGGCTCTGTTCTGGGCTGCAGGGGTGGGAGGCCAGCCTGAGCCCTGAGCAGCCGACAGCCCAAGGTGGCCTCCAACGGACCCCAAGACCCGGGGCACCTGCAGGGTGGGTGGTGCCCAGGCCCACCCACAGCTGCCAGGCTCTGTGTCCCCGCCTACAGGCCCCACCCATCTCTCCTGAGGCCCCTGACAGCTGGGAATTCCTGCCGCATGACCCAGTCATCCTCTCAGGGCTGGGAACCTGGACTGGCGGTACAGACTCGGTTCTGGTTACAGCTCAGGCTGCAAGCTGGCTGTGAGGCCAGGACAAGTGACTTCCCATCCCTGGGACTCAGCTTCTCCAGGTCAAAGGACGGGTGAGCTACAAGCTGAAAGAACTCTTCCAACCCAGAGAATCTCGGGATCTTGAATCACAGAGGCCAAGCGTTGGAAAGAACTTTGGGCTATGATTTCCTAATACTGGTCTGCAGCCTGACAAAGTCAGGGTTCCCTGGGGGACGTGTGAACATGTAGATATGGGGGCTCCCTTCCATCCCTGGCAGATCAGTAGATGGGGAACAGGGAGTCTGCAGATTTAGCAAGTTCCCAGGATCCATGCCTTCCTCCCACTTCTGACTTCTGGGGGGGTGGGGGGGTGGGGATGGGGGTGTCTTCCAGAGACAAGATACTGAGGGATCCCTAAGCCTCCCAAAATCTTTAAGGCTTCATCCCCTGGGTCTCCTGAGACCCCCCTGCCCAGAGCTGGGCTCCAGCCTTCACTACCAGCAGCAACTCCTCCATAGAATTCTCCACCAGCTTCTCTCCATCTTGGTCTTCTTCACCTAGGAGAGGCCACAGCTACTGGCCCTTAGAACCTCCCCTCCCACCCAGGGCAGGAGCCTACTTTTTGTTTTCTTCTTCTTCTCAAGGTTGCATACAGTAAAGGACACTGGCTTTAAGTGAACAGCTCGATGCATAGTCCCTGTGTGGACTCCATGTAACTATCACCCTGTTAAGCTCTAGAACATTCCCTTCACCCCAGAGAGCTCCCAGTCAAGCCTCTCACCCCATGCATCTCCCCTGCCCCACTATGCAGACCTCTAACACCACAGATTAGAAACGAGAGGCCTCTTTCTAAGCTCATCTTTTGTGCTCATCAGGCTGGACCAAAGGCTCCCTGAGGACAGCAGCTGGGCTGTCCCGTTGGCTGGAAGTGCCCGGCACAGAGCAGGTGCTCGGGAAGGGCTGTGGCAAGAAGGATCAGGTGGCTGGAGGTTGCACCCCTGCTCTAGCTGCTGCCATAATAAGGCCCAGGCTCCTTGGCCCATCATTCCAGCTTCCTTCAGCATCCACCACCTCCTGCATGACACCTTGATGCGTGGGCACACAAGGTGGACACACAATGCCCCCACCTGCCCTAGCCATGCCTGTATCCATGCTCAGACACCTCTATCCTGCAGGGCCCCCACCTCACCCCCATGCTTTGGCTCCCAGAATTCCGGGATCACACGTGTGCAGAATTCCAGGATCTGTACTTTCTCTGCAGTGCCTCCAGCCCCTATCCACTGTAGCCTCGCTCGTCCTGGAAGGCTGTCTTCTGTCCCCGTCCCAGCACTGCCTCAGGCCGCACAGTGACCTGGAGCCACCACACTGAGCTACCCGTGGAAGGTCAGCTCTCCCACACACCCACAGTCTCACACGTGTGACCTTGGGATGAGCACGCTCCCTTTCCAAGCCTCAGTTTCCCTGTCTGTGAAATGGCCCCTATCAGGCTGGGTGCCTTGAATCCCAAGGCACTCTTTTGGCTCTGATGTTTTCTGCAGATCCACCACCCACTGTTAGTGTAAATAAATGCTTATTAGACGAATAACTAGCCCCAAAGAATGAGTCATCATTGATGGTGGAATTGTAGACATCAGCTGCAGGTGATTTAGAGGCAGAATTCCAAGTGTGGTGGTTAAGTCTGGAGTCGGACTGCCTGGGTTGGAAACCTTGGGTCTCAACTTTCTCATCTGTAAAGTGGAGATCACAGTAGGGCAGGCGAGAATAAAATGAGATAGTGCATGGAAACAGCCGGAAGAGCGCCTGGCACTTACTAAGTGCTCAGGAGAGTTTAGGTCCCATTGGTGTTCGCAGCACCCACTGTTGCTCCGCCAGGCCCTGGAGTCCACATCAGCAACCAGCGGGTGGAGCCAAGCGTGGCAGCAGTATCCACCTGGTGCCGCCAGAGGGCACCATGACGCAGCCAAAGCTGCCCAGGTGCGCCAAGGGCTCCCTGACATCCTGCGGGGCAGTGCCAGCCAGAAGCCTGCCAGCCAAGAGGGCGAGGGCGGAGGCCTGGAGACCCGTGCGGTACTTTCTCCAGGTGATGCCCGACACCACCTTGGCTTGATATGCTGTCCATTTCTAGCACAGTCTGTGACCAAGAGCAACCCAAAGGGCACCTAAACCTTCCCAACAGGGTCGTCAGACCCATTCAACAGAGGGGGGAAACTGGAGCCTGAGAGAGAGAGAGGCCAGCTCCAGGTCATGAGATGACCTCTGGCCTCCCTGCTCAGATTGACCTCCCTGGACATCTCACTAAACCTCATGGGTGTGACCTCCCCCACCCACCCACAATCAAGGCTGGGAGCCAGCACCCATGTCCATCTGACACGCCTTGGCCAGGGGAGACACACCAGGGGAAGAAGCACATCTAATGGTGGTGGGGAGACCTCAGGGATGGGGGGCTGGAGAAAGTGCTGGAGGTGCACAGAGAGAGAGAGAGAGACAAAGAAATATGAGGGGAAACGGGGGCAGGCGGGCATGGAAGACAGGGAGAAGTGGGAAAGACATTTGAAAGAGACATAAGAGAAAGTGCATGGGATAGAAAGACAGAGATGGGCATAGGAAGGAGAGGACAGAAAGAAAGAAGGGAGAAGAAAGAGAGATGCAGAGGCAGAAGGGTGGAGAGAGAGTGATGCAGGAAAAGAGAAGGGGGGCGCGTGACAGAGAGAGATGAGAGACAAACACAGGAAGAAAGAGCTGTGGGCAGGGAAGCAGAGACCCATCCTCCTCCAAGGCCACCCGAAGCAGCTTCACTCCGGGCTGGAGCACGATGAGCCCCGTCCCCTCCCCCGGGGCACTCAGCCAGAGCTTCTGCCCTCGCCCTTCTGTCCCACACCCCCCACACCCCGGGGAAAGGCTTGCCTTCCAGACACCCCCTCTTGGGGTTGAGCCGGTTCCCAAGGGCAGCTAAGGCAGACAGGCAGGGTCCCTGGGGCTGTGTTGCTAGGAGATCCAGCTGAGGGCCCCAGCCTGTCTCCTGAGCCTCTCCCAGGGTGAGGTTCAGCACTCACCTGGTGGTGGGGCAGGGGCCTGGGTCCCCCCAGCTTTCACCCCACCTGGCGCTGGCAGAGGGAATGCACACTCGGTGACCCCACCATTCGCCAGGCCACCCTGGCTCCTGTCCCAAGCCTCAGGCCTGCTGTGCTCCCGAGAAGCACTGGACTCCACGGCTCGGGTTCAGGTTGCAGGAAGGCTTGTTCAAATCTCAGCCTGCCTTTTACCAGCTGTGTGCCCCTGGGCAAGTCACTCTCCCCCTCTGAGTCTCCGCTTCTCATCTTTAAACAAGGATAACAATAGTATCCATTTCATAGGGTCCTCCAGAGGAGGAAGAGCTGTAATGGGGGCGCAGAGTGGGGGCGATGGGAGGCTGGTTTCAAGCTCTGTCCCTGAGCCGCCCGGGCTGCAGCTGGGAGCACCTCCCTGCAGTCCCCAGTTGGCCCTGCCCTTGTTCTCCTTTGAGCGGGCTGGAGTCTGATTCACAGCAGTGTCTGGGGAAGAGGTTGCCCTGAGCTGAGCCCTCCCCCAGGGAACTCAGACAGACACCAGGAGGCATGAACCCCAGGGCCCGGGCAAAGCCATTCCCACATCCCTGTGTGCTGCTTTGGGGCCTTAGGTCAGAGCAACTTACCTCCCAGGCCCTGTTTCAGGCACCTTAGCAAACCCACAAGGGCCCGTGTGCAGGTACAACCATTATCTCCATTTTACAGATGAAGACACAGAGGCACAGTGCTATGCCTTTGCCCAAACTCCCACAAACAGGTGTGCGGGAGCTGGCAACAGGCAGGCGGCTTCCAGAGCCCAGCTCTGAACCTCCAGCCCAGGTGTCAGCCTCCCCAGGAAGGCAGAGGGCCAGGGCTCCTCCCTGGTGCCCCTACCCCAGCTCTGGGGCCTGGCTTGGGCGGGGCCAGTGAGGAAGCCATGAAGGCAGCAGGGGAAGGCCAGTCTCAGGCCAGGCTGCAGCTTGGGCCACCCAAGCTTTGATTTACCATCTGCCTTCAGGCTGCTGCTCACCTCAGCCATAAATCTGTGGCTGCAGTGCTGGCCCGGCCCCTGGCAGGCTGCAGGGGGCAACTCTAGGGAACGTTAGAACATGCCACCCAGAGAAGTCCCTTCCCCAGCCTGCCCTGGGGCTGCTTCTTGGGGGAGATCTAAGAACCAGGCCTCCCTTACCACCGGCTAAGGCCGGGCTTCACCAGGATGCTCTGGGGTTCCAGGACCTGTGGCCATACAAGAGGCATCCGGCCCAAAGCCCCTTCCCCGGGGTCACCTTGTCGCCTCGGGCCTCAGCAGAGTCAGTCCGAGGCAGTGTGCGGGGTTGGGGGACGAGGGGCCACTCCAGGCTCCATGCCTTTCAAGGCAGGCCCATGGCTTTGTGGAGATAGACGCCTGACGTCAAGGCCAGCCCTCTCCCACTCTGGCCCCATGAACACTGCAAAACCCTCGACCTTTCACTTACAGTGTAATGAGATGAAAGAAGCCAGCATTGTGCCAGGCACCCAGTAAAAGCCCGTCCACTGACGCCAGCTCCCTTCCATTCTGCCTCTATCCCCCTGTTGGCACTAAGCACAGAGTCAGGCTGGTCAGGAGACTTCTGGATACTTTTCCAGGGACACTGGGCCCTTGGCCCCAAGCGCCTGGCCTGGGCTTCAAGAGATGGGTCCAGGGACCTGAAAAGAGAGAGAGCCAGAAGGGACATGGTGTGGGATAGGGATGAGGGTGGGGCTACATGTACTGGGGGGACACACATGCCAGCCGTGTGTCTAGGTAGTTTCCTGGGTGAACTTTCTACCAGCATCGCACCCCACAGCTCCTGCTCCCTGCTGTGTGGGACTCTGGGGGCTCCTGGATTCCCCTTCCACTACTTTACCTCCCTGCCCCCCGTACAGGCACACCCTCCAAAGTGAGCTCAGGCCCTTTCTGGCTACGCGACATTGTGCAAGTCACAGGGCTGTGCATGGGACTGATGCAAGATAAAGGAGCATCTGAGATGCAGTTATGGTCCGGAGACCGGTGAGGTCTTGGGTCTCAGACTGTGTGTGAGAGACGGTGGGAGAGCGTGGGAGGGTATGGCCAGGCCAGCTGAGGGTGGGGGGATGTGAGTATGCACATGTGTGCATGTGTGCTCACATGTGTGTCTCTGTGCACACACATGTGCTGTGTGCACTGCTCGGGTGTGTGCTCGCACATGTGCATGTGCGTACACACATGCATGTGTGCATGTGTGCCCATGTGCTTGTGTACGTGTCATATGAGTACACCATGTGTGCGCTCTGTGCACACGTGTGTGAGTGCACGCATATATGTGTGGCTATGCACGAACATGTGGGGCCGCAGCAGGCGGGTCTCCCTGGGTCCCCTGAATCCCTCCCCTCTTTGATTCCTCGCCTCGTTTTCCCTCCCTCCCTCTTCCTCAGCATCCACCACTCCTTGCTTCCTTCCGACCCAGAGGCCCAGCTGCCCGGTACCCAGACAGCAGCCACGATCACGCTGTGCGCTCACGAGGACCCTCTAAGCCTCTTAGCTCCCACTTAACCCACCTGCCCCCAGGTGGAAGCAGCCCCTGCTCACACTCAGCTGGCCTGGGGGGCAACACGGCAGAGGCTAATGGACTCCCAAGCCGGCCCTCAGCAGGATAATTGGTAACAATGAACCCCAAATCCTCACTGGGGGCTGAGAGGCACACTTGTGCATCAATAAGCCCCTTTCCTAGCCATGACCCCTTTGATCCAGGCAATCTCTTTTGAGGTGGGGATTTGAATTGCACATTTGACAGTGAAGGGCATTGAGGCCTTGGAGAGGGAGGGGGCCTTTCTTGAGGTCACACAGCAGGTCAGTGGCAAAGTTCTCTCTGCTCAGGCCACTCCCATACCTGAGGCCTCAGGGAAGTGCATTGTGGTGCATTGGGGGACACTCCAAATCCTAGGGCTCTGACATCTTGGGGGTCTCCTCCCTGCCAGATCTCCGCTCAGCTCCTGGGGCTCCAAACCCCCAAGGCAGTCCCCTCTCCTTCCCTCTTGCCCCCACCCACCATCCCAAGGTTCCTGGCAGCCACCTCCTGGCAGACCTACCTTGCCTCCATCCAACCCCTGGGGCCATGGGTCCTGCTCAGGACCACCGGGGTGACAGTCCAGCCTGCTTGCCAGTCTCCCATGTGTTGCCTCTCCAGAGCCCCAGTGGCTCATTTGGTACATGCCAGTCAGACTGGCATTAATCTGGTCTTGCTGTTGGGATCATGGGGAGAGCCAGCACTGTCCAAGCCACACCCCCTCTGCCCCCCCCACCCCACCCACGTCAGCACCCTCTGCCTTCTCTTCACTCACGGCCCTCAGACACTCAGACCACCCTGGTTTCTTTCTGAATTCTCATCACTCCCACGGTTTTCCTCTCCCTGTGCCTAGAATGCCCCCTCCATAAACTCTTTGCCTGCCAGACCCCTCAGCTCTAGACCTCAATGTCCCTGCCTCAGAGACTCTTCCCTGACTCCCCAAGCTAAACTAAGCGTCCCTGTTATTCAGTCTCCAGGCACGTTTCACCATTTGCCTGAGTACATCCTTTTATGTCTTTATTTGTTTCATATCGGTCTCCCCCACTAGAGCCTAAGCTCCTTGCCTGAGGTCAATGGGACACGTATGTCCCTATATGTCCAACACAGGTCATAAAGAAGCCAGGCACATAGTAGAGTGTGGGTAAATATTGGGTGAATAAATGAAGGGTGGAGAGATGAACAAGCAAGGTGTACCCCCACCACGCCTGCATGAATGAAGAGCTGGGTGGTGGAGAGGGTGGGGAGAGCTGCCCGGGTCTGGCAGAAGCAGCCCTATTCCCAGGGGAGGTGGGGGGGGGGAGGTTTCACACACGCACCCCCAGCCAGCTCTCAGAGGAGTAGGCCAGTCCCTCGGCCTCCTATCCCCACCTTCCACCCCCGGTTCTGGGTTGGATGCCTGGCATCTGCCTCCTCAGGGCTCTCCTCCTTCCTCCAGGTCCCGCAGGGGACAAAGCCCCTTTCCCCTAGACCCACGTAGAGTCTGATTCTAGCCCAGTCCCTGACCCTAACTTGCTGTGTGGCCCTGGCACGTCCCTGCCCATCGCAGCCTCAGCTTCCTCACCCACAGAGCAGGGGAGTCGAAAAGGATGATGTCTCTCTGTCTAGCCAGCTTCCACGGAGGCCCCCAATTGTCACCTGCTGGTGTTCACAGCCCTGGGTAACCATTGAAGAGGGCTGATCAGCGTAAACAATGGGATAGCATGAAGATGAGAGTGTGGCTCCTGAGGCACAGGAAGACAGGGAGGCTTCTGCTGTACCTTCTCGAATCACTCTCTCTGAGGAATCCAGTCACCATGCTGTGAGGACACTCAAGCAGCCCAGTGGAGAGGAACTGAGGCTTCCTGCCAACAACCAGCACCAACCAGCCGGGTGTGGGAGCTAGTCACCTTAGAAGCAGATCCTTCAGCCTCAGACAAACCTGCAGACGACCCCAGCCCCCACCGAGATCGTGGCTGCATGAGAGACCCTGAGCTAGAAACGCTCAGCTAAGGCAATTCCAGATTCCTGATCCATAGAAGCTCTGTGAGATCATAAATATTTATTGTTTTAAGCCACAAAGCTTTAAGGTTACTGGCTACACAGAATAAAGTAACGAATACCCCTCCCATCCTCCACCCTCTGCTGCCTACCCTGATGGTCTGACTCACTGGCCTTTCAGAAAAGCCCCAGATTGATGTCGCCAATGTCAGACTCAACTAAGTTCAGGGGGGAGCTCATCATATCCCCCCATCTCTCTATTTCCACACTTAGCCATTGCCAACCTACCTCCCCCAGAATCAAAGACAGACACGTGGGTGTACCTTAGTGCCTTCCTTATCCCCAGCACCCAGTCACTGACAAACCTGGTCTCTTTTATCTCCTGCATATCCCTAGAATCTTCCCTCTCTTGGCCATGGCCAAGCGCCCTGCCCCAGCTCAGGCCGCGCTCTCTCTCACCTGTTCAGCAGCCCCTCTCTGGTTTCCCCGCCTCCATCCTTGCAGCTTCTACCAGCCAGCCATCCTCCACACTGGCCGCTAGAGGGAGGGACTTTCTAAAACATAGATCTCATCCTGTTACTCACCTGCTCCGTAACTTTCTCTGGCTCCCCTGTTGCCTAAGGTCCAAACTCCTCGGCCTGGTGTTGAAGGCTTTTTATCATCTGCCCTTGCCCTTTACCTCTCCAGGCTCATCTCTAATTCCACTTTGTTTCAAATTAATGTTCCACTGATACTGAACCACCTGCAATTCTTGGAACACAAGAGTTTCATGCCTCCATGCCTTTGCTCACACTGCTTTCTCCACCTGGACTCCCTTTCCCTTCTTTACCTGGAAAACACCTACTAATCTGTCAAGCCCTCTCCATCTGATCTTCCGTGAAGAAGATCTCGGCCCCGCTGCATCTTGTTGGATTGCAAAAATCCACTTACATGTCTTGTCTCCCACGAAGTGGCAACCTCAAAAGTAGGATGTGTCCTTTTCATCTCTATATTCCCAGTACCTTGCTCAGTGCCCAGCATACAGAATCCTTAAAAGTTCTTAAAATGGAAGAACTCTAGGTTGACCTTTAAAGTCAACACATTTAAAACCCACTTTGGATGGGAATATCTCTAAAAGGTATTACAGACTCCCCTGCCTTTTTTAAAATAGTTTTGGGGACATGATTGAACCTTGCTCAAGGGTATGACTTGTGTCAATACAGACACAGCGTTTTTCAGAAGAAGCTTTGGAGATCACAGTAGAGGAAGGACCTCAGGTCTGGAAAGATCAAGTGACTTGCCCAAGCACCTTGTGTGATGAATGTTAATGAATGTCTGGCCTGCAGGACGGTTACCTCCCTGCTTTGCTGAAGGATTTTGAGCCCTTGCCTCGCCCCTGCCCTAAATGGCCCCAAATTCAGTGTCCTTTCAGATTTTTGCATGTTTTATTATCTTCCCATTTCAGCACTGTGCCAGTGTACCTGTTCCCCACCTTACCCTTCTAATTTTTTCCTTCTGATCCACTGGAGGCAGGAGAACCACGTAACCAAGCTTGATGGAGCCACATGGAAAGGAAGAGTTATGGCCCTGGCCTGAAATCTCTGGGGAGCATGGAGCGATGATTGGGTTTTGTGATGCCTTCCTGCCTCCACTGTGCCCCAGATATGACAGCTGTTGAAAAAAAAAGACTGAAAGGGTTGGGGTGGTTCTAGCTGAGTGAAATGTCAGCATAACTAAGCGATCCTGCGCAGGTGACTCCACAGCGGAGGGAAAAGAGGCAATTCCTGGACCCTGGGCTCCACCTAAAGGAAACTGCCTTCTCACACTCCCATATCAGAGGCAAACCGCCTGGTGCGAGAGGTAAAAGGAAACAGTACCGCTGGGCCAGGGTGGGGAGGGGGGGACTGGACAGGTGGCAATAGCTCTGCTTTATCCTGGGAGCAACCGGATGGGAGCAGAATGGGGAGCAATGAACTAAGAGACGTGGATTCTAGTCCAGCTCCACTATTAACTGGATGCATGTCAAGCGGCAACTCAACTAACCCCTCTGGGTGTCAGTTTCAGAATCTGTGACATGGAGATATTCCCCACATCATGGGGCTGTAGTAGGATTAACAAAAATAATGTGTAAGAACTTAGTAAATTCTAGTGTGGCACTAGGGAATATGGCCTTCATTCATTCATTCCACAGATACTTACTGATCACCTACTATGTGCCAGCCAGGCAAAGTTTCAGGAACTGGGGATGTAGCCGTGAACACGACAAAGCCCTGGTTCCCATAGAGCTGACATTCTGCAGAGGGAGACACATGAACGAGTAATAATGTACCAAGCGGTGTCTCAGTCAGAATGGGCGCAGTTATGCTGCCATCAGTGCCTTAAAGCCACTGAGAATCATTTCTCACTCACACTACAGGCTCTTGGAGGAAATCCCTGCAGGCCCACTCCACACTGTCCTCATTTGGGGACACAGGCTGAAGGAGGCTCCATTCCCAACTTCCACAAAAGGGAACATGGCAAATTGCACCAAAGTCCCAACGCCCCCGGCCCCAGTCCTGGGAGTGCTACAGGATACTTCCGTCCCATTTCACTTCCCACCAGCAAGTCACATGATCACATTCATCTTCTCCAAGGAGCGGGGAAGTGCAGTCCTACTCTGTACCCAGAAGATGTAAGTGCAGCGTATTTGGTGGAAAGCATTAATGCCCACTATGGATAGATTCATGGCTAAGTACCAGGAAAAAAATTAATTAGTGTAAGGAACTGTGTGGGTGGCGATGAGGGAGTCTGAGAAAGGCCCTCTGAGGAGCTCACATTGGAACAGATACATAAATAAAGTCCAGAGCAATCCTGTAGGAAGAGCACAGGACACGGGAAGGAGGAGCAAATGTCCTGGGGCAGGTGGAGAGCCAGGAGCCCAGTGGGCTGGAGCCATGAGCCAGGGGCAGGGTTGGAGAGAGAGAGGCATTCAGAGAAGGAAGCGGATCATTCGCCACTTTGTCGGTCAGGGTTTGGCCTTTCCTGAGAGAGATAAGATGTTACAGGTGGCTGCCAGCAAGCAGTACCCTTAGTGGATAAAGGGTAAACACTCCCCAGAGCCAGAATGCCTGAGGCCAAGGCCCAGCTCCATCCCCTACTAGCACAAGACCTTGGGCAAGTTACTTGACCTCTCTGAGCCTCAGCTTCCTCTCCGTAATAATTGAGGGTAATAAAAGGACCTGCCTCACAGGGTTATTGTGATGATAATGTGCTGAAAACAGGGCCAGCGCATTGTGAGTACTAGAGCAGCACTGGCTGTCATTGCAATCGCTTTTCTCCTCAGCCTGGAGAAGTCCCTCCCTTCCTCTTTACCCCATCTCCGGGTCACCACCAGCACCCATCTCTAACAGGGATCTCATCTTCCCTCTCTTGAGTCCCAGAGCCTGTGAGACCTGAGTCCTTCCCCACCTCTCTGTCCTTGTGATGTTCTCCTCAGCTTCCGCATCTGCTAGGTGGGACCAATCCTCCCCTGCTGTCTAGGTGATGGACCCCGCGCTCTCCGGTGAGCACAGGCTCTCCCCCTACCCCACAGCAGGTGGGTGCTCCTGCACGGCTCCTGGATGGATTCCGAACTGCCTGTGCTTTCTGCCACCCACCCTGGGGGGGCTGGAAGACTATGGGTCCCTCCCCTTCAGTCATCCCCCACTACGCCAGCTCTGGCAGCCAAGCTCTCTCGTGGGCAGGAGCTGGCACCTCACCCAGGAGGGGAGAACAGCTGCAGAGATGGTGGGAGAATTCCTCCCGCTGCTGGATTTGTAAAACAATTGATTAAAGACAATGCAATTAGTTATTCCTTGATGAAATAGTGGAAATTGCCCAAGAAAATGAAGATTTCAGCAGCAGAACATTAAATCCTTCTAATTATGTCATTCCTAGAAAAGGGGGAGGGGGATCAAAAGGATAGAAATGGTGGGCCAGAGAGAGGAAAAGAAGTGTAAAAATAGATGGGGTGACCCTAGGGCTCATGCCAGGTGAGTGGGCGGGGGTGGGGGGGGATGGAGGGGGTCACCACCCTGGTCTTGACCACATTGTTCGAGGGAAAAGTCTGAGGTGACAGAGCTCTCTGCAGGGGATGGCAAGCAGCCTGGCAGGCCAGACACTGGGATCCGTGCCTTGGGTGCATTAGCTCATCCTCACACTGAATCCTGGTGCCTCATTCCCATTTTACACAGGAGACCGTGTGGCTTGGAGAGGGCACGTGACTTGTCCAAAGATGCACAACTACTGCTAATTAATAGAGGCAGGACTTGAACTCGGGTCTAACTCCAGAACCTGTACTTTTTCAACCCCACACCTGCTAGAGTCTACAGCAGTAGCCACTGCAGATGCCCTTGGCAAAAGTGGCTCTGACTGCTAGCCCCCTGAGAGTCTCAGTGGCCCCCTGAATCTCAGGGCTGGGTGTGGGGGGAAGGGTAGCTGCCAGGTGCTGACATCTCTGCCAATGGGAATTGGGCCTGAGGTCCCCTGGGAATGGATCTTTCTAGACTTCCATCCCCTCTGATCCCTCTGGATGTGCTTTTGCAGGCCAGGGAGGGGTGGCACGTGGGACCTGCCATGGGCCTGGCCTGGCTCTCTCTTCCTGGGAGCTCCAGGTGCTCCACTAGGGAGCTGATGGCCTAGATTCCAATCTAGGAATGGCTGGGGTTGCCATATGGCCTTGGGCAAGTTCCCTTGCTTTCTTGGACCTCAGTTTCCCTATCTGTACTGGTAGATATGGAGCCAGTGGATATATGGGTCCATTTGAGGATACTGGACCCAGCCCTGTCCCAGCTCCAATGGTGAACTCAGTTCCAAGAAACCAGAATCAGCTCTAGAGTGGGCAGGGGAGGAGATGGACAGGGAAGTCCCAGAGCCAGCAGAGGTGGGGCTGCGGGTTCTAGCTTCTGGGGCTGTGCTAAAGGAACCAGGAGGAAGCCAGGGGCCCTGCCGTGGGCAGTGGGTGGGAGGCCGTCCAGGGAGGGAACTGGGGTCGGGTTCGGAGGAGGGAAGAAGAGGAGGCCGGAATGCAGTCAAACCACTCACCCCCATTCCTGCCTCCGGAAACCAATCAAGGGGACCAGTTGCCTGGAATGGCCAGGTCTGGCGGGGCCTAAAGCAAGGGACACTTGATTCTTAGCACTGCCGAGGTTCTTTTTAGAGCTTGTTCTGTTGTTACCCTGCTCCTGGACCATATCTGAGCATAGCCCATAATATTCCTGGACACTCTCAGGCACTATCAGTCTCATTTTTTTTATTGGGGTAGATAGTTGCTTTACAATGTTATGTTAGTTTCTGCTGTACTATGAAGTGAATCAGCTATGTGTATAGCTATATCCCCTCCCTCTTGGACCTCCCTCCCACCCATCTGGGTCACCGCAGAGCACTGAGCTGATCTCCCTGTGCTGTACAGCAGCTTCCCACCAGCTATCTAGTTTACACGTGGTAGTGTATATACGTCAACCCCAGTCTCCCAATTCCTCCCACCACCCCTTCCCCCGCACCGTGTCCACACGTCTGTTCTCTACGTCTGTGTCTCTATTCCTGCCCCGCAAATAGGTATTTTCCAATCTAATCTAGCATCGGAATTTCAGTTTCTCATTCAATCTAAACATTTCACCCTTTCCCTCTCTAGCTCAGGCCCAACCCAAGCTAAGAAACATTCAAAGGGGATGGGAGGCCTGGTCCTCCAGGAAGATTGGGGCTACCAGGCCTTCTCTGTAGAGCATTTCTTGTGGGTCCTTGGAGTTTCCCTCACTGGGATCCTTCGGCTGGTATTTCCCTGACACGGGCAATGATGTCTATAGCTGAGATCTCACGACTGTCCCCAGCTCCTTCTTCTGGGGGCTCATCACACTCAGTCTCCAAGAGGTCATCTGGCCTTGGCAGGCAGACCCTTTATGCAGCATGTCTTGCTACGGCCTCTCCGACCCACAGAAGAGCCTGGGCTTGCCAGACTCTCTTCCCCACCATCATAGACAGTTCCAAGTCACCACCTCCTTCTAGACTCTTTTCAAGCCAGGGTCAGGCCCCGGCCACTGTGCCAACCAAATTCTTAGGGACACATGTCAGCTTTCCCAGATGCTTTTCCCGAAGTTCTCCTGCTCACCCAATTAAAGTGGGAGTAGGGGGGCACACCCCACCCCTCCAAAAGCATCCTCACTGCCCATTGCCACCTGCCCCACCCTCGTCACTCTCACCTCCCTTTATGTAGCATGGAAGTGGGTACTGAGGGTCACAGAACCAGCTTTGGGCCTTGCAAGGCCTGAAGAGATCTACATCTCGATTTAAAATGTGGCTGTTCTGGGCACCAATTACTCTCAGAAGCACTCCAAGCACGCCATGTCCCATTCAGACAGCCTGATACGAAAGCAAGCCCCAGCTCCTCCAGCTGGTTCCGACTCCTTCTTTGGCCACGTCCCCATCCTTGTCACCTATCCCAGTCCCAGTCCCGACCCTCTCCCTGTGGCAGGACCCCACAGCCTCAAGTCTGCTGTTGAGCAGCACCTTCACTCCAGCCATCCTACAGTGCCTGTGGAGACTGTGGCCCCCAGCAGACCAGCTGCAGAGCCAGGCCCCAAACTCAGGCGCCAACTAGCAGGCCAGTGCTCCTTCCACCAGCTCAGCCCCCAGCCATCGCTCTCCGCTCTCCGGCAGGGATGAGCTTATTGATGGAGGGGCTGGGGCGGGGAGGAATTCCTTCCCCTCTAAGGCAGCAGCAACAGTTCCTGCAAGAGCAAGGTTGGGAGCTGGATAGACCTGGGTTTGAACCCTAGTTCTCCTACTTTCCAGCTGGCTGATTTGAGGCAAGTCACCTCATATTTCTGCACCTCTGTTTCCCCCTCTGTAAAATGGGTATGAGAATACTGAACCCAGAGGGTTGCCAGGAAGAGCGAGTTGAGATGAAGTCTTAGCCAGGCGCTGGCACAAAGTGGGTTAGTTCCCTTAGGACTCCCCCCTTGCAGTCAGGATACCAGGGTTCTACTTCAAACCCAGAGACCAATTTTCTGGCCAAACTCGGTCTTGAACTTCCCATTTGTGTCCTGGAGAGAAAAACTGCAGTGTGGTGAGGCAGATAGTGGGGGCCTGAGAAGCTAAGGAGGGGCTTCTGGAAGAGAGTCTTTAGAATTAGGGGTGGTAGGGGCACAGCCCAGATGGGAAGGGCTGTTCCTCCCACCCATCAGCTCCTGGACCCCTCCCACCAGGGATGGCACTGTAGCCCCTCCCCCAGCTCCAGCACAGATGGCAGGAAGGAAATGCCAAGGCATGGAGGTAGGGAGGGGCCACCCAGCCCCCAGGAGGCTCCAGCCCTTGCCAAGCTTCCCACAGGAGAAGGAAGCAAAAGCCCCCTCCCTTGCTATGGCACTGCCCTCTGAGAGCCACAGCCCACTGATGCCCTGGTGCCTTGTATCCCGTTGTCATGGTAACCAGGACTAGCTGACGTGCCGACAGGCAGACCAGGAGCTGCTACCACATGAATCACTTGAACCTGATGTGACAGACACAGGCGGGTGGCCTGCACAGAGGTGGAGGGAGGTGGTGCCCTGTGGGCAGGGGAGCTCAGGCTGAATCTCTCCAACCATGACAGGTTTTGGGGCTCCAGAAGCCCGCGAGACCCTAGAGGTCCCCAATGAAGGTGAGGCTGGCCCTTGGGCCAGCCATGAATCCTCTCCAAGCCCTTATTTCCTTATTTGTAAAATTGGGAGAATGGACTGGATGGTAAAGATCAAATAAAATAATGAGCAGGGGCTTGCTTTGTAAATTCAAACCTGACACAAACGGCTGTCTGGGAGAGCTCAAAGGCGTGGTTCTCACGCAGACTTGGGCTTCAGTCCGTCTTCTGCTCCTTGCTGGAGCCATGCCAGCCCCAACTTTCTGTTCTGTAGAATGGGGATAATACTGCCTCCCTCACTGGATTCAACTTTTCACTTAGCCATTTAATATTTATCAACCCCATCTACATGCCAAGCAACTCGTTAGGTCCTAGGGACAGAAGAGTAAACGAGGCAGACCCATTTCCTGCCCTCACTGAGCTTACATTCTAGTGGGAGGGGCAGACCCTAAACAAGCACACAGACCAACAAAATATCTCAGGTTGTGATGAGACTCTGAAGAATGCAGACGAGGAACTGAGCTGCAGAGCAAATGGGCTGAGGGCTTATTTTAGGAAGGATGATCAGGATGGATTTTCTGAGAAGGTGACATCTCAGCTGAGACCTAAGTGATGAGAAGGGGCTGGACTCTCAAATGAAAGTGAGACTGTTCCAGGCCAGGGACAGCAAGGCAAGCATCCTGAGGTGCGGTTGAAGCACAGGCAGAGGACGACTGTGGCAACAGCAGGGCAAACAGGTTAAGTGTGAACAGGGGTTTTATCCCAAATGCAATGGGCAGTGGAAAGCCAAGGAGTTTTGAGTAAAGAAGCAATGTGATTTGATTTCCGCATACATGCTAAGGATGCTTTTGCTGCCAAGTGGAGAATGGGCCTTCCTTCGGCAGCCAGCCCAGGTAGAAGCCCACTGCAGAGGTCCAGAGAAGAGAGGAGGATGGCGTGAACACCAGGTGGGGGTAGGAACAAAGATGGAGAGAAGTGGTCAGATTCAAGATAATTGTGGGAGATAGATTCACCAGGACTTGTTCCTGGTGCAGATATGGGAGGTGAGGGAAAGGGGAGAAAGAAAGATAGCATCTGGGCCTCTGGTCTGAGTATATGGTGGTTGGTGATGTCAATTCCTAAGATCAGGAAAACTGATTAGTTTGTAAAACATCTGCCAAGATGGGACTTAAGTTCATGAGAAAAGTCCAAGGGACTGAAGTCCTCTCTCCAGGGGAAAAACCACACTCATATCAGAGCAGCCTTCAGGACAGGCCACTTCCCTCCCCCTGTCCCCAGGGGGCTGCCCTAGCCTCTCTGGAAGAAGTGTTTGGAGAAGCTACATGGCAAGGGGCCTCGGTTTGAACTCTGTTTTGAAAGTGACAGAAACGTAACTCCGAATTCCATAGGCACAAAGAAGGATTTAGCGGCTCGCAGAATGCAAGGAATTAACCCATGGGAACCTGCTCTGCTCTCTGCCTCTCCCCACAGGCCAGGTCTTCCATTCCAGCTGCAGACCCACTTCTTCCCCAAGGCAGGAAGTACCGAATCCTCTGGAGTTTTTAAAAAGAGAAATCAACTTTTATTTTAAATTATTTTTCTCTTCAATTGGCCACTTTGGTTCTAAAAATATTAAGAAATATGACAATGAACTGTGTGAAGAGGGAAAAGACTACTCCAAAAGCACATATACTTAAAAAAAATTTTTTCACTGTTCTAAAACTGATTCACATACAAAAGCAATAAAATTAATCTATAACAGGAAAAATATGAAAAAATTCATAATAGCATTCTCTCAATTTTTATATCCTATAACTTCCAATGACTCTCTTTCTAGCTGAAAAACTCTGAAAATTTTAATTGGTGAGGCTTGTATTATGTGCAACACTTGGGCCAATCAGCTCTGCCAGGGGCTGGGTTTCTATAAGAACATGGCAGCTCACACTATGGCCACAGGGCTGGAGGGGGATAGAGAAGGGCTGTGATGCCCAAGAGACAGTGCAGAGCAGATAATACTCCCAATGTCTTCTACATGGTATGTGTCAGCTGAATTCCCAACCAGAGAGATGGAAGGGAACCATGAGAACGAGGAAAAATTTGCAAAAGTTTGGAAAACTGAGCAGTTGTTACTTGGAGGCCCAGAAAGGGCAGCCAGAGAAAAACCCATGGCCCCAAAGCCATCTACTGAGAGCAGAGGATAAAAAACATTGTCCCGATGGAGTTTGTCTGTGTGAGAAGCCAGAGGAACAGTGTCCAGACTCTTGGACTGGTTGGGTAGGGATCTAACCATGCATAACTGTAATATCTGGTAAAAGTTTGAGAAAGACCTTTATCTCCCCCAGAGACTGCGGTTGCCAGCAAAAGGGCTGCAGATGGAAGCTGAATTTGCAAAGCAGACAAAAGTGCAAGTTAGTCAATTGCTTTCTAATGAGTTTCAGGCTCTGGAGCCACTCACTAGCTGTGCAGCCTTGGATAAATTAGATTTCACATCTCTGAGCCTTGGTTTCCTCTGATTTTAAATGGTGAATGTGTAAAAAACAAAAATAAATAAGTAAAATGTAAAGTGTAAATGTAAAGTGTAAAATGAAATCATGTATGAAGGAGAGTGCTTCTCTCATAAGGTCAAGTGAAGAGTAGATGATAGAATGCAGGTAAAATACCTGCTCCAGGGACTTCCCTGGTGGTGCAGTGGTTAAGAATACGCCTGCCAATACAGGGGACACGAGTTCGAGCCCTGGTCCGGGAAGATCCCACATGCCTCGGAGCAACTAAGCCCGTGAACCACAACTACTGAGCCTGCACTCTAGAGGCCATGAGCCACAACTACTGAGCCCACGTGCCACAACTATTGCAGCCCACATGCCTGGAGCCCATGCTCCACAACAAGAGAACCCACCGCAATGAGGAGCCCATGCACTGCAACAGAGAGTAGCCCCTACTTGCAGCAACTAGAGAAAGCCCTCATGCAGCAACAAAGACCCAATGCAGCCAAAAATAAATTAATTAATTAATTAATTTAATTAATTAATTAATTTAAAAAAACCTGCTCCAGAGCCTAGCACATAGTACATGCTCAATAATATTATCTAATACTTTCATCACTGCTACAGAGTAGGTGTGTGAAGGGGGTAGTTCAGAGAGCGTTCCATTAACTTTCGAGTGCCTCTTAGAGGAGAGTTTCAATACAGGAGGCTTTAATTTGTGGCCATGACTCCACCCCAGGCAACTGTAATAGCAACTTTACTCTCTTTACTCTCCATGTGCCAGGCACTCTGCTAGGTACTTTACTTCCATTATCTCATTTTTGAGCATTATCAGCAATGATATGAGACAGTGTATCAGTTAGCTTTTGCTGCATAATAAGTCACCCCCACATTCATAGCTTAAGACAACAACCACCTACAAAGCTCATGATTCTATGGTTGGGAAATTCAGCTGGGCTATGCTTCTGGTCTTGGCTGGGACCACACATGAATCTGCAGTCCACTGCTAGTTAAGTGGCTCCACTTCTGAGAGTTGCCTGGCTGTCATCTGGGTGATGGGGATGACTGAGCCATGTGTCTCTCTCTATTCAACCAGTAGGATAGCTCAAGCTTTTTCACACAGCAGCTGGGCAGGGTTCCAAGAGAACATATGAAAGTGTGCAAGACCTCTTGAGGCTTGGGCTCAGAACTGGCACTGGCCCTTCTACCACATTCTGTTGGCCAAAGCAAATCATAAGGTCATCCCAGATTCAAGGGGACGTGGAGAAGCTTCAAAGTTATATTGCATGGGGCATGCTCAGAAAGGGGCGGAGAACTGTGGCCAATCTTGCAGTCTACCACAGATAGGGACTAGTATTAATGCCATTTCACACATAAGAAAATTGAGACTCAAAGAGGTAAAAATGTCTTGCCCAAATTATGCAGCTAGTAAGCGTGGCAGAGCCAGGATTTGAACTCAGGGGTCTCCAGGCTCGACTGCATTGTGACATTCAAGCTCCATTCTCTCGGGGGAAATGGGCACAATCCAAACAGCCCAATCTAACAGGCACCAGAGAGCTTGACTGAGATGAGGGTGGCACAGGAGCAAAAAAAGTTGAGTTTGAGGCAGGACAAGACTGGGAGATTCAGACAGAGCCTGTAGCCATGACAAGGATGCCAGTTTTGTGACATGGACTTCAGCCTGCCTCACAAAGCCACAGAACTCAACAGGACAGGCCAGAGCTGACCGTCTTCCAGGCAGAAACCTTGCCTGGGCCTCTTGCTGGCAGGGGCCCACCGTGAGTCCGCGGTGAGGGAGCTGCCTCTGGTGTCTGCTACTGAGTTCCCTCCCAGACCACGGGGGGCAACAGCGCCGGCCAGAAGATGGAAGAGGTGTCACAGGTGACAGTAGAGCTCTGTCCTTCCGAGAGCACACTGAGCTGGTCTCTGCCTGTGCCCAGGTATGAACAGAGGGGTACTGGGATGGCCATGAGATGCCCCACCTCCTCACCTCCACTGTGACCGGCCCCTCCCCCACAGAGATCCCAGTGCCAGGAGCACAGCTGTGCCCAGCCAAGCTGCCGGGTGCCAAGCCGGGCCTGGCGGACTCCCTCTCATCTGTCTCTCTTTACCAGGAACAAATGGGAATGAGGGAATCAATTAACAAGGCTCCTTAGCCAAATGACTGCTGCTCCCTCCTTCCCCAGCCTGTTAACCCTTTGCTTCCAGGGCCCGGAAGGGGCTGCCCTGGCTGGCCGGACCTCGCGCAGCCCTGGAGCCCCCAGCTGGAGGCTGTGCTCCTGCCTTGGCCGGGCTAAGTGCTGGCAGCAGCTGCCAAGCTGAGGGACCAGAGCCAGAAACCTCCATTCAGCCTCGGTGGAAATGGGGGTCAGTCTCCAAGGATACTCAGGGGCTCTGGCCCACAGGGCAGGCCTGGCCCTTTCTTTTCTCTCCAGAGACCTGGGCCCCTCTCCTGGATGAGAAACCCCTGAGAAGAAGGTTCAGGCCGGGAGGGTGGGTCACAGCCAAGCCTCACCTGGGGACCCCGCCGGGAAAGGTAGGGGCCCAGGAGACAGGGCAGGACGCATCGGGCCACACTCCGTTAAGCCCTGACAGCTCAAACTTCAGAAGCGAATGGTCAGTCTAAGCATTCTCTCCGAGGAATTTAGACAGGCAACTGTGGTGGCCTGGTTGTCCGGAGTGCTGGGTTCAAGTTCAGGCCCAAGAACTGACATGGGGTCTGACGACATTTGGAATGATTCATCAGTAGGCCACTCTTTCTCCAGCTCCCTCTCACCGAATGTCTTTATTTGTTCTCCAGGGCTCTTCCACCACCCCCACCACTCCCTTGCCCCCACCCCACCGGCCAGCCTCACCTCAGCACTCAGGCTTTGGCTTGAGCCACTGCATTACACAATTCAGGGACTTTCACACAGAGCCTGATCCACCATATTCTGTGGCACTGGGGTCGCAGAGAAATGTAGATGCGTGCTCTTGGCCTTTTACATTCAAAAGATACTCAGATTCTAAGTTCAGACTGAAAAAAATTGAATGCAGCTTGCATGGGGAGAGCTATCTGCGTCCACCCGCTAGATTGGATAAAAGACTCCAAAGGCTGGGAAGCGGGTGGTGAAAGGGACCAGAGAGGACAGGTCAGCAGGGAGGACCACCCACCGAGCCCTGACACTGGAGAGTGAGCTCTGGGCCCAGCCAAGGCCTGAGATACACGTCGGTTCACCCATTCATTCATTCATTTCACAAACGGACAGTGAGTGCCTTCTGTACTCCAGACACTGTTCTGGGCACAGTGGACAAGCGACAAGGACCCTGGCCTTGGGCAGAGTGAGGCTGAGGACATGAGAGTCACTCAGTGATGGCACTCAGCCACGTACCCACCTATTGTCCAGGAGGAGTGAAGCCGTCTGTGCACTGAGTCTTGTCTCAGCACCCCCACACGTCATCCAATGGACACAGCCCCTTCCTGCCTGGCTTCTGTACCCCGGGATATTGCGAGCCCCCTGGATGAAGGTGGGCCCAAGACAAGCTGGGGGCAGTGGGGGAAGGGAGGAGAGGCCCGAGCTGGAGACTGCCCAGCAAGACAAGGTCATGCTGAAGCCACTGAGCTGCCCTTCCCTGCCCCTAGAGTGTTTGCCAGTTTCCCTTCTTCCTGCAGAAGGGGATCTGGGCTGCTGAAAACTCCAGAAACTCACCTTGGGCCCAAGTTCAAAACTCTCAGGCCAGGGCTCCAACTGGCCCAGTGTGAATCATGCGTCCATCACTGAGCCAATCAGCACTGCCCAGGAGGGGGCATCTGTAAAGGATGGCAGCTCCCATTCCAAAAGCAGGGTGAGCACAGTGGGGAAATGGTTCCCTGAAGACAAAACCACCAATGTCCACCACACTGACCCTGGGCATGTGGAAGAAGAGCCTCACTCTTCTGACCTGTAAAATGGATCTAATGAGAGTGGCAGCCTCACTGGGCTGTCTTGGGGATTAAAGGAGATCATTCAGATGAGAGTGCTTCTCACACAGCAGGTACTGAAGAAATGGGAGTCATTTCTCTGGCCTCAGTCACCCACTCTCTAAAATGGGTGGGTGTCCAGGTTCATCTCCCCAGCCCCGATGCCCCAAGATCCCATGGCCCCGAGCCTGCATGATAAGCGTGAGTGAGCATGGACCCTTCTCTCAGAGGTCAAGAGCCCCCCCTTTATTCCTCAGGACTGGGAAAATTCTCCTGTTGCTCTTCCCCTCCCCCACTTCAGACTCTCCACCTCCTGTGACTGCTCCCCAACCCTCTGAGTCTCTGCCTGGCGGGCTTCCTAGGGAAGAGCACGTGCAGGGCTGTGCAGAGCTGGACCACCAGAGTGCATGCAGATCCCAGTTCTGCCTGTTGCTTCAAGGCTGGGCCATCTTGGTCAGGTTCCTTAACCTCTCTGTGCCTCCTCCGTTTCCTCATCTGTAACAATGGGCGTTCTAACAATAGGCTCTGCCTCATGGGGGTCACGGGCTGTGTAAGTATCAGCTATTGGACTTCTCTCTGCTGCTGGCTGCCACTCCACCCAGCTGCGGAGGTAGCTTGGATGGGACAGAGCGGTGCCCCAGACTGACTGCTGCAGCCCCCGGCCTCCTCAGCCTCCTCGAGTTCCTGGTGGCGGCAGACACATTAACAGGCACTTTCAGTGTAGCATGACCAGGGCCACTCTCTAGGGAAGCCTGCCGGGGGCGTGGTTAGTGTGCACAAGGAGGGGCCCGACCCCGAGGAGGGAGGCCAGGACCTGAGGCCGGGGCAGGCGACAACTGGAAGACAGTACAAGTGGGCTGGGTGAAGGGGGTTCAGGGTGGCGGTCCAAGCGGAGGGGCCAACAGTACAAGAAACTCAACCATGAGGGTGGGCCAGGAGACAGGTTGGTGGGGAGGACCCAGGGGGTGGCAGCTCCCACCAGACTGTGTGCCTGGGTATGACTCTGCGTGATGGACTGAGGCCGATTGTGTATGTGTGTGGCTGTGTGGCGGACAGTGCGTTTGTGGGTTTGTTTCTGTGAGGGACTGTGTGTGAGGGTGTGAAATAGTGTGTTTAGAAGTGGGGCGGAGCTTGGCATGCCTGTTTGAGACACTTTAGGGTGTGACCACTGTGGGGGAAGTTGTATGTGTGTGATTGTGTGTCCATGGGTGTCCCTAAGCTGTAGCTATGTAGCTGGCTGGCTGTGACCAGGAGTGTCTCTATGTGAGGTGTGTGTATGTATTGCATATATACATAGATGTTGCATGTGTGGGGGTGGTAGTGTGTGTGTGTGTGTGTGTGTGTGTGTGTGTGTGTGTGTGTGTGTGTGAGACATATGTATACTGCTGTCTGTGGAGTCCAGGGCAATGAGAGCTGCTCCTCCCTCTTCCAGCCCTGCTGCAGAAGACACACACACACACACACACACACACACACACACACCCTTACGGGGCTGGGAGGGGTGGCTGCCCGTCGCTGCCACAGCCAGTCAGAACTTGCTAATTTGCATGTTAATGAAGCTCGGGAGCTTTCCAGCTTGAGACTGACAGGAACCCCCCCACCGAACCCCCACCCCGGCACCCCCCTACATCCTCCCCTGACGGGCCTGGGAGGCGGGAGTGGAGAGGGCTGAGAACCGAGCCGGCAGAGAGAGGAAGAGGCGGAGGAGGCTCTGGGCTGAAGCTTCCCTTTCTCTCTCTCTCTCTCCTCCCCCACCCTGTGCAGGCCCCAGGCCCCTCCACGTGGCCGCTGGCCCCTTGGCCCCCCTGCACTCTCCCTCCTGGCCCGGCTTAGTGATAGGGGGCTGGGACAGAGCCCTGGGGCGCTGGCAGAGGCGGCCTCTCAGGCTTCTCCGCGAGGTGAGGCTGCCCTCCCCTTCCCCTCCAGGGAGCGCCCAGCAAGCCACCTGGGGGCAGACGCCGTGGGATGCACATCTGAGAGCGGCTTGGTGCCAACACAGCCAACAGGCCATCCCTCCTGCCCCCCACCGCCATCAGGCTTCAGTGTGGCAAAAGGGGTCCCCGTGAGCTCTTCGCCCTGCACCTCTAGAGAAAGGGCTCAGTCCACGTGGGATCAGAGCTCCTGCCCAGGAAGGGAGAGAGGGGGACAGGGTGGGGGGCAGGGATGGGGACGAGGACTCTGGAGATAAGATGTGTAGGGAGATTGGGGTACAAGTGGAGGGTTCCTCCCACCCAGCCCCAAGCGGGGGTGTGCTCCCAGGGAGGGAAGACTGGGTGGCAGGTGGGAGGTCAGAGCCCTTGCAGCTTTGATCAACAGGTCAGTCCTGGTTGCATGGCTGTCTCCTGCTCAGTCCATCCCCTCTGCATTCTTGTCTGTCCCAGGGTCCTTCACCCCTCCCATCCCTCCACACCCCTCCTGCCCCCTCCCCTCCTTCCTTTATCAGCCACATCCCACTGGAGGCTGGGCTCTCTGGGGAGCCCTCAGCAGCAGGCTCCTAGAAACACTGTCTGGTTTTGTCTCAGAGGTGTGTCCCCTGCCTTGGCAGAGAGACGGTCTCTGGCTGGGGGTCCTGGCTGCTGCCTCCTCAGCTTGGCTCCCAGAGGGCATTTCCTCCCCTCCTTTGCCTCCCCTTCTCCCCCATCACTCTCCGCCCTGGGTCTGGCCCGCTGCCCCCGCCCCCCGCCCCCGTCTCTCCCTGAGCCTGGGTCTCCATCTCTCCCTCCTTCTCTTCCCTGAATGCTCAAATATTCATATTCTATCCCCGCCCCCTTCTCTCTGCCTTGCCCTGTAGGTCTCTGGGCACCCACCCCTGCCCCTGCCCTGGCCCCCAGGTGTCCCTTCACCAGAGCTGGGAGGAGAGAGGTGAGGCTGCCTGAGGCCCTGGGTCTCTGCAGGTGAGAGGGGAGCCAGGCAGTTGCTGGTGTTAATTGCAGGGAGGATGTCTGGCAGAAATAAGGTGGTTTTTCTGCTTCAGTGACGACTGTTACAATCAAATTGTCCACAGACAATTAGCGGAGTGGGAGAAATAAGAATTAGATTTCTAATTATTTTCCCAGTAAAAGCCGCCCTGGACCCGGTGGGTGAGGGGGAAGGGCTCCTCAGTGGAGCCAACAGGCACTTTGGTGGGCCCCGCTCCCCTGGGCAGGGGGCGCCTCATATGAGCTCCCAAGGCAGGAAGGAAGGGGCTGGAAAGGGCAGAGAATCTGGCCATGTGGGTCCCAGAACCAGCCTCCATGGGACTTGCTGGCCCTTCCCGTTTTTGAGCCTTAGTTTGCTCGTTCCAAAATGGGGGAATCATCATTCGCAAGTAGCAGAATTGTGGTGAAGAGTCAAGGAGGTGAGGCGGCGACAGCGCCTGGCAGACATCGGCACGGCCCTGGCTCACGCACGTGTGTGGACGTGCAAGCTCACACACTCACCCCCACACGGGAAGCCTCTCCTTCCACCTCCTCTGCCTCCCTGCATGGCAAGGCCTGTGCCTGTGACACAGGGAGGGGGCTCTTAGGGAAAAGGGGACTGAACCCAAAGAGAGCCTCACGCAGCCAAATTCCTCTCCCTGATCTGTGAGCCTCCCTCCTCCACATCTCTCAGATGAGGCTACTGATGGGGCCTCCTGCCTGGGGTGAAGCGAGGGTTCAGTGACACTGTGTAGGGGGTGAGCCTCAGGCCCGGCCCAGGGCACATGCTCAGTAAACACAGCTGATGGTGAAAGTACTATCCAAGGCAGCCAGACCAGGCCTGTGAGGCTGCTTACAGGACTCTGTTCGCAGTGTTCTGGGCTCACCAGACCCAGTCTTCCTCGGGGGCCCAGAAGCTCAGAGAGATGGACAGAAGACCAAGCTGAGAAGGACCCACCAGCAGATAGGACAGTCCTGGGCTCCTGTCTGGGCTGTGCCCTTTCTAGCTAGTCAGACGGCATCTACCTGCCCTCTCTGAACCTCAGTTTTCTCCTCTGTAAAGTGGGAAGAGAGCAGTGGCCTCCTCAAGGAGTTGCTTTGAGGCTGTGACAATAATTTGCTCCTGGAACATGCTTTAGGGGAGGGAGGGGCTGGTGGCACAATCACCTAAGCTGGAACACAGTCGCCCCTCCCCGCCACCACCGTGTCCGTGTCCTGCACACAGACTCGGGGAGTGAGGGTGGGAGCCTCTGGGCCACCCCCCGGCCTTCAGGCCCTGCCCCCAGTGCAGCAGAGGGAAGACCCAGCTCAGCTCACTAACGTCCTCAGGGCCCAGGCCTGGTGGCAGCCAACACACCTGCACACAGAAGAGCCGGTGCACGTGCCACACCTGATGGCGCTCTCACTGTCACGTTTGTACATGCGTCGCACAGGCGCACAGGCACACACACACCCCCTTCCCAGGGCAGCCAGAACGTCCCGGAGTGAACTGAGGGGAAACTCAAGGCCGCACCCACCAGGGCTGTGCTGAGGCAGGCAGCTGCAGCCCGGCTGCAGGATCTGGCGTGGGTGAGGGGAGCTGCTGGGAGCCCCAGCTGGGAGTCAGGCAGGAGGGGTTCTCAGCTGCCTCTTGGGCTCCAGGCCACCTTCCCACCTCTGGGGCCAGCTGGCTGGGCTTGGCAGGGTGGAGGTCACCTGCTGGGAGGTGGCAAGAGCCTCTGCTGTATTGCTCTCCCCCTCCCCCATTGCCCTTCATTCAGCAACAGTGACGTGACCCCGCCCGCCTTGCCCCACCTTCGGTGCCATCTTCCCCCTCCTTTCCCATCTCTCCATCTGTCTCTCTGACTTCTTCTGTCCCTTGCTGGGTCCCTGGATCTCGGTCTCTCTGGGCCTGGGTCTCCCCACCTACCCCGGTGCTGGGCTATGTAAATGTGGTATTTCCCGTCTCATCAGCAGGGCTGCCTGCTTGGCTCACATTTAATTTGATCCATGGCGGCGCCTCTGCGGAGCCACTCATCAAAGCAGGAAGACAATTAGGTGAATGTCAGGGTGGCTTAGGCCCCACGGGGCGACCAGGGCCTGGGGCTGGGGCCCTGAGGGGTGAGGGGCAGGGACATGGCTGCAAACTTCATCTCCCTAGGGGCCTGTCCATACTTGGCCCAGCGTCTGTGGGGTGGCCAGCTGCCTGGATGGCCCCAGCGAAGACCAGGCTCCCCTCTGCCCAGGACCTGGGGCTCTGAGGGGCTGAAGGGCGTGGCTGGTGCCCCTGGACTTGCAGAACCCCCTCCCCACCCCCAGGCCACAGACGGCAAGGGGCCTGGGCATCTGTGTGACAACAGTCAGGTGGACTCCTGGGCTGGGCCCGAGCTGGGATCGGGAGACCGTCCGAGCTCTGAGCTAGTTCAGGGTCCACTGGGAAAAGCATACATTCTTTCCACAGGCCCTGCCCGGCCCGCCCCTGCCGGCTCCGAGCCAGCAGTCCTCTCCTGAGCTTCAGCCTGGCCTTTTATCCTCCCCGTTCTGTCTCGCTTCCACTCCTTCTGTCTTTATTTCTCTGGTTATCTTTATTTCTCTGGTCTCTCTCTTCCCTCTCTCTGCCTCTTTTCTCAGTCTCATCCCTTTATTCCCAAACTCTCCCTTTTCTGTGTCTTATACCCACACCCACCCTCATCCCTCATCGTGTCCTCGGTCTCCTGGGACCTTCTAGCCACAGCTATTTATCTATAATTCCCCATCCCTGTCCATGGTTGACCCTGCCCCAAGGGGTCACCTAAGACTGACCTTGGAGGTAAATCCCAACACCCCTCCAGCCTTGGATTCCTCCCCACTGCCCTGCTCCACCTCACCTCCCCGGGGATCCCTGAGTCTCTGACATCTCCCACCCTACTGGCTTCTTCCTTTTAGCTGTCAACACATTCAAGTCTCTCCCTTCTTAAAAACAATAATAATAATAAAATACATTTTAAAGAAATACTCTCCTTGACAGCCTAACCTCTTCCACAACGGCCATCTCTCTCCTTGCCTCCAGGGAAGCTTCTGGTAGAGTTATCTACAGTTGCTTCTTGACCCACTCCAAGCTGGCTTCGGTACCCCTCGTGCCCTAGAAACTGTCCTCCCAAAGGTCACCAGAAACTTTCTCGTCACTCATTCCCATGACCACACCTCACTTGGATGCCAGGACGGCATCAGAACAACTGACCACTCCTCTCTTCTTGACTCTCCCTAACTCCCAAGACACCTTCCTGGCTTTGCCTCCACCCCTTTGGCTTGTTCCTTCTTGGACTCCACCTCTGCCCTGGCCTCTCACGGCTGTTCTCCATAGCTGTCCCAGGTCCTCTTCTCTGTTAATCCTTCACATGACCCCCTAAGTAATTTAATCCATGCCTCACCCCCACCCCACCCCCAGGCTTCAGTCACCACCTGTGTCCACACCTCTGACCTTCTGCTCTAGCCTAGCTCTTTTTCCTGTGCTTGGGACCCAACTATCCACTGCCTCCTGGTCCCTCCTTGCATGTTCCATGGCTCTCTCAAACCCAGGGTGGCCCAAACCAAGCTTCTCCTCTGACCCTACACCCTGTTCCTCCTCTTGGTTTCCCCAGCTTGATGACTAGCACCTTCATCTCCCAGTTTCCCAAGTCAGAAAACTGGAGGGCAAGCCAGAGCCCCCTTCCCCCGCTACTTCCAAACAGGGGGTGATCATAGACAGCTGAGTCATCAAGTCTGCCTCCAAAACATTTCTCTTCTCTAAGGCCTTGAAAGTCCACCCCCACCTTCCCCATCCTCCCTAGGCAGACCTGCTCAAGCCAAGATGTTCTCATTATTCCCTTGGAGGCATCTTATGCTTCTCCACCTGTAGGTGTTTACTACTCTTTATCCCCACATGGAATGCCTGTTTTCTCTTCTTTGCATAACCCATGCCAAATCCATCTTGCCCCTCTTCTTGAAAGCCTAGCTCCAGCCCCCTGCAAGGAAGTCTCTCCTCTCTGCCCCAGCTGGCAGGATCTTCTCTCACCCTAAGCTCCTGGACCCTTCTTGTCTGGTCCACGCCTGGACACACAGCATCATCCCCACTCTTCCTCCTGCACACACATACTTCTACATTTGCCAGGCTCCTTTATGGTAAGTGAGCCATGTGACTGCTCCTGGCCAATGAGCTGTGGACAAAGGTGAAATGGTCACTTCCTGGTCAAAGCATACAGGAGTTAGTGCACGACCTTCTAGCTGCTACAACAACCAAGAAAGCCTCTTTTGAGATGATGGAGCCTCAAGATCAAAGCAGCATGGAAAGCTGACTCACCACATGAAGGACAAGAGCCCTCAGATGCCTGGACCTGCAGCAGACTTTGCATAAGCAAAAAATAAACTTTAACTGTGTTCATCTACTGAGATTGAGGGGTTATTGGTTACCGCATCATACAGCCTCTCCTATCCAGATGAATACAGCCCTTTCTGAGTGTTATTTACCCATCTCTAGTCTGAGGATAACCTTCTGCTCCTCACAGGGTGGTTGTGAGGATTAAAGTATTGAAAGATCCACACTCAGCTCCTGAGTGCCTGCTACAAGCCAGACTCAGTGTAAGTGCCCGACTATGAGATATCTTAGCTCGGCATGTGTTATGAACTGAATGTTTGTATCCCCCGCAAATTCATATGTTGAAGCCCTAATCCTCAATGTGACGGTGTTTGGAGGTGGGGGGCCTTTGGGAGGTAATTAGGTTTATATGAGATCATAAGGGTGGAGCCCTCCATGATGGTATTAGTGCCCTCATGAGAAGAGGAAACATCAACCACTTGCAAGCTAGGAAGTGTTCTCACCAAGAACCAAACCTGCAAGCACCTTGATCTTGGACTTCCCAGCCTCCAGATCTGTCTGAAATGTTTGTTGTTTGAGACACCCAATCTGTGGTATTTTGCTATAGCAGCCCAAGCAGACTACAACAGCAGAGCTCCATTTATCAGAGAGAAAAGAAGCTAGCTACATTCAGCTGCTCAGGTTGGGTACTGAAAAATTCCGGGGGTGGGGCGGGGGCACTGACAAAGATTATAATGTGGAAGTCACTCCCTGGAGCTGTGAACTGTAGCAGCCCTGTCGTACTCCCAGTCCCAGTGCTGTTTTGAACCCGTTGATAAACATGGAGACTAATTTTGCTATTACAAAAGGAAGAATTGGGGGTAGGGGAGCTTGAAAAGGGCACAGGAGAAACAGGAACAGTGGTTATAATTTCATAATATTAATATAATAATAATAATGTCAAGAAAATTTCACATCGTGCTACTATGTGCCAGGTACTGCTCCAAGCCCTTTACTTAACATTTATTCATTTATTTCTCACAACAACAGCCCTGTGAGATAAATATCATCTTACAGATGAGGAAATCGAGGTAGAGATAAGATAGGTAAATTACCCAACATCATGTGGCTTATAAATAGCAAAGCTAAGATTTGAATCTGGGCATTTTGTTTTCAGAATTGCTCTTAACCCTTTTACTATATGGGTTCCTGGGATGAGGGCATTGTGGGGTTCCTCAGCCCCCTCCACTCTTTTTTTTTTTTTTTTTTTTTTTTTTTTTGCAGTATGCGGGCCTCTCACTGTTGTGGCCTCTCCCGTTGCGGAGCACAGGCTCCGGACGCGCAGGCCTAGCGGCCATGGCTCACGGGCTTAGTTGCTCCGCAGCATGTGGGATCTTCCCGGACCAGGGCACGAACCCGTGTCACCTGCATCGGCAGGCGGATTCTCAACCACTGCGCCACCAGGGAAGCCCTCCCCTCCACTCTTTACATCTTCCATCTCTGCACCCCCCATTCCCTGCTACCTTGGCCTTGATGCAGAGCCCACAACCACTTTGGCATCCAAAGGACAGGGGATGTGAAATATCCAGAGGTCACCCCTTTGGCCTGGCATTGATAATTCATGATGGGAGAGATGGAGGGGAGAATTCTCCAAATATGTTCAAGGGTGGCAGATGGGCATAAACAGGAGTTTGGGCAGGACCAACTCCGAGCCTGAATCCTTTGGGCATAATAATAAAATAATAAATGCAAATGTGACCTCCCACGTGCTCATAGGTCCTTCAGCTCTGTGACACATCATGCCACAGACAGGAACTCATTTAATTCTTACATCAACCCATTTCACAGATGAAGAAACCAAGGGTCAGAGAAGCCAATTGCCCAAAGTCATTCAGCCATTAGGTAGCAGCGTCTGGCAGACCCCAGGGCTCAGGCACTGTCCACATCTCCAGCTATGCTCAGAAGTGCCAGCCCTCCTAAGAGAACCCCCCCATGTCCCCAAGGATACCTCCTACTGGGAACCAGGGTATCCAGGTCTCCTGCAGCCTGGTAGAGGTCTATCTGCCAGGGTGAGCCTCTGCCTCACCCGCCCACCCGTGCACTAGGGACAGAAGGGGGACTTTATGTGCAATCTGCCTGACTCTCCAGAAAGCACTTAGGTTTACGATGTGCATGAGATTGATCGCCAGTTGGCGCAGCTCCTGCTCACTCAGTGCCAGCCCAGCGCTGGCAGGAGGCTGCCCCTCCACCCCCCTCTCAAGGAGCATCAAAGCCGCCTGCCAAGGCCCCTCGTGAGGGTCCTTCTCCACTAGCAAGTGCCAAGTGGAGGGGGGAGCTCTGCCCAAAGGCCTTTCCACGGCACATGTACCCCCGCCCCATGGTAGTTAAATAGCTCTGCGTTTTATGCCAATTCCCACCTCTTCTGCTTCCCCTTTAATGGAGCTGATGCTTTCAAAGGCCCCACTAATTGGTGTTTGCACCTCACACACCACGATACTTTGGTAGTCACTTAGGACATGGGTCCATCCATCACACCCACGGTACAGAAGGTTGCTGACCTCACTGCATCAGGGTGCCCAGCCTCTGTGCTTTTGCTCCTGTGTGCACGTGGGGGCGTGCCCGTGTGCTTTGTTTCATATGTGAAGGACGTGTCTACACAGGAACATTTATGTGCACATGTGTGTATAAATGCTCCTTTGGAATATCTCTTGTGTATCTACGCGTTTGTATGTCAGTGCACGTGCACAGGCAAACACTATCATCTGTGCACATGGAAGTATGCGCTTGTGTGTGTGCAGTTCCCTGGGTGGGTGTGTTTGTGTGCATATGTGATAGAGCTTGTGTGTGTTTAGGCATGCACTTATGTGCTTTGCGTGTGTGTGTGTGTGTGTGTGTGTGTGTGGACATCTGCTTGCAAGCAGGCATGTTCATGTGGATTTTTGCAAGTCAACTAATAAGGTATATGTTCATGCCCAAATGCATCTGTAGTTGTGTGGGCTTGTATGCCTAAGCACGGGGAAGGGTAGACATGTGCATTTGTGTCCATAGAGGTGGGAGGCAGGGATGAGGGAATCTCTGGTTGGGGTATCTACGTGGCATGAATGTACTTGGGCATTTGTATATGACATGTGGAGAAAAAGTGTAACACAGAAGTCAAGGGCTCACAGGCTTTGGGTTTGAGGCCTGGTTCTGCCATTTTCCAGCTGTGTGACTTTGGGATGATCAATGAACCTCTCTAATCACCAGTTTGCTCATCTGTACAATGGAGATAATAAAAACATCTATCTCATATTGTTGTTATGAGGATCAAATGAGATAATACACACAGAGGGCTAGTCTGATCTTCCCTGCCTGCTGGGAACACCCACAGTGTGTAGAGACCGCCCCCCACCAGCCTTGTCTGGCCTCAACATGGAGCTGGCTGCCCAGGAGAGACCTTGCAGGCACCTGGGGAGAGAAATGGCCAGGCCCAGACCACACAGTAACAGCTACAACCTCTGAGATCTTTGTCACATCCAAAGTGAGTTCACGCTTTTATTACCTACCTTTGACAGGTGGGAAACTGAGGTGCAGGAGTAGGTAGGAGTTGGTGGCAGAGCAGAGACTTGCTGTCAGAAGACAGCCTACAGCAGGGTTGTGGGAAGCCGAGACGTCCCTCATTTCCAAGGGAGAGGGGGTGGCTTCAAGAGGGTGGAGTAATGCACACCTTCGTGAACCCCGTGCACTGATACACACACCCAGAGCAAAGGGGTTTCCTTACCTGTCCCAGCCTGGGGAGCCTGCCTCAGGGGAGCATCCCTGTTGGGGACTCAGGCTGAGTACGGCATCCCCCAAGGTACCCAGCCCTGTCCCTTCTGTAAACACAGCTCTAGTGGATCCATATCATTTACTCACCAAGACACTGAGGCCCAGAGAGGGGAAGGAGCTTGCTCAAGCCCATAGGACAGAAAAGAACGAGAGCAGAAGCCCTCAGGAGGCAGGCCATGATTCTCACCCCTTGCTCTCCTCATTCACCATGCAGCCTCAACTGGCACTGACCAAACTGGTGGTGAATCATGGGTTGGGACAGAGGCCTCCCCACGGGCAGGTCATAGGGCCTTCAAACCCATCTGGCGGTCAGCCCAAGAGTCCACTGTGTCCCCATTTGGGGGAACATGGCCTCTAGACCTGGGGTCCTGCAACCATTATGTGTTACTTTTTTTTCCCTCATATCTTGCAGGGTGATTTTTTTATGTTACTTTTTAAATTTAACAAACATGGAAACTTCAAAAACAATTACTACCAGTAGCAGCAGCAGCACTGCACCCTTGCCAGTTGACATTGCCACTGTCATTAATACTGCCATCCCCCAGAGTCATCACCACCTCCAGCATCAGTCTGACTGTGCCCCCCACCACCAATTCCACCAATTCCCACCCCTTAGGCTGTCGTTACCCCCCAGCCCTTCATTAATGACTCGGAATTGGTCTTCTGCCACCCTTTGCATTTCATTTCTCCTCCCACTCCCAGGCTCATTCCAGGATCATTTGACCTGAAGCCCTCCCAGATCTGCATCCCTTCCTGCTCCCCTGAGCCCTTGGCCTCGCCTGTCCTGCAGAAACTGCGGGCTGGGCTTTGGCCCTGAAGTCCTCACTGGGGACTGGCAGCCAACAAGGGAGCCAGGAGGGGCAGGAGTGCCGAGCACCCCCTTCCCCAGGGCTGGTGCCCCACCCATCCAGCCGGCAGCCTGTCTGCCTTCCTGAGCTCATTAACTGCAGGTCACCATTCAGCAGGAAAGACAAGGCGTGGGTTCTGCGGGCGTTCATTAGCCGTGAGAGGAACAGTGTGTGTGAAATTAGCAGTCACCTGAGGACCTCGATAATTTCATAATTAGGAGGCCTAATGGCTCCAGCTCTGGAAGCCAAATGACTTAACCCCTTGCCTGCTGGGCGCCTAACCCCCAGCCCAAGCCTGCAGTCCCCTCCCTGTGACCCAATTGTGTTCATTTCTGCCACCCCCATGCCCAGCACGAGGGCTGGCACAGAGGGGGTGTGAAAGCAAAGTTTATGGAGAAAATGAATGAATGAACAAAAGGGTATCTGAATGGGGAAAGAGCTTCAGCCCCCGCTGCAGGTGATCAGGGGAGGAATGACTCTCCATCTGCAGGAGTAGGTGTGTGGCTGTGTGCGTGCCTGTGTGTGCGTGCGCGTGCATGTGCACACATGCAGGCATAAGGGCACACACACGTGTGGATCTGTGCTGTCTGCTTCTAAGAACCTTGTGTGTGTGTGCACACTCACATCTATGATATTCATTCTGCAGCCTCCTGTGCTCTGTGGGTGCTCTGGGATGGGGCCCCACGTGCCTTCCTTGAAGCCAGCCTCCCCTGGTACCATCTAAATAATGGCGACCCCATAATTTCTACATGGGGCATTTGGTGGGAAAAGCAGGCCTAGGGAGTTGCCCTGAACCTGCATTTGTATAGCAAGTACACTATTTTAATTTAGACTGAATGTTCCGTTTGGGAGTCTGGTGTTAATAAGGATGGGGGGGGGGACTAAAGTCCACACCCTGTAGTATGTGGAGCTGATCCTGACAGCCTCCAAAGACCCCCAGCCTCTCTCAGCCTGTTCCCCTTCCTCCCAACCTTGCCCTGGTCCTGAAGAGGTGGAGGCTGAGGTGGAAGATGGGGTGCACTGGGGTCCGGGTTGGACCAGGCCCTCTCCAATCTGGGCACAACTGATTCTGAGGCTCTGGTGACCCTGCCTCCCTCCCCGAATTGTTGAGCAGTGGTTGGGGAAGAGGTGAATGTGGTGAGAGGGGAGGGGAATGAAGAAAGGGAGAAGAGGAGATGTGAGAAGAACAAGAAAGGGATGGAGAACAGGAGGGGAACGGGGTAGAAAGGCAAGTTGCAGAAAGGATGGTGAGAGAGAAGAAAAGAGGAGAGAGAAGATGGGAAGGGAGGGGCGAGGCGGAGAGGCAAGGAGGCTGAGAGCATTATCAGCACTTAAAAAGCGAGCAGCTCGGTTCTTCTTTGGCACAAATAATGGCTTTTTATGAATAAATCATGTGTCAGACGCCTCCCAGGGAGTGGGCATGGAGGGGGGCGCGTCTGCTGGGCTCCAAGTCTGGCAGGGAAGGGCCAGTTGCGGACCCCCAGCTGCAGGGGTATTGCCCCCTTTCTCCTGATGGGTCCCAGCAGGACAGAGCTGTCTCTGGAATTACCACTGGCCTGAGCCAGGCGGAGCTCAGCCATTACTCTGAGGTGGTCCGCTGCTCCCTGCGCAAGAGTCTGGCCCATCCCAGGGTTGGGAGTGTTCCTCTGTTCCCCTCCCCTCCCCTCTCGCAGCAGCGCTGCCCAGAAGATGCTCCTGGCAGGGGGACACCAGCTCTAGTCCACCCGGAGAGAGGGATGCGCCAAGACAGGCAGACACACCCAGAGAGGGAGGCATGCAGTGCGCACAGCTCACACAGGCATGGTCTCCACAGCCCCGGGCACACACGTGGGCACACTTGGAGATGGAAACACCGTCATTCCCACCACACATACATACATACATACACACACACACACACACACACACAAATGCTCAGGCATGCGCACACTCAGACAAGGAGACCCCAACCATCAATCAGCCTGCCCCTTCCCAGCATGTGCGCACGCGCACACGCACACGCACAGGCCCACACGGACAGATGCATATGGGGCTTCATGGACACACAGACCTGCACACACACAACAGCAGCCCACCTTCCATCAGCCTAGGGTGGGGGCAGCTTTGCAGCCCAGATGGAGCCCAGACCCAGCTGGGCTGTCCCTGAGTCTGGTTGTGGGGTGGGGCTGGGGCATCGCTCCCAAGGGAGAGCTCATCTCTGTGCTCACCATCCAGCGAGGACACCTACCACACCCCGCAGGGAGGTCTCGCCACCCTCCGCCAACTGAGCCCAGAACCAGTACAGGTCCTGCTGGCTCTGATCTCCTTCGTTCCTCTGCTCACAGCCACCTCCCCAGAGGCAGTGGCGGGGGCCACAGGACAGCCTGGGCATTGGAGGTACACATTCGGACAGGAACCCCAGCTCTGCCCCTCGCCAGGAGTGTGACCTCAGAGAATAATTCCAATTTTATTTGCTCCTCAAAACAAATCTGAGACTGGTGCTACTGCCCCATCTTTCAGACCAAGAAAGTGAGGCTCTAAGAAGTAAGAGTGTTGGGCACTCCTTTCTAGGACCAGGCCCTTTTCACAGACCCTAGGAGCCCACAGTGTCCTGGTCTTCCTCCCCTCCCTACGCTGCTCCTACTCAGCCAGTGCATTTCTCTTCCTGTACCAAGGTGCTCTAAGGTGATCCTCTGAGCAGACCTGGTCGCCTGCTCCTCCCACTCTGCACCACCCGCCAAGCCACTCCCAACACCTCCATGACAATCTCCCTACTCTTACTTCTCTGACCTCCCTCTCCAGCTCAGACACCTTCCTGGGCTTCTGACCCCATTATCCAGCTGGACACCTCTGGGCCACCATGTTGCCCAATGCCAGGGAATGCCATTCACACAGTACATATGCTCCCAAACATCTCTCCCAAATCTCAAGAGGTCCCATAAGGCATAACTCAAATTGAGCCTGTCTGAGGCTGAGCACACCATCTTCCCCAGGGCTCCTCCTACCTTGAAGTTCCCCATCTCAGTGAACGGCCTTGTCTGCCCAAGTGCCCAACCAGAATCTGGCATCACTTTTTTTTTTTTTTTTTAGTGGTACGCGGGCCTCTCACTATTGTGGCCTCTCCCGTTGCAGAGCACAGGTTCCGGACGCACAGGCTCCGGGGCCATGGCTCATGGCCCCAGCTGCTCCGCGGCATGTGGGATCTTCCCGGACTGGAGCACGAACCCGTGTCCCCTGCATCGGCAGGCGGGCTCTCAACCACTGCGCCACCAGGGAAGCCCCAGAATCAGGCATCATTTGATCCTCATTCCCCACACCCAATTCACAACCAAGTCTCAATGACTCTACAGCCAAAATATATGTGAACTCATCCTTCCCCCTCCAGCATCACTTCCCTCCCCTGTCCCTCCTGGTTTGAGTCACCATCAGCATCTCTGGCTTGGCCACTGACCCTCTCCCATTGTTGCCCCTTCTGGCCCACTTGCCTTCCCATCATTGTTCATCTTTCCACCTCTGAGCTTTGGCCATGCTAAATTGCTTTTTGTTCTGGAACCCAAATGATCTCTTGACTCTGGATCTCTGATCATGCCATTCCCTCTGTCTGAATCCCTTCCGTTCCCAATGCCAACTCATCCTTCAAGGCTCAGCTGAGACAGCACCCCCTCCGGGCCCCTTCCTTGACTCCTCAAGCCCGGGATGGGTGCAGCTGTCTCATTCATTCCCACAACAGCCCCCTGCCTCCTCCATTCATTACATCTCTGATCTAAAATCGCCCATTTACTCATCTCTGTCCCCCTCGAGCCTCTAAATTCCTTGAGAACAGAGGTTGTGCCTCTTTTGCTCTCCATGGTAGCCCCAGTGCTTGGTATAAGACCTGGCACATAGCAAGTACTCACTAAATTTTCCATGGATGAATGAATGGATGCAGAACCTGTGCTGCCACTTTACATGTTTTCTCATTTACTGCTCACAGGAAATCCATGCAATAGGTGTACTAGCCTGTGGTCTAGACCAGGAAAGCAAGGTTATGGAGGCTGAAAACTTGCCCTAGGTCACACAGCTGGAAAAAGCAGGGAATATATTCAAACAGAAGTTTGTGTGCCTTCAAAGGCCTCCTTTCCACCATCGTTGCCCGCCTTCCTAAGCCATTTTCCCTCTCTGACCGTTTTCTCATCTGTACAACGGGAACAAAAATTATACCTAATACAGGACCTGGCATGAACACGTTCTCAGTTAATATCTGTGCCTTCTCTCCCAACTCTGAAGCTTATTCAGGACAGAATATCCCCAGGCCAGAAACTTCCTGCATGCACATGTTCACAGAAACAGGTGCAGAGCTCCACACAGGCACATCTCCAGCATCCAAAACTCAGTAGGCATTTAACCAATGTGTGTTGAGCAGACAGATATCAGTGAATGCTGACACAGACTCAGACTCAAAGCTACAATGGGCTCGGGCACAGGGACCCCCGCCTCCATGATCCCTACCAATTATCCTCTTCTCCCCCTACTAGCCCAAGGCGCGAGAAATATTTAAAACAATTTTATTCATGAAAATATGCTGTACAATGCACTCTACACGGCCTCGACACGGCACACACACACACACACACACGCACACGCTGACGGCACGGCCACGGTACACTGCCTACGATATGGGCCGGGGACGCCGCGCCCACAGACCGCCCCGACCGGACACTTATAAATATGGGAGAGAGGAGCCAGGACTGGCACGGAGAAGGGGGTGTCGGGTTGGGGGGTGGATCCGGAGCTGAGGCCCACTGGGAAGGCTGAGACCAGTACTGGGGGATGGGGACGAGCGGAAAGGGAGAGGGACTTCCACCTGGGAGGGGAGAAACTGAAGCGGGCAAGGATGGGTGGGCGGGGCTGAACTGTGGGCTGGAGGTCGGAGAGTGGTTTAGGGCCGAAGGAGGACAGCTCAGGGTGAACAGCCAATAGGTAGGTGTGAGTGTGTTCCCGGGAGGGGTTCCTGGCTTGGGGTGGGTGAGGCTAAGACCAGTGGGAACGTGTCAACTGGGAATCAGATTCGACTTTGGGGTGGGCGATTCGTCACGCGGGGGCCCCCCCGCAAAGGAAACTGAAGATTCGGAGACGCCCCCTCCACCCCGCCCCGCCCCATCTCCCGGTTGGCTTCCCAGACCAGGACGGCCCACCTCATTCCTCCCTACTCCCACCCAGCCCGGAATCCAACCTCCATTCCCAGGCTTCCCGCCCTTGGGAGGAGGGGGAACGGGTCTCAGGAGTCTGGGCAAGAATGGCAGGGTGCCCCAGCCCCTCCCTAGCACTTCCCTCTGCGGTCAGCTTCCGAGGGATGTCTCTAGCTGGGTTGGGGCTGCCTCCTGGATCCCCTCCGTGGAGCGGGAATGGGAGTGGGGACCCGGGGATCAGGATGGGAAGACACAGGCCCCTGGGGTCGGGGGCGGGGCAAGGGCACCGGGGGCGCGGGAGGCGGCCCTCAGCCCGGCACCCAGCTCTGGTTGGGGGGCGGGGCCCCAGCCAGGCCGGGCGGCGGCGGCGGCAGGGCCGAGTCGAAGTTGAAGTCCATTTCGTCGCTGTCCATGAAGTCGTTGAGGATGATGGACTCGACGTCGCACTCGAGGCTCCCGCTGAACATGTCGAGGTCCAGGTCGGCCGGGAAGCGGTCGGGCGCGGCACCCAGAGGCCCTGCGGCAGCTGCCGCGTACGGCCCCGGCAGCGCGTCCAGCAGGAGGCCGCCTGGGGGACCCCCGAAGACGGCCGCGTGGCCCGGCGGCGCCACTCCCGCCGCGCCCGCCTCGCCGGGCAGCGTCATAAGGCTGATGGGGTGGGCTAAGGCACTGCGCGAGGGCGCCGGCGGCGCGTACGGGGCCACCCCCTTGCCCGGGTAGGCGGTGGCCGCGCCCGCCAGCGCCAGCTCCCCGGGCGCGCCCAGCACAGGGCCGGGCCTGGGCGCGGGTGGCGGTGGCGGCAGCAGCGCGGGCAGCGCCCCCGGGCGGTAGGGCGCGGCGGCCGGCGCAAAGCTGGCCTGCTTGTTCTCCTGGATGGTCTGCATGGGCAGGCGGCGCAGCGCGCCCAGTGCCGGCGGCCCGAAGCCCCCGCCCCCGCCGTAGGCACCGCCCTTGCAGCCGCCGAAGTAGGCGGGCGTCCCGGCGCGGGCCCGCGGCCCGTACGCATCCTGCGAGCCGTCCAGCAGCGCCTCGGGCAGCCCCGCCCCGCCGCCGCCGTGCAGGCCCAGCGGGCCCCCGAGCTCGGCCAGGCGGGTCAGCTCCCCCGGGCAGCGCGCACCCAGCGCGGGCGACAACGCGCTCGCCGGGCTCGGGTACATGAGCGGCGACGACGGCGCCAGGGCCTCCAGGGCCTCGTCGTCCTCCAGTTCGGCCGCCTCCCCGAGCAGGGGTCTCCCGCCTCCGCGGAAGTCGGCCCACGCCTCGTAGTCGTCGCTGGCGTGCGAGGCCGGGCTCGTGGCCCACTTGGCCGCGGCAGGCACGGGTCCCCGGGCTGGCGCACCCTGGGGACTGTCGTCGGGGCTTCGCTCCGGTGCCTGCAGCTGCTTCTTCTTGCTGGCCTTGCCCTTGATGCGCAGGAACTTGGCCCCGTTGTCCATGGACACGGCCCTGCGCCGCGGGGTCTTGCCCGTCTTTCCGCCCTCAGGGTTCAGCATCCACCAGGAGCTCTTGCCTGTGCCCTCGTTCTGCACGCGGATAAACCGGGTGTGCAGAGACAGGTTGTGCCGGATGGAGTTCTGTGGCCAGAGACAAGGATAGGGGTGGGGGAGTGGGAAGTGAGGGGGTAAGTGATGGGAAGAGGAGTGGGAGAAAATAGAGAAGTGAGAGTATAAGAGAACGGGAGAGGAGCCAAAAGGCGGAGGGTGAGGAAATAGGGAAGATGAAAGGGTAAAGGGGAGAAGGGGGGAACAGGTGTAAGTACCAGGTCGGACAAACTCAGACTATCCATCCTCTACCCGAGACCCGCCCCATCCTTCCCGCTCCCCTGCCCCACACAGGCACTGTCTGTAGGGTGAGGCCAGAGCTTTGGGTCTAGCCTTTCCAGGGAGGCAACTCCTAAGGGACCTGCAAAGGGGGAGCAAGACCCCCCCTCTCCCCAACTCAGCCAAGCCCCGCCCGGGGCTAGCCAGGCTGCCAGGGCCCCCCAGCAGATTATGTAAGGGCTCATGCCGCTGCGGCTCATTTGTCCGCTCCCCACCGCCCTGCCAGCCTGGCATGGCGCCAGGAGCCCGAAAACCCAGGGCTCCAGAAATCAATCTCGCGGTGACTGATTAAGCCCTGTTTAGAACTAATTGCTCTTTCGTGTGTGGGGAGAATAAATTACCTGCTTTAATTTCGTGTCTTTAAAATGCAACTGCAGGTAGAGAAGACTGTTAACCCTTTGCTGGGAGGGCCTGACCAGGGAAAGCAGAATAGGCTGGGGGTCCCCAAGGTGGGTAGAGGCCCAGACTTTCCCCCAACTTCTCTGAGCTTCTGTGAACTCCACAGAGGCCTTGGATCCCAGCAAGCCCCTCAAAGCACATCCACTGGCCATGAAGACCCCAGACCCCACCTCTGCTCACTGCCCACCTTCAGGTCAGCCCAGGTCCCCTCTGGGCTGCAGCCCTCCCTCCCCTCCCCTCCCCACCCACCTGATGCAGAGTAGTTCTGCCCTCAAAGCCCCTTCCTGGTGGGACCTTCACAAAATCTCCACAATGCAGGTGGCATCAGGCCCATTTACAGACAAGAAGACCGAGGCTCAGAGAGGTGAAGTGGCTTGCCCAAGGCCACAGAGCCCTTCGGCTGCCCCTGGTCCTTCCCTGGGCTTCACCTTAGGCACACCTATACATATCCTCTTCTAAATTTCTGTTGGGCCCCATATCACTGCCTGCTTTTGCCAGGCCTGTCCTGGGGACAGAGGAAGGCTGGGGAGTCCACAGCTCCACTGACCTGGCTCCCCACAAGAACCTCGAGGAGTAGAACTTCTGCAGGGCCTACCATGCCCCACCTCTGAGGCCTCCCTGCTGGTGGCCTGGACCTCCTGGCTCAGGCACTGCTGTGCAAACAGCAGGGGTTGGGGTATCTGCAGGGCTGGGCAGGATGCCTGGCTCTTTTCAGCCACCTAGCTATGTGACCATGGCTATTGACTCAATCTCTAGGAGCCCGTGCCTCAGTGAGCTCCTCTGAAAAAAATGGGCAACATCCAGTAACCACTTCAGAAGGCTGTTAGATCATTACCTGAGATAATGTGTGTGGGTGTTTGGTGAACACACCAGGTGCCCATAAACGCTGGTTAAATCCCTCACTCTGGCCAGAAGACCTCACTTCTTAGATCACTCCACAGACCCGCTCTGTCTCTGCAATCCTTAGTATCAGGCCGAGTGTTGCTGCGCTGGGTACGAACAACTCTGGGCAGCTGGCATTACCCCCATGTCATGTACCAGGGGATGGAGGCCAGAGGTATGATATAACTTGCCCTCGGTCCCACAGGTGGCAATGCCAGGTACCACTCCAGATCTGCCCGGCATACGGACCTGCTCTCATCCGCCCAGCTCCAGAACCTCTGATCCGCGAGGGCTCTCCCTCCTGCCTCCTTCCCACCTGTCTCCAGAAGGAGGGGTCCTCCTTGCTGCCCAGGACACCCTCCCACCCCTCACCCCCAGTTCCAGGTACTCACCAGACTCTTCAGGGCCCCAGGCTCCCTATCTCTGGCACTTTCTGGTCTTGGGAGATAACAGCTAGGGCTTCAAGGTCTGTCCCAGCATTGTCCTGCCTGGCTTCTCCTGGGGCCCTGAGAGGAGGGGAGCTGGACCCCCAGGGAGTGGTGCTCCCTGGAGTAGAAAACCCCTCTCCTGCTCCTGCCCCTGCACCTGGCTCCCCAGCCCCTTCCCAACACCTGTGTTGGTTGGGGAGGCCTCAGTTCTCCTCCCCTGGGGGATTATCTGCCTTACCAGAGGCTCCACCTCCCAGCTTCTCCAGCTGGAGGTCAGTCAGGCTACACCGCTTTATCAGTGTCACTATGTGCCAGCCCGGTTCTGAGTGCTTGGGGGTGGGGGGAGGAGGAAGGACACCGCCAAGTACTGGCACCTCCAGAGTACCTGCCAGGTCAGCCCTGAGTTCTGGAAGTACTTGATCTCACGTGATCGTTCTGTCAGTCTCCATACAACGCAGGGATTGTGAGCCCTGTTCAAGATGAGGCGAGTGAAGCTCAGAGAGATTAAGTAAGTTGAAAAGATCACACAGTTTAAGTGGCAGAGCCAGGCATTGATTTTAGGTTAGTCTCATTCTGAGTCTAAAGGACCTCACGTTCCACCATGGCAGAGGGAACAAGTCAGAGAACTTCCAAAGAATCTTAGGAAACCAGTCCTCCATTTCTTCTGAAACTTTCCATGATGTAACCAACCCTAGAAGCTGGCATTATGGGAAGCTGGAGGCATGTTGAAAGGTCAAAATTCCCTACAAGTCTTGTGCTTCCTTTGTAGAATTCAAAGGAATCTTGCCCTGTACTCCGTAATACTTCCAAATTTTCTGAATATCAATAAAAATGTTTTAGGTTACCACCAAGAACACATGTTCCAGGCCTATGAAGGTCTGTATCCTTCCCCACTCTGTTCCCTGCCCAGCCAGGTACCCCTGAGCCCCAGCCCAAAACCACAGCTGGTCGGACCCAGAGAGAAAAAAGGACTTGCCCCAGTTCACCCAGGGATTCGAGCCCAGGCCTCCTGACCCCCAGCTTGGTGGCCCTCCTCCCCTGGCAAGGCTGACCTGGGGCCAGTCCCTCCTCCTCTCTGGGCCTGTTTCCCTCCCCATAAATTGATGAGATGGGCCACTGGATTCTAGGCACCTTTTCAGTCTGACAATAAAAAGTTCTTGGAATCATTCAGTCCAGAGGTTTTCAAACTTTTTTTTTTTTTTTTTTTTTTAAGTAGTGGAACCTTTTTAGTGAATGGAATCTAATGCAAAACTTGAGTGTTCTATACTCAAGCCATCAGAGGTGGGGCAGGGTACCTGCAGCCCTGCCTGCTCAGCACCCTCCCTTGGCACTCTCACTGAAAACAAGGCCCTTGGGGAGGGATTCTGCAGGCCAGATGGAGGGGGCAGTTGAGGCCTAGAAAGGTGCCGTGCCTTGCCCAGGGTCACCCAAGGAGGTGGCCCAGAGCTGGGCGAGGACCTAGGCCTTGGTCTGCTGAGCCAGGCTCTTCACCAGGTGTGCACCAGGGCTGTGCCCCAGGAGGCAAGGCCAGGCCCTGCAGCCCATTCTGGCTACTCAGGTGCCAGCCACCTGGTTACCCACAGAGCTCCCGGCCAAGATCCAGTGGCAAGCACCGATCACATCTCGCCCACAAGGCCTCCTGGGAGGCCGGAGGCCACGGAGGAGGTGAGGGAGACGCCTCTACCAGGCAGCAGTAACCAGGGCTCCCTCTCAGAGTCACCTAGCAACCCGCCACCACAGCTACGGCCCCGGCATGCCCCGGTTCCCCTGGTGCGCAAGCTGGGCCCTGCTTCTGGGGCCTCACACCTCCCACACCTCCATGCAGGCCTGGGGCAGGTTCCCAGGGGAGATGGGACCTCCCTGACTCAGTGCCTCAGAGGCCATCAAGGGGCAGAGGGAAGGGACAGTAGGTTACATCCCATATGCCCATGCTACTCTCCCTCAGAACCCGGGCGAGAGGCCAGCCCCCTGGGGTCTCAGGCACCAGGGAGAAGAGGCTGGTACAGGACAAAGAGCACGGGCTCTGGTGTTGGATCTGGATTCCAGTCTTGGCTTCAACACCCACAAACAATGGAGCAAAAGATGCTTTGAACCTCCATTTCTTCAAACAGTTACCTGCTTGTACCCTGTTTCCCTCCAGGCAGCAGCTGGAGGGATCCTATAAATAACGTGAACCACATCCAGTCCTGCCCAGAACACTCTGATGCCCCCATCTCACTCAGAGTAAAGAACAAAGGCCTTGCCGTAGCCCACAAGCCCTTCCTTGACCTCCCAGGCTCCTCCCCTGACCCTGTCCTGCTGCCAGGAACCTGCCGGGCACCATCCCACCTTGGGGCCTCAGTCGCAGGGGCAACACTGTTCACCCAGATACTCACATCCATCTCTCATCTCCTTCAAGTCTCTGTTCAGATGTCACCTATGTGAGAAGCCCCATCCCGCCCACTCTTTGAACAAGTGCTTCTCTGCCTTGCCGTTTCTTGGCCCCCTTAGCCTGCTCTGAATTTTTCTAAAGCAATTAGCGCTTTCTAAAGTACCATATAATTTCTTTCTATTCTGTGTTTATTATTTATTGTCTGGTTTCCCTTATATTAGAAAATAAGTTCCATGAGGGATTTCTGTCCCCCCCGTTTCTTTTTTGTAACCGGACCCCATGTGTTTAGTATATGCTAGGCATTTCATAAATTTTTGCTGAATGAATGAAGGAGAGACAGAAAAGGGGGGGAACAGTGTGTGGCAGGGAGAATTAATGAGACTGTCAGAGAGGCTGGCACATGATAGGGGCTTCTCCAAACTGGGCTGAGAGGGGGGAATACAGGACAGAATGGAAGGCAAGCATGGGGTGGAGAAAGGCAGGAGCGGTTGGAGCCACAGAAGGAAGCGCAGAGAGGAGGAGGGGCTTCTGTGCAAGGGGAAGAAAGGCTCCCAGGGTGAACAAGGCAGCTGCCCACCCCAAGCCCCACCTGCTCACTCCTGCTCCCCAGATAGACGTGGGGAACCCAAGGCTTGCTGTGGCCAAGCTCTCTCCCAGCCTGGACCACGTGGGCCAGAAGACGCTGCAGCAGCCCCTGTGGGAACAGAATAACCTCGTCCTTGCTGATGGTGCCTCCCTCGTGGACAGGGTCTGAGCCATTTGGTAGTGGCAGCTCATCTCTCCAAGAGGACACCCTCATCTATTCCCAGGACACCCTTCGCCCACGAGCGGTAATGCATTCATCTGACAGCACAACCCCATTTATCCAGCACACCGGTCCCATTTATCCAGCAAGTACAACCTCATTCGCTAACAGCACTCCATTCACCTGATGGGCCCCCTCATTTATCCAGCAGGACACCCTCATTTATCCTCCAAGTCGGAGGCTCTCCTTCCTCCTGTGGTGTGGCTGTGTTCTCTGACGGTGCAACCCGACTGATCCAGCGGGACATCATCTCTTCTACAAGTACACTTCATCCCCTGATAGTACAACCTCATTTATCTAATAATGCAGCCTCACCTTGCCTCCAAGTACCACCTCATTCCCTGACAGTACACCTCGTTTATCTTCCAGCACAACCTCATTTCTTCTCCCAGCATAGCTTCATTCCCTGATAGCTCAAGCTCATCCAATCTTACTTCTCCAGCCAGAGCCCACCAGATCTCAGGGCTGAAGAGTAGGGGCAAAGAGGGGGAGTTTGGAGAGAGAAGAAGGGTCCCATCATTTGCTGTCCCCTGCCTAGAGAGGGCTGCATGGCACTATGACTATATCCAATCTCCCCAGGCCCTAAAGGGCCCATGGACTTGGAGTTCTAGGTTGCTTGGCCCAGCCAGCCCTCGACCATTGCCCCACCTCCCATTTGGTCCCCTCGAGAGCTAAAGAGGGCCCACGGGAGGGATTTCCTTCAGCTCTCCAACAGGGGAAAAAACCCCACCTGATTCGATTTGTAGCATTTGCTGATTTCTGTGGCATGGATACTCCCATCATAGCCAATTTTAAGCTGGCAGCATGATGTCATTGAGTGCAGAACTGGGAAGAAGTGTACATGATCAGCTCTCACGAGCCAGTGCAAGCCAGCTCTCGCACACCACTGGCCCGTGCTCAAATACCGAGGCAGGAGAAGGGCACCACCTACCATGTGCCAGACCTAAGCTAGATTCTTTAGATACGTTTCTTCTTTGAATGCCTAAAAACCATGCAGACTGTGAGTAGGTAATGCTATTTTACAAAGTGGCAGAGGAGAACTGAGGTTCAGGTGGGTTAAATGACTCCTGAGGCCATGAAGCTGGGAAGTGACAGAGCCAGGTCTGGGTCTCGGGGCTGTTGGATTCCAAAGCTAAGGCTCTTCCTACCCACACCGCCAGTGGGGCGGGGAACACTGCCCTGCTGCCCACCTCAGAGGCCATCCCTGCCCTGGTTCTCAAGCCCAAGCTTCCTGGCTTTCATCAGAGACAGGAGACTCAAGTCTTGCGCTCCCCACCCACAAGCCCTGTGCTACCTCCTGGCCTCTGGCGCCAAGGGGATTCCAGGACCCTCCCAGTTCAGTCCTGGGTCTTGCGTCCATCCATCCAGCCCAAAACCAGGTATGGATTCCTCTCCAGGTTCCATCGCTGTCCAAGGTTCAGCCCGGCCCCTACCTCAGGAAGCTGACCCCCACTACCCAGTGGGGATGACGATCCAGCCTCCCCCTCTAGTACCTTCCTGAGCAGAGATCACCCGTGGGGTGCGTGAGTGCTCTGACCCCCCCATGACTCCTATTCCTCCCTCCCCGCCTCCTTCCCTCCTTTCCTGCATAAAGAAGGGTTAAGGGCTAGAGTTGGAATCCCAGCTTCATCCATGTGACCTTGGGCCTCCCCCATAAAAGAGGGTAACTATCCCAAAGTCCGTGGGGGAGGGGGCGTGGCTGGGAACTGGATGAGATCCCACATGTCAAGAGTCTTCCTGACTCCCTGTCTCAGCCCCAGGAGCAGCTCTTGTACCACACCCCACCTCCTCTGGCCTAGGAACACACCTGACTCAGAGAGAGCCACAGGGGTGGCTCTGGGGGAGGGTGGCTGGCAGGGGGAAGGGTCACTGGCTCTGCTGCCTGGAGTACTCAATCCAGACAGGATTCCTGGCAGAAGGGGTGACCTGGATGACCTCAGGGCCCTGAGGCCACATGCAAACCCTTGGTACTAGGGTGTATAGTGAAGGAGGGATAGAAGGGCAGGTGGGGGCATCAGAGCCACAGGTGTTGACAGGTGAATGGGCTTGGGGTCAGCAGTGGAACAGAAGTGGGCAGCCAGGGGCCAGGAGGAACCAAATGTCCAAAGCAAGGCATGAGGTCAAGGGACAGGCCCTGGCGTCCCCCACCCCTGCCACCCCAGAGACAACAGAACCCACACACCCAGCCTGGATAGCACACAAATCGGCAGCAGAAGTCCCAGCTCACCCCTACTCAAAAGCCCATGGCTCCTCATCCCGCCAGTGCTTGGGTCCAACTCCAGACTGACATTCAAGGGCCCTCTGATACTCTCCAGCTTCATTACCCCCATTCCCTTTAAACCCATCTGGGACTCCAGCCACCCTGGATGTCTCACGCCTCATGCCTTCTCACACTCTGTTCCCTGTGCCTTTCCCTCGCTCTCTGCTCACGTGGTTCCTCCTGCTCCATCAGGGCTAGCTGTGCAGCATCTTCCTAGCCCCCTCTGCCAGCCCCAAAGATAGCTGCTCCCGCCTCAGTGCTACTGCAGAAATCTACCTGCACGCTGGAGTACAACTGTAGGTGAGTCTGCCTCCCCACTTGAACTCTGTGGGGCAGTCCTTGACTCACAGTAAGTCAACACATAGGTTGGAACTCTCAGCAGCCATGAACCGCTCAGGCCTGGCAACTCTGTGCCGTTTCTGTTCAACAAGACCTCAGGCCCAAGCTCCAGGCCTTGCCTCCTCCCTCTCGGTTTCACCTCCAGTTCCTGCTGCCTCTGCCACCTCCCTCCCTCTCCCCTGGCTTCTCAGGAGACTTCAGCAAAGTGAGAAAGGAAAGAAAGTACCATTTGCTGAGCATTCGTGCACTGTGCTGGCACTCAACAATTAAAATCTTACTGAGTATCTGCAACAACCCCCTGAGTTGGTTTATTACCCTGATTTTACAATTGAGAAACTGAGGCTTCAAGAGACAACTGACCTGCCCAGGTGGGTAAGTGTTGAGGCAGGAATTCACACCCAGGGCCCTTGCTCTTCCTCCTACCCTGAGAGGCCTCTAGGGAGGAGCCCAGGCCAGACAGAAGCTCCCCTGGGGAGGGGCGCCAGGAGCTGTCCACACTGGCTCAGCAACGCCTCCACAGACTCTTCCCTCCCTCTTCCAGGACTACAGGGGATCCCTAAATGCCAGGCCATTCAGGCCTCTCCCCATCGGAGCCCCCTCCCTCCGTCTGCCGGCAGCACATCCCACACCCCTGCCCTGGGCCCTGGGAGCAGCTGCGGTGACCTCACCCAGTCCTGCCCCGGGCCTGGCTCTGGGGAGGGCTCAGCAGCTGTGCCCCAGCCCTACAGGCTGGCTCCTGGGGGGGAGGGGGGGGAAGAGTGGGCATGGTGCCAAGAGGACCATCTGCTCTCCCAGGGGCATGGCCACCCGCATAGACACTGCCCTCGTCCCCAGGGGCCGCCCTTGGCCCTCTGTCCCCATGCCAAGGGGCTCCAGGAGCTCAGGGCAGCCCACCCAGACCGGGGCACCAGCCCTCATCTGCCATCTGTCTTCTCCTGGAGCCTGAGAGGCCCTTGCAAGGCATGTTGGAGCACGAATGTCCGCTGAAAAATGAACAAGTGCTCAGGGTAAGCTCTAGGGGCAGAGGCCAGAGGCCAGGGCTGGGTGTGCTGAGCACTGCCTGTCCCAGCACCAGCCCTGCCGGGCCAGGAGCAGGCGACCCCCTAGGGGCTTGTGGGGGTGGGGGCTCCATCCACTCACATCTGCTCAGCTGGCAGGTGCCTCTGGCTGAGGGCAAGCCCCTTCCCCCACGGCCCCAGCTCAGGTTACAAAAGAAGGCAAGGCCAGCTGAGGACAGGGGGAGGGGACTGGAGGGGTGGAGGAGGCATCACAACTTCCCAAAGTGTTGGGGGAGGTGAACTCGGATCCCTAGATGAGACTGAGGGCCAGAGAGGGAAGGACTGTGCCCAAGGTCACACAGACTGCCAGTGGGCAAAGAGGAGCCAGCGTCCAGGGGCAGGCAGCCCCAGATTCGAGGATGACCTTGAGTAAATCACTGGCCTCATCTGTAAAAATACAGTGCCTAAAACCTGCCTGCTTGCCTCCCAAGGCCATGGGGAAGACTCTGTAGGCTAGAGAGCAGTGGTTGGACCTAAGAGCAGGATGAAGCTTGGACATCCTGATCTTCTGACACCCCAGGGACAGAAAGGGAGGGACTAGAAGAAGAAATCCTACCCCCCACCCCAAACACATACACAAGTCAGTGTCTCTCAGGGATCAGGGCCCAGGACCCCTACCCTACACAGCACATGTTGGAGGTATCTCCTTTCCTTTCCCAGAGCAATGAATAACAATAATGATATTTGCTAAGATTTCACTGGGGACTTTACATGTAACTCTCCTTACATACAATTCTCACAACAAAGCTTGGACATAAGTCTTATTATTATCCCACTTTGCAGAGGGGGAAACTGAGGCTAGGTTGCCCAAGGCCACACAGAGGGTAAGTGGCAGAACTAGGACTGCTCCTCCCTGCTTGCCTCCAGACTCCTACCCACACCACTTTGTCTTACCTCTGAGATCCTCAAGGCACCAAAGGGTGCTGCTTGGCACCTCAGGCCTGGCATCTTGGAATCGTGGGGCCTCCACCCTCTCTCAGGCTCATCTTCTCCCCTGGACCCCAGTATTGGGCCCACATTGGGCACCTGAGCCAGTCTCTCCCCCCACCCCAACCCTCCATACCATCCTTTCTACCCATGCCATTCCTCATTCCCCACAGCTTGGAGTGCCAGCTCCTTGGTGTGGCATTCAAGGCCATTCGCCATCCGGCCCCTGCTTGCTTCCCCAGCCTCAAGTCCTGCTGGGCTCCAGCTAACACAGCCAGACCCTGTGGGGCTCCTAAAGAGTCCTGAGGATTTGACTCCTTTGCCTGGTTCTCCCCCCTCACCTCCAAATACCCATAGCTCATTATCTAGCCCTCCATCATGACCCTGGGTAGTTTTTATCCTCGTCTTATCTCCCCAGCTGGACCTGCAGGCATTTCGAGGGCAGGGAGCCAGTCCGGTTCCTCTGAGCAGTGCTGCACAATGGGTGCCCAGTGGGTGTAGGCCTGGATTAAAGTGAGTGGAGGAAGTGGCCATCAGCCCTGGGGCCTGCAGATGGAGGGGGGCGGACAATGTCAGCTCCCTCCCTCTGGGAGCTCTGGATTTGAGAAAGGGTGCCAGGGATCCCAGAGCCACCCCCGAGGCTGGAAGCCCCAGGGCCAAACTCTAAGGGAAATCAGAGAGACAGTGCAAGGGCTGGGGGGCAGGGGGGTAGCGGCCAGACTAGACTGGCCTGGCCAGAGCACTTGGTTAGGGAGGAGTAGCCCAGGGGAGTTTCATTTCTGTCCCTTCCAGTGGGATACTGTGAGAGCTACTTTGTTTCTCTCAGCCTCACTTTCTGCATCTGCAAACTGGGGATAGTAGCAGTACCAGCTTCACGGTTTGCTGTGAAAATTAAATGGAAGCACACCTGTCATGGCACGTGGTGGTTGCATCCTGAGCTGGAAGAGTTCTGTGTGGCTGAAGCAAGAGTCAGAAGACAGCTGGGGTGAGTGATGTGGCTGTACAGGTTGACTGGGGCCAGGTGGCCAAGGCCTGGAGTGGCACGCTACAGCCCCAGGACTGGATCCTGTTAAGACCAGCACCACGCTGTACACGTGGTCTCGCCTCCCCCACCAGACAGGGAGCTAGCAGACAGCGGGGGCTGCGACTTTCCACTTCCTTGTGGGCCAGCGCCAGAGAGGCCTGCTGAGTCCACGTTTCCCCTCCCTCCGGCAGCCAAAGGCTCTCGGTGGCAGAGCACATCAGACATGGAGGGCGGGCGAATGTATTGTGATGTTTCAGTCCCTTGGAGCTGACTGCATGGGGCTCAAATCCCTGGAGGACCCAGAAAAGAGTGAGGAGGAGAGATGCGGGCTCAATCTGGGCAGCCTGTTTAGAGAAGAAGGTGGTCCACCCTGGGAGCGGAAGACGGGAGGGGGACTTCCCTGGAGGTCCAGTGGTTAAGCATCCGTGCTCCCACCGCAGGGGTTGTGGGTTCAGTCCCTGGTCAGGGAACTAAGATTCTGCAAGCAGAAGCAGAGGAAGCTACCATCTAAGGCGTCGGTTCAGAATCCGACCAGTCATCAGACAGACCTGTTAAAATATAGATTCCAAAGCCCACCCACTGAGAGTTTGATACAGAGGGTCTGAGACAGGGGCTGCAGACTGTACTACCTAAAAGCTTCTAGGTGACTCTGATAATCAGCCAGCTCTGCCAACAACTAAGGATTTAAGGCAGATTCTCAGAAAGACACATTGGGTTCCAGAGTCACTGGGAGGTAGGATTTTGTTCAAACTACCCAAGCACCCGCCTAGTTTCTGAGGGGTGTCCCCAGGGTTCAATCCATGAGAGTCGATAGCAGCCTTGGTGAGCATGTAACAATGGTAGTGGTTTGGGTTGAGAACTCCAGTGTCAGGTATAAAGATGGCAGTGGGAGGGCTGCCTGGGATCAGAGGAGCAGGGAAAGTGAGAGGGAGGGCAGGGCCTGGACAAGGCTGGCAGAGGGCCCAGGGGTCCAAACAGAGCAGTTTGGGCTTGGTTAGCTCCCAGGGGAACTGAGGAGCCCTGGGGGGTTCTGGAGCGAGCATGAGTGAGCCCTGGGGCAGGAGGGCTGGCTGGGGTGTGGGCTGATACTGCACTGGCATTGGAAGATGGCGAAACATGGAGGAAACAGGTCTGCATCTAAATCTAGGCTCAGCCTCGTCTCAGCTATGCTACCTTGGCCAAGTGACCTCATCTTTCTGAGCCTCCATTTCCTCAACTGCAAAATGGGGCTATTAACACATACCTGGCAGGACCCAGGGAGGATGAAATGAGAGGATTTATGTGAAGTGCCCAACTGACTGCCTAGCACCCAGGCGTTAATCCTCTGAATTCTCTTTCCCCTTCCCCAAAGAGGCATCCCCCTTAGAGACCAGAAAGGCTTCTCTGCAAAGAGGGGGGGGGGGGGCGGCCCCTCCCCCACACACCACCTGGCCCCCCTCCCACCTCCACATATGGGTTGGGGGGTGGGGTGAGGCAGCAGACAGCCAAACCCTCCCAAACAGGAGTTGGTCTCCATGGTAACCAGGATGCCAGGAGGAAGGGGGGCGCTCCAGATCCAGATCCAGCTGTCCCCCTGAGCGCCCTACCAGGGCCCCAGAGCCTCCGCTAATGCCCACCTAACACCCTGTACCCCCCATCTGCCTGCTCTGGTAGCCAGCTGGGACTGCCAGGAGCACTCCCTTCACTGTGCCCAGAGTTTGTCTGCCACCTGGGTACTGCCAGGGGCAGGGTAGGCAGCCCCAAGCAGGAGTCCCCAGTTCGAGTCCATCCACACCTGTACTCACATGCTTCCACCCACGATAAGTCCCATTAGGTACTCTATGCTCTCGGTCCCAACTAACCCCTCATGGCTCCTAGAACCAGAGGGTTTGTCAGTCACATCCCCGAAAGGGCCACAGACTGAGTGAGTTAAGGCCCTTTGGACACAGATGAGAACACTGAGGACCAGAAGGGGAGAGAGCTTTGCTCCAGCTCACACACGCTAGATCAGGGTCCCCTACAGGTGCTCTGCCCGCCACTCACCAACTCCTGACTCCACAGCTCCAACAGACCCCAAAGGGCTGAACTAGGACACCCTGAGTGATGCTCCAGAGAGATGGGTCATTGCCAGGGAGAAGGAAGGAAGGCCTAACAACTTGAAGGTCTTGTCTAGCAACAGAATGGGCAGTCCCAGAGCTTGCGTGCTCCAGGTCCCTGGGAGTGTGTGAGAAAGGGATTGATCTGGGAAGGAGGCTTGGAAGAGGGTGATGGGCTCCACCTCTCTTGGAGAGCCAAAGTCAGACTCAGAGGTGGAAGGAGTGGGCACCAATGTGTACCTGTTTCTCAGGTACCCACTCCCAAGTTGGGAGGCAGGCCACAGGCTGTAAATAAGAAAAGGGTGCTGAGGAGTCAGCCACAAGTTAAGGGAGACAGTGAGGTGAGGAGGGGGCTCCCCCTGCTATAGCTGGTGCACCCATATCCCAGAGGCTCACGTCCACACACGCAGCCCACGACCACACCCTCACTCTTCACAAGACATAGAGAGAGGGGCTTCCGTAGCCCCCAGGATCCCAGGGAGTGGCCACCACCAGCTGCCACTCAAATATGGGAGAAGGTGGGCTGCAAGAAACAAGCCTGCACCCTTTCCAAATCCCTCCTCTCCATCCCCAATGGCACAGGAAGAAAGGCTTGAGTTTGGGGAACAGGACAGGGTTCAATTCCCAGGTCTGCCACTTCTCAGGGATGTGACCCTAAGACAAGTCACTTCTCCACCTGGGAAACCGGGATGCTAACACCCACCTGGAAGGATGGAGGACAGGATTTGAGGGGATGCAGGCTTGGCTGGTGGGCGCCTGCTCCCCGGCGCTCTGAGCCCTTCCCTTCTCTGGCAGAGCCCCTCCACTCCACTCAGTCCTGAGCTGGGTCCTCAAGGCGTGCAGAGAGGGGAGCCCCAAACCGCAGAAAGTGGCGACTGGGGGGGGGCGCTGAACTTTCGAACCCGCACACACCTCCCCCACCAAGCGCCGTTCATTACCTTAACAGGAGTTAAAAATAACCGTCTCATCTCTTTAAATTAGTCTGTCTGCAATTACCGCCTGGCACGGCGCTGCCCGCCATCGTCCCGCTGGAGCGGCGCCAGGTGGCAGGCGGGGCCCTCACCCTGTCTGTCGGTCTGTCTGTCTGCCTCCAGGTCCCCCCCTTCTCCCCGCAGAGGCGCAGCCACCCCAGGGGCCTCCCGGTGGCCCTGCCTCCCAAGCTCCCCAAGTTTCCGGGGAGGGGGCCGCCGGGCGGGCCACGCGGCTGGCAGAGTGTGGGGCCTTCGGGGAGCAGAGGACTGGGGGGGGGGGGGGAGGGCGCGGTGGCGAGGGAGGGGCGCCGGGAGGCCCGGGAAGCCGGAAGGGCCCGCCGCGCGCCAGCGCTCGTGGGTGGGTGTGAGCAGGTGGCCGTGGGAGTCTGCCGGGCGTGCCAGCAACTGTGCCAGGAGCGGCTGGCACGGGCTCGTGCCCAGGAGGCGGGCAGCTGCCAGCCCCCCGCTCGTGCAGCGCGGGGGGTGAGGACACCCCCCAACCCTGGCTCACACCGCCTCTTCCCGCACCTCCACCAGCCCTCGGGGCTGGGGATCCCCGGAGGACAAAGAAGAAGGAGGGAGCCCTGCTGGAACGGGCTGGGGGGAGGAGAGAAGGGGGAGCCCCTGCACGCACAACCACCGCTCAGTCGGGCTGTAGCAGGACCCTCCTCCCGGCCTCTCTCAGATCAGTCCCTCCCCTCTAGCCCCCACCCCACCTAGGACCTACTGGCCCGCCTGGGCCGGATGTGCGGGGACACCCCCACCTCCTGATCCCACCCCACAACAGCCAAGCTGCTCCAGGCACTGAGGGAGAAGGGAAATCCCCATCCACTGGGCTCCTCCCCCACCAGTCCTAGGGACAGGAATGAGAGGCACCCAGGCCTGGCCTGGGAGCTCCCAGGGGAGCTGGCAGCCTGGAAACACAAAAGCAGGCGGAATAACTCCAAGGGCGCTAAGTGGAAGGAGCACCAGGACCCAGAGCAGCCTGGAAGGCTTCCCGGAGGAGGTAGGCGGGGCTAGAGTGTCTGAGAGGAAGTAGGAGGCTCTACCTGGGTATGGGATATCCATACTTTTGGGACACTGGAGAGGGAGGAAGACTCCTGTCCAAGCCCTCGTCCCAGGTCTGGAGACCCTCTGCCCCGACGGCAGCACTACCAGCCTCTCTGGTGGAGTTCCTAGCACCAAGCCCAGACTCTCTTCGGGCTTCAGCCTGTTGGGTGCCTTAGGCCTGCTGGTGATCTTGCCTCCTCCAATTCCTCTCTGCAACACCTCTGAAGTATCTTCCCACATCACAGGTGGGACCACAGGGCAAAGGCCAAGCACAGGGCCCTCACTCGGCCTTTCCCACGCCACAGCCCTGCCATCCCACGCTCCTAGCCCTGCCTAGGAGCCCTTCGTTCCAGCCTGGCACACCCAACAGTCTCCCAAACCCAACATATGCAATTCCACCTCCTTGCCTTTGCGTATGCAGTCAATATCCCTTGGAAGACTTTCTCCCAAATTCTACCCACCCACCCCACCCAGTGAAGACAGACCAGATCAAGTGCCATCTTCTCTGTGAGGGCTTGCCTGGCTCCCCAGGGGATCTACCCCACTTTCTCCACACCCCTACTCCCACCCCGACTCCCCGGCCCCTAGTCCTGCCTGCAAGACAGAGGGCTTGCGTGTGGAACTGGCTGAGCCCTGATGCATCCTGAAAGCTGGAGCAAGGCCTTCCCCTTCGGTCCCCCCACTCCATCTAACACAGGGTTCGGTACACCCCAGGGACTCAAGTGCAACACTTACGTGGGGGAGGGGAGGGAATAAGGAACAATGGGGTCCCTGGCCCCAGCCCTGGCACTTGCGGTGTACCACAGGCTCTGCTAATCAGAGGGTGGCTGGGAGTTGGGAATGGCCTGGCCACCAGGGCCCTGGAGGGACTGACTGGGAATGGGGGAACAGGCATTAGGAGGGACAGGAATGAGAGGGGAAGGAGGCTCCCTGGGGAGCTGGATGGGGCGTAGGGTAGAAGGAGGACAGCCACTGAGGGAATGAGATGGGAAAGGCCAGGGGCCTCTCCAAACAGCCCTCCTCCAGTGCCTTGGGGGTCTCTGCCAGGGCCTAAGTCAGGAGCCCAAGGCTGAGGCTCCCTCACCAATGGCCTAGACCAGGACAAGCATTCCTGAGCCCAGGCGCAGGGAGAACCAGTGTGTCCCCAGCAGCGTGGCGCAGTGGAAACTGCATCCAATGGGCAGGCGGGAGGCCTGGGCCATCATCCAGGGCCTGCCGCTCACTGATGACCTGAGAAGAGTCCCATTCCCTTCCAGGGCCTCAGTCTCACAGTCTGAGAAATGAACTCATGGGACTAAATTATCTCCAAGTACCTTCCCAATCACAGTCGAGGATTTAGATCTGCCCCTGTTTGAAAGCTGTCAGTGTCCCCCTCCCATATCCAGTGCAAGCAGGACACTATTCCAGAGGCTCTGGGTCCCTGGAGGGAGACACATCTGGACTGGAATCCAGTTTTCCCATCTGCTGACTATGTGACCTTGGGCAGTTCACTCCTCCACTCCCTGCCTCAGTGCCCAGCCCTATAAGTAGTGACAGTAAAACCCACCTCAGGGACTGCAGAGAGCATTAAAGGAGACACCTGGCACAGATGCCTGAAGGTGCCTGGCACAGGGCTTGGCCCTGAGACCCTCAGTGAACTGCAGTTCTCTCCCAGCTTCAAGCCTCATGTTCCCTCTTGCCATCTTCCCCATCATCCCTCACCCATCAAGCCCAGCTGGAGCTCTGCCTCCTACAGGAAGCCCTCCTGGCTTATTCTGGCCCATAGTACCCTCCCTGGCCTCTGCTCCCTCTTCACTATCCATCTATTTCTTCACTCTTTTACCAGACATGCACTGGTAGTTCCCAGTGCCAGGCTCTATGCTCAGTGCCGTGGGCACAGAGATTGTTCTGACACTGCCACTGTCTTCCAGAGGGGGTGGGGAAGGGAAATGAGACAGGACACAAAAGACTAAGACCTGTGACAGGAAGGGAGAGGGCCAGAGAAGAGGGAGTCCTGAGCTAGCTAAAAAGGGTTAGGGAAGGCTTCCTGGAAGAGGCATCTGAACTCTGTGCCCTTGAGGACAGGGACTATCTACAGGGAGAAGTGAAGGGTGGGACAGTACATGGGAGGGAGGTGGCAGCAAAGCACAAGGGCAGGACTCATTTAGGAGGAACAAGTGTTCCTGAGGGAGCTGAGCCCAAGGGGACCGGAGAGAGGATGGAGAAGGGGACTAATGTCGGCCCCTCCAGCCTGTGTCCCCACCCAGTAGTGGCCAGAGACAGACAGAGAAGCTGCCAGCGTAAAGCCTGAGAGCCATGGGCTCCCAGGGCAGAGCACCATGGCCCCTACAGTGCAGCCACTGGGCATCTTGAGCTGTCCATGTCCGCAAGCCTCCCCTCCTCTACCATCACACCTCCTTCCCCTGACCCTGCCTATAGGCACCACCAGCCAGATCCCCTTCCCTCCATTCAGGCATGCATCCCTCATAGAGGCTCCCCTCTCCCACAGGGAGTCTCACAGCTCACAGGCCCTAGGCATGGCCCGACCCCCACCCCACCCCAGTCTCCTCTCCCCCAAAGGCATCGACTATCCCCATGCCCCAACAAGTTGGCCAGGGCAGGGTCTGGAGGCCACAATCCAGTCAAGACCCTGTCGTCGCCCAAGATGGCTCCCCCCCTGTCCATTTGGTTGGTACTGAGGCCTCCCTGGGCTGCCCCTCCCCTCTCCCCTTCCCCCAAGTGCATCTGGGCTCAGAAAGCTAGGGAAGTGGAAGACAGCCTGGGGTGGTCATGGACAGATCCCCAGGTCTCAATACCTTGCCCTCACACCAGCAGGGATCATCACCAGCCCACCATGCTGATCCAGGCAAGGGGGGCAGCAGCTGCCCCATGGAGAACTCAGATCTCAGGTCACCTGACCAGTTCCCCACCCTAGGCTGGCTGGTGCCCTAGAGTGAACTCCTGGCACCACAGAAAGAACTGTGGGCCTAGGGTCGCATTCCTCACCCTGAGGCCAGCTCCAGGGAGGGTAGTGGGAAAGATCTGGGAGGAAAGCAGCCACTGACCCCAAGTCATTATTTCAGCTCTTTAAGGAGGGTGCCCTGGTGGAGAGGGTAAAACAAGAGAAACACAAAGCAAACTCGTGGGGTTGAGAGGGGGGTCCCCAATGTCTGAGGCCTGATAATAGGTTCTTCTGCTATGCCCCCAAGGATGGGGTGAGGGTGTCCCTCGAGAGTGCCTCAAAGTGGCAGTCCCTTGTCACCCCACCAGACCTCCCACCTCGCATCCAGAGCATGCACACAGCTGCTCCCAGCACGCCCCCGCCTGTCTGCCGGCCAGCCCCACGCCCTGGGCACACACTCTGTGACTCCTGGGGGTGCCCCAGGGCCTCCCTCTAGACCGCCCGCCGGGAGCCCAGACGCATCTAGCAGCCCCTGGAAGCCCCAGCCGACGACTCCAGACCCCCTCCCCTGCCGGACGCCCCCACCTTCCAGCCGGCCGAGCTGTTGCTGTCGCCTTTATCCTTGAAGTAGGGCACGTAACGGACCATCCAGTCGTAGATCTGCGAGAGCGTGAGCCGCTTGTCCGGGGCGCTCTCGATGGCTTTGGTGATGAGGTCGGCGTAGGACAGGTTCCCCCACGCGTTCCGCCGGGAGCTCTTCGCTTTCCGCAGCGGTCCGACCTCCGCGCCCAGCGGCGGCGCTGGGGCCATCGGCGGGGCTGTGGCTCGGCGCTCCGGCCCGCAGTCCTCAGCGCCCTCGGCCACCCCTGAACCCAGCGCTCCGTCCTCGTCGCCGACCAAGTCTGGCTGCGGCAGGGGCCAGGTACACGAGCGCGGCCGGCTCTGCGGCGCGAAGTCCGGGTCCACGTCCACCTGATGCGCTCGCAGCTTCGCAGCCATGGTCCCGCCCGACTCGGGCGAGGAGGGGAGGGGGGCTCCGCGGATGGTGGGCGGGCGGCTCTGGGATCTGCGCGCCCCGGGGAGGCCCGCGGGAGGGGTCCCTGGCGGCGCCGGCTCAACCGCGGGGCGCCATGGGCCGGGTCGCGGAGACAGGGGGCTGGACGCGCTGGGAAGCCCGAAGGGAGGGAGAGGTGGGGGCAGTGAGGGAGCGGCGGCCCCGGAGCCCAGCGGGCACACACCTCGCCCAGCCCCGCTTCTAGCACCTGCCGCCTGCCTGCGCCTGCAACCACCACCGCCACCGTCTTTGCCGCCGCTCCCCCGGCGCCGGCCCCGCACGCGGGCCCCGCTCTCCCGGGACGGGGCCGGATTGCACCATGCCGGAGCCCGAGCCTGTGCCGGAGCCCGCGCCGCCGCCGCCCCGTGAATGCCGCCGCCGCCGCTCCGGCTCCAGCGCCAGCTCCCGCGCCTGCCGCGCTCAGCGCCGGCTGCACCTCGGATGGGCGGGGGACGGGGAGGGGGCGGGCCCGGCGCGGGAGAGGGCGGGGCGTGCCCGCCCGCGGCCGCGGAATCCTCGGCCCGCCGGGTGCCCCGCCCGCGGGCTGGAGGTGGGGGGGCGGGGCTCCCGGCCGGGGGCGACCCTGCAGCAGCCCCAGCACGCAACAGCGCCGCCTACGGAGCAGGGGAGGAGCGGCGGGCGCGACCCCGCCCCCTGCTTTGAGCAGGGGGAGGGGGCGCGGGGGCGAGGCCCGAGCGCTCTCATTGGTCCCCAGCAGGGCTGTCCCGCCCACGGACTCGGCAGGTTCCCTCCCCGAAGCGCGTCAGCGGGTTATTGTTACAACCCGGGGTTTCCCGGGGCAACGGGGATGGGGCGGGGCTCAGAGCACTTGGCTCCGCCTTATATTCCTGGGAGGAATGCCCCGCCCCTGTTTCTAGACACTCCCCCCTCACACACACACACACACACACATACCCCACCCTGCCCCGGTGTTTCCAAGTCTTCATTCCAGAAACCTGGTGGGGTGGATGATGGAGCTCTCTTCTTTGTACCCTGGGCTGTAGAAAGGGAGAGGTCAAGCATACCTGCGTTCTGGGTCAGGCTTGGCCACAATTTTGGCTTCTCCATCTGCAAGTTGTTTTTCGTGGGCTTTCAGGGTGCCTGAAGTTTAACGTGTAGTAGAATCAACCTGGCGAGCTTGTTAAAACATATTGCTGTGCCCCAGTCTGGTAAGTCTGGGTTGGGGCTTGAGACTCTGCATTTCTGAGAAGTTCCCAGGTGATGCACCCTGGACCACACTTTGCAAACCACTGCCTTAGAGTCTGCGGGAGGCTCTTGCAGGGGCTGTTGGAACAAATACTTGCCCCGAATTTCATCCTGTTTGGGGAGAAGTTGCTCGTTCATTTAACAGATATTTATTGAGCACCTTTGATGCACCAGGCACTGTTGGGGCTACTAAGACAAGAGCAGCAGTAGAGACAGATGAGGTCCCTCCCTCATAGGCTAGTGGAGGAGTCAGATGTAAGTCAGATCATCATACAGCCTCAGAAGGAAGAGGCTGGCTGAGCAGTTGGGCAGCCCATGACCTCATCCCACAGGGCCCTAGGCTAGGTTTCCAGCCAACACTCCACCTGCCAGCCTTTGCTTGGTGAATCCCCTCTGCCTAAAACCCCCTTTACCCTCCTCAAGGTCCTCATCGAAGATTTTCCCATTCCTCAAAACTCAGCTCAACTCATCCCTGACACCTTCTTTAACCCATCTCCCAGAACTTGTCCTTGTCCCTTGTTTGCCCAGACCACTGCTGCTCTGCCAGTAATATCTATGTCCCTTTAGCCCAATATTTCTCTTTTGCCAGTCAGGAAAATGAAGCCCAGAGTGGGCAGGTGTCTTGCCCAGATGGAATGGCCAGGACTACAATCTAAGCTCACCAGCCAGTACCACATTCGTGGAGAGGCTGGAGACTGCAACTTGCAGAAAGTTCTCTGGGCAACGGGAAGGCTGGGCCCAGGCCACAGGAGTCACCCCCTCTCAAAAATTCCTTCCTTTCAGCTTAGGTCCCAAGGAGTAGGGCCAAGGGTGAGGGTGCTGGCAGGGCTGAAGGGGCCCCTCCTCGCTGCACCCCGCCCCACCCCGAATGGGAGCAGGTCCAGCTTGCAAATGCCTGGCGTGGCATCTGCCTGAGTCACATCCCGAAGGCAAGGGTGGGCATGGGAACCATTGGTTGCCCCCTTTTCCTGCTTTTACATATACACACACACCCTCCAGGTGGTTCTGTTTAGAGTCAGAAGGGCCCTGAAATCACTGCTGGACCCCCTCCCACAGTTTTCATATGCCCTCCCTGCCTGGAGAGCCCTTGCTGAGGGCTGCCCCCTCAGGTACCCTGGAAGCCAGGCAGACCTCCTGCTAGTCTTCAGCCCTGGCTTAGCCTGCTCTGTGAGACGGGGCCTGCTGGGGGCCATACCAGAGCTGGGAGGATCCTTAGCTGGGGGCCCTGGCACAGGCTGCCATTGCGGGGCTGGGAAGCCAGGTTGGCAGAGATGCCCTAGAGGCTGACTCAGGCTCTGCTCCGGCCGTGCCCCTCCCAGTGTCCACAGCTGCTGCCTGGAATCTCCTCTGGGACCCACACTGGCACACTCAGCCCCCGCTCCCCGCCTGCCACACACACACTCTCACACCTACCATGCACACCAACGCTCATTTTTCTCTACTCACAACTTGGTTCCTGCTCACATGTTCATTGTGAGGCTGTATAACATACTGATTAAGAGTATGGACAAGTTCCTTAATTGCCCAAAGCCACTATTTCCTAATCTATAAACGAGCATCATCATAGCACAAACTTCACAGGCTATTTGAAGAATTCCGTAAAATCGTGAATGTCAGCACCAGGCTCAGAGTAAGTGCTCAATAATCCTAGCTGTTTTTATTACTGTTGGTGTTGCCCCTACATATCTTCCCTCCCTATTTGTCCCAGGTCACACTGTCCCACCTGCTCTTGCCACGCACGCACTGGTGTCCGCTCACACACTCGGGCTCACTCACATGCACACTTGCCTATGTCCCTTACACATGTGTCCCAATTCCACAGACCCTCCAGTCCCTGTGGTTCCAACCCCAGGGCTCTCCCACCCCCCGTCCCTCCTCCACACTGGCTCTCAAGCTCCGAGTTACCCTCCCTACCACTCCCACACTCATTCCTGCTCACAGACAAGCCCCCACTTGCTCACCCTCGCTTTCCTCCCCCTTCCACACATAGGCACGTTTGCTTCTTCTCACACCTTCCCTTGTACTTAAACTCACTCGCATTCTGATGCACACACACGCGCTCACTCACACACAGACACGTGCTTTACCCGGTCAACTTACACTTGGGTCACAAAACCTGTGCACATACACCCGAATGATTCCAGGGCAAGCCTCGGTACCTCAGCTGTCCATCCCTCCCAGTGACAAGCAGGCACTACCCACCTCTCCCGAGGCACACTGCCCTCGGCAGACCCCTTCCTGGGCCACGCAGTGACCCCCCCAGCCCCGCAGGACTGTATCCTCCTGGCTGCTTCCCCTCCTCCAGTCTCAGCTCCCCAGCCCCTCCCAGCTCTCAGAATAGCCCCTGCCGCTGTCGCCACCGCCACCTCCACTGCTGCCACTGCTGAGCTGTCAGGGCCCGCCAGAGCCCGCTTCCCCAGCACGGTGCCAGCTGTCTCGGCTCACTCGGGGCAAGTGAGGACAGAGGACAGGCTTCTCTGAGGTCTGATGGGCGTAGCTGGTCTGCACCCCTGAGAAACCCCTTCCAGAACCCACCTAGAAGACAGCTTTCGGGGGAGCCCACTGCCACTTGCCCAGCATTTTCCCAGTCCCCAAAGGACTTTGCCTGTGTCCCTTTTGGTCCTCAAAAGCCCAGAGAGGGCTGCCTCCCCTTCATGGATGAGATAAGCCGAAGTCTGGGGGGAGGGGTTTGGTCAAGGCAGAGCAGTGAGTTGGGAGCAGAGCCAGACCAGGGCCAGCCATTCCTAGCCCCTCCTGGGGGACTCGAGGGGACTCTCCCCTAAACTGCACAGAGAGCAAGAACCACCCCCCTGCCCCCACCTGCTGGTACTGAGCAGAGCCTGGTTGACATTTGATGCCACAGTTGTCAGGAAAAGAGAACAGCACAGGGGTGACGTCTGGGGACGCCTCTGGAGGGGGAGAGGCTGGTGCCCAGCGGAGGCCTCCAGGGGTAGAAGGGGGAGCGTCTGCAGAAGCCAGAGGGGACATCAGGACAGCTGGGAGAGCCTCCAAGGCAGGCTCAGGCCTGGCCCAGGGACAGTGTCAGGGAGTGGGCGGGGCTGAGCTGAGGCTGAGAGGCCGAGGGGGACAGTACAGCCGGGGAGGGCACTGAGGCAAGACCCAAGGGGCCTTCAGCGGCCTTCACAGTCCAGGCCTGGGCCAGGGAGTCCTGCGGGCTCAGGGAGGAAGCCTAGATCCGTGACTGTCAGTGCCCAAAAGCATGGGGCCCAGGTCAAGAGGGCCCTGTGTCCTCCTGGGCCAGGCGTCTGTACCGCCACTGACAGTGACAGAGAAGTAGTGCTGAAGTGAGCTACTCTTACAGGACAAGCCTGTCCCACCCACCATCCCACTTAACGCTATATCCTTATCCCCCTAAGTTTTATTGAGCACTCGCTAAGTACCAGCCCCTGCAGAGTACCTGCCAGGCATGATAATCCTTGGGAGCAAGAACTCTGCCCATCTTGTTCACTGCTGTGTCCCCAGGAGCCAAAGCAGGGGCTGGCACAGAGACTTTCAATAAACATTTGTTGAATGGCAGGATAAACTCACTGTATTCTCACAACCACCCAAGAGGCAGACACTGTTATTCCCATTTTCTAGATGAAGAAAGTGAGGCTCAGAGTAGGGAAGTGAGTAGCCTGCTTCCCTGAGACTCAAACTGGAGTCTGGGTTTGCTCCTTGCACAGCACTAGAGGTAGGGGAAAATGAGCTTCGGAGCAAATCACTTCCCTTCTCTGAGCCTCACTTTCCTCATCTGTGAAATGGGAATGGCTATACTTACCTGTAGGAGATGATTAAGACCCCCTGTGTAAGGTGCACAGCACGGAGCTGGCAAAGAGCAAATGCCAGACAAATGTATGCCCCCCCTCATCCTACTCCACGTTGGGCTTACCAGATATTCTAAATTTCCACACAACCACACCTGGTATCCATGATGCCTGTAAGTCACCCCTCTTTCTGTACAACAGGAAGGAGGCATATTAGTTTGCTGGGGCTGCTGTAACAAAGTGCCGAAGCGGCTTAAAGGAACAGGAATTTATTGTCTCAGAGTTCTGGAGACTAGTAGCCTGAAATCAAGGTGTTGGCAGTGCCACGCGCTCTCTGAAGCCTCTAGGGGTGAATCCATTCTCCCCTCTTCTAGCTTCTGGTGATTGCTGGCAATCCTGGCGTTCCTCATCTGATAGACACATCACTCCTCTGCCTCCATCTTCACGCGGCGTTCTTTTCCATCTCTTCTCCACGTCTTCCCATGGCATTGTCCTCTCTGTGTCCGTCTCCTGTTTGTGATGACACCAGCCACACTGGATTTAGGGCCCACCCTACTCCACTGTGACCTAATCTTAACTAATTACATCAGCAAAGACTTTATTTCCAAAAAAGATCCAATGCTGAGGTTCCAGGAAGGGCGTGGATTGGGGGTGCGGGGAGACGCTATTCAAACCCAGTACGAGAGGTGTAATGGAACAGGTGTAGGATTTGGAGACCATCAGGACCGGATTCGAATTTCACCTCCTTCACTAGGAGGCGTTTGACTGTAGACTTCTCTGAGTCTTGTTGCTTACCCCTGTAGAGCGAGGACAACAACTCTGACCTCCCAGGGATGTTGAAAGGAAAAGATGAAATGAGCACTTGACAGCCATGGCGGCCAGAAGAAGACCCACATCTCACTGTGGCCTCACTGCCCTGGCCCGCCCCGTCCTGCCCATGTGACCTCTCCTTGGGATTGTCCTGACCTACCCTGTCATTTTCCTGATCCAGTGATCCTATCAGAACACTGAGCTTCAGTGTTCTGCTCCTGGCCCTGCTAAGTCACTTCTCTGTTCCTCAGAGCCTCTGTTTTCTGATCAAACAGGTGAGAGGCCTGGAGCAGATGATCTCAAAGGTTCCATCTGAAGCTGATGTTCACAGAGCCCTGATACCTCCTCACAAAATATTAAAGTAGTCTGGAATTCTATAGAGCCATGCCTGTTCAGAAAAGGAGTCCTAGGGAAGGGAGTGAGGTTTCTAGGAGAAAGTTGCCTCTTCCAGCTGCCCCCATCTTTCTAGGTCCCCTGCGGCCCACCAGACCATGGAGGCAGCAGACTTCCCCAAGCCAGTGAGACTCTGCCTGTGAGGAGCCCCCAGGGGGCCGCCCACGGCCCACTGGTTTTGCTGCTTCTCCCCTCGGCTGCAGCCACAGCCCCATTGCTGGATGACAGTTAGCTATGGAGAGAGGCAAGTGCCAGCCCCATCAAGGACTTCCTGTGTGACCCTGGACTGGTCCCTTACCTCAGTTTCCCCATCTGCAAAATGGGGATCATAACACCTACCTCCGGAGTGGGCAGGAGAATGAAAGGAGATGACGTGGAGAAGGAGCTACGTAACCTCTGGGGCATTGTAAGGATGTCTCTCTTTGGCCTTCAGGGTGGCCTTGCCCTCTGTCTCCTGGGCCCATGCAAACATCACCGCCTCCCCAGCCCGACTCTCGGCCTGAGGACCCACAGCATGAGGCATGCTGGGAAGAGAGGCTGTGGAATCCCAGTGAATTAGGATAATCAGAGCAACCAGCCCCCGGAGACGTCGGCTGATAGGAGGAGAGGGAGGAGGCCAACAGTGACAGAAGGCCTCCTGTGTGCCAGGCACCGGGCCATGTGCTCTCACGAATTTCATCCTGACAGCCACACTCTGGAGACATCGGCACTATTCCCACTTTGCAGATGGGGAAACTGAGAGCACCTGCTAAGGAAACTGAGGCAGCAGCTGCTGGGGAAACCTCACAGGGTGGTTGTGAAAATGATATAATTTTAATAATATTTAATAAATATCATCATCGGGGACCTCCCTGGTGGCGCAGTGGTAAAGAATCCTCCTGCCAATACAGGGGACACGGGTTCGAGCCCTGGTCTGGGAAGATCCCACATGCCGCGGAGCAACTAAGCCCTTGTGCCACAACTACTGAGCCTGAGCTCTAGAGCCCCCGAGCCACAAATACTGAGCCCGCGTGCCATAAAGACCGAAGCCTGTGTGCCTAGAGCCCACAACAAAGAGAAGCCACCGCAATGAGACGCCCGTGCACTGCAACGAACAGTAGCTCCCGCTTGCCGCAGCTAGAGAGAAAGCCCGCGTGCAGCAACGAAGACCCAACACAGCCAAAAATAAATAAATAAATAAAGTATAAAAATAAATAAGTAAATAAATATCATCATCATTATCAAGTGCTTACTTATCTTACTTATTTATCAAGTGTAGCCTTTATGCTAACTGATTCCATGGTTCTCCCTTGAGCTTTAATTAACCCTGAGAGGTTGGTATTATTTTAGAAGGGGCAGCAGAGGCTCAGAGAAGTAAAATAACTTCTCCCAGGTCACAAAGCCAAGAGCTAAGACAGAGTTTTCCAACCCCAAACCTGATGTTTTCACCACTGCAACTGCTTTCTCTCACCTTGTTGCTGCCTGCACAGGTGAGTAATGCCACGTAGTGGTGGCACAGACTGACCAAGCCAAGTGCAGTTGACAGGGTAGCAGGGATGGGATATGCCATCGTTTCCATCCATGTTTTGTGAAACATGCTCAGCCCACACCCTTAATTTCTACTTTTTAATCATTGCAATTTGATACTTAGACTAAGTGAGGAGAAGCCAAAAATGTGGTCCATGCAAATGGTACCACTTTCCTAAGCTCTCATCACCCAGGAGCCCAGAGATGGTCCCGGCAGGTGGCCCGGCCCTGCCCTGCCCAGCACCCTGGGACCTGGGTCCAGCCCCAGCCTTCCTTGCAGCTGCTTCTCTGCTGCTCCTCGGGGTGCTCTGCATGGCCCAAGCATGGCCTACACTACAATGACTGCAATTCTAGCTGCAGGCCCAGGCCAGCTGAATGTATCCACGTTCTGCAGCTGCCTTTCGGAGACCTCCTCACCCAGTAGAGGGACCTAATGCCATATACACTCACCCCAGGCCTGGCTGCCTTCTGTGTGCTTGTCCTTAGCCTTCATTTTATCTCCTGGACTCCTCTTCATGGCTCAGCATCAGGGAGGGAGACGCAAGAGGCAAGAGATATGGGAACATATGTATATGTATAACTGATTCACTTTGTTGTAAAGCAGAAACTAACACACCATTGTAAAGCAATTATACTCCAATAAATATGTTAAAAAAAAAAAAAGAGCACAGGAATTGAGCCCAACAGGCCCAGTTTAGCTTCCTGGCTCTAACTCAGGTGACCTCGGGCACTTCTTCTCCCTGAGCCTCAGTTCCTTATCCTTAGGCAGCTTTGGCAATACCTACTTCACAGGACTATTGTGAGACTGATGACAATAATGACCAAGATAATAACAATAATACTTATCAAGGGCCTAACATGTGCTAGCTCTATGCTAAGTGATTCCATGGCTCTCATGGATCCTTTATCAGCTGGAGAGATTGCTATTATTTTATTGTCATCCCCATTTCACAGATGAAGACGTAGTTAACAGAAGTTTCTGGCATGTATTAGGCACTTGACAAGTATTCGTTCTGTCTTACAGCTTTTGTTTTTTTCAACAGTCAAAATCATAAACTAAATCAGCTATGTTCAAGCCATGCTGGGATACACAGCCGTTGTTCCCACCTAGGACATCTATACGTGTCCACCTTGCTCTGTGACTCCAGCTTGGCAAACTGCATGCCTGGACTGCTTCATTGTTCTGAGATATCTCATTCTCAGACCCTCCGAGCTGACCCTGTGAAGAGGCTGCGCTGGGATCAGGAGACGTGGCCCCAGGGCCAGCCCTGCTGATGTTTCTCTGCACTCTTTTGTGCCTCAGTTGCTTTATGTCTCAGGGGAGGGTGGTTGGAAAGGAGTGGTAGATAGCAGGTGCTCCGAAACTGTTGGTTCACAGCCTATCCATCCAATTTAGTCATGTGAATCAGTCAGAGTTAAAGATCAATCCAAAATACTGACCAGCCCAATACACAAGGGAGCCATAAACACAGGGAACCAACCAAGGGTCAAGTGTGGAGAGAAGGGGGCATGGGCTCTACCTGTGGGGCTGGACGGGCCCTTTGTCCTCACAGTGCAGCAGGTGCAACCCACTTTGCCTGCTGGGAAGCATAGTTACCCCTTGTATTCTATTGGAGTAACTATCTTCAGTTTAGGTTTATGGTTCATCTGTTCTCCCATTTTAAAACGAAACCCTTACTCCTTTCCCTCAGTTAATCGTGCTATTGTTATCGTATGTGCCATTTTATAAAAACTGGAATCTCCCCCAAGTCCCTTTTTTAGAAGTGGACGTGGCATGAAGGATGGATGAGGGCGAGAAGCACAGGTGCAGGAAGTAAGTCACATGTAGGGTAAAGACGGAACCATGGCATCATCCCTCCCACCTGACAAACTCCCAGCCTTCTTCCTCTGAGAAGATTCCCAGACCCCTGTGGACATATCAGTCCTTCCTCCTCTGTTCCTGGTGCCTGTTTCTTGTTCTGCTAACGCTAGGCTGTACTTATCTGTTCCCACCTCTGTTTACTGGTCTGTGAGGTCCTCTAGCACTGGGTCTTATCCTACTCATGTCTCAGATACTGCACAGGACCTGAATGGGGGGAGGGGGTGGGGAAAGGGAATAAGAGAGGCTTCACAAAGGTGAAATGTTTGAGATGGGTCTCCTGATAATTCCTTGAGCACTTATTAGATGCCAAGTGAGCTTTCCAAGAATAAGAATGACATATCCAGGGCTTCCCTGGTGGCGCAGTGGTTGAGAGTCCACCTGCCGATGCAGGGGACACAGGTCCGAGCCCCGGTCAGGGAAGATCCCACATGCCGCAGAGCGGCTGGGCCCGTGAGCCATGGCCGCTGAACCTGTGCGTCCGGAGCCTGTGCTCCACAACGGGAGAGGCCACAACAGTGAGAGGCCCGCGTACTGCAAAGAAAAAAAAAAAAAAAAAAGAATGACATATCCAGAAAAACATGTACCTAAAGGGCCTCCTACAGAGACAGGCACATGATAGGCACTCAAGAAGTGACAGCCATGGTTACAGTAGGGAAACACTGGAAGCCACCTGGAGGAGATTACGTTATGCCACAACCACGCAGAGGAAAACTATGTAGCTTTTAAAAAGAATAAATAGACCTCCAGGTGCTAACACAGAAAGGTGGCCATAATGTGACATTAAGTGGAAAAAGTAGTAGTGCCTACAACATGCCAGGCACTGTGTGTAATATGATTCTGTTTCTATCAATTCTACACATGTACATTTTATTTGCATGTATGGATGTGCATATATAAAAAGTGCTATATATATATAAAAGATTCTCCCAAATTGTTAAGATTAGTTAGTTCCAATCAAGAGCCAATATTGGGGGTTGGGGAGAGCCTTCCGTTTTACTTTACATAGTCTTGCATTATTGAATAGTTTTATAACAAATTAAGAACAATGAAGGAAAAAAGAAGTAAATGTTATAATGAATGCCCCAGGAAGAGTCCAGCTGACAACCCCAGTGACTTGGCAAAGGGGTCCAGCAGCCTGGTCTCTTTGTATCCATCACCTCCATCACCTCTGCTGAGTGCAGAGGGTAGGTAGACACTGAGTCTGTTGGGGAGGCCCATAGGAAATGTTCCAGGAAACCAGGGAAACCAGAGTTAGGTAAATTGCCCTCCACTGAGGAGGGATGTGACTGGTGACCCCTCTGGAGACACAGGGGTCAGGTCAGATCCATGAGTATCAGCCCCAAGCTTAGGAGACTGATCCTGTGCTGGAGCTGAGCCCTGCTCTCTGTGTGGGCCTTGAGACAGAGTCATGAGGACAAGACCCCATGCTCTCAGATCAGGTAGGAGCCTTAGAAATCATTAAGCCCATTGCCCCCTTGTCCCATTATCTGGATGGGAACTTAGTCCCTGAGATGGTGTAAGGCATCTGGGTAGGGGCAGAGCTGGCCAGAATGCAGGCATCATGATTCTAAATGGGAGATTTTCCAGGCTCCCTCAGAGCCTCCCAGGTGGGAGGGGCATGGTGAGTAGAAAGAGTATGGATCTTGGAGACAGACAGACCTGGTTCTGGACCTTGATGCCCATCCTTGAGACCCTAGAGCCTCAGCCACCTCCTCAGGAAAATGGAGACAACACTGCCTATCTGAGGGTAATTGTGAGAATTGAAGACAAGTTTAGTAGGACTTAATATGTGGTGTTAGGAGTGAGTGGTATCTTTAAGAAGAGGTGGGAAAAAGAAAAAGAAGAGATGGGAATTTATGGATAAGGACAAGGGTAGCTGGAGATTTGGACTCTCGTCTTTAGGGTTCATGGCCTGATATACCTTAGAGAGTAAAATCTACACCCATTCCAGGCAAGAAAAGGTGGAAGAGGGTAGCAGTTAAGACCTCGGGTCTGGAGTAAGTCTCTGATGCAAATTCTAGTTCATTTCTAATCATGTGCCATCTCTAAGCCTCACATTCTTCATCATAAAAATGGGGATAATAGTAGTTCCTACCTTTCAGGCATATCATGAAGATTAAATGAAGTAATGCATGTATTAGTAAATTACCTAGTACAGTGTCTGGCACTATTTGGGGTTATAAGGCAGAGGCACTCAAGCCCTTTCTACCTGAGAGAAAAGGATCTAGAGTTCCTAATAGACATCAGGTTATGGCTGGAAGAAGAGACCATCAGAAACAGGAGGTGTGTGGCTTTGGCAACCACGATGTGGAGTGGTGCAGAGGGCAAAGGCCTAAGAGTCAGACAGAGTCGAGATGAATACTAGCATCACCATCTTAGCTGTGTAACTTCTAACAAGTTACTGCACTTCTCCAAGCTTCATTTTCCTTATCCCGCAAAATGGATTGCTGTGCCTGTTACTGCTTGACCAGAACATATTAGAGTAAAACTCCAGATTACTTTGCCCAAGGCTCCCTCCCTCCATCTGCTTCTTCCCCAGCTCCTCATTCCCGACCATCTCACAGTCTCCAGAACAGAGCACTGAGCTTGGAGTCTCAAAGACTTGCTTTCCAAACCCAGAACACCAGCTGTTACCTGTGGGACTTTGAGCAAACCACTGTGCTTGGCAGAATCTCAGTTTCCATGTCTGGGATGGGGAGATTCCTCCGTCCTCACAAGGTTACTGTGAGTAACAACTGAGGCAATAAATGTGAACATATGTGAACATGCCTCACCCAGTACTTTGAATAAATGTTCACTGTTCACTATGACTGAATCTATACAGTCTTTTTTTTTTTTGGCCACTTACATTTTACAAGTCATTTTAAGAACAACTTAATCTTACTCTCCATAGCCAAATGATCACCTTGAAACTGAACATGGAAAGAACATGTATGTTGTTCCAGGGCCTGGCTTAGATCTTGGCTCTAGCTTGTAGCCTTGGGCAAGGCCCTTCATCTCCCTGAGCCCTAGTTCTCTTAGCTATAAAGAGGCACTGAATTTATCTGAAGGAAACCAAAACACTATTTCAAAAAGATATCTGCACCCCCATGTTCATTGCAGTATTATTTACAATAGCCAAGACATGGAAGCAAGCTTAGTGTCCATAGAGTGAAGAATGGATAAAGAAAATGAGATGTGTGTGCGCGTGCACGTGTGCACGTGTGCGTGTGCGCGCACACATGCACACACACACACAGAGGAATATTATTCAGCCATAAAAAGGAGGAAATCCTGCCATTTGTGACAACATGAATGGAACTAGTGGGTATTATGCTAAGTGAAATAAGTCAGAGGAAAACAAATACTGTATGAACTCACTTATATGTAGAATCTAAGAAAAAACTAACTCATAGATATGGAGAAGAGATTGGTGGTTGCCAGAGGTGGGGAGTGGGGGGTGGGAAAAATGGATAAAGGTGGTCACAAGCTACAAACTTCCAGTTATAAGACATGTAAGGTACAGCATGATGACTATAGCTAACAATACTGTTGTCTATTTGAAAGTTACAAAGAGAGTAGATCTTAAAAGTTCTTATCACAGGGGCTTCCCTGGTGGTGCAGTGGTTGAGAGTCCACCTGCCGATGCAGGGGACACAGGTTCATGCCCTGGTCCGGGAAGATCCCACGTGCTGCAGAGCAGCTGGGCCTGTGAGCCATGGCCACTGAGCCTACGCGTCTGGAGCCTGTGCTCCACAACGGGAGAGGCCACAACAGTGAGAAGCCCGCATACCACCAAAAAAAAAAAAAAAAAAGTTTTCATCACAAGAAAAAAATAGTTATAACTAGTGTGGTGTGGTGTGGGTGGTAACTAAACTTACTGCAGGAATCACTTTGTGATGTATCCATATATCAAATCATTATGTTGCACACCTACAACTAATACAATATTATATGTCAATTATATACTATTTTTTTTTAGAAGAGGCAATAATAATACCTACTTCACAGGGTTGTTGTGAAGCTGATAATGACAATAATAATAATAACAACAACAACAGATGTAGGGGAGGGCTGGGACCTGGCCTCACAATCACCCACCAGCACCAGGGTAGGCCAGCTCTGGAGAGGTAGACCAGATATCCAGGCAGATGGAGGTGTTTCCATTGAGCAGACCATCACTTGCAAACACACCTAAAAACATTGCCACCTGTGGTTCAGCTGTTACTCCAGGTGAGAAGGGGAGCAGGCTTGGGGGCTGCAAGTATGAAACTGGGTTCCCAGGTAACTCTCTGCACAGCCTCTTAGCAGACAATAGCTGCCTCTTGAAGCAAGGTCTGGAGTTTGGCTGAGAGGGTCTGAGGATGAGATATCTCAGAACAAGGAAGCAGCCTGGGCATGAAGTTTGCAAAACCGGAGTCACAGAGCAAGCTGGACACAAGCAGATGTCCCAGATGGGAACAATGGCTGTGTACCTTGGCTTGGCTTGAGCATAGCTGATTTAGTTTATGAATTTAGACTGTTGGAAAAGAAACAAAAGCCATAAGACAGAACTAGTACCTGTCAAGTGCCTACTATGTGCCAGAAACGTCAGTTACTACATCTTCACCTGCGAAATGAGATGACAGTAAAATAATAGTAACTTTTCTGGGTTGATTAAGGATCAGTGAGAGCCATAGAATTACTTAGCATGGAGTTTGTATTCCATAAGCTCTTGATAAATAGAAGCCCCTATTATCATAAAGCATAGGGCAGCCGGGAGGTGGTTCACCGAGCCAGGGATCACAGAAGGGATGGGAACTTCAGAGGAAGTGATGGATTTGGTTTGGGGGCACTGAGTTGGAGGTGTCTGTGGGACAGCCAAAGAAGACATCTGGCAGGCATGGATGTAAAGCCTAAAGCTCTGGGATGAGGTGGGGACAGGAGATGCGAACTTGGGAGCCCTTGGCACCAAGATGGAGAAACCATGGGAGGGGGCTAAGACCCTGGGGTGATGTGAAGCAAGATGTGAAGACAGCAAAGGGCCAAAGGAGGATGCTGAAGGATGCCAGCATATTAGGGGGAGCAGAACAAGGGCAGACTGTAAGGACTCCAGGAACTGCTAAAGGAGTCTGGGAAGGAGCAGGCAAGGAGCTAAGAAATGGTGGACTCATGAAAGCCAAGAGAAGAGAGTAGTTAAAGAAGAAAGAAGTGGTAAATAGTGCGAATGTTGCAGACAGGTCAAGAAAGCAAAGCTTAAAAGAATGTGCTACAGTATATGTTTTCTCAGACCAGTGCAGGCCAAAAAGTGAGGCAGTTGCTGCTCCCAGTATATACCACCAGCCCCCAGGGAGGGCGAGGCCAACCTCTAAAGCTCACATAGGAAATCCTAGCGAACTTCCCTGGTGATCAGTGGTTAAGATCCTGCATTTCCAATGCAGGGGTGTGGGTTCAATCCCTGGTTGGGGAGCTAAGAGCCCATAGGCCTTGGGGCCAAAAAAACAAAACATAAAACAGAAGCAATATTGTAACAAATTCAATAAAGACTTTTTAAATGGTCCATATCAAAAAAAAAAAACTTTAAAACAATTTTTTTTAAAAGAAATCCTAGGCAGTCAAGGGGCCTCGAAGTGGAGCCCAAAGGCCCTCGAGAGGCAATGTAGAGGTGGGAGGTGCTGAATCGCTCTGCATGAGGCCTTGCCACGTCTCTAAACAGCTCTGAGGCCCCGTTTCTTCAAATATGAAAGGGGGTAATATGCAAACTTTATAGCAGGGTTGTAAGAATTGGATGACATCCTTTTATAAGATACCTGGTGCATAGTGAGCACTCAACAAAAGCTAGTGCTTTCACTCTAAACCAAGAAAAGTTAAATTCAGGTCAAGTATCCTCTTTGGGGGAACACAGGGAATACCTTAGAAAGATTCACACTGTCACACCTGTCTTACTTCCGAAGACTTGGTGATGGGGTACCCCAGGCATGACCGCCAAGCTCCCCTCCAGCCCCGTCATCTCGTGCTCTCCCCAGAGAGAGGTGGTCATCTGTGGATGATCTGTCCATTGAGAGGACAGTGGGGAGCCTGCCTGGCCAGGCTAAAAAGCCCAATGCCTGGGGAAAAGGGAAGAAAGCTGTGCAGAGTGTAACAGAGGCGCCCAGGCGAGGTCCAGTTTAGGAAAGTAAGTTAAGTTGTTCTTAAAATGACTTGTAAAGATTCGGTCACAATCAACATTTACACCAAGTACTGAGAGAGTCACGTTCACATATATTGTCTCAGTCATTACTCCCACCAGCTTGTGTGGAAGGGGGAATTCTCCCTACCCCTGACATGGAAACCGAGATTCTGTCAAATAAAGTGATTTGCTCAAAGTCCCACAGATGGCAGATGATGGCTCTGGGATTGGAAGGCAAGTCTGTGGTCAGGAAGGAGAAGCCAGTTGGATTTGAGAAGCTAGGAAGGAAGCAGATGAAGGGAGGGAGCCTTGGGCGATGCGATGTCTGGGTTTTACTCTAATAAATCCTGGTGGAGTGGGAATAAGCACAGGGAGGGGCAGGGACCTGACCACACAACCACCCACCTTGGTGGGACAGCTTTGCAGAGACAGACCAGACACCTGTGCAGATGGAGGTGTTTCCACCTAGCAGACCGCCACCTGCAAATATACCTCAAAACACTGCCATCACCTGTCCTTGGTCTGCTACTTAGGGAGGGAGTCATGACAAGGAAGGAGGCAGGTTTGGGGGCTGCCTGCCTGAGATGAGCCCCACTGGTATCCGTGGTGGCCAAGAAGCCAGGAGCAACCAGCCCACCACAGGCCCTCCGGAGGGGGTAAGGGGTCAGAGCTCTCTGAACTTAAGTGTCTTCACGAGGGAAACAGAGATAAGATAGCCTACCTCACAGGGCTATCCCGAGAAATATGTAAGAGAACACATAAAGGGCACCTGGAGAGTTCCTGACATAGAGCCTGTGATTCTCTTTCACTTCATACTTGTCAGATGAGGAAACTGAGGCTCAGAGAGGGGCAGTGACTTGTCCACGGTCACATATCTAGTGAGCTGGTGATGGAACCAAGCCTAGGAGCCAGATCTCCTAATAGCCAGAGGCCCTAACCCTCAAGCAGTAGATTATTCTTTCCTCCTGGGTGGGGAACACCCAACCCGTTCAGACCACATTAACAGAGGTAGAGTCTAGACCTGCCTCACACCTGTGTCCAACACCATAGCCACTAGTCACAGGTGGTTACTGAGTACTTGAAACGTGGCTATTCCCAAAGAGGATGTGCTCTAAGTGTGAAAACACACCAGATTTTGAAGATTTTGTATGGAAAAAAAAGTTTAAGTTATCTCATTTATGATTTTTATGTTGAAGGATTTATGTTGAAATAATATTTTGGACATATTGGGTTAAATAAAATATAGTTTTAAGTTCATGTTACCTATCTCCCCTTCTTTTTTTTTTTTTTGCCACACAGCTTGCCAGATCTTCGTTCCCCAACCAGGGACTGAACCCGGGCCTCCAGCAGTGAAAGTGCGGAGTCTTAACCACTGGACCACCAGGGAATTCCCACCCGTTACTTTTTTTAAGATGGCTACTAGAAAATTTAAGATTGCCCAGGTGACTCACCTTATATTGCTGTCAGACTGCGCAGGTCTCAAATGTAGGAGGAGATGGGGCTGCCCCTCTCTGTGCAGAGGAGGCCTGAGTTGAATACCGCTCATCTCAAGAGGCACGTAGGCAGGGAGGAGGGTATCCAGAGAGAGCGGGGGAAGCAGGATGAGGCCACAGCTTTGCACAATGCCAGGGGCACCGCTGACATCATGGTCCAGTGGGGCTGTATTCAGTGACCCCACAACTATGTCATGGAAAGGACAGTTGAAGGACCTGGACTGGTTCCAGATGGAGAGAAGACTTGGAGAGGGGACGTGATCCCTGTCTCCAAATAGCAAAGGACAGTCACAGGGCCAAGGGAGCAGATGTGTTCCACGTGGCCTGAAAGAGGAGAGCTGAGGTCTCAGGGGGAGCTCCAGGGAAGCAAACTTCTGCTCCAGGACAGGCCAGGACCATCCCCAGCAGGGCTGGGTGCCCTCGTCTGGGGGGTGTGGAGGGTGAAGGGAGACTGGTGGGTTTTTCTTAGGCGGGGTTAGCATGGAAGGAAGAAATGTTCAATGACCTGCAATGAAATGTCCTCACACCTGGAGGCTCTGGAGCACCTCTGGGTGGGTGGCTGCCCCAGGCAGGTCAGGACAGAGAGGTTCCTGGGGTTCCAGCCTAATAATAATAACTCTACAATAATGGCTTACTGAGCATCTACTAGCTACCAGGGGACTGTACACATATTATTACTATTCCTCTCACCCACCGTGATGAGGCAGTTACTACTTCCCCTACTAGGTAGGTAGGGAAACTGAGGCTGAGATAGGAGGAGTGGACAGGAGCCTTGTCCAAGGTTACACATCTCCTGGGCGAGCTGGGATTTGAACCCAGTCTGGCCGATAGCAGTACCCCCAGGCATGGGGCAGCCTCCTTGGGGAGCCAGAGGGGCAAAGGCCAGCTGAGCCGGGGGACTGGCTCCTGGTTCACGGGAAGCCAGGGCCCCACTGGGCTCTCCAATTAGTGAGAGCAGAGAAATCAGAGGCAGCAACAAGCTCTGCTAATGAGCTGCCACATTAAACAATGAGTCACACTCCCATACGGTGCCGCTCCAGCCCTAACCCGGAACAAACAAGCTGTGAGAAACAGTTTACAAAACAGCGAGGTGTGACTGTCTCCCTGCTGCCACCCGCTGCTGCCACCACCACCAGCACTGCAGCCACCACCCAGCCCACCGCCCACAGGCAGACACAGGCGCAGAAGAGAGCCTGGGAGGGGCTCCCAGCCAGCCCTGATTTCTGAGATCATGGGAGTCCCCATCTCCAAATGGCCCAGGACACTCCCTAAGTTGCAGTTTCCACTGCCATTCTTGCCATCTCCTGAAATGCTGGGGGCTCTGTCATTGGACCACTCTGTGACCTAGGGCAGGTGACTTAATCTCTCTGGGTCTCAGTTCCTTTATCTGTATTATGGGGATAATAATAACATCTAGCTCATATTCCAATTGTGGTGTTTCAATGTGATCATCACATGAACTGCCTGGCACCCAGTAGGTATGCAGTAAACACTGGGTCCTTCCTTCCCCCTTCCCCATGTAGGGAATCCAGCCCAGAGCCAGTCTCATAGAAGGCTCCCAATAATAGTGACTGCTTTCCTTGTCCTGTCCCATATTATATTTCTTTCTGTCCCTGGCCTACCCCCTCCTAAACTGTGGGATCCTGTGTGCGGGAACTGTCCTACTCATTTCCACAGCCCCAGGCCCAGCACAGGTGAAGTTGAAGAGCAACAGGCTTTGGGGACAGATCATGGCTCTGGCAGTTAATAGCTGTGAGATCCTGGGCAGCTATGGTAAGAATTATTTCTTGAACCTTACCCTGTGCCAGACAATATGCCAAGTGCTGCATGTGCATTATCTCATTTCATCCAATGAAGGGTATTATCCCATTTCACAGATGAGGAACTTCATGCTCAGAGCAGTTAAGTAGCAAGGGGTGGTGGCTTTGCAGTGCATCGACTCAGCTCAGCTGGACTACATTTCCCAGAATTCCCTTTCCTCTAAGGTCCTGTTTAGAATCTAGTGGTTCTGCTTCTCTAATTGAACCCTGACTGATACACATGGCAAAGGTTCCACAGTTTGTTACTGATGGAGCTGGAGTTCAAAATGTTTGCCTGTCACTCAGCTCTAGATTTTCAACTATTCTACTGGATAATAATAGCTAACACTTACATAGTAACTATGTCAGTTTTATCTCATTTAATTCTCATAACAACCCTATAAGGTAGTTTGTATTATTACCATTCCATTCTTACAGGTGAGGAAACTGAGGCACAGAGAGTTTAAATAATTTGTCCAAGATCACACATTAATAAATGGGGAATCTGAGAGTCAAACCCAGAAGTCTGGCTACACGACCCATCTTTTTATCTGTTACATTATTCTACCTCTCAACTCTAACATAACTCATTCTCTATGCCCCAATTCTCCTCAATCTATAAAATGGGGATAATCATACCTAACATATAAGATTATAGTGATAATTAAATGTGAAGATGTAGTTATAGGGCTTCTGGGAAGATGAAACAACAGGAGGTAGACTTACCCTCTGTCCCGAGCAACTGAAAAGCTAGATAAAGTAAAGGAAACAAAAATTTTCAGACACAACATCAGGCAGCACAAAATAGCAATCCCTGAGAGAGGAGAAACTAATGAGGTGAGCCCTACGATTGCCAGCTTCTGCCTGGGGAAAGTTTCCAGGCTGAAGCACAGGGAACAAGGTCCCAGCTGTCTCCTTGCTTTGAGGAGGTAGAACAAGGAGTCTGGTGAGGCCAAAGCAACTAGAGTTCACAGGGCAGAGAACTGCAGAGGAGAGAACTTCTCAGAGAGAGAGAGCTTCAATGATCTGTAAAGAGTTCCCATCAAGCCTTCAAGTGAATATTTAATAGCACTTGTATGTGAGGAAACTACACAAGTTTGAGGAAAGAACACCTCAAAGAAGCAGAGGAAACAATTTCCAAAGTACACAGAAAACCTGGAATGCTTTGTATCCCTACCAAGCAGAGTGAAAAACCTCATAAATCATGGGGCATCAGGTTGATTCCTTAGAAGGTATTGCTTCAGTAGTGGAAAAAAGGTAATCATCCTTCCTGCTAATGTTGAAAAGAAAGTCTCAGCAGAATCAAACTCTTTTCAAGTAATTTGACTGCATCCTAGAACAAAGCTCAAAAATATTTAATACACAATACTAAAATGGCCAGCACACAACAAGGTAAAATTCACATCTGGCAACCAACCAAAAATTACCATGCATACAAAAAAGCAGGAAAATACAACATATAATGAGGAAAAAGTTAATCAACAGAAACAGACCCCAAAATAACAGATTGGAATTAGTATACAAGGACATTATATACAATCTAACAATATAACTATATTCCATATGCTCAAGAAGCTAAAGTAAAGATTGATCGTGTTAAGTAGAGACTGGGGGAAATGGCCCAAATCAAACTTCTAGAGATGAAAAAATACAATATCTGAGATGAAAAATACACTGGATGGGATTAACAGCAGATTTGATAACACAGAAAAAGGATTAATAAATTTGAAGACATGGCAATAGAAAGTATCCAAAATGAAATAGAGAAAAAAAATTAATGGACAGATTATTAATGAGCTGTGGGACAACTCCAAGAGGAGTTACACTATGTGTAATTGGAGTCCCCAAAGGATGAGGGGAGCCAGAGAATATTTGAAGAAATAATTTAAAATTTCCAAATTTGATAAAAACTATAAACCATGGATTAAAAATCTCAGTGAAAATCAAGCACAAGAAACATGAATAAAACTTTACCAAGGAAAGTTTATGGTTGTAACTTTACAGTAATAAATTTGCTTAAAACCAGTGATAAGAGAAAATCTGAAAAGCAGCCAAAGAAAAAGAAACACGTTACATACAAAGGAATAAAGATAAGAATGACAGCAGACTTCTCATTGGAAAGAATTCAAGTCAGAAGACAGTGATACAACTGTCTTTAAAGTACAGAATGTAAAAAACAAAATCAAACCAAACCCATTAATCTAGAATTCTATACACAGTGAAAATATATTTAAAAACAAAGGTAAAATAAAGACTTTTTCCAAAATGAAAAAAACTGAAATAATTAATCACTAGCAGACCTGCACTATAAGAAATATTATAGGAAGCCCTGAGACAAAAGGAAATATGATACTAGAGTGAAATCTGGATCTTTTTTTCTTTCTTCTTTATTTTATTACACTTTATTTAATTTGATATTTTAATAGATATTACATTTACATAAAGAAGCAAAACAATATAAAAGTTATATACTGAGAATATGGTTCCCACCCTCTTCTTTCCTCCTTTTTAAAACACTTTATTAGATTTAAAATTTTACCCTTCCAAGGTTTCTTTATGCAAATATGAATATTTTTGTTCCTCTTCATTTCTGCCACAGAGGTAACATCCCAGATATACTGTTCCATTTAAGGTCATGGTTTTAAATACACATTGTTCAGTCTTTACTTTGAAGAATTTCAAAATAATGGGAAATACAAAAGAATAAAGACCTCTGGAAATTGTAACTTGGTGGGAAAATACTTTTTTCTTATTTAAAATAATCTTTAAAAGATAATTTATTGGTTAAAACAAAAAAAGTATTTTAGGTTTATAACATATAATGTAAAATGTGTGACAAAAATAGCATAAAGGCTGGGGGGCGGAAATGGAGGCATAGTGTTGTAAAGTTCTTATTACAAACATGAAGTGGTATAATACTACTTGAAGGTAGACTGGGATAAGTTAAAAATGTATACTATAAACCTTAAAGTAACTACTTTAAAAATACATCTAATTAAGCCAATAAGGGAGATAAAATGAAAATTTTTAAAAAAATACCCAATCAGAAAAAGAGGGGAAAGGAATCAAAGAACACATGGGACAAATAGAAAACAAATAGCAAGAAGATAGATTTAAACTCAATCATATCAAGAATGACACTAAATATAAATGGTCTAAAAACCACAATTAAGAGGCCAAGATTGTCAGATTGTTTATTCAAAGCAAGATTCAACTACATATTGCCTGCAGAAGCCCATTTGTAAATTTAAATAAAATATAAATTTAAATTCTATCAAAAACTGATAGAATTGCAAGGATAAATAGGAAAATACACAATTATATTTGGAAATATTTCAATATCCCTTTCTCAATAATCAATAGAACAAGCAGGCAGAAAATCAGCAAGGATATAGTAGACTAGAACAACCAATTTAGCCTAACTGACATTTGTAAAACACTTCACCCAACAACAGTAGAGTACACGTTTTTAAAGTGCACAAAAAACATTTACCAAGATAGGACACATTCTGACTATAATATAAGTTTCAATAAATTTACTGTTAGTCAAAGTATGTCTTCTGACCACAGTGGAATTAAATTAAAGATCAATAAACAAAAAGACATCTGGAAACACCCCCCAAATATTTAGAAACTCAGTAAGATTTTCTAAATAACCCATGGGTCAAAGAAGAAATTAGAAGGGACATTAATATCTCGAACTAAATGAAAATGAAAATACAACATATCAGAATTTGTGGCATGACACTAAAACAGTAGTTAGAGGGAAATTTATAGGACTGAGTACCTATAATTAGAAAAAGAGAAAGATTTCAAATCAGTGTCATCAGCTTCTAACTTAAGAACTAGAAAAAGAAGAGTAAATTAACCCCAAATCAGCAGAAGTAAAGAAATAACAAGAACAGAGCATAAATCAATGAAATAGAAAACAGAAAAATAATAGGGAAAATCTATACAATCAAAAGCTGGTGCTGTTGTTGTTGCTGTTAGAAGATCATTTTTCCAAATGACTGTTGGAAAATTTCCAAATGAATAGGATTCAACAGAGCACAAACTTTGGAGTCTGACAGTCCAGATTTCAGTTACAGCTTGGATCTTATTAATTATGTGATCTGGGATTGTCCATGTCACATTTTCCTCATGGATAAAATAGAGATAATAGTACCTGTCTTGCACTTTCATATCCAAATACACCTTGTTTTATTGTGCTTTGCTTTATTTCATTTTTTTTACAAGTTGAGATTTGTGGCAATGCTGTATCGAGTGAGTCTACAGGCACCATTTTTCCAACAGCATTTGCTCATTTCATGTTTCTGTGTCATATTTTGGTAATTCTCACAATACTTCAAAGCCTCCACCAACAAAAACTGTTATGACTTGATGAAGGCTCAGATAATGGTTAGCATTTTTAGCAATAAAGTATTTTTTAATTAAGGCATGTATATTGTTATTTTAGACATAATGTTATTGCACACTTCATAGACTACAGTATAGTGTAAACATAACTTTTATATGCACTGGGAAACCAAAAGTATTCATGTGACTTGCTTTATTTCAATATTCAATTTATTGTGGTTATCTGTAACCAAACCTGCCATATCTCCAAGGTATGCCTGTATTGCTAGTGGTGGTGAAAATGTAATACAGTTGGCTCTTTGTATCCACGGGTTCCAATCCACAGATTAAACTAACTGCAGAGCATGTCTCATGTTTACAGTCTGTGGTTGGTTAAACGCATGGATGCAGAACCTATGAGTAAGGAGGGTGAACTATAGGACTTGAGAATCCTCGGATTTTGGTATCTGAGGTGGGTCCTGGGGTCAATCCCTCGCCTATACCAAGGGACAACTGCAATCCCATAGAGCCAAATTTGTCAATATTTATCAAAAATTTAAATGCATTTACCCTTTTGCCCAACAGTCCCAGTTCTAGGACTCTTTTTTTTTTTTTTTTTTTTTTTTTTTTTGTGGTACGCGGGCCTCTCACTGTTGTGGCCTCTCCTGTTGCGGAGCACAGGCTCCGGATGCACAGGCTCAGCGGCCATGGCTCACGGGCCCAGCCACTCTGCGGCATGTGGGATCTTCCCAGACCGGGGCACGAACCCGTGTCCCCTGCATCGGCAGGCGGATTCTCAGCCACTGCGCCACCAGGGAAGCCCTGGGACTCTATTTTTTCAATATGTCTTTTGAGATATAATTCTCCTAGCACACAATTCACCCATTTAACATGTAAAATTCAATGACTTTTAGTTTATTCACAGAGTTGTACAACCATCACCACAATCTATTTTGAAAATTTTCCATCCCCCTCAAAAGGAAACTCCATACCTATTAGCAGTCACTCCCATTTCCTACCAATTCCCTCAGCCCTAGACAACCACTAATTAAATTCTCTCTATATAGGTTCGCCTGTTCTGAACATTTTATATAAATGGAATCATACATTAGATAAGCATCTGTGACTGGCTTCTTTCACTTACCATAATGCTTTCAGTTTTCATCTATGTTATAACATGTATCGGTACTCTATTACTGTTTATTGCTGAATAATATTCCATTGTATGGATATATTACATATTTATCCATTATCAGTTGATGGACATTTGGATTGTTTCTAATTTAGGGCTATTAAAACAACACTGCTATGAACATTCACATAACAAGTTTTTGTGTAGACATATGTTTTCATTTCTCTTTAGTATATGTGTAGCAGTAGAATTTCTGGGTCAAATGATAATTCCATTTCTAGCATTTTGAAGAGCTTCCAAACTGTTTTCCAAAGTGGCTGCACCATTTTACATTCCCACCAGCAATATATGAGAACCCCAATTTCTCCACATTCTCACCAACTGTTAGGGATCGAATGTTTGTGTCCCACCCCCCTAAATTCATATGTTGAAGCCCTAACCCCCAGTATGGTTATATTTGGAGATAGGACCTGTGAGGAGGCAAAAGGTTAAATGAGGTCATAAGGGTGGGGCACTAACTCTATAGGACTGGTACTCTTATAAGAAGAAGAAGAGACACCAGATCATCCTCTGTGTGTGTGTCTCTGCACATGCACAAAGAGTCCATGTGAGTACACATCAAGATGGAAGCCATCTACAAGCCAGGAAGAGAGGTCTCACCAGAAACCAAATGGCCTGACACCTTGATCTTGGACTTCACAGGCTCTAGAACCCTGAAAAATAATTTCTATTGTTAAACCAACCAGTCTGCAGTATTTTGTTATAATAGCCTGAGCAGACTAAAACACCAACACTTGTTATTGTCTGTCTTTTTTATTATACTATCCTAGTGAATGTGAAGTGGTATCTCATTGTGGTTTTGACAGCAAGTGATGGTAAACATCTTTTCAGGTGCTTATCAGCCATTTATATATCTTCTTTAGAGAAATGTCTGTTCAAATACATTGCCCATTTTTTCAATTTCGTTATCATTTTATTGTTAAACCTACAAATACTCTTATACTCATATAAAATGATGTATATGAAGTCTGTTTGTTGCAACAAATTGGAAATAACCTGGGTGTCCATCATTGGGAACTGTGTAGTTCATCCACACTTTGGAATATTATGCAGCTGTAGAAAAGAAAGAGAAGGTCACAGAGTAATTTATGAAAAGTACCCTAGGATATATTGTTAAATGAAAATAAACAAGATGTAGAAATAAACAAGATGTAAAAATAAAAAATATATATTAAAATATGTATAGTATTCTTCTTTTTTTAAAGAAAGAGGGAGAAATAAGAATATATATATGTATATTATTAGCTTATATTGCAATAAAGAACCATTGGAAGGATCCACGAGGAATTTTTTTAAGTGATTACTAATGTGGTAGAAGGTGTGTAATGAGGTTGACAGGAACAGGGATAAAACTGAGACGTATTGTATAGTTTTATGTAGTATTTTGATTTTTGAAGCATTTAAATGTGTTACTTATCCCAAACACTCAAGATTGAAATATGAAGAGTTTAAAATTTCAGTAAAGTATAGCAGGTGTTTCCCCGAGATGTAGGCCTCATTCTGTTCCCTACAGAGGGACATCCGTCATAAATGGGAGGAGGGTGGGGTATGGCCACACAAGGTTCCTGGCTTACATCATTCTGGATCCCAGAAGAAAGAGAAGCATTTTCTCACTCAGCATTTTTAGATAAAAATCTCAAGGAAGGACCCTGTTTGGTTCTGCTTGAGTCACATGCTCATCTCTGTGGCAAGAAGCAGGAACTGCAGTTTGATGCCCCATCAGTACCACAAGGAGTGGAGGTACAGTGGGAATGTCATTTCTTCAAAGTAAGAAATATTCTATTAACAGAGGGGGCAAGGGACACTGTACAGATCAAAGCAGCAGGCTTCTACCTGAGCAGGAGAGACAGGCAATATAAAAAGACAATTCTTAGAATGTGGTGCATGCCATGACACAGGTGGGCACAGTGTGCTGTGAGAACCCAGAGGAGGCAGCAGTCTAGCCAGGAAAGCTTCTCGGAGGCGGTGATGCTCTGGATGAGTTTTAGATGATGAGCAGGACGTCCTCAGGGAAGAAGAAAGAATGTGGACAGTGTTCCAGGCAGAGGGAAAGGCAACATGAACAAAGACCAAAGAAGGAAGATGGTATTATGGGCTGAATTGTGTGCCCCCCAAATTTATATGTTGAAGCCCTAAACCTCAGTACATCAGAATGTGGTTATATTTGGAGATAGGGCTTTAGAAAAGGTAATTAAGTTAAAATGAGGCCATTAGGATGGGCCCTAATCCAATCTGACTGGTTTCTTTAAAAGAAGAGGAAATTTGGACATACAAAGAGACACCAGGGATGGGTGCACAAACAGAGGAAAGACCATGTGAGGACGGCAGCTGTCTGCAAGCCAAGGAAAGAGGTCTCAGGAGAAACCAAATTTGCTAACACCTATTGCTTATCTTGGACATCTAGCCTCTGGAACTGTGAGAAAATTAATTTCCAATGTTAAGCCCCCAAGCCTGCAATCTTTGTTATTTATCAGCATGAACTGATCAATGCAGGCAGCATGATGCATTTAAGAATTTCTGGCTGCTCTGCCTTCCTGGGCCACAAGGTGTGAGGCAGGAGTGACAGGTTCTTCTGCAGGACAGTTACAAGCACAGCTCTGATCTGTGAAGCATGTAGATTAGTGGATATAAAAAGAGCTTATGTTTCCTGAGTGTCTATTCTGCCAGACATTGTGCTCAGTTCTTTACATGCATTCACTGGTTGAATTCTCACTACAGTCCTCTAAGTGCTGCTATCACCCCTTGGTACAGTAAAGAAACTCAGGCACAGAGAGGTTAAGTGACTTGCCCAAGATCACACAGCCAACAAATGATGAAGCTGGGATTAGAACCCAGGTCGATCTGATTCCAGCCCTAAGGAGGAAGGATACTTAGAATTTGGTGCCTGCCTGAAGTGGCAGGTGGTAGAGGAGGATGCGGACAATGATGGGTTTTGAACCCAAGTGTCCAGTGGATGGTAGTGCCACAGGCTTCTGAGACCCGGGAGAGGGTGGGCTTGAGACTTGGGAAGTAGTGTAACATGAATAAGTCAGTACATGAGACTTGAAGCCAAAAACCTGGGTTCAAATCCCAGTGCTGCTTCTACATGTGGCCTTGGCCTTTCTGAACCTCAATTTCCTCATGTGGGAATAATAGTGATATCTATCTCAAAATACTCTATAAATGATATCTAACATTCGTGTTTTCTGAAAATTCTCAATAATCATAGCTACTGTTGCCATTACAACCACAGGGAGCATGTGGGAAGTGCTGTGCTCTCTTGGGCAGTGCATCTGACCTCCAGACATACTGGCTGCTTCCTGGAGCTTGCCCCCCGCCACCCCACTGTGGCAACCCTTCTGTGCTTCGGGGCCCAGGCCTGCTTCCTCCTGGAAGCCCTCCTCACTGCTGCTGCTCAGGGTCCTCTGACACTTCAATAACTTGTTTCCAAGTAACTGTTGTACCCTGGTTCGCTGCTGAAGCAGGGGATAGGAAGGACTCCATCAATGTCCATGGTCTCTCTCCCTCCCTCCGTCCCTTCCTTCTCTCCTTCTTTGTCACTCTTCCTCTAGAAATTCGAGGCATCCTTGCCATCAGGCCCTGTAAGGTGATCACTTGGGTGACAGGAAACCCCAGTCTCACTTCTAAACACCTTTGCTTTCCTAAAACCCAGTCACAAATTGGAGTGATGTAAAGCAAAGAGTGTCAGAGGTGGGCCTCTGAGACTTGGGTGGAGCACAGAAGCCCCACTCCCTCACAGGTAATGGCCCGGTTAGCTGTCTCAGCCTTAGCTCGGCCCCCTTCAGACACTGCATCCTTCATTCCTGGGGCCTGGCTTCTGACCCATAGGGGCTCTCATTTCCTCCATGTGAGCTTTACAGAGTAAGGATCAGGCTGATCCAAAGCAGATCTCCTAGGTCTGCCTTGCTCTCTGCTAAGGAATAGGGGCTGATCAAGCACCTATGGAATACTGGGCCCTGTACTAAGCACAGCCAAGAAAAAAAGAAAAGAATCAGAGAAACAGCTCATCCCTGGGGGCTGAGGGCAGGGCAGGGAAGTGGGCTGGGAACCAGGGGAATAGCTCCCAACTCCCACATCCCCTACTTCCAACAGTCTCCATGGGGTGAGAGGCCCAGCGGGCCTTCTGTCGGGGTGGGTGGGGGTGAGGGAATACTCTTCCAGGGCTTCCAGGCAGCAGCCTCCCAAACACCCACCCTTCTGCGCCCCTCCTCCCTCACCCTCTCCCACGCTGTCACACTTTTTTAAAAAATGTAAATTTATTTATTTATTTTTGGCTGTATTGGGTCTTTGCTGATGCACGCAGGCTTTCTCTAGTTGCAGCAAACAGGGGCTATTCTTCCTTGCAGTGTGCGGGCTTCTCATTGCAGTGGCTTCTCTTGTTGCAGAGCACGGGCTCTAGGCGTGTGGGCTTCAGTAGTTATGGCACACAGGCTCAGTAGTTGTGACACATGGGCTCAGTAGTTGTGGCGTGCAGGCTCAATAGTTGTGGCACTCAGGCTTAGTTGCTCTGCGGCATGTGGGATCTTCCTGGACCAGGGATCAAGCCCATGTCCCCTGCATTGGCAAGCAGATTCTTAACTACTGCGCCACCAGGGAAGTCCCTGTCACACTTATTAAATGAGATAATCTGAGCAAAGCACTTAGCATCCTGCCTGGCTAACAGGGAGCCCTTGATAAATGCCTGTAGTCACACCCCATCCCCCACTAACTGTCACACTTTCAGGCGCTTGGACTCCTGCATGCCATTCGCTTTCCGATATATCTCTCATCCTTCAGCTACACACACACACACACACACACACACACACTCATGTCACACATATACACACCCTCCCACCCCACCCCATTTTCTCTCTGTCCTGAACTTCCCCCTGCAGGCTGCAGTGCGTGGGCCGAGAGGCCAAGTGGCCAGCACAGGGCGGTGGGAACAAGCTCGCTCCCGTGGCCAGCCCCATCTCAGAGACCTGAGTGTGGAGAAGCCTGGAGAAGGGACCGGAGGCTGGCAGGAAGGGTGGGAAAGGAGGCGGGCGATGAGGAGGGCTGGGCCAGGCTCACCTCAGTCTTTTCATGTGAGAAGTCTGGAGCCCGAGACCAGCCTTTGAAAGCAACACTGGGGGTTGGGGACAGAGGAAGTGGCACAAGGCATACTGAGTCTCCACGGGACCAACCTAAGCTGGTAGCTCGGGTTTGGAAGAGACATTGCTGACCCACAAGGCTTCTCCTACCTCAGGTCAGCACCAGGACCCTGCACCTGATGGGTCTCAAGGCTGACAAGGGCCTGGGAGGGTGAGAGGGGAGGAGATCAACGACTTTGCCCTCCTCCCACCTCCACCCCCAAGTGTCATGTGCAAGAACCATGATCCTTGGACAAAGTCAGAGACACACAGGCCTGGGACAGACAGACAACCTATGGAAATAAACTGGAATGGTGACCTGGGTACCAGAAGAGCAGGAAGGGGAGGGGAGGGGCTGAGCTCCGGGCCCCAACACATACTCAATACCCTCCGTGGACAATCAACATGGACACCCGACACAGATATATAGACACACAGCACAGAGACATAACCCAGCTCGACAAACGCAATGCCAGGTCGTGTAGACACACCACACTTAGCTGTACTGTGCAGACACCTCTCACCCAGCTCACATACCCACATACACACAGTACACTCAGACACAGCAGTGCACAGAGCATCCCAAGACTCACTGGACACACACCCCAGTCAAAGCCCCACACAGCCAGCAGAGATGTCCCCTCCGCCCACACTGACAACCAGGTGCACACTATTTAGGACACAAAGGCATAGGCACACAGACATATATCATCTCAGGGACACATACACACACACGCACACACACACACACACGTGTCCAGGCATGTGGACACTGGTCCCCCCACTCTGCTAGTTCTGGGGTTCTCCTTCCTTTCTCCCCACTGCTTTTGCTGGTCTCTGTTTCCATCCTGTGTGTCTCTTCAAGACTTATTAGGCCAGAACCCTTCAGTCCTTAACACTTCCCCATTCCTGGCCCCCTTTCTGTGCCAAGGATTCATGCATGCGTGTACACCATGAGATCATGGGGTGCCCTGGGGAGCAGTCTCGGGCCAGAGGGCGTTCCCCTGTCACTGTCATCATCTGCAAGGCTGAGGGTAGGGGTTTCAGCAGGTGGCTGCCCCTCACCCCAGATCTTGGCCTCCTGGTTCCTTGATCAGCCCACTGGACCCCCCCCTCCCCAATCTGGTCCTGCTCCTCTGGCCACCTGCTTGCAGTTCCAGAACACACTGTGCTTTCCCTGCACCTTTGTCTTGGTACAAGCAGCCCGCTCCGCCGGGAGCGCCCTCCCGACTCCAGCTGACAGTGCTCCTCATAGTTTTGAATTTCATGGACCAGTTAAAAACTTCAAAAGGAAGTTTGGGAAATGACAGAAGGTTGCCAAGTTTTCATTTCATTAGGAAGGATATTTAAAATATAACTACCATCCTCGATCCACCCTTGTTTCATTAAAAGAACACTTTCAGGGCTTCCCTGGTGGCGCAGTGGTTGAGAGTCCACCTGTCGATGCAGGGGACACTGGTTCGTGCCCCGATCTAGGAAGATCCCACATGCCGTGGAGCAGCTGGGCCCGTGAGCCATGGCCACTAAGCCTGCGCATCCGGAGCCTGTGCTCCGCAACAGGAGAGGCCACAGCAGTGAGAGGCCCGCGTACCGCAAAAAAAAAAAAAGAACACTTTAATACCAACAAAGTAGGAAGACCCTAATCTCAGGATAAAGGGTAATCCTTTACGTTGAACACATTAGCTTTACGTAAAACCCACAGCATTGTCCTTCTTTTTCTCATTTCGCCCATGAAGTACTGGAAACTTCATCACAGATCCATGTTTGGTACCATCAAGTCCTCAGCTCACAGGGCACCTCCCCCAGGAGGCCTGCCTCACCCAACCCCTCTCCCACCCCTCCCTCAGAGTTGGTCTCACTGCCCAGCAGGCTCTCTTGTGTTCTGTCACTATAGCCACATTGTCATGGTTTCCCAAGGGTCGACTCAGTTAAGCACTACCAGGTGCTTAACACAGATTATCTCATTTTATCCTCATAACCCCGCAAGGTGAATATTTCGTAAGCGTCTTCCCCCGATCCTGCACCCCGTGCTGGAGAAGGTGATAGAAGGTAGCAGTTCTTTCTTTGGAAAGAACCACAAACACAAGTCTGGGCTGCAAATCCAGGCTCTCTGCTTCCTGGTTTTATGATTGGGGCAAGTCACTTCACCGCTCTGAGTCTCAGTCTTTATCATCGATGAAAGAGGAGCAACAATTCCTACTTCACAATGTTGTCCTGAGGGAGTGCACGTGGAGCTCCTAAGACAGCACCTGGCACGTGGAAGACACTGGGCAATGTGAGTTACTCCCCTCCCACATCCCCAGGGTCCCCTCGCCATCCCCATGACTTTCCCTATACCTCATTCTCCCGACTGCCTTCCCACATTTCTTTCCAGGCTCCTGTGTTAGACCCTACTGCTTTTCTTCCCTCTAAAAGTAGGTCAGCTCCAGGGAACGATCTTTGGCCCTCCTCCCTCTTCTGTCTACTCTCCCTCGTTGGGTGATCTCATGCAGTCCCATGGCTTTATGTATCGTCTAGACACTGACTCGAAATTTTATATCTACAGTCCTCATCTCTCCCCAGACCTCCAAAGCTGTATGTTCAACAAACACCTCCCTGTATAGACCTCATGGGTCTCTTGGAGTTTATACATATAAAACAGAGACTTGATTCTTCTCATCCGAAACCATTTCTCCACCAATTTTCTCATCTCAGTAAGTCACACCATTATTACCCAGTTGCTCAAGCCAAAAGCACATTTGATTCTTCTCTCTCACCCCTCACCTACAATCATCAGCAAATCTCACTGCCTCTTATCTCCAAAGTATAGCCCAAATTTTTCTTTTCTCTCCATCTCCATTACTCTCATTGGAGTCTGATTTCTCATCATCTCTCATCTGGTTCACACCAGTAACATCCTAAGTGGTGTGTCTGCACTTACTTTCACCCCTTTAAAAGACTGCTTTTAAAGTACATCTTTAGATCAGTTAGAGTGAGCCCTTCAGCTTGGTTCTTTTAAAAAATTTCCTTGGCTATTCTAATTCCTTTGTATGTTCCCATAACTTTTGGAATGAGCTTTTCATTTTAAAAACAAAAACACCTGCTGGAGTTCTGACTGAGATTACTTTGAATATATAGGTCAGTTTAGGCATAACAGACATCTTAACAATATTAAGTGTTCCAGTCCATAAATATATCTTATCAGTCCTTTGATTTAGGTCTTTACTTAAATACTGGATAATAGTGTTCAGTACAGAGGTTTTGCATGTCTTTTTCTAAATCTAAGTATTTTATGCTTTTTTACTATTATAAATAAGCTTTTAAAATTTCTCTTTTCCAATTGCTTACTGGTAAGATACAGAAATACAACTGGTTTTTGTATATTGACTTTGTAACCTGCAAATATGTTAAATTCTCTTATTAGCTTTGGTAGTTGTTTTGAGAATCCCTTAGGATCTACAAATAAAAATAGTTTTACTTCTTCCTTTCCAGTCTTTATACCTTTTATTTCCTTTTCTTACCTTATTGCACTCACTAGGGTTTCCAGTACAGTGCTAGATAGAATTAATGAGAACAAGCATCTTTGCCTTACTCCTGAAAAGGAGGAAAACATTAATTCTTTCACTGTTAGGTATAGTATTAACTGTAAGTTTATCATAGATGTCCTTTATCAGGCTGAGAAAGTTACCTTCTATTCCCAGTTTGCAGAGAGGTGTTTTTGCTTTTTAAATCATGAATGGGTGTTGAATTTTGTCAAATGTGCTTTTTTCTGTATCTTTCAAGATAATGTTATGGTTTTTCTACTTTATTCTGTTAATGTGATGAATTAAACTGATTGGTTTTTTAAATATTAAACTTTGCATTCCTAGATAAACCTCACTTTGTAATGATGTATTCTCTTTTTTATATGTTGCTAGGCTTGATTTGATAATATTTTGTTAAGGTTTTTTGCTTCTTTGTTCGTGAGTGATATTGAACAATAATTTCCTTCTCTTGTAATGTCTTTGTCAGGTTTTTGCATCAAAGTTGTATCAGATAAGACTGCTACAAATTCTTTGCAACTTTCCTTTGAGAGGTAGAGTCTGAGTCTCTTCTTTTTGAATACGGACTACCTTAATGACTTACTTGACCAAGAGACGTGCCCTTCCAAAGCTAAGTCGTAGAAGCTTTGCAGCTTCTTCCCAAGTCTCCCGAAATGCTCACACTTAGAGCTTCAAGCTTCCATGTAGGAAATCCAACCACCCTGAGGCCACCATGCTGTGGGGAAACATAAGGTAACCAGGGGGCCACGTGGAAAGGGAGGGAAAGATGTCCAGCAATTTCCAGTTGTTATAGCCACCAGACATTTGACTCACCTCAGCTGAGACCCCAGATATTGTGGAACATAGAATAAGCCAAGCCACTGTGGCCTGTCCAAATTCCTCACCCTAGAATCGTGAGATGTAATAATAATAAATTATTGTTTTAAGCCACTACCTTCTGGGATAGTTGTGCAGAAATCAATAACTAGCAGAATCATTTATGCTGGGCTCATAAATGAATGGGGGTATGTTCCCTTGTCTTCTAGTTTCTGAAAGAGTTTGTGTACAGTTGGTATTAGTTATTCCTTAAATATTTAATAGAATTTATCAGTGAAACCATCTAGGTGGGAAATTTTTATATTATGAATTCTATTTCTTTAATAGATATAGAGCTATCCAGATTTTCTGTTTTTTCTTATAGAATGATCTTTTTAAATGTCAATAAATAACATCACTCCCCTTATGGAAACCTCCAATGGCTTCTCCTTGCACTAAGAATAAAATCCAAAGTCACTTTCATAATCTATAAGGCTCTTTATGATCTGGCTCCTGCCTGCTTTACAGATCTCACCTGGATCAACATTCCTGATATTCACCGGGATGATTCCTTAATGCCATTTAGATTTCAGCCCAGGTGTCACCTCCTTAGGGAGGTCTTTTTGAACAACAAATCAAAATAATCTCAATCATTCTATATCATAGTATCCATTAAAAATGTATAGCATTCATCACTATCTGACATTATCTTTATTATTAAGTAACTCATTATTTCTACATGGTCTCTACCATGTAGAATTTCAGGTCTTTGTGGCAGTGACCTTGTTGGACTTATTCACAGCTGTGTCCTTAAAGTCTAGGACACCTTGTCATAGAAGATGGTAAATACATATTTACTAAATTGTTGACTTGTTGCCCTGGAATCCCCAGTCCTCACCTGGGTGTATGGTGTTGAGAAGATGCTGGAAAAGGGGGTTTGAAGATTCTTGGCCTCTACCCTGATTGGTCCCTGGAAATGGCCAGCATCAGGTACAAGAACAAGCAGTTTTCAGAGGCCACACTTTGCCCACAGCTTTTTTTTTTTTCTCCTACCAGGGTCTGACTCCAACCTGGCTCCTCTTCCATCACCAGCAGCTGGAAGGTAACTTAGAGGCCATTTAGGAGAAGGATCCAAGTACAGCATCTGGGCTCAAAGACGTGGCTACTAGTTCTAGTTTAGAAGTCCCTTAGTCTACGTGTCTTTGAAAAAAACACTTCATCCCTCTGGCTTTCACCTGACACACTGTAGACACTCGATCATTTCTGAATAAAGATCCACTTCATGCCTACATTTCTACGATTCTATCTTACCCCATTCCCTTGTTACAGATGAGGAAACTGAGACATGGAGAGGCTAAATGGCCCTACCAGTGCCACAGAATATATTCCTGGAGGTGCTGAAGCTCATAGATTTCCCCCTCGATTTATGATCTTACCAACAAGGGCGTCAATTTCAGAGATTAACAGCTGCAAATGATGGCATCAAGTCAGCTGCCCCAGCAGCTCTCCAAAGTGCATCTCCAATTCAGGTTTATCTTCATTAAGCAAGTAATTCATTACCAGGCGGTAAGCATTCACATCAGAGTGAGAATATTAAAAAAGTAATTATATTTTTCACAGTGCAGCTTTCTGGGTAAATTGTATGCAAATTGCTGTCTAAATCAGGCTGGCAGAGACTGGGTAGGTCTCAGTGCTCTTTGAGGGGATATTTTGGAGGCTGGACCAGTCACCTTCTGCTCACCTCAATGAGTGTCCAGCATGGGATCTTGCATTCAGTCAAGGAAAGCTCAAAATAGTAGTAATTATTACTTCTTAACTCCATCAAGCCTCAGTTTCCTCATAGGTAAAATGGGGTTCCTAGTAGGACTAAGTAAAAGAAGGGAGAAGACAATCTCTAGCATAGTATCTGCCCGGCATGGACATGAGAGGCACACGACCTCAGGAAATGGCAAGACAGCTTCAGGGAGAGGGAGCTGTATCAATGAGGCACTGAAACTTACAGGCCCAGAGAGAGGGTGGGGGCAGCTGCTGGGGGGATGAGGGACACTGGTGAGGGGTCAGGAGGCCTACCTTCCTTCTCATCCTGGCTCTGCCACCAATTCACTGTGTGACCCCAAATTCACCGCTTCTCCTCTCTGGGCCATACTAAATACACAGACATAATTAAACCCTGAGTAATCATCACTCAGCAGGTACCCGCAATCCCCCAGATAGCACTGACCTCCAACCTCTGGGAGTGAGAAGATTCATGCTGGAATAGGGTGCTTGAAGTGCAAAGACATCAATTCTCTCAGTTTACGGTGAGAAAAAGAAGCCCAAAGAAGGGTGTGAATGACCCAAGGTCACACATCAGGTAAGTGATGAAGTCAGGACCAGAAACCCAGGCCAGGGCAGTTCTAATACGTACTGTTAGCACCCATCTGTCAAATGGGCACTTTAAGGCCTGCACTGGAAACTGTAAAATGCGGTGTGCACATTGGTATCATCAATTTTATCTCAGGGTTGGAATACAGTCCTGGGATTCGATCCAGGGCAGGTTACTTTCTGTCTGAACCTCAGTTTCTCCCTTTGTCAAATGAGGCTGTTAGAAGAGATATCACTATGGGCTCCTCCCGTGAAACTCAGAAGGGAGGATTTTAATGACATCTTTTCTATCCCCTCCCTCTGAGAGCAGCCCTGGGACTTCCCAGGGACTTAAAGGCAGAAGTGTCTGGGCCTGCCCAAGGGGGTCTTGGGGCCAGTTCCCAGCCTCCCCTGCCCACACACTGGAAACCTGCTTGTGGTGATAGTTTGGGAAAATGCACCGTACCCTTGTGATGGGGGACCACCTGCTGAACAGCCCAGAAGCCCAGAGCCCCAGGCCGTAGGGCCAAGGCTACCCCAGAGACAGTCTCAAATTGGGCCACACAATTCCATGCAAGTGTGGTTACAATGGGGCACAGCGCTATGCTGGGGGCCAAGGCACTGCCTGGAGCTCCATTCACTAACACATAGCTACACCCAGACACACACTCAGGCTGGCACACACAGTTACACGCATGCGTGCTCAGACAGGAAGATACGGCCAGATACGGCTACATCTGGTAACACCTTCAACACACTGTTAGGGGCACCTAACAATACCTAGTCACAACTAGGTCCTGGGTAGTGGTCACCCAGCAGTGACATATAGACACAGACACTCTGGGAGAATGCATGGCTCCTTTCTGACCCAGCTCCTATTCACAAGCCCTCACCTGTGCAGACCCTCAATCCCACACCCGTGGGGCTACTGAAAAGTCTCATCGCCACCCGCAGGCAGCAGGTTCCAGGAGGCACAGGTGAGCACCTGCCTCTGCCCATGCGCAGACACACATCACTGCGGCTCCCGTATATGTGAGGTCCTGCTGTTCTCATGTCTTCCTCAGGCATCACTTCAGAGATCCAGGATTTTTGAGAAAGGCCCAGCCATGGCACCTGCCTCCTACCCACCTTGACATCTCTGAGACACAGCCCAGGCAGCAACCAACCTCAGACTGAGCCAGTCAGGAATCCTATGTCCTTCACAGAGGCTGTGGTTGGGTGGGTTAAGGCCTGGCGTGGACTTTCAGAGCTTTCTCCAGGCTGTGAAAATCCTCCCTGGCTTTGGGCATTTTCTCTTTGGCTGGCCTTTCTTTAACTCATCTTTCTGGAAGAAACTCAAGGCTCCCCCAGAAACTTTTCATGACCGTGCCTGGCATGGTCAAGCCTTGACCCAGGAGTCAGGAGGCCAGGTTCACAATCCTGGCCCCTGTGCTTACACACTGAATGACCCCGAGCCCATCTGTTGTCTCTAGGCCTCAGTTTCTCCTTCTGCACCAAGAGGGTGGATGGGGTGGGGTGGGATGAGGAGGACAGCATTGAATAGAGCGTCAAAGGCCCCCCTCTCGTCTCAGATTTCTTGAGCTCTGCTTTCCCCACGGGCCAGGGCTGGTGACTGAAGCAGCTAGGACTGGACCCTAATCTCCTGCCACCTGCTCTAGTGTTCTCACCACACGGCAGGCTTCTGACCCCAGGCCCCTAGCAAAGGCAGAGCGGAAAGAGCAGGGGTATTCGAATGAGAGAGAGAAAGCTGTGGGCACACACTGTACCTGAGGGCAGGGAATTCCACTGGATTTGAAGTTTCCGCAGGGTGTGGTATACGGGACTCACTTAACAATGTTTACTAAAACCAATCCAATCTACTCCTTCCTAGCTCTGTAGCCTTGGGCAGGCAACTTGGTGTCTCTGAGTTTTCTCTAAGTGTCTTCCTCTATAAGACGGGGATACCCGCTCGCTCCTGGTTACAGGTGGTCATGAGGACCCTGCAAGGCCCTGCACGAGAAGAGACAGCACCTGCCCTAGAGGGGCCTCGCCACCAGGCATCCCCACCCCCTTTCCCTCCTAGCCCCTACTAGGAGTGGGACTCCCTGGAGGCCTCCCAGCTTAGAGAGGAAGGCTCGCCACAGGAACGCGATGGGGAGAGTGCTCAGAGGAGGGGCCACTCTCCCCAGCATCCTGACAGAGCTTGGGCTGACCGGAACAGCTTGCTTCTCATCCTTGCCCCACCGAGGGAACTGCAAAGTCCTGAGCAGGCAGCTGGTGTGGGGGGAAACGAGAGGGAGATGCACACTCACTGGCTCACCCACAGATACAGGGAATCCTAGTCATAAGCCATAAAGCATCCACCAAGGAAAAGGGATGCCCTCCCTATCAGCCCTAGCAGGCTTCCTCCGGAACAAGTTGCTCACTGCCTCTGCCCGTTCTGTGGCCTGGCACGTGCTGAGCTAAGCCCGCCTCCCTAGAGACTCCCTCTCTTGGTCCCAGCTCTGTCCTCCACGGCTGCATGAATGCATCCACTCCTTCTGCCTCATGACAGCCCCAGGACCTGCAGACCAACCCGGTGCCCCACCACTGCCCTTCAGCTCCTGGACCTTCTTTGCAGGCCAGACAGCAATTTGGCTGCTGCTCCTGCAACAGGGGTCTGAAGCCTCTCACCTGCTCAGACATGTCCCTCTGTGTCTAGGCACGTGCTCACGTGTGCACACATATATATGCACCTCCACTGGGCCCCTTTCCCAGATATAGTCCAGCCCAGCAGGGCATGTCAACCATCTCCTGCACAAAGCTGCTGCTTCTCCTCTCCCGAGTCCCCACTGTGGCTGGAACTGCCCTGGAAGATGAGGGGCAGGGAGACATGGAAGCAGCCTGGGAGGACACATCTCCCACCGGGAGCCCTTCCTCTTCCCTCACCCCCTGCCTCTGCCACTTCCCTATGTCAGGGCCATGCTGATGACACCAGAGAATCCATCAAATGCCACCCCCGTGTCAGGTCATGTCACAACATAATTAAAGCATTAGATCTTCGTGATGAAGCCGTTGCCATCAATTCTGAGAGTGACTGATCCAATCTACAGAAAGGGGAAATTTCTCTCCACCTGCCACAACTGCCACAGCTGCCTTCCCCCCCCCCCCCCAAGAAGGGAGACAGCATTGCTTGTGCTATTTAGGGCTCTGGACCTCAGGCTGGGAGTCAGGAGCTGAGCTACGAGGGAAGAGGGTCTGGCCTTGTGGTGTGTGCCCCTCCTGCCTGTGGGTCCACTGGGGACAGCAGAGCCTGGAGACCTGGGGACTCCTCCGAGCTCAGTCACTGAGGCAGTCTGTGACCTTGGGAAAGACACTGCCCACCTCTAGATTTCAGTGCCCTCTTCTGTAAATGGGATGTGAGGGTTTGGGAGGGTAGGGAGGAAGATGACTTGATCTCTAAGGATCGTGGAGGGAAAAGAAGCAGGAGCCCAGGGGTCAGATGACTTACGTTCAAATAGTGACTAGCTGTGTAGCATCTGAGCATCGTTTTCCCAACTATGCCCTTAGCTCTGCTCACCAAGGAACTGATTCTCCTTCCTGGCTATGAGGTGTGTCCACTCAGCTCTGGGCCCTCCTGGCCTCCACCCCTTTGAGCAGCCTAACCCCGTCCCTCGGGTGGAAGGCAGATGGTACAGGAGGAAAACAATGGCTGCGGGAGCACAGAAGGGGAGCAGACTTGATTCTAGCCCAGGGGTTCTGAGGCCTTTCCTGAATACGGCACACTGAGGCTGGCTGGGTGGGTTTGGGGCAGTGCAGGCATCGCTGTGGGGTCTGTGGGAAGGCATCCCGGATGGAGGGTTGAGCACAAACAAAACATGAGGCATGAGGGAATGGTCTTCTTGGGGAAAAGGTATAGTGAGATGCTGCCCCGGGTAGAGATGGGTGCCCAGGGAGAGGAGGCTGGAAGGTGGGTGGGCTACAGCCACCTGCCACAGCCCGGAGGCTGCCAAGTACAGCATAGGCAGAAAGTCCTCTGATTTTTCCAAAGCCTGCCCTGAGACTGGTCAGCTGCCTAGGATCCTCCAGGCTGCCCAGACCTGGTGTCCCTGGTTCTATGACCCAGCACCTTCCATCCAGGAGACACCCAAGTCAGGCTCCAAAGGCCCTGCCAGGTCCCTTGGGGTAAGATGGAGGTTGAGTCTCTGAATAACTCCCCAGCCTACTGTGCCTGCATCTCCCCCGGAGCCTAGAGTCAGGGTGTCAGAGGTTTAAAGGAGATTGAAATCATATCTCGGAAGAGAAATCATGTAAAGGGAAAGAAGCAGAAGGTCCTATCTGGAGAGCTGGGGTAGAGGAGAGGAGTCACTGATGGGACAGGGGTTGGGGGAAGAAGACACGTGGAAACTCGGGGCACAGAATTAGGATTGGGATAGACCTTCAGAGCATTCTGTTCACCCCTGTGCAATATAGGAGTCCCTCCTCTTCATCCTGGCCTACCCCCACATGCACATCTCCACTGACAGAGCACTCACTACCTCCTGAAGTAGCCATTTTTACCTTGGTCAGCTCTGAATTTTCCTAAGTGTAAATCCTCAGTTCCACTCAAGGTCAGAGTTCTATATCTTAGATGCCACAGAAATGATTCCATTGCTCCTTTCACGCTGTAGCCCTGCAGGGATTGGGGAAGGCAGAACCTGGCGACGGCCCCCTGAGGATTTTCTTTCTCATGAGGTTGCTGAACCAGCTTGGGAGCCAGCCTGTGGGCTTGTAGTCAAGTCTTGCATCTTAGGTCACTATCTGGAGTGTGCAGAACAGCATCTATGCCTGAGTGTGCACCTGGATGTATATGTGACTAGTACTACGTGTACACTTATGGCTGGGGGTTTGCAGGGGTGCAGACCAGCTCTGCATCCATGTGTAAGGAAAAGCATCCCTTGATACGTGCCTGGGCTAGGGTCGTGTGTGAGCACCTGACCACGTGTGAGTATTTATGACAATAGCCGTATGGGGGTAGGAGGGCTTGTGGCCATCTGCCATGAAGGGTTGGGTGTGTGTGACTAACTGTGATCACAAGTGTGATTCTGCACACGGAGGACTCGCTAGTGCTCTATGTGGACATGTCCAGCCAGGTATTTGTGGGTCCATGGCTCTGGTTAGATTGTCTCTGACTGTCTGGTTGTGACTCTGTGTGTGCAGGGCATGTGTGCGACAAATTGGAATTTAATGCATATGTGAGACTATGTTCATGACAGATTGTAATTTAATGTGTTTGAGAGACTGGCTGGGGCTGTGAGCATGTGAGACTGTTCCATGTGCGCCTGTGCACAAGGATGTGGTTGTGTGTGTACGTGCTTGGATGCCTCCATGTAGCTGTGTGTCAGCATCGGTGGCTGTGTGTGCGACTGTGGCTCAGTGTGTGTGTGTGAGATGCTGCAGTGTGTGTCTGTGAGTCTCTTCTGCGAGTCTGTGTGTGTCTGAATGGTGGTGGCTAAGTGCAAATGAGGGTGCCTATGCGTGAGGGTGAAGGTGGGAAGGGTGAGGGCAGTGCAGGATAAAAAGGGGACTTGCTCGAAAAGGTCTCCCCAACCCCATTTTAATCAGAAACGGAGCAGCTGTTAGCCTGAATAGACACTGCACAACAGCAGACGTCTTAATCTCTTCTGCATTGTGATTCACTCGGAGAAGCCCTATTACTCAGCTTTTGATAGGAGCTTACTTGTCTCAAGTGTTTTCATTATTGCCCTAATACTATCTATTAACATACTGGAGGGAGCTCGCTGCTGTCTGGAGATGGCATCACTGGGCTTTTAAAGATTATGGGCCTTGCAAATACATAACATTTTACTGCCTTGCAGACGTAATTCACTGGGAAAAAAAAAGTCTCACATAAATAGATAGGTAAATAGATAACCAAGTGGGGAAGAGAGGGAGCTGTAGGGGGAAGGAGGATGTATGACCCAAACGCACTGTCATCCCCAGCTCAAATAATCGCCTTTCTGAAGGGAGGAGCCAGACAGACATCTGTCTCATTTGGGGCACCTCTAGCCTCAAATCCTTCATCTCTGGGTATCCTGGGGTGGGGGGACCTCCTGGGCTTCTCTGAGGGGTGCAAGATTGGGGCAAGATGCAGGGAAGTGTGTGGTGGAAAGACTGTAGGATTAAGTGCCAGGGGGCCCAGGTTCGAACCCCAGTTCTGCTGCTGATCTGCGGGGTGACCTTTGGTCCCATCTCTGTGCTTTGTTTCCTTAACTGCAAAACAGGAGTCTGAACTAGATCATCTAAAAAGCCAGCTCCAAGGTCTCAGTTCTAGGCCCAGCAGGGGCTTGAATCACAGCAATCAGCATTAACTCATCAATCTGAATTCCTGAGGAAGAAAAGGCTGAAGTATCTCCAACATCTCAGAACTGGCAAAAAGCAAAATGGTCATGTAACCCAATCACCACTTCTCTTCCTGTCGTGTGAGTGCACACCCATAGTGATAGGAATCTCACTACTTTCTTTTCCTTTTTACAATGAATATGCCTTGCAGGGTTTTGCTTGTTCTTGTGGTCCAAGATGGTGTTTGAAGCACATGCAAACCTTCCCCTTCTTCTTCAAGTTTCATTGAAATAATAGAAAGATATGTAAAAAGCATACATCCCAATACAGCCCAAGAAAACTAAAAATTATGGCATCATAGGAGATCAACAAATTTGAAGGCTTTCTGGAAGATAAAAAGCAGACAGAATCAGATTTATGGAGAAAACCAGAGTGGTTAAATCAGCACAGAAGAAACTGGCTAAAGACATGTAAACTATTCTTTCCAACAGAGCCTTGGAGAGACTCCAAGTACAGGGGGCAGGGAGCAGACCACAGTGCAAAAAACAGGTAAAGAACTGTTGAATTAACAAGTGGCCAGCCAGCCCCTTCCTCTCTATATATATACTGATAGAATGATTGGCTGTGGAATTTGCCTCTGAGATGGAAGCCTGATGGACTGCTTTCTAAACAACATGAAAGATCTACCTTAGGAGATATGATAAACTGTTACATTGGTGGCAATGAACCATCCATCTCAGTAGTCACACCCTTGTGGAGTTCCCTGTACATTGACTTTGGACTTGGCAAGGTAACTTGCCTCCACCAATGGGATATCAGCAAGCATGATGCAATTATTGGGGCTTGTCTGCTTGGAATACTCTCTCTTGGACTCTTGCCACCGTTCTGTAAGGAAGTCCACCCTATCCTCCTGGAAAAAGAGATTCTGGAGGATAAAAAACTGCTTGGAGAAAGAGGCCACCTGGTGGAGAAACTAGGTGCTTCAGCAGACAACCAGCACAGCACCAAGGCCCCAGACATGAGAGGAAAGCCTTCTTAGTCCTTCTAACCCAGCCCAGCTGCTGACTGAATGCAGCAATGTGAGTGGATCCAGTCAATGCCATGTGGAGTAGAAGAATGATCCCAAGCAACCCATAGAATCATGAGAAATAACAAATCGTTGTTGTTTTAAGGCACTAAGTTGTGGGATGTTTTGTTATGTGGCACTAGATAACTGATACAGGAGGGATGACTATGTTGGTGTTGAGGCCAGAGAAGTAGAACAGAGTTGAATCTCTGCAATGGACATGGGAAGGAGAAAAGAAAGAAAAGACAATGAGGCAGTCATGCTCAGCAATAAAGTCTGTTAAAGTACTTCACACAGAGAATAAAGTCTTCCTTACTTCAGTAACCACAGGGTCCCCAGCCTGTCTGTGTGTGGTCTCCTCACTCTTCCTAAAGGGAATCCAACAATGTGCAAGCCTTTCCCACTCTCTCACACACACAGAGCTGCAGACAGTCTCCCTTTTAGGAAAGGTCCATGCTGGAAGCAAGACTACACAGTCAAAAGAAACTCACACTAGTCTCCTGAATATATTAATCAACCTAATTTTAAATTTACAAATCTGAAATAACCATCATGAATCACCTTTGAGGCAAACCAAGAGCATGAGGAAGAACAAAATGAAAAACACAAATAATTCATCCTAGTGGAATTTGAGATAATGTAGGAGACAGAGTGGAACTTTAAAAGAATTCTAGGTTGTATCCTCAGAGAGATCCAAAAGAATTTGCATTTATAAAATAAGAGTAGATTTCTATAGAAAACAAGTAATCAAATAAAAAGAAATAATCCTTGAAAATTAAAAAACGTGGGCTTCCCTGGTGGCGCAGTGGTTGAGAATCCGCCTGCCGATGCAGGAGACACGAGTTCGTGCCCTGGTCCGGGAAGATCCCACGTGCCGCGGAGCAACTAAGCCCGTGAGCCATGGCCGCTAGGCCTGCGCGTCCGGAGCCTGTGCTCCGCAACGGGAGAGGCCACAACAGTGAGAGGCCCGCATACCACAAAAAAAAAAAAAAAAAAAAAAGAAAAGAAAATTTAAAAACGTGAAGATAAAGTCAAGGAAATTTCCTGGAAGACAGAGTGAAAACACAAAGAGATAAAGAAAAATATGAGGAAAATACTAGACCTAATATTTACCTCATAAGAGTTTTAGACTGAGATAACAGAGAGATTATGTAATCACTAATGGTATAATTTTTAAATATTTTAGATTACAGAAAAATTGAGATCTGAGTCCTCAAACTATAAAAAGACCCACCAAGTGGTAAGGAGAAAACACATATCCTGGTGACATTTCTAAATTACAAAATAAAAAGAAAATTCTCTATGCGTCTATATTCTTTTGAACCTGCAATTCTATACTGGCCAAATTATCAAGAATGAAAGCAAATCCAAGATATTTTCTGATAATAAAGGACAAAGGAAATTTACTATCCATTCACTCCTTCAGAAGAAATAATTATACACTACAGAAGAACAAAAAAATGAATTCAAAAAAGAAAATGTTAGAAGTTTTTTTTTTTTAATTTTAGAGAAAAGAAACCAATAAATGTCTGAGTCTGAATAACAAATGAAAATGAATCTATAAAACTTCATACAATTTTTAAGAAATGATTTATTTTAAAAGTATAGAAATAAAATAAACTAATCACACTTGGAACTAAAATTTCCACAAAATATGAAAGATAGGTGGAGGTTTAAACTACTATTGGAAGAAAAAGTGCTTAAATAAATTTATTAAAAATTTAGAACACTAGAAAAATAGAAATAGTACTTATAACTTCCAAAAAACAGAGAAAAAATAGAAATAAAGGAAAGTTGATCAATCAAACAGAAAGCAGGGGAGAAATCCAAACATATCAAAACCACAATAAATATGAATAGGTTAAACTCCCCTATTAAATGACAGAGACTCTCAGAATGGGTGAAAGAAATCTCAACAACATACACATATAAATGTATATACACACAAGTTCACAACATAATGCAGTTATTTTAAAGAGTGACAATTTAAAAATATAATACCAAAAAGATTAAAAATAAAGTAATAGAAAATGAATATATGCTAATAAAACAAAACAAAAAATGAAGGCACAGAAATATTAGTATCAGATTAATTAGAATTTAAAATAAAAGCACTCACAAAAGGTATAATCTACCAAGAAGGTATAACAATCAAGTAAATTTTGTACTAAATAATTGAGTATCAAAATATAAAAAGAAAAAATTCAAAACTACAAAGAGAAATTGTCAAACTTGTAATGGTACTTGATTTTTACATGCCTCTTCAAAAATTGATAGATCAAGTAAAAATAAGTGAAGCTATAAGAGAATCTGAATAATGTAATTTAAATTTTGACTTGAGAGTTATATAAGAAAATTTACTGAACTGAGAATACACATTTACACATTTGTTTTTTGGTACATTTTTTATGGTACAATTACAAAAATTGACCATTCATTAAAATTGGCTTAGAAGCAAAATCTTAATTCCAAAAAGTGGAAATTATTTGGGCTACATTTTCTGACTACAATGTCAAAAAAACAGGAAGCAAAGACAAAAGGGTAGCAAAACAATATAACAATAACTCAACAACTTGGAAATTTTAAAACACTGTTATATATAACTCCTGGATTAAAGAGAAACTCAAAATCGAAATGATTGATTTGTTATAAGTTAATGACAATGAGAGCATCATATAATGAAATGAATTCTCAAGGCCAATGCGGTATTTACAGAAAAATGTATAGCCTTGAAAATGTTTATTGGAAAACAGGAAAGAGAATTGAATCCAAGCAGCTGGGAAAAGGAAAACTAGGGGAAAAAAATAAAACCTCTATAGAAATAAGGAATTAATAGAGATAAAAGCAGAAATTAATGAAATGAGAAACAAATGTAGACTTGGTAAATAAAGCCAAATGCTGTGTGTTTCATTTATTTATTCCCTTAATGGCTCAAGAAGAGGTAAAAATGCTAATATTCATGGATGAAATCAGATCATCAAAGATATACTTCTAAAAATGGCATCAGGCCCAGAATGGATTTAACAATGAGTTACATCAAACCTTCAAGGAGCAAATAACTTCTGTTATTTAAATGATTATAAAGCATAAAACAAAGATGGAAAACTTCCCGATCCATTTTGTTGAGCTAGCACAACAAATAGAGTAGGCATCTGTTGTTTTTGCTCCTCAGAGTTCATTCATCCTTCTAATAACCACATCCTGATTTTCCTCAGAGGGAGCCCTCTCCACTCTACTCTAAATCCATGTATTTCCAGGGAAGGTGACATCATCCCTAATTCCAGGGCAGGGCCCACAAACCATCAAGCTTTGCTTTTCCATAACTGCTGTGAACAACTTGGGGATGGCCATGTAACCCAGTCAAGGACAAGGAAACAACAAGAGATTTTTTTCAGTGACTTCTGGGAAGAGGTTGTGTTTGGCACTAAGGCTATAGATCCTGGAGTGGACATATGCCTGTGATATGGACCCTGAGATTAAAGCTGAGGCAAAGAGAAAGCAGAACCAAGAGATGGAGAGAAAAGGAACATTGATTATAGCATTTAAGCCCTGAATGCAGCTGTGTCTTCAGGTACACCCTCCCCCTGTACCCTTCAGCTCTTTGAACCAATGTTTCAATCAGCTAGAGTTGAATTTTCTATCATTTTTAGCTGACCTCACTAACCCTGACATACCAAAACTGAATGAAGACAACACACACAAGAAAGTATAGCCCAATCACAATTACATAGATGTAAAACCCATACATTAAATGGTAGCAAATTTAATCTAGCTATATATTAAAGACCAATATAAGAGCAATAAATCATGACCAAATAAGTTTTACCCCAAGAATCAAGCATACATTTTAACATTGTAAACTAAACTTTAGTTTTTAATTCATAATAGTGGCACATTAAAGAAAAAAAATTAATGATCATCTCCATAAGATAATAAAAATTTGTAATAAGCTGCCTTAACCAGATAAAGAATCCTGCAATTGTCAGTTTTATGGGTCTGATTAGCTAGGCTATGGTCTCCAGTTATTTCCAATACTAATCTAGGTGTTGCTGTGAAGCTATTTTGTAGGATGACTAAACACCATAATCAAGTGGCTTTAAGGGAGATTGTCCTAGATAATCTGGGTGGGACTGATTTAACCACTTGAAAGGCTTTAAGAGCAGAACTGAGACTTTCCAGAAGAAATTCCACCTGTTCATTACAACTTTTGCTCATGTCCGACAGTTCCAGCCTGCCCTTCCTGACAGCCTGCCCTATAGATTTTGGTTTTGCCTAGCCAGCTCCCACAATCACATAAACCAATTCCTTGCAATAAATTTCTTAATATTTATATGTCTCTCAGTAGTTCTGCTTCTCTGGTAGAACCCTGACTGATACAGGTTTCTACCTGAAGCAAACATCATACATACCTGTGGACCACAAGAAATAGTCCTTCTCAAGGAGGGACAAGACAAGGTGCCCACTATGCCCAACATTTTAAAAGGATGATCAGAGAAGGTCTTACTGGGAAGATGTTGTATGCAGAACAATGCCCCTTCCCACTAAAGATATCCATGTCCTAAAGCCAGAACCTGTGAATATGTTATGTTACATCGCAAAAAGGGACTTTGCTGGTATGATTATGTTAAGAGTCTTGAGAGAGGTGATGGTTCTGGATTATCCAAGGGGGTCCGATGTAATCACAAGGCTGCTTATAAGGGAAAAGAAAGAGGCAGGAGATTCAGAATCAGAGAAGGAGAAGTAAGTGATGGAACCATGAGCCATGGAATGTGGATGGCCTCTGGAAACTGTAAAAGCCCAGAAAATGAATTCTCCCCTAGAGCCTTCGTAAGGAATGCAACCCTGCCAACCTGTTTCGGAATTTTGACCTCCAGAATGGTAAAATAATAAATCTGTGTTTTTTTAAGCCACTAAGTTTGTGGTCATTTGTTACAACCACAATAGGAAACTAATACGGAAGGTAATATTTGAACAAAGACCTGAGGGAAGAGAGGAGGTAAAAAAAGCATGTATCTGGGAGAATTGAGTTGCAGTTAGACGGAAAGCTAGAGCAGAGGTCCTGTGGTGGGAATGCTAGAGGAAATTCAAAAAAACAGGGTGCTCTGGGCAGCAGAAGCCACAGGGAGGGGGCCAGGAGACAGGGTCAGTGAGGAGTTGAGTTAGCGAGGATGGGGCCTTGGATTGTAAGGACTTCAGCTTTTACTCTGATTGACACGTAGAACCTCTTGAGTGCCTAGATCAGAGGGTCCACAATTCAACTTACACTTTTAAATGACCACTCTGTCTGCTATGGGTGACCAGGAATGTGGTCAAGGTGACCAGCTTTATCATAAAGCTAGTGAACTCAAACTTCAGAACTCTACACTTTATGCACGGGCCCCTTACAAGACCCCAGCAATGCATCACATGGTCATATGCTCTTTAAATTTACAAAAGTGAGATATTGTAACCACAATGGTGGTGAAGACCACTTGATCTCTTTCTTGATTTTTCTACCATATCAATTCTCAGTGCTAGAATGGCCACAGGAATTTGGGGGAGCCAGCTAGGGAAAATTGAGTTGGGAATATCTTTAGTTTGTGTTTAGTGGATAATGTTTGTGTGTTTCACAGTTCTTTCCATGTTACTGGGAGCTATTGTCAGCTGTCCTGGAGTGAGAATGGCTTCTAGGAATCAGATTACCACCCACTGTGTTGACTTACCCGGATCGTGATGTGAGAGCTTTAATTGAGTGTTGTCAGCTCGCAGAATTTTTAAAAATTAATTACTACACAAGAAAATTTGAAAGACCCAGAAATCTTTGAGTTCATATATAAAAGACACGTGGTAGAGCTTTCTCTAATTTGACAATTCTAAAAATTTACTGTTTTACCAATAACAAGTTATGAAAAGTGGAAGAAGCTTTTCTAAACTATTGATAATTTTAAAAAATAATTAACTGTAGTAGAGAAGACTGTTGCAGCCTTTCTATGAAAAAATCTTGTTATATGAAAAGATATGACGAAGAACATGAAGCCAAAACATATAGGGGAAAAGGTAATATAGAGGTATGCCAGGCAATTAATTAATAAAAAAGATTGTGTTATTTTTTCTGAATTAGGTCAGATGTTTGTGGTATTTACCTGCCTTTTAAAAGTTTGTAATTTGATGTGATTTTTTCATTTCAATAAAGATTTACTTTCATTCCTCATTTAGAGTTTTTCATCTTTTAATTTTCTTCTTAATGAAGACTCCTCAAATTACGTATGCCTTAGGCCCCATGGGACCTGGATCTGCCCTGGGGGTGAGTAGGCCAAGGGGGTGGGGCTGTTCTAGTCCTTGGCATCTTTGTCTCAGATCCTTTTCTCTCCTCGGCCCTGCTATGCTCTGCAGGGAGTGACCCTGCAGACTGTCTCCAAGGATCCTGAGTCAGCTGCCTTGTGGCAGGATCCAGCCTAGGAGAGGTCTGGTGGGAGATGAGTGGGCTGGAAGAAGGGAGAAACCAAGTCTTCCTCCCGCCTTTGGAAGCATCATCAGCCTCTGCTCTGTACCTCTACCACTTGACAAACAAGCCTACCTTGGTTGCAGCTTCTTTCAAGGCAACTCTTGAGCCTGGGTGTGGATACCACCATTTCCTGTCATCCCTAACAGTCTTCAGGTGATCACAGCTTCCTGCTGTTGACAGCCTCAGGGCTGCCTCCCAATGCCCTATTTGCCTTCTCAGCTCTTTCTTCATAGAGTGGTTTCTGTTGCCCTGAGTGGATCCTGCCTGAAAGAAGAAGGTAATGACAAAAACAAGGAAACTTGTTAAGGGGGCTAATAGAATCATCCAGTTGAGAAATGAAAGTGGCTTGCTCCAAAGTAATAGCTTTGGAGGTAATGAGAAATGATAGAGACAAATGATTTGCTCATAGATGGGATGGTGAAGTAAGAAGAGAGGAGTCGAAGGATACTGCAAGGTCTTGGACCTTAGCACCCAGAAGAACAGGCTTATCATTTCATGAGAAGGTGTAGACTGAGGGAATGGGAGGAGACAAGGAGTTTGTGGGATGTGTTAAGTTTGAGATGCCCATTAAACATCCAAGTGAATATATCAAGTTGGCATTTAGAGGCCTCTCAGGAAAGAGATCCAACATGCAGGTATAAATTTGGAAGTCATCAATGTATAGATAGAAAAGCTGAGAACCCCATCAGTGGACACCAATGGAGTGAGTGTAGATACAGAAGATAAGTTGGATATAAAAGTGGGGTCAAGAGAGGAATAAAAATACATAAACACATATATACATAAGCCCACACACCCTCACACATGTACACATGCGCAATATGTAATAACTTTTTGTTAAAGTATAGCATACATTAAAAGTGGTGTACAAATCATGAGTCTAAAACTCAGTGGATAGTCACAAATTTATTTATCCATAGATTAGGAAAGAGAACACTGCCAGCACCCCAAAGGCACCTCATGCCCTGTCATTACTCACTCCTTCCTCTCCAATGTAACCACTATACTAACCATAAATTTGTTCTGCTGTTTTTGAAATTTATATACTAGAATCACATAGCATGGCTTCTTTCACTTAACATTGTTTGCAAGACGTTGAATGTAGCAACAGTTGATTCATTTTCATTGATATAGAGTATGCCCTTGTATGACTATTCCACAATTTCTGTATCTATTCTATTCTTGGTGGGTGGGCATTTGGATTATTTAATGTTACTATGAACATGCTTGAGCATGTCTTTTGGTGCACAAGTGTAAGCATTTCTGTTTGGTATATACAGTAGGTGTGGAATTGCTGGATCATAGGGTAAGTGTATGCTCAGCTTTAGTAGATATTGCCAAGTAGTTTTCCAAAGTGGTTGTACCAATTTGCATTCCCACCAGCAGGGCAACCCTGTTGTCCCATATCCTTGTCAATACCTAGTACTGTCATAGGTCTTTTTTTTTTAAATGTTTATTTATTTATTTTCTTATTAGTCATCCATTTTATACACATCAGTGTATACATGTCAATCCCAATCGCCCAATTCATCACACCACCACCACCCCCGCCACTTTCCCCCTTGGTGTCCATATGTTTGTTCTCTACATCTGTGTCTCAATTTCTGCCCTGCAAACCAGTTCATCTGTACCATTTTCTAGGTTCCACATATATGCGTTAATATACAATATTTGTTTTCCTCTTTCTAACTTACTTCACTCTGTATGATAGACTCTAGATGCATCCATGTCTGTACAAATGACCCAATTTTGTTCCTTTTTATGGCTGAGTAATATTCCATTGTATATATATACCACATCTTCTTTATCCATTCGTCTGTCAATGGGCATTTAGGTTGCTTCCATGACCTGGCTATTGTAAATAGTGCTGCAATGAACATTGGGGTGCATGTGTCTTTTTGAATTATGGTTTTCTCTGGGTATATGCCCAGTAGTGGGATTGCTGGATCATATGGTATTTCTATTTTTAGTTCTTTAAGGAACCTCCATAGTGTTCTCCATAGTGGCTCTGTCAATTTACATTCCCACCAACAGTGCAAGAGGGTTCCCTTTTCTCCACACCCTCTCCAGCATTTGTTGTTTGTAGATTTTCTGATGATGCCCATTCTAACTGGTGTGAGGTGATACCTCATTGTAGCTTTGATCTGCATTTCTCTAATAATTAGCAACGTTGAGCATCTTTTCATGTGCTTCTTGGCCATCTGTATGTCTTCTTTGGAGAAATGTCTATTTAGGTCATCTGCCCATTTTTGGATTGGGTTGTTTGTTTTTATAATATTGAGCTACATGAGCTGTTTATATATATTGGAGATTAATCCTTTGTCCAATGATTCATTTGCAAATATTTTCTCCCATTCTGAGGGTTGTCTTTTCATCTTGTTTATGGTTTCCTTTGCAAAAGCTTTGGAGTTTCACTAGGTCCCATTTGTTTATTTTTGTTTTTATTTCCATTACTCTAGGAGATGGATCAAGAAAGATCTTGCTGTGATTTATGTCAAAGAGTGTTCTTCCTATGTTTTCCTCTAAGAGTTTTATAGTGCCCAGTCTTACATTTAGGTCTCTAATCCATCTTGAGTTTATTTTTGTGTATGGTGTTAGGGAGTGTTCTAATTTCATTCTTTTACATGTAGCTGTCCAGTTTTCCCAGCACCAAGCTGTCCAGTTTTCCCAGCACCACTTATTGAAGAGACTCTCTTTTCTCCATTGTATATCCTTGCCTCCTTTGTCATAGATTAGTTGACCATAGGTGCGTGAGTTTATCTCTGGGCTTTCTATCCTGTTCCATTGATCTATATTTCTGTGTTTGTGCCAGTACCACATTGTCTTGATTACTGTAGCTTTGTAGTATAGTCTGAGGTCAGGGAGTCTGATCCCTCCAGCTCCAGTTTTTTCCCTCAAGACTGCTTTGGCTATTCGGGGTCTTTTGTGTCTCCATACAAATTTTAAGATTTTTTGTTCTAGTTCTGTAAAAAAAAAAAAAAATGCCATTGGTGATAGGGATTGCACTGAATCTGTAGATTGCTTTGGGTAGTATAGTCATTTTCACAATATTGATTCTTCCAATCCAAGAACATGGTATATCTCTCCATCTGTCGGTATCATCTTTAATTTCTTTCATCAGTGTCTTATACTTTTCTGCATACAGGTCTTTTGTCTCCTTAGGTAGGTTTATTCCAAGGTATTTTATTCTTTTTGTTGCAATGGTAAATGGGAGTGTTTCCTTAAATTCTCTTTCAGATTTTTCTTCATTAGCATATAGGAATGCAAGAGATTTCTGTGCATTAATTTTGTATCCTGCAACTTTACCAGATTCATTTATTAGCTCTAGCAGTTTTCTGGTGACATCTTCAGGATTCTCTATGTATAGTATCATGGCATCTACAAACAGTGACAGTTTTACTTCTTCTTTTCCAATTTGTATTCCTTTTATTTCTTTTTCTCTGATTGCCATGGCTAGGGCTTCCAAAACTATGTTGAATATTAGTGGTGAGATTGGACATCCTTGTCCTGGTCCTGATCTTAGAGGCAATGCTTTTAGTTTTTCACCATTGAGAATGATGTTTGCTGTGGGTTTGTTGTATACAGCCTTTATTATGTTGAAGTAGATTCCCTCTATGCCCACTTTCTGGGGAGTTTTTATCATAAATGGGTGTTGAATTTTGTCAAAAGCTTTTTCTGCATCTACTGAGATGATCATATGGTTTTTATTCTTCAATTTGTTAATATGGTGTATCACAGTGATTGATTTGCATATATTGAAGAAAGCTTGCATCTCTGGGATAAACCCCACTTGATCATGGTGTATGATCCTTTTAATGTATTGTTGGATTCTGTTTGCTAGTATTTTGTTGAGGATTTTTGCATCTATGTTCACCGGTGATATTGGTCTGTAATTTTCTTTTTTTGTAGTATCTTTCTCTGGTTTTGGTATCAGGGTGATGGTGGCCTTCTAGAATGAGTTTAGGAGTGTTCCTTCCTCTGCAATTTTTAGGAAGAGTTTGAGAAGGATGGGTGCTAACTCTTCTCTAAGTGTTTGATAGAATTCGCCTGTGAAGCCATCTGGTCCTGGACTTTTGTTTGTTGGAAGATTTTTAATCACAGTTTCAATTTCATTACTTGTGATTGGTCTGTTCATATTTTCTATTTCTCCTGGTTCAGTCTTGGAAGGTTATACCTTTCTAAGAATTTGTCCATTTCTTCCAGGTTGTCCATTTTATTGGCATAGAGTTGCTTGTAGTAGTCTCTTAGGGTGCTTTGTATTTCTGTGGTGTCTGTTCTAACTTCTCCCTTTTCATGTCTAATTTTATTGATTTGAGTTCTCTCCCTCTTTTTCTTGATGAGTCTGGCTAATGGTTTATCAATTTTGTTTATCTTCTCAAAGAACCAGCTTTTAGTTTTATTGATCTTTGCTATTGTTTTCTTTGTTTCTATTTCATTTATTTCTGCTCTGATCTTTATGATTCCCTTCCTTCTGCTAACTACAGCTTTTGTTTGTTCTTCTTTCTCTCATTCCTTTAGATGTAAGGTTAGATTGTTTATTTGAGATTTTTCTTGTTTCTTGAGGTAGGCATGTATAGCTATAAATTTCCCTCTTAGAACTGCTTTTGCTGCAACCCATAGGTTTTGGATCGTTGTGTTTTCATTGTCATTTGTCTCTAGGTATTTTTTGATTTCCTCTTTGATTTCTTTCAGTGATCTCTTGGTTATTTAGTAACGTATTGTTTAGCCTCCATGTGTTTGTGTTTTTTACATTTTTTTCCCTGTAATTCATTTCTAATCTCATAGCATTGTGATCAAAAAAGATGCGTGATATGATTTCAGTTTTCTTAAATTTACTGAGGCTTGATTTGTGACCCAAGATGTGATCTATCCTGGAGAATGTTCCATGTGCACTTGCGAAGAAAGTGTAATCTGCTCTTTTTGGATGGAATGTCCTATAAATATCCATTAAATCTATCTGGTCTATTGTGTCATTTAAAGTTTGTGTTTCCTTATTAATTTTCTGTTTGGTTGATCTGTCCATTGGTGTGAGTGAGGTGTTAAAAATCCCCCACTATTATTGTGTTACTGTCGATTTCCTCTTTTAGAGATGTTAGCAGTTGCCTTATGTATTAAGGTGTTCCTATGTTGGGTGCATATATATTTATAATTGTTATATCTTCTTCTTGGATTGATCCCTTGATCATTATGTAGTGTCCTTCTTTGTCTCTTGTAACATTCTTTATTTTAAAGTCTATTTTATCTGATATGAGTATTGCTACTGTAGCTTTCTTTTGATTTCCATTTGCATGGAATATCTTTTTCCATCCCCTCACTTTCAGTCTGTATGTGTCCCTAGGTCTGAAGTGGGTCTCTTGTAGACAGCATATATATGGGCCTTGTTTATGTATCCATTCAGTGAGCCTGTGTCTTTTGGTTGGAGCATTTAATCCATTTATGTTTAAGGTAATTATTGATATGTATGTTCTTATTACCATTTTCTCAATTTGGGGGGGCTTGTTTTTGTAGGTCCTTTTCTTCTCTTGTGTTTCCCAGTTAGAGAATTTCCTTTAGCATTTGTTGTAGAACTGGTTTGGTGGTGCTGAATTCTCTTAGCTTTTGTTTGTCTGTAAAGCTTTTGATTTCTCCATTGAATCTGAATGAGATCCTTGCTGGGTAGAGTAATCTTGGTTGTAGTTTCTTCCCTTCCATCACTTTAAGTATATCATGCCACTTCCTTCTGGCTTGTAGAGTTTCTGCTGAGTAATCAGCTGTTAACCTTATGAGAGTTCCCTTGTATGTTATTTGTCATTTTTCCCTTGTTGTTTTCAATAATTTTTCTTTGCCTTTAATTTTTACCAGTTTGATTACTATGTGTCTCAGCATGTTCTCCTTGTGTTTATCCTGTATGGGGCTCTGTGCTTCCTGGACTTGGGTGGCTATTACCTTTCCCATATTAGGGAAGTTTTTGGCTATAATCTCTTCAAATATTTTCTCGGGTCCTTTCTCTCTCTCTCCTCCTTCTGGGACCCCTATAATGCAAATGTTGTTGCATTTAATGTTGTCCCAGAGGTCTCTCAGGCTGTCTTCATTTCTTTTCATTCTTTTTTCTTTATTCTGTTCTGCAGCAGTGAATTCCACCATTCTGTTTTCCACGTCACTTATCCTTTCTTCTGCCTCGGTTATTCTGCTATAGATTCCTTCTAGTGTATTTTTCATTTCAGTTATTGTAATGTTCATATCTGTTTGTTCTTTAATTCTTCTAGGTCTTTTTAAAACATTTCTTGCATCTTCTTGATCTTTGCCCCCATTCTTTTCCCAAGGTCCTGGATCATCTTCACTATCATTATTCTGAATTTTTTTTTTTTGGAAGATTGCCTATCTCCATTTCATTTAGTTGTTTTTCTGAGGTTTTATCTTTTTTTCATCTGGTACATAGCCCTCTGCCTTTTCATCTTGCCTATCTTTCTGTGAATGTGGTTTTTGTTCCACAGGCTGCAGGATTGTAGTTCTTCTTGCTTCTGCTGTCTGCCCTCTCACAGGTCTTTTTAATTTTAGCCATTTTTATGTGTGTGTCATGGTGCCCCACCAATGTTTTAATTTTCATTCTCTTCATGACTAATATGATTGAGCACCTTTCCATACATTTAATGGTTATTTGGATACTTTCTTTTATGTTCAAGTTTTCTGAGGAGAAATGAGGTGTTAAACAGGGTAGTAGAAGAATGAATGGATTAGGACATTCACTTTTACCTGCAACACCAAGCATCCACTTGAGCTTAGTGGCCATGATTTTAAAATGAGACTGGCCAGCATGTTTTATGTTTTTCTCCAGACTCATCCATTGCACAGGGGAAAGAGGGAGCATATGCAGAACTGGAGTTAGTCAGGGTTGAGAGTTGTCCTAATGAGGGACAAGGGAGTTGAGAGAGTTATGATGATGAACCATAGGCTCTAAGCTGAGTAGGGTGGAAACTAAGGACAGTGAAAATATTGACGGGCAATAGATTGTAGGTCCTGGTGAGCTGAAGAATTGTTAGAGTAGAAGAACATGAAGAATGAGCTGGAAAAGTTCCAAATGGTGATCAAAAAGGTTAATGGCTTCAGCTGGGTTATGGAGATGTCAGAGTTGTTGGTCATGATCAGGTGTATGGCATGACCACAGCCATGAGTGGATGAGGTAGGTGGAGGAACAAATCATAGTAGAAACCAAGGAATTGAGGGACCAATGTATTGGAAAAATTATTTATTTGAATGTTGAAGTCACCAAGTTGGGGAGAAGTTATTAGAATTTACCGGTAGAAAGTATTAGCAGAGGAATAAACATATAGCGCAGAAGGGCCTGATTAGAGTTGAGAAACAGAACTGTTTGTACATGTGTTTGTACATGTGAATTTACTATTTAAGTCAGATGATATTTCAAATTAGTGTAGAAAAGATGGGTTATGCTAAACAGTATTGGGCCAACTGTCTATCCACTGGGGAAAAAATAAAAATTTACCCCTGCCTACAAGAGTAACTTTTAAATGGATTAAAAGTCTGAACATTAAAAACTATATAACCACTAGAAGAAAATAAAGGAGAGTATTCTTATAAAATTGGGATGGAGAGGGCTTTTCTAAGTAATATATGAGATCCCAAACAATGGTAATAATTAATATTTATTTCATGGTCTCCTATGATGGTTACCATTCTAAGAATGTGTATTTAATGTGTATTAATTCATTTAATCCTCACAGCAACCCTGTGCAGTAGGTACACTTAGCCTCATTTTATGTATGAAAAGTAAGGTACAGAAAGTTTAGGTAACTTCCATAAGTCACACAGCTAAGATAACTTTAGAACAGAATATAAATAACTGACACATAAAACTTATATATGACCAAAAATGTAAATAAAATTTAAAGAAAAAGGACAACTGGGAGAAAATATATTACTAATTATATAACTTTCTTTTTTAAACAGCTTTAGTGAAATATGATTGACATACAATAAACTGCACATATTTAAAGTGTACAAATTGATGAGTTTTGACATAAGTATACACCTGTGAAACCATCACCACAATCAAGAATGAACATATCCATCACCCTCAAAAGTTATTTATAACTTTCAAAACTGTTTATTTCCATATCATACATACACAAGGAGTTCCTACAAATCAATGAGACAAGAACATACAACCCCATAAAAATGGACAAAGGACAAAACTAGGAATTCACAATACAAGACCTACAAATAGCTAATGATTATATGAAAATATGCACAGACTCAGTAATGATGCAGGAAATGTAAGTTTAAGTGATGAGATAGCATGTTAACCTGTGTCAACAGCAATAATCGATAAACAATCAATAATAAAAATAGAAAAGAATTTTATTTAAGCTAAACTAGGACTATAGTCTGGAAGCCAGCTTCCCAAATTACTCTGTGAAACTGCTCTGGAGAAGCATGGTTTTCAGCGTAGTTTTATATCTTGTCAGAACAAAGAACGTTAAACAAATCAGGGATACATTCCTTCAAGGTTTCAAAAAAAAAGGACCAGCACGTACACAGTGAGTCACTATGGCCTTGGCACCTGAGAAGGGAGGCTTGTCATCAAAGGAATACCAGTATTTGCGTCCCAGGAAGGGAGACATCTAATCTTTATTTTTAACATGGACATTCTTTACTTCTGGTCAGTGTGCTCTTTAATGGTTAAAGCAGATGTATAATGCAAGTTAAAGCAGATATATAAAGCAGATAGGCCACAAATATGCTGTTTTAGTTAGCATAAAATTCAAGTTAAGTCATATATAAGCCAGAATGACTTCCCCATACCTCTATATGTGAAAATTTTTTATCACCTTACTGGTGAAAATTGGCAAGGTTGATGCTATCCAGAGTTGTTGAGGGTGTGGACACATGGGCTCACTCATAGACTGTGGTGACAATATGTGTTTGTATGCATCCTTTTGGAACAGGGTAGATATTCTCTACATCTAAAATGCATACAACTTCTTTCCTAACAGCTCAAATTTCTAGGAATCCATGCTTCAGTAATACACGTATATACCACTGTATAATGCAGCACTTTAAATATGAAAACATTGAAACATGGCAAGGGAAAATCCTGAAAAGACCATTAATGATTAAATAATGTTTAAAAAGGTATAACCATACTGCGGAATATTATATAGCTACTAAAAAGAATAAATGAGATTTATACGTACCAATGGGGAAAAAAAAGCAGAACCTTATTTTTATTTTTAAAAACTCTGTGTATATGGAAGACTTCCATCTTTTAGTCTATGTACTTTTGAATTATATCATTTCTTAACAAGTAGTTTAAAAATACATGAAAATGAAAAAAGGAGTGCATGCTTTTGAAAAAACAAATTTGTGCAATACAGAACTACAGAAGCTATGATGAACATCCTCGCCACATTTATTAATTCTTGAAACAAACTAAGTGCTAATTATGCACCAAAGGAACAAAACATTGTCCCTGTCCTCATAGAGTGTACCTTCTATTAAAGAAGGAAGAGCAAGTACATCATCTGCAGGTAAAAAGGATGCTTGATTTAGATGGGAGAGGGAGAAAAGTCTTCTTTGGGAAAGTGAGATTTAGCTGGAAGCCGCAAGGATAAACAAGAGTTATCCAGGCAATGAGTAGGGAAAAGAGTGTTCATGAAAAGGCATGGAAGTGGAGGATATGACTGGGGTGGAGTGCACAGGTGACTGGAAACCAGAAACAGGCTCAGGAAGGGCTTGGGGACTGATTGGACATGAGGGGACACGCAGGAGAAAGAAGAGTCTCTGCATTTTCTAACTGCTAGCCTCAGGACTGCAGGATTTATGTTCAGGAAAATTCACACTTTTTAGGTTGGCAGTTTGATGAATTTTGACAAAAGTGTACAGTTGTGTAACTACCACCACAATCAAGTATTAGAATACTTCCACCACTCAACAAAGTTCCTGGTGTCCCTTTGTACTCACCCCTTTTTCCCACCGCCAGCCCCTGGCAGCCACTGATCTGCTTTCTGCCACAATATTTTTGCCTTTTCCAGATTATCACAGTGGAATCATAGAGTATGTAGCCTCTCTGGCTGGTTTCTTTTACTCAGCATAGTGCTTTTGAGATTCATCCATCAAATTGTGTGTATAAGTAGTTCACTGTGTCTTATCACATCCATTGTACAGATGTACCACAATTAGTTTATTCAGTCACTCACTGATGGACACCTGGATTTGGGTTTTGTTTTTTTTTTCCTGGTTTGAGGCTCTTATGAATAAAGTTTTTGAGAAAATTCATGCACAGGTCTTTGTGTGGATATACCTTTTCATTTCTCCAGGGTAAATACCTGAAAGTAAAATGGCTGGATTCATAGCAACATCTTAACTTCATAAAAAAACTACCAAACTGTTTTCCAAACTGTACCTTTTTGCTTTCCCACCAGCAATGTGTGTGAATTCCAGTTGGTCTCATTCTTGCAAGTACTTCATATTAACAGGTTTTTAAAAAAATATATATATTATTATTACCTAAGCCATTCTAATAGGTGTGTGGTAATATCTCATTGTGGTTTTATTGTGCATTTCCCTAATGATTGATGGTGCTCAGCATATTTCCATAGGCTGATATACCATCTATAGCTCTTCTTTGGCAAATGAGCCTCAAAACTTTTAATTTACATTTAATTGTTTGCAAAAGTCAAAAATATTAAGTAACATATAAATATGAAATACTAAAGTTAGGGGCCAGGAGTCCTAGTTGCTTAGTTTCCTTCACTGTTGCCCTCCTTGTTCCCCCTCCAAAGCCCTGACCTTTGAGAGTACTCCACGTTGCAATGTTCCAATCCGGACCAGGATCTTGCTAGTTGGTCTTCAAAGATGGCTCCTTAACAAGCCACTCCCCCCGGTATCCAGGTCCTTGTGTATGCCCCTCCCACACCCAATCTGGGCTGGCCCTGTAACCAGTTAAATGAAGTAAAAGTGACGCCTCCTGACTTCTGTGGCTGGGTCAGAAGAAGCTATAAGCCCTGGCCTTGGTCCTTTAGAATGTTCACTCTGGGAGGAGCCAGCTGCCATGTAAAAAATCTAACTATGCCAAGACCACTCTGCTATGAGAAGCCCGAGAGAGTCATGTAGAGAGGCTGCATGGAGGGAGAGATGCCTGTCCATCCCCCAGCTATCCCAGCCATTCCAACTAAAGCACCAGACATGTTGAGTGAAGGAAGCCATCTTGGATGTCCCATCTAGTCAGGCCTTGGGATGACTCCAGCCCCTCTGTAGTCAGCCCCTCTGACTACAATCCTCCCAGAGTCCACAAGTTAGAGCTACCTATCCGAGTCAACCTTCGGAGCCATGAGATATAATCATAAACTGCTGTTTTAAGTCACTAGGTATTGGTGTAGTTTGTTACACAGCAACAGCTAACTAAAACATGGATGATGCCCAGCTTGGGGTCTGGCTGACTTAGAAAGGCAGTGAGGTCATCCCCGAGTCAGGGAACGAGAAAGGGGGCTGCTGGTTGTTGTCACGTTCCTTCTTTTTCCTTCTACATTCAGACTCTCTGGATGCTGTCTTATATCCCTACACTGTCAGTGCCAGAATCGTGGGTGGCTACAAGAAAACGGAGACTGAGCAAGAAACAGGAACTGGGAAAGTCAGAGCAGATGCCAGGCCTAGGAATGAGCCCAACTGCAACAAAATAATAAGAACAGTAATTCCTTACATGTTCACAGTCCTTTATGGTTTCTAAAGCACCCTAAAATGTGTTATTTATTTGACCTTCATGCCAGCTAGGTGAGGGTGCATTATTACTCCCATTTAAATGGAAGAAGACACAGAGGCTCAGGAAACTTAAGTGTGGTAGAGAGCACAGCCCTGGTACATCTCATACGGGAGCCCTTGTTGGGATGGGAAAGAGAACCAGGACTAAAGCAGAACTGGTTTGGGATGGGGACTGGGGGCAATAATTTATTTAAGAAGTTGGTAAAGGCAAAGTCAAGGCTTAATTATTATTATTATTATTTGTGTGTGTGTGTGTGGTACGCAGGCCTCTCACCGCTGTGGCCTCTCCCGCTGCGGAGCACAGGCTCCGGATGCGCAGGCTCAGCGGCCATGGCTCACATGGGCCTAGCCACTCCGCAGCATGTGGGATCTTCCTGGACTGGGGCACGAACCCGTGTCCCCTGCATCGGCAGGCAGACTCTCAACCACTGCACCACCAGGGAAGCCCAAGGCTTAATTATTTACTGAGCACCTCTACTGGCACTAGACTAAGTTCTTGATACACCTCATCTTATTTACTCTTTCTAATTACCCCATGAGGTCGATACAATTTCCCTCCTCATTTTGTGCAGGTCTCTGGCACCACTGTTCAGAGCTGTAACCCCCAACACTTACCACTCCAACCCATCTTGTCTCTATAATGTCATTACCAATTCTCTGGACACTGATTCCATGGCTAGAATCTTGTGCCTGGATGATGAGCACAGGGTCCTGGCTGGCCTCCTTATCCCTCCTGTGTAAACTGGTATCCTCCCTGCCCTTGAGCTCATGGTGGTCATGCTGTTTCTGTGCTCAGAAACCATCAGGGGCTTCCAGTAGACCAGGCTCCTCCTCATCAGTGCCCCACCCACCCACCCTGCCCATAGTTTAGGACAATACCTAGTTGGAGGGATTCATTTGTTCATACATTCAACAAATATTTATCAATTGCCCGCTGTGTGCCAAGCACTGTGCTGGGGAGGAGAGCATAGTGTATAATAAGATAGACATCTTCCTGGACCACAAGGAGTCTGCAGTCTAGAAGTGTATATGGACAAGTTCCCTAAGAGCACCAAAGAGATTTGTAGAGAGCTATGGGAATACACAGAAGAGGGAATGACCTACCCTAAGAGTAAGGTGAAGGAGGTAGGGGGATGAAAGGGGAAAAGTTGAGGGACAGCAGCATGTGCAAAGGCCCTGAGGCAGAAAGGAGCACTGTAAAAGCACAAAGAGGACAGGAATTCCAGATGAGGCTTAAAAGGTAGAGACTAGATCATGTAGGGCTTTGCAGGCCTTATGAGGAATTTTGGGTTTGAAGCGGGCATGGGATGCACAGGAGCAGATATGGTGATGAGGAGTTTTTGATTAGTAGCTTGACCTGTCTGCTGATTCCACTTGGACACAAGGCATCATCTGAAATAACCAGTTCCTAGATTTGGCCTCTCATGTGGAACTTTTGCCTTGACAACTTACTTGCAGCTCTCTCTGGCACCCATTATCCTCTGGAACTGATAGAGGCCTGATGGAACCGAGATAACTGGTTGCCTACCCAACACCCAGCCCATTGTTCCTAACAGAAGTGTTCTTGTGTTCAAGGAATCCTCCTTCCTATATGGGGCCTGTGCTTCAGAGAACCTGGCCCCAGCCCCAGGGGTGAATCCTGGCTGCCATTAATCAGTATTGGCAATCCTGCTCCCCTGCTAGCGGTTGGCTTAGGCACAGGCATGTAAGGAGGAGTCTGATGGGAAAAGCTTCTCACTCAGAGATACCCAGGAGGAGCATATCTCTTCTTTCACTGGACATTGTGGTGTCTGGATGAAGTGCCTGGATCTGGGGCAGCTCTTTTGTGACTATGGGGGGAGCCATCCTGAGGACAAAATCAACACACTCAGGGCAGCAGCAAAAGATAGAAAGAACCTGGGTCCTTGATGATATCATTGAGCCACTGTATAGGAGCTCATCCTCCCTCTCTGGAGGGAGTTCCTGCTATGTGAGATAATGTATTTTCTTATCATTGCTGAGTTTAAGGTATTCTGTTACTAGTATCCAAAAGCATACTGTACCTCGGGTCCCAGGCTCCCCTGCCTGTGTCTCTGAGGCTGGCCTCTGTCCATATGCACCTGTGCAGCTCTCCTCTTACCTAGTAGGACACCCACTTTGTTGGCAATCTGGTTATGGCACTGTAGCCCTCTTTCCCTCTAGCCTCAGGAAGCCAGTTTTAGACCTTATACCATGTCTTAGACCTTGGATCCCTCAAACATAACTTGTACCCTTTTGCATTGCATCCACATCTTTATAACTGAGGCTAAACAGGCTCTTCCTACATCCTGGGTGTTCTTTAGCTCAGCTGCCCTTTGTTTGGTCTCCTGGCCTATTTCAGCAAAAGATCAGGCAGAAGCTGTTACACATGTTGAGACTGGCAAGGCTGTAATCCAGAAACTGAGTCCGGGTCAGAGTTTGGGACCATGAGGAAGGGGAATGAAAGATGGTGGCTTAGGACCAAGAGCACAGGTGGCAGGTCATGGAGGAAGCAAGAGCTCAGCGGCCTGTTTGGATAAAAAACAGTGCAAGGTATGGAGGCAGGTCTGCCAGCTCGAAAGATTTGGGCAGGGCTGGGCATCCCCTCTAGATACCCAGCATGCCCCTCCCCATACCATCAGTCCCCACCCAGTGTCTTATGTAGATTTCAAAGTTCCCCTGCAGTAAACTACCTGGACTCTCCCTAGTTATGGTGGTTCAGATTTTGACTCCAAGTCAGCTCAACGTCCTTACTCCTGCACTGGGTGCTGGAAATACCATGATGAATAAATGACAGCTCCTGCTTTCCAGGAGGTCATTGTCATCAAAATGGTCTGCAGTCCCTGCCCCTAGTCTTGCAGAATCTGTCCCTATCCCCCATCCCCAAAGCCGGAACAGCATCCTCTTCTGTCTGCATTCTCTTTTCCTTATTATTTCACTCAATATTCACCTCTGCCAGGATGTTTTCCCTCACTCTCACCATTGGGTACATTTTATGCCATTCTAGCAACCCTTGGAAATTTCTTGTTGAACTCTGTCCAGCTGGGATTAACACAGTATGTGTCCTTTCAGCCTTGAGAGGTACGGGGATGTGTGTGCGTGTGCATGTGCGTGTGCGTGTGTGTGTGTGTGTGTGTTTTCACCTCATTCTAGCCAAAAGCCACGTCCGCCAATACGTGGTCACCTGAACAAATTTGGAAGCCCTCCAGCCTGAGCCAAGGCCCTCCTGCCCTTTACTCTCCCCTGAGCCCCAGTCCTGCTTTTCTAGAGGTTTCTCCTTGATGTTCTGCCAAGACCTCAGACTCATCACACCCAAAGCCATCCTTCCCAACCTGCTTTCCTATTTCCCCATTCTGGGCGTGTAACCACAGCAGCCACCGAGGCACACAGACTCAAGACCCCTGATCTGTTCCCCAGCAGCACATGCAAACTGTACTGCAGCTGCAAACAAAACTCACAGACCCCATAGCTCCGCGAGAGTTGCCCCCTGTGAACATCTGCTCAGTCACATCACACAAAACACACTCCTATAAAACTCACGCAAAATTCAGAGGCGTGGTCAGTCACACAAAAATGAAATCAGAACACACAGAGAGTTATGCAGAAGCTCAAGCCCTCCTGCAAAGTGACATCAAGTCACGCTACACAGACATAGTCCTGGGTGACAAGCTCTACACCGGGAGCATTCTGGAGAAATGAAACGTTGTAAAGTCCAACCATCTTGAACCCAGACCGAGCCCATCAATCCAGCTGGGGGAGGAGGGCAGGCGTTGCCTTTCCCTTATGCCTGACAGCCTCATGATTTGTGCCTGCTCCATGGGCCCTGGTGTCATTATTCACCCTCAGTGCCCACAATATGACTGCCTAGACTGGCATGTTGCCTGATACGCTCCAGGCCTGCCTGTGCCTGTCCTCCTGGCCCCAGAGCCAAGTTGCATCCATGAGATGTGGGGAGTGGAGGTCACAGAAGGACTCAATCTCCCAGGAAAGAGGACCACAAGATGTTTCTATCACCCCTATGTCTTCCAAGATCCCCTTTGCTGAGCACTTGGCCAGGGGCCCCCCGGACCACAGTCAAATCCAAGCTGCCTTAAACAAATTGGAAAAGAGGGTCCCAGCAGCCTGAACCTGGGGTATAGGCACTGATGGTTAGGATCCAGGCTTCTTGCTACACAGGCAACCTGGAAGCTACTGTTCCCATCACCTGCCTTCCCGTTCCCTCACTCCCAAACACACACACACACACACACACACACACACACACACACACACACAGACTGCCCCAGCTATGCGTCTGCTTTCCTGAGGATGGGCAGTTCCTAAGCCAGTCCTGGGGCTGACGCTCACTGCCAGGGCAGTGGCAGTGTGGATGAAGAAGACAAGGTGAATTATTTACTTATTAATGTGGTAGTGTGGGGGACCTGGGTAGGTGGCTGGAGATGATGATGAGGCCGAGGGAACCCAGGCTGATAAAGAGCTGAAGTTACAAGACAACTTCTATTAACTTCAAAACAAGAAAGATTTTTTTTTTTCTTAATTGCTGAGAGCTGGGAACAAGGCTGTCTTGCACATGTAGAGCCTTCTGGAAGGAGTTCTTTCTAATAATGCAGGCTCTGGCTCAGTCCCTCTAACATCCTGCCTCTGCCCGTGAGGAGCAAGCAGGACCACAGTTAACTGGATTCCTTAGGGATTAGCTGCTAGCAGATTCTGGGGAATCTTGTCAGAACTGCTCTTTTGACTTATTGACATCCCTTTCTGTCTTGGAACATTATTTACTCTTGTTCCCTCACTGGTCCACATACAGGGAAAGATCGAATAATCAAGTGCTGTTGGGATAGCTGACCAACCATTTGTAAAACAATAGAGCTGGAGTCATCATACTTCACTCTTTACACACAAATAAATTTGAAGGGATAAAAACATAAAGTGTAAAAAGTGAAACAAAACAACTACTAAAGCAAAGTGAATATTTTTATTATTTAAAGGAAAAGTGGCCTCTCTGTGCATGACATAAAATACAAAAGTTATAAAGGAAAAACCTGGTAGACTTATCCACATACAACTCAAGTACTTAGGAAGGACAAAAAAGTAAATAAGATTGAAAGTCACGATGAAGTAAAAAAAATTAGGAATATTATCTCTAATATATAAAAGAGTTCCTACAAATACAAAAAAAGATAACTATTCCAGTAGAGAAATAAGCAAAGAACACAATCAGACAACTCACAAAAGAAATATGAATGCCCATTAAGAATTAAGCATATGTTCTAGTTTAATACTGATCAAAGACTTTCCAATGAAAAATAGCATGAACTGTCACCTATAAGGTGGACAAAAGTTGTTAGTTTTTTTTTAACTGACAAGAGGGTCTATCGTTGGCAATGGTGTAAGGAAAGAGGCTGTCTCCTACATTGTGTTCACGGATTGGAAGACAGTATTTTTAAAATGTCAGTACTATTCAAAGTAATCTACAGATTCAATGCAATTCCTATCAAAATCCAGATGACATTTTTGAAGAAATAGAAAAAGCCATCCTAAAATTCATATGGAATCTCGTGGGACCCCAGGTAGCCAAAACAATCTTGAAAAAGAAGAACAAAGCTGAAGGACTCAGACTTCCTGAATTCAAAACTTACTACTAAGGTTTAGTAATCAAAACAATGTGGTACTGGCATAAAGATGTACATATGGACAAATGGAATAGAGTAGAAAGACCAGAAATAAACCCTCACATATATGGTCAAATGACCACACATATGGTCAAGGGTGCCAAGATGATTTAATGGGGAATTAACTGTCTTTTCAACAAATTGTGAAAACTGGATATCCACATGTAAAAGAACATCATATATAAAAATTCACTCAAAATGGGTCAAAGGCCTAAGTATAAGACCTAAAACTCTTAGAAAACATAGGGCAACACTTCATGACATTGGATTTAGCAATGATTTCTTGGATATGACACCAAAGGCACTGGCAAACAAAGGAAAAAATAGGTAAGTTGGACTTCATAAAAATTTTTAAATTTTGTACATCAAAAGACAATGTCAACAGAGTAAAAAGGCAACCCACAGAATAGGACAAAATATTTGCAAATTGTATATCTGATGAGATTAATATCCAGAATATATAGAGAACTCCTATAACTCAACAACAGAAAATCAAGCAACTCAATTCAAAAATGGACAAAGGACTTGAATAGACATTTTTCTAAAGAATGTATACAGATGGCCAATAAGCACATGGAAAGATACTCAGCCTCAGTAATCATTAGGGAAATGCAAATCAAAACTACAGTGAGACACCTCTTCACACCCTTTAGTATGGTTACTATCAAAAAAACCGAAAATGACAAGTGTTGGCAAGGATGTAGATAAATTGGAACCCTTGTTCGCAGTTGATGGGAACGTAAAATGGTATAGCCACTGTGGAAAACAGTAAGGTGGTTCCTCAAAAAATTAAAAGTAGAATTACCATATGATCCAGCAGTTCCACTTCTGGGTATTTACTCAAAAGAATAGAAAGCAAGGTCTCAAAAGACATTGGTATACTCATGTTCACAGCAGCATCATTTACAACAGCTAAAACGTGCAAAGCAACACAAGTGTTCATTTACCAATGAATGGATAAACAAAAAGTTGTATATACATACAACAAAATATTATTCAGCCTTAAAAAGAAGGAAATTCTGACACATGCTACAACATGGATGAATCTTGAGGACATTATACTAAGTGAAATAAGCCAGTCACAAAAAGACAAATATCATATGATTCCACTTATATGAGGTACTTAGAATAGTCAAAATTATGAAGACAGAAAGTAGAATGGTAGGGGAGGGGGAGGGATAAATTAGGAGTTTGGGATTAACATATACACACTACTGTATATAAAGTAGATGATCAACAATGACCTACTGTATAGCACAGGGAACTATACTCATATTCTGTAATAACCTAAATGGGAAAAGAATCTGAAAAATGAAAGATATATGCACATGCATAACGGAATCATTTTGCTATACACCTAAAACTAACACAACATTGTGAATCAACTATACTCCAATACAAAATAAAATTTTTTTAGAAAAAGAGAGAAAGTAGAATGGTAGTTGCAGGAGCTGGGGGTAGGAGGGAATGGGGAGTTATCGTTTAATGGATATAGAGTTTCAGTTTTACAAGATGAAAAGCGTTATGGAGATGGATGATGGTGATGGTTGCGCAACAGTGTGAATGTACTTAATGCCACAGAAATGTACACTTAAAATGATTAAGATGGTAAATTTCACGCTCTATGTATTTTATCATAATTTAAACATTGGGAAAAAAATCTAAAAATGAAACTGACCAGGGTATCTATCAGTGGCAATTGTGTAAGGAAAGGGGCACCCTTTACACTGCTGGTGACAAAGATGTGAACAGGTTCAGAGTTTCTGGAGGCCAGAGAGCCAATGTACCCATAGCAGTAGCTAATATACACAGCCTTTACTACCAGGCATCATTCTAATTGCTTTGCATATAATAACTAATTTCACCCAGACAGTAATCCTGCAAAGTAAATCCTATTATTATGCCCATTTTACAGATGAGGAAACTGAAGCCCAGAGAGGTTAAATAATTTGCCCAACGTCCCTTTACTAGGAAAGGGCAAAACTGATATTGAATCCTAGACATCCAGCTCTACTATGTCATACTAGACCAAAAATGTTAATTGTGCAAACCCTTTGTCCTAGAAATTCCACACCTAGGAATCAATCTTAAGGAGTTAATTAAGTAAGTGCACAGAGATGTAAATACAAGGATGTGGCTCTCTTTGTCAAATATATTAGAGAAAAAAATGGGATCAATATAAATGTCCATCAGTAGGAGATCTGTTGACTAGATTATGTTACTTCCATAAAACAGAATGCTATGCAACCATTAAAAAGTTTGATGTATATTTATATTCACTGATACAGAAAGATTTCAACAACATATTGTTGAGTGGAAAAGCAGGTTGCAAAACAGCATGCATAGTGGGATCCCATTTAGGTAAAATTATATATATATCACTCAAGATCTGAGAGGATGCTCACCAAAACGCTAAAGGTTATTATCTTGAGATGGTGGGGACTTCGGGGAATTTTTATTATCTCCTTTCTTCCTTTCCTGTGTTGTTTGGATTTTGTACAGTGAGCGTATATTATCTTTGTAAACAGAAAAGGCAATTTTCAAAAATGAGCCTCCTGGAATTGGCATATCCTTATTTATACCTCTCCATACTTTGTTCAGCCAACCTGTAATGAGAACCTACTAGTCATTAGGCTCCGGATTGGGAGGAAAAAGAGAGAAATGGACACTTCGAAGGTGTCAGGGGCAGAGACAAGGCCACAGTGGGAAAGATGGGGAGAGAGACACATACATTCTGTTTGACTGAGACAGAAACTGGCCAGAAGCTGAAAGGCACCAAGAAGAGGAGCCAGTGAGGAGGGAAGCTGAGAAGGTGCAGACACAGGTACTTGGTATGGGCGCCATGTCTCGCTCCCAGGTTGGCTAATGCTGTCTGTCCTGTTAATGAAGTGAGTGATTAATAGCCAAGGGGATAGAGAGCTGGTATATGAAATTAATCCCAGTTAATGAATCCATTGTTAACGGCATTAAATAGCAACGGGGGGGGAGTGCGGTGGGGGGAGGCGGCCTCCTCTCAGCACATCCAGGCCTGGGCTGGCTTTGCAGCCACTGGAGAGGGAGGCTTTGGCACGAGGCGGGAGAGAGTGGAGAGAAGGACTGGCGATGAACATGCGAATCTGTTGCTTTCCCCACGCTCTTTTGTGCTAGTCCCCATACAGCCTCCGGTGGGCAGCATCAGCATCCCCGTTTCACTGGGCCATGAAGATGACAGTTTGTCCCGGCCCTGACTGCTGTGCCTTCATCTGACTCCAGGCCAGTCTCTGGCTTCCGGCCACACTCCCTTTCAGGAGAAGCTGAGTGACAAGGCCCAGGGAGTGGGGTGGAGGGTGAGGAGAAGTGGTCATTGTCACTGGAGACAGGAGGAGGTGAAGGGAAAGAGGAGCTCTCCAAGAAGAAGGGCAGGGAGGGCCCCTCAGTGGTAACCTGGAGGCTCAGAAAAAGTGGACAATGGAAGGGCTTGAAGGACAGCAGAGTCTGGGGATGAAATGGCCTTCAATTCACTGCCTCACTTCCAAGGGACCCACGTCTCAGGACTGTCCTGAGGCAAAGCATCAAAGTGGAGAAGTCTGTCTGCTCAGGCTGCCTCTACCCTGGTCCCAGCTGACCACCCAGAGCCGTCTGAGTGAGGGAACCTGGCTCACTCCTGCCTGTCCCCGTGCCTCCCCAGCATAGAGATAACATTTCCTGAACCTCAGCTTGTCTAGGCTCGGTGCTAGAAGCTGAGAATATGCTAATTTGTTTAGCCTTCCCAATAACCCTGAGTAATAGGTATTCTTGTACCCATTTTACAGAAAAGGACACTGAAGCTCGGGGACAGACACTGTCTTGCCCAAGATCACACAGCAAGTTAGTGGAAGAGGCTGGATTTCAAATCAGTTCTGCCTGGCTCCAAAAACTATGCTCTCATTGTGAGCTGTAAGTCTGCCTTCCCCTAGACCAGTCGAAGCTCAAAGTGCAGTCTCTACACCAGCAACAGCAGCAGTGGCAGCATCAGCTGGCAATTTATTAGAAATGCATTTCTTGGGTGCCATCCCCGACCCACAGGAGGGTGGGGCAGTGACTCTGTTTTAACAAACCTGAACGGTTCTGAGACCCACTGCCCTATACAGCACTCCCGTCTTGGGCAAGGGAAAAGCTCATCCAGGGTGATGATGCCAGGTGAGCCTTCTGGGTCCTCCTGCTCTTCCAGCCCTGAAAATGCTGAAGCACCCGGGGACCCCTGCCCTCCTCCATCTACACTCTCTCTGCATGATCTCATCCTATTCCCTGGCTTTAGACATCTCTACGCTGACAACTTCCCAATTTGTATCTTCAGTCCTGACATCCTCCCTGAACCCCCATCTCGTACATCCCACTACCTACCTGACATCTCCATTTAGGTGCTCATGACATCTCAAAATTGAAGTGTATCATGATTGTCCCCAAACCTGCTCCTTCCATCTTTCCAATCTCAGTGAATGGCACCAACATTGACCCAGCTGCTCTGGCCCAAAGTCCTAGAGTTAACTTCTACTCCTCTCTTTATTTCATAGCCCACATCCAAACCAACAGGAAATCCAGTTGGTTCTGTGTTAAAAATATATTTCATATCTGACTGCTGTTGACCACCTCCAAATCTGCCACTGAGGTCCAAACCGGCTTTCTCTTCTTGCCTGGACTCATACGGTCATTCCCACTTATGCCCCCTACAGTCTTATCTGTACTCAGTGGCCAGAGTGGTCCTTTTAAACATAAATCTGAGGTTATGTCACTTTCCAGGTCAAACCTCTCCAGTAGCTTTCCAACAATGGAGAATTAAATCTTAGTTCTTACCTGACCTCCAAAGCTCCATACAATCTACACTTTCACACCCCTCATTTTTCTCCAACCCCATCCACTCTCTCACTACACCTGCCTGTCACACCACAACCTCACCACCCTTATTGCCCCACCTTGATTACGGCAAGCATGCTCCCACCTCAGGGCCTTTGCACGGGCTGTTACATCCGCTCAGAATGTTCATACAATTGCTTCATTCAATTCCCTGCTTAAAAGTCAGAGTGACCTGATATTTACTCAGTTTTGTTTTCTGCACAGCATTCATTATGTCATAGATTTATTTGTTTTAATGTCTATCTCCCCTACCAGGCTGTAAGCTCCATGGGGACAGTGCCTTTTTGTTTACTCAGCTATCTGAAAGGTGTCCGCCATGGGAGCTGCTCAAACTGTATTTGCTGAATGAATGAATGAACTTCTGGGAACTTCTGTTTCCCCACCTGTAAAAGTAGGTGTGCTCACCTTATAAAGTACCTGTGAAAATTGAATAAATATGTTAAAATACATAGGTCATGGTTGGCATAATGTGGATCCTCAAGATTTGTGTTATTTTTGGAGCTCACCTTCCTTCCCTTGCTTATGAATCCATGATGGCTCCATATTTCCTACCACTTTGAGCGTGAGCTTTGACCAGCCTAGCTTGGTCAAGGGCCGACTACAACCCAGTCTGCCTTTTCACTGTCCCCTGGAGGAAATCACAACAATAAACACCCATCTGTAGGGTACTTTACAGTTTCTCCTACACTGACATCAAACAGTCTTCTGAACCATCCAGCGAAGTTCGTACCAGTATGCCCATTTACAGATGAGGATACTGACACCAACAGTGTGAGTGATTTACCCACCAAGGTAGCTTCAGGGTGTGGCCAAGATGGGAATCGCCCCTATAGTCATATGAGGACAACTCCCCTGCTCTTTCTCCTGTTTCAGGATGCCTCGCCCCTGAACACACGTCCTCACTCCTGACCTTTCAGCTATGCCTGGACTGCCCTCTCCTCGGCTCCAAGTCTCAGTTCCACTCTTGCTCTGATATCCAGCTTGCCTTCTTCTGGAAGCCCTCCTGGCTTTCTCCTTCTCCTCAGAGCTTCTCTAGTACTGGAGTCTGTGCTCTGATGGTCTCCTGTGTGTTTTCTCTCTTCAATTCTAAGAGCAGTGACATGTGATTTTTAAATTACGTTTGCCCTATCGGCAAACAGATCAGAGAGATAAAGAAGAAAAAGTCGAAGTTCCCCTTTGCTGCCCCCTCCCCAATTCCACCCCTCTTCCAAGTAACCACTGCCAAGAGTCTGGCCTGACCGCTGGAGCCCCTTCCAGGCATTTACACACCAACGCTAGTTCGTACGCTAACAACGATGCTGAATAGATGGGATCATAGCACACCTATTCTTCAACTTGATTTTTTTGACTTGGTGATGTGTCCCAGTGATTGTGCCACGTCAGCACTTACAGACTCCCTCCTAAAGAGTTGTAAGACGGTGGACGCCCCACAATTTATTTCACTACTTCTCTATTGAAGGACGTCGGAATTGTGGGCAATTTTTCCTACTGGAGAGCGCCACCCCCCTCACCCTGCGCACCAGCAGCAGGTATGTACGTACCTCCCAAAGCCCAGGTACGTGTGTGCGTTTCTGCGGGAGGGAGTACTAGAGTGGAGTTGCAGGGGGAAGGCCGCCCCTTCGAAGAGGCTGGGCCTGTCTGTACTCCACAGTGACCCCAGGCTCCGAATTCACAAAGCACTTCCACAAGCACTATTGTAAATGCCCCTCACAAGAACCCTGAGAGGTAGTAACATTATTACCATTTTACAGGCAAAGACTGGAATTCAGCCCCATCCTGTCACTCTCCAGAGCTCATGCTCAGATCCAGTTCTGTGCAGACAAGACAGGTCCCCAGACCCTGGGAGTGGTGCTGGGGGCAGGTGGGCGCTTCAGGAGTCCAAGCGGGGTCAGGACCCCAGAGGAGCACCACGTTCACAGGTGGGGGAATGTAGAGGTGAGGCACTTGGTGGGAGCTCAAAAGCCCGAGGAGGGGCTTTCTTCCCACTCCTTCCATGGCTCGGAGGAGCCTGGGCTCAGGCTGAGAAGCAGGGCTGCTATGTTGCCATGGAGACGGAGGGATCCTCTCTCCCTCACAGCAGGAATCTCAGTGATTGGGGGCTGGGGGTGGAAAGAGGATGTTTCCCTGGCAGCACCAAGGGTTGGGGCTAGGATGCCGATCACTCCTCTCCTCCTCTCTCCCTTCCTTTCTCCTCCCACCCCACACCATGGAGGCCAGCAGCCAGCAGGAGGTGTGGTGGGGGTGCCGGGAGCGCTGGTATAGACCAGGAGGGAACACAGGCAGTTGTGGGGCTGGGGTGAGCGGGGAGTCGGGGGCTCCCACAGGAAGCTACAGAAAGTCCCTCCTTTTAGACGTCCTATGTGTCAGGGGCCTCGTCCTGCCCCGAGCCCTGCCTAGGTTCTCTTCCAGAACAGAGAAGACACCCACTCGGGAGGTCATGCAGTCAACCCCACTCTCTATCCCGGACCACCCACACTGACCTGAGGCACACGTGCATGTGAACTACTTACACACACACACACACACACACACACACACAGCCAGCCACTCCCATGCAGAGCCACACACTGATATGCTCATACCTTGACATGTCCACACACTCATTCAAACACAGTCACTCCCAGACACGCAGACCACATGCACCTGCTACCTGATGCACAAGTGTGGTCGCGTATTCATGCACGCATGCAAGCACACATCCTCTCTCCGCCTCTGTGATTGATCGTCAGTTCTGGAAGCTTCTCTCCTTCCTCTTCATATCTCATGCTCACTCTCCCTCTTCTCTGTCTCTCCCCTGCTCCCCCCAGCCCTCAGCCTGTCCTTGGCAGGAGCCCTGCCCTCTGGGCTCAGCCCTGGAAGGAGATGCTGTCATTTCCAAGGGAGCAGATTCTCAGACACAGACAACACTCAGCCTTGAAAAAGCAGGAAGGGCTGAGGCGGGAAGCGATACCACATCTCCCTCCCTCCCTTTCTAGATGATACTCCTGCCTGATCCTGGCTGGGCTGAGGAGCAGCAAAAGCTACCCCCCTCCCCAAACAAAAACCTCCAACAGTAAACAAAATTGTTAATATCCAGATAACAATGGTTAATCATTGGCAGCTAAGCGGCTAATTATTGAGGGCTGGAGTAGCAAGTACTAGGCTAAGTTCACGGTCCCACTTATTCCTCATATCAACCTCCAAGGCAGGGAATATTTCTTTCACAGAGAAGGAAACTGAAGCTTAGAGTGCTCATGTAACTGCCAAGTGATGGAGCTCGGCCTCAAACTCAGGTCTGCCAGACTCCAGTGATCCCTAACCAGGGGACCCCTAACCTTCAACTGCCAGGGTTCCATGAACTGAGCAAGGGCCACTTTGACAGGAGATCTAGGGTATCAGCTGGATGACTGGCACAAGAAAGCAGACAACTGCTGGTTGAAATCAATTACTAGACAACTCTCTCCTTAGGGTCCTTTGGTCATTCTCTGCCTCCCATGTAGGGGGCTTTCATGAGTGGTCTCTGGAACTCGAGTCCCCTGCTCTGTGTCTGGACTTCTCTGCTCAGTCTCTCCTCTTGGTATCATTAGTTTGCTCATGCTTCCAAACCCGCAGTTGCAAACCAATTCTTTCGCAGAGAATTGTTCTTGCTCTTTTTCCCTTCTGACCTGCTCCAGCTATGCCCAGAGAGCTAGTGGGTCTGACTCCAATGGCTCCTCAAGGTGTTATAAACACAACTTAGTTAATTCCTTAGAGGAATTCTGTTCTCAGTTACTATTTTTTTTCTCCCTGCTACACTGAGATTATATCTTCCTAGCTTTTTGAAGGTAAAATGTTCTTTTCTTTTTAGTGTCCTTACTTGACAAAATTTTAAGTTGCCAAATTCTATGAATTCCACAATTTTTTAAAAAACGGAAGGGTCTGGAAATGACTGATTGCCTACTAATTTAATCCAATCCTTTATTTTCACAGACTGGAAAATTGAATCCAAGAGAAGAGGCTTGGCTTGTCAAAGGATCAGCTTTCTTTGTGAGTTGCACAAACTCTGGGGTCAAAGACCTGATTCAAAGCCAGCCCGGCCACTGTGTGGCCACAACTGGGCAAGACCTGTGTGAGCTTCAGTCCTCATCTCTACAATGGGCCGATCGAGAATCAAATAAGACACTGTGTGGTTAACACTTGGAAACTATAAAATGCTATTAAGGTTAGCTGTCATGTAACCCTTCAGCTGCAGAGCTGGAGCCAGAATTCAGGCTTCCTGACCTTGGCTTTGTCATTCCTCAGTGTGTTTAAGTGGGACGAGGGTGGCTTGTGGACTCAGAGACCTGGATCAGACCTCAGCTCCTCCATTCACTAACTGTGCAACTGTGGGGAACATAACTCAGGTCCACAATGGTTCTTCATCTGAAAACAGGAAATTCTAATACTTAACTTGCGCTTGATGGAATTAAACAAGTTAATATACGGGAAGGGGCCTGCACATGGCTGCCTGACAATAAGTCAGTGTTTTCTCAACTTCCCCCTCAAACTCTTCCCTCCAGCTGTCATTCTCTGAATTTCTTCAGTGGTGACCAACCTCCTGCATCCTTTGTAGGGAGATTTGGTTTTGGAAGGAGCCCGAGGTCACTGAGAGGCTTGTCTGGCCAGAGAGGCAGACGGTTAGTAATCAAGCGCAGGAAGGAACACCCTTTGGATGTGCCAATGGGTTTCAGCTCTGCGAGGGGGAGGAAGAGCTTCTCCCCCAGTGCCTCCAGAACCAGCTCTGAAGGAGGCTGCCCTTGCTGGGGGGCCCGCAGTCCCACTCTGCAGGGCCAGTCCTGGAGGCCATCGAGGGAAGCAGGCCCACACCTCCCAGGATGGGGGTGGTCAGCATGTGTTGGCATCTCCGAGGGGATGCTTCTGGCCTCTGTGACGGCCTCTCTTCCTTGCCACGCCAGGTGTCAGAGCCAGGATGACACATCATCCAGTCCACTCCCCCATGTTTTTTAAATGAGAGAACTGAAGCCCTTCCCTCCCCCACCTGTTCCCTGATGGACAGAAGTGAAGCTTCCAGTGCGACTCAGAGACTGACCTTGATGACATCCAACCCAATGTTCTCTGTCTTTCCCACCCCACTTTACAGATAAGGGCACGGAAGGCAGGCAGAGAAGAGCCATGTGTGCAAGGCAGCGACAGGACCGCTGCCCAAGACTCCTGCCCCTCGGCCAGTGTTCTTCTACCAAGAGACACAGTTCTTAATCAGAGGAACAAATGACTGCTCTCCCAGCCTTTCCTGAGAACATCCACAGAGGCAGAGGAAGGAGGGCCAGCCCAGGAGGAAATGCTGGGAGGAGTAGAGGCCACCCAAGTGGGTAGCACTACATGCTTTCATCACAGGTCTTGCCTGGGAGCATTTCATCAGCAGAGGAGCCAGCTGGGCAGCAGCTCTGTCCCTGACCCCCAGGGTGACCCAACAAGCCCCCTCCTCTCCGGCCTTCAGAGTCCTCATCTGGAAAAGAGAATGGGCGTTGCACTGCATACACCCCTGGCTCTTCATCCCACGACCCCAAGGGCTGCAGCCCCCAGGGTCCCATAGCAGGACGGGACGGCCAGGGTGGCCGGGCTGCCCTGCCCCACTAACTCCCGTGGCGCCCTCTGGCGGAACAGCAGAGATCACCAGCTACAGAATTCCACCTCAGACTCCCACTTTACTAGTTTCCAGTATTATCTTTGCCCCTCGGTCCCCCCCAAGATCTTCCGACCCCCTTTGGCAGCTGCTGCTGGGGCTCAGACGAGTTAAACTGCACCACCTAGGGGCACTCAGCCTCCACTGCAGCTTTGTGGAGGGAAGAAGGCTGGATGGGGGCTTCCCTGTCTGCCTACCAGAGCTGGCTCTTCATCTTATTTGTCTTCCCTGTCCTCACTGCTACCTTGAGGAGGGCAGGTCAGGGATTTTGAAGACCAGGAAACTGAGAAGGTCAAGCAGCAACCATGTGGCAGAGTCCAAACCAGAGCTCAGGCCTCCTGATTCTAGCAAGCTTTTTTTGCCTTTTTTTTCTTTTTCTTTTTCATATTCCAAGGGCATTTCTGGGTGGAGTGACCCTTAACACATAAGAGATGAGTACGTCTTCAACCACTCTCTTCAGTGGGGCAGAAATAGCCTTAAATCGCTGTGACCCTTCTTTCGGTTGTTTCCAGAGGGATTTGGGGAGGAGCGGGGTCCGGGCTGTGGGGAGGCCTGGAGGAAACACTGGGGGCTCGGACAGACTAGGGGTCAAGCCCTGGTTCTATCAAGGACTCGGCTGGGCCATCCCGAGCCCACTTCTGGGAGAATCTCTGAACTACCTGCGAGGTGGAATTAACTTTTTTAACTGGGTTCTTGAGGGGATTAGCAACGAAGTATGAGAAACACCTGACACATGGCAGGTCTGGTCTCAGCAAGTCCGTCAGAGCCATCCAGTCTCTCCTCCACCAGAACCTGGCACTCCCTCCAGCCCAGAGGAAGAGCCAAAAGTCCCCATGGCAGCCTTGAAGCCACTTGGTACCTGCCTCTCCTCCCCTCCCCTCCCCCACCCCTCCCCCGGCCTCCTTGCTGTTTTCAGAACATCTGGGTGCGGGGGGCCACTGTCCTCTCTGTCTGGAACGACATCAGCATAACCTGCTCTCTCACTGCCTTTGGATTTTTACTCAAATGTCACCTTCCGGTGTGGGGGGGTCTTCCCTACCTAAAATTTCAACATCCCCCCCTCCCCGCTTTCCCTGCACAATTTCGTTTTTTCTCCTCTTGCATTTGTTAGCATCTAGCATACTATCTATACCTGACTTACCCCTCTTAGCCTTTACCCTATTCCATGTATCTTATGCTGAGATCTTGGCATATAGTCGGGGCAAAATGTGTGGGTGACTGTTCAGATCATAATTTTTAAAAGAAAGAAAAAACCAGGGCACTGACCTCGCAATGCATCTTGGAAGCTCAGACAATAATGAACGGATAAGACTTTTCTGTCTATAAAACCTTTTCCTAGGAAACAGTCAGTGTTGTCCCCAGGACACTGGGAGGAACCTGGGGAGCGTGCTCACTTTTATAGATGAGGAAGCAGAGGCTCTGCCGCACAAGGGCTTGTGTCTGGGTGGTCGCACAGCTGCTAAGGGGGAGAGCTGGGAGAGCCCAGTCTGTGGGCTCAAAAGCCACAGAGCTTTCTCCTTACCACGTTGCAGTGGCTCCCATGGAGCCCGGGACCTGGAAGTCCTTACACTGAAGCACTTGGTTGAAGGGTTGTTCTTAGCATAAGCACAGTACTTAAGTGGCCACCAAGTCAGTTTTCGGAGGGCTATCCCAGGGGATAGCAGAGCCTTTCTTAACGTGTGTGAAAGCTTATTGGGCACCAACTCTACAGCAAGACCATGAGACCAAGCAGGGGCAGAGAAAGCCAGACTGCTCAGACCAGTGTGGTTCCTTCCCAGAGCAGAATCCACTTCTGTCAGAGGAGCCCAGGGGAGTGGATGGACTCAGAGGATCAGTGACGTGTCCGGGAGGGAGGCACGAAGCAGGACACAGGGATCTTGGGCACTTGCTGCACAACCTTGGCCTTGCCACTGTGGGGTCCAGTTTCCCAGACATCTCTCCTGTCTCCTGGGCCACAAGGCATCCGTGCTCACCTCTGGCATGGCACCCAACACGCTGTCAAGATATTCAGCCTTGGGAATTCCCTGGCGGTCCAGTGGTTAGGACTCTGCCCTTCCACTGCAGGGGTCACAGGTTCGTTCCCTGGTGGGGGAACCAAGATCCCGCATCCCGCACAGCCAAAGAAACAAAAGATATGTCAACCTCCCTCTCTCCTTAAGCCAGTGGTTCTCAACCAGTGGGGATTTGCCCCCAAGGGACATTTGGCAACATCAAGACATTTTTGGTTGTCACAGTTGGAAGGATGTTACTGGCACCTAGTGGGTAAAAGCCAGAGATGCCGCTCTACATCATATAATGCACAGCCTCCCACAAGAATTAATCGGCCCCAAGTGTCAAGAGCACCACTGTGGAGGAAACTTGCTCTAGACTGTGAGCTCTTGGAGGGGTAGGAAGTGTCAGATTCTCCTCTGCACAGCCAGTGCCCACCGTGGCATGTGTGAAGCCATCCAGAAGTGGTTGCTGATAGATGAAGGCCAGACCCGGAACCTCTGAGTCCCCCTGACTCTGGGAGTATATGATTTAAAACACCTGACTCTACCCTGCAGGCCCCAACCTGCTTCTCATTAGCTGGGCTAATGGGCCTGAGGTTGGAGGCCGGAAGCCCCCAGGAGAAGGGGCTCAAATCACCTTTGCCTGTGGTGCCACTTCTCCCTGAGGTTCACAGTCCCCCAGCCCCCGCAGCTCTGTCCCCAAGTCACACCTATCTCAGATCCGGCGCTGGGCTTTAGAATCAGACCAACGTGTGTTCAAATCTTAGCTCTCTTCTCTCTCACTCTCTGTGCCCTTGGATGTGTCCCCTCTCCTCCCTCCCTCGACTGTAAACCAGGAGCACAATCCCTGACCTGTCCCTACTGGGCTTTTGTGAATATGTGTTAAGTACTGGACTGACATGAAAAAACCTTCCTATTGAAGGTGAGAGGTTGGCTGGTTCCAGTTGGAGAATCCTGAGTTTCAGGGGCCCGCCTGGATAGGACGGCTTCTTGGAGAATCTCTGTTAACCACGGTCCCAGTTGGGCTACGGCCAGTGGGATGCTAGAGGAGCAGGATCTGACCCAGATCAGCAACAAGCCATGGTGATTGGAGAAGACGTGCGGGGTAAAGAAGCAGCCCCTTGAGAGCAGGGAGGTGCCTGTGCTGTTTGCTGGCACGTCCCCGGTGCTCACCATAACATCTGGCACCTGGAAGGCTTTCAGTGAACACTGGCAGAACAAGTGCATATTCACTGTTCCTCCTGAAGGAGCCCCTCTGTGTCTGTGCCCCGTCCTAGCCTTGTACAGATCCCACTGAATCCCCACAACACCCCCACAGGGAGGAGCTACATCCTCTATTCACAAAGGAGCCAAGGCTCACAAGGAGAAGCCTCGTGCCCGGGGTCATCTAGCTCATAGGTGGCATCTCTGTGATTTGAGCTCAGATCCATCTCTTACCAAAGCCCACAGCCTCTCCCCAAAACAGCCTGCATACCCTCTATCCAGGGGTCAGAAGCTCTTTTGAGAAGCAGTTCTAGGAGTTCCCTCCAACCCAAAAGACTCTATGTTGCATTGTGGAGAGAAACCAGGAGCCAGCTGGATTCTCACCTCTCCCCCTCCCCCGTCCCAGCCCCCCACCAGCCTCATCCTCACCAGTGTCAGGGAGTTCCTGGAGCTGAGAGAGACTCTAGCCAGCACCCATCACCATTCCTGGCAGAACCTCTGGAATCGAGGTCCAGGAATCTGCCCTTCTCACCAGCAACCTCTGAACCGTATTCCAGAACCTCTGCAATGGTTTAACGCCCTGAGCTAAACATGCACGTAACAGGGCGTTCAAAGCTGTGCACCTCCCCCGGCATTTCCTATTCCAGCTCCTGCCAGTCTCTTCAAACACACGATGTCCCACCTCACAGGACGCTGTGCTCTCGCTAGCACCTGCTGGCACCCTCACACCTCTGTGAGCACGTGCCTTTCCCTCTACCGGGTATGCCTTTGCTCGTCTTGTCAGCCTAGCAAATTCCTTCTCAACCTGGACCAGCCGATCCATTAGGCATGGCAGGGCATGGTGCGTCGGGCTCGCAACACCTATAGTGACCCAAGGAAATGTTTTCATTTCTTTTCAAAGCAGAAGGAAACAAATTAACTTTTAGGTAAAAGAAAATGTCTTAATACTGTATGTACTATTAATAACTTGTCTTATACCCGCGAGGTAGCAAAATATACTTTTTAATTGTATGTGTGTGGGCATCACTTGTGTATCATTTAATTTTAATAGTGTGTACTTGCACTTGTGCATGTGTGCACACACACGTGTGTGTGTATGTGTGTGTGTCTGTGTCTGTGTGTGTGTGTGTGTGTAGGAAGAGGTCCATGAAGACAAAAGTGTCTAGGACCCACGAAAGTCATAATGCGGGCCTGTCCTCAACCTTTCAACACAGCTGTTGAGTCACTTCCTCTAAGAAGTTGTACCCGGGGCACACCCCCAACAGAACTGTCTCTTCTCTGTGTCTCCACTATCCATTTTCATGCTTAGCATATGGTAGTACAATCATTTGCTACCTGTCTTTCCGTAGGGTGGTGAAGTTTGTAAAGGAAGAGGTGTATTGTGTACATGCCAGTGTCCCCAGCACGTAGCTTTGGGTATATGGCAGGTACTCAGCAAACGCTACCAAATTCAGTTGAAGCTCCTCAATACCAATAAGGAATAAAGGCCTCACTTCCCCAAGTCAGCCAATAACATACATAGCAGAGCTGTTTCTGATCACCTATTCATTCAGATATGCCCATTATATGTGGCCACTGTCCAAAGCAGCAAGAATCACTCAGTAGTAAAGAAAGCAAACATGGTCCTGCCCTCAGGGAGCTTGTATCTGACTGCCGCACCTGCCAGCCTCTACCCCTCCTACTCCCCCATCACCTTCCCATCCTGCCCCACTGATGCTCCCCCAGTGCAGGGATAAGGAAAGAAAACGCTGGTAGGGCAACCTCCTTCCCCTACCTGCTCCAGTCCTGCAGGCTCCACCACCTCTCCCAAAGGGACTGCATTCCACCTTCTCACCCTCCTGGAAGGTGGCGACTCCAGTCCCACGTGCTTGTTAATTTCAAGCTCCTTTTCCTGCTTGACTGACCTACTTTCTGCTCTTTCCCCATGTGGCTGCCCAGCAATGCTGGGTCTCTCCCACCCCTGGGGCTGGGTTTCCTCAGCCTCTCCCTCTCCCTGCAGCCAGGCATCCCCTCTGAGACCTCAGTTCTCGCCACTCCCACCCTGGAGCAGAGGCTTCCTTGGCCTGGGGAAGGGCCAGCAGAGGTCCATAGAAACTGGCACAGCCCTGGATTCGAATATCAGCTTCAACCCTCCCAGGCTCAGGGTCCTGAGCAAGTCATGGCCTAATCTGAGCCTTCTGTGTTTCCTCACCTATATGGGAATTTGCCCTGCAGGGTGGTATTAGAAGACAGCATCTGTAAATGGACGGGCATCGCAAGCACAGATTCAGAATTATCCTTTATCCCAGCCCCACCCGTGGACCCACTGCCCTGGCTGGAATTTCACCATTTCTTTCTTTCTTTCTTTCTTTTTTTTTTAACTTTTCATTTTATATTGGAATTTAGCCTATTAACAATGTTGTGATAGTTTCAGGCGCACAGAAAAGGGACTCAGCCATACATATCCACGTATCCACTCTCCCCCAGACTCCCCTCCCGTCCAGGCTGCCACATAACACTGAGCAGAGTTTCCTGTCCTATACAGTAGGTCCTTGTTGGTTATCCGTTTTAAATATAGCAGTGTGTACATGTCAGTCCCAAACTCCCTAACTATCCCTTCCCTCCACCATTCCCCATGGTAACCATAAGTTCGTTCTTTAAGTCTGAGAATCTGTTTCTGAGAATTTCACCTTGTCTAGAGAAGACTGGTCCATGCCCCTCTGCCCACAGGCGTGCCACTGTCCTTCCTGGACAAGCGCTTTTATCCACCTCCTGCCCTTCTCCAAGGCCAAGAGTAGGCTGTGCTCCTTGGCCTCAGCCCCCCTAACCACAGCGGGCTGTATTTCTTTATACCCACTCAGTATTAATTGGAGGCAGAGCTTCTAACTGGTAATCCTCATTTGGCATTCATCATAGAGACTTACATCTGGGCTTTCCTGGGAGAGCCCCAATGTCAAATATCCTGCCTTCCCATTCCCATGAACGCATGGCAGAATAATAATAGCTAACATTCACTGTGGCCTACTCTGAGGCAGGCACTGTTCTCGGGCTTTGATGAATCAACTTCTTAACCTTTACCATGATTCTAGGAAGTGGGTACTATTATTACTCCCGATTTTCAGTTGGGGAAACTGAGACACAGAGAAGGGAAGAAACTTGCCCAAGGTGGTGGGGCTGAGATTGGAACCAAGGCAGACTGGCTCCCTGGCTCCAGCCCTAAGCCATTCCCAATGGCAGCCAGACTGCAGGCTACAGTCACCTGCACTCAGAACTGGCTCAAAAATCCCTTGGTCAAAAAAAAAATGTGGCATACACTTTATGTAAAATTTCCATATGGCAAATGGGACTGATAGTCTTCTCTTGGATTCTCTTCTCTCAGGCGGGAGTTCATGGCAGAGTGGGGGGTTTCTAGAACTTTGTACTCTCTCCAGTACAATGGGCTGGAACTAGGGAGCTCTGGGTGGTATGTATACATCTGGAAAGCTCGTGCCCCTGCCAGCTCCCAGCAGGTCAGACTGCATGGCTGCTCTTCTGAAGGGTGTGTTGGCTACGCAGAGGGCACAGCGATCATCTAATCCACTCTGAGGAGGACGAAGGACACTGCATCAAGGGAGTGGGGCAGCACCTGGCTTCGGAAGTGCAATGCAGAGATGCAGAAACATCAAGCAGGACCTGTCCATGCTGCAAACTCCATTTGTAACCACAGCCGGGGACGGGGGACAGGGCAGCCACGTGGTTGCAGTGCAGAGTGTGCCTTCCAACCTCACCCCACCCCCTGGCACAGCAGTGGGGTCCTGAGCTTAAGGAAAGGTGCCTGGACGGGGTCTGACCTCTCTGGGGAGTCAAGGGGAGGGGAGACGCTGAAGCCCTACAATTCTTAAGTGGAGAACTGTGGAAATGACTTTTTATCCAGCAAAGTTCATGTAGTTTTAATAATGGATATTTGTTTCTGATTATAAAAATAAAACATGCTTACTGCAAACATTAAGAAAAATTTCAAAAGTCATCTATAACCTCACAATCCAGAAATAAAAACTGTTAACACTTTGGTGCCTTTTCTTGAAGCCAGTTTTCCCATGCCTATGTATCTTTACATCATTTGGACTGTAACAGCATATCATGAGTATTTTCCCATTCTGAAGACTCTCCAAACTATGATTTTTAATGATTTTGTATTGTTTGTTCCTTTGGGACATCTTGCAACATACTGAGCTATTCTCTTCTTGTTGGATATTTAGGTTATTTTCTATCAACCCCATTTCCAAACTGCAATGGCTATTGGAGCAAGAAGATATACTACCAAGTCTTTTTGACTGAAAGAATAAACGAACAGGTTCAGTCCAGAAGTTAAAGGCTCTGAACAAGTCAGAGAGGGGAGTTTGGATCTGATGCTGTGGTTGCCAGCAGGTGGAAGGTCTGGAACTGGCCATCAGAATGCTCTTTGAGCTCTCCCAAGACAGGCTTCTCCAAAGCCTTGGCCTTCTCACATGCTGGTAAGGGAGCTCTCCCTCCCCCAGGACTGGCCTAAGGGACAAAGCCCTGCAGGAACCCCGGGGAATTTGCCAACCAATCTTCCCTGGTGGAGCAGGACTGAAAGAAGCACTCGCTCTACTTTTTACAGCATTCAAAGGCAGAACTGTCAAAAGCTGGCCCCCAAATGCTCATATTATGTGGGAGAAAGTCTTGGGGAGAAAATGAAGAAGGAGGGTAATTATGCAATTGAAAACATGTACAAATCCAGACAGAATAATGAAGCACAGACACAAGATTTTGCACTCAATGGGAACTGCATTTAGCCATGTTTTGTGGTTTGAGAAAGAGAGAGAGACTGACTCAAGACAGATGGAGATACACGGGGTGAGGAGAAAGAGGGGAAAAAAGAAAAGAGACAGAGATGCAAGGAGAGAGCCAGCAGCAGCCAGGTGGAGTCCCACGGAGCAGAGGAGAGGGAGCATTGGGGCTTGGGGTAAATGGCTTGTCTTCTCCCTGTCTCATCTTCCATCGTGATGCCTGGGTCTGCAGAGGGTTGGCCCCATGGGTCCCAGGGCCTACACTAGTCTTGACCTGGGAAAGAAGGAAACCGAGAGACCTCCACCCCACACCCCCCAATCTGGGGGCTTGGGATTGTTTTTTCTATATATATTTTTATATACTTTCTGTATTTCCAAGTTTTTTTCAAGACTGACCACTGATGGAATACTACTTAACCATAAAAAGGAACCAACTATTGCTACATGCAACAATGGATCTCAAAGCATTACTCTGAGTGAAAAAAGTCAGTCTCGAAAGGTTACCTACTGCAAGATTCCATTTATATGACATCCCAGAAATGACAAAATTGTAGAAATGGGGAGAAGATTCGTGATTGCCAGGGGTGAGGGATCATGGGAGGAAAGTGGATGGGTGTGACTATACAGGTAGCTCAGGAGAGCTCTATGTGGTACACTCTGTCTTGAGTGCACTGGTGCTTACACAAATCTGTACCTGTGATAAAATGACACGAACTATACACACACAATGTACCAATGTCAGTTTCCTGGTTTTGATATGGTACTGTTGGGGGAAACTGGGTGAAGGGTCATGTGACCTCTCTGTACTATTTTTGCAACTTCCTGTGAATCTATAATTCTCCATTCTTCCTGTGAAAATAAAAAGTTACCCAAATAAAGTTAGCAAGAAACAGATCACATATTATTCTTAATCGTTTTTTTTTTTTTTAGTAAATTTACTTATTTATTTATTTATATTTTTGGCTGCATTGGGTCTTTGTTGCTGGGTGTGGGCTTTCTCTAGTTGCAACGAGCTGGGGCTACTCTTTGTTGTGGTGCACGGGCTTCTCATTGCTGTGGCTTCTCTTTTTGTGGAGCACGGGCTCCAGGCACACGGGCTTCAGTAGCTGTGGCACGTGGGCTCAGTAGTTATGGCTCAAGGGCTCTAGAGCGCAGGCTCAGTAGTGGTGGCACCCTGGCTTAGTTGCTCCGCGGCATGTGGGATCTTCCCGGACTAGGGCTTGAGCCAGTGTCCCCCATATTGGCAGGCAGATTCCAAACCACTGTGCCACCAGGGAAGTCCCACATATTATTCTTATAATCAGAAAAGTTGTCTCAAAATGTTAAGTGCCATGCAGATGAAAGCTAAAATAGTCATGACAATATGTAATTTCCTAAGGGTTATAATTCACATAGAAATTCTTGCTTAAGCAGAAATCCTCTTGGAGAATAGAAGGCTGAACAGAAACCAATTGGAGGATTTGGAGAAAGCATGGCTAAAGGGTAGTGCTGTCTGCCTCTTCTTGGCTGTGTGGCTGTGAGCAAGTCACTTCACCTCTCTGAGCCTATATTACTCATCTGTAAAATGGACTCCCATGCAGATTAAAAGAGACAGCACTCTGAAGCATATAGTGCTTCATAAATATGAAGTCCCTTCATTTCTTGAAGCAGCCACAAGTACACTGGACTGCAAGGATCTTGCCTTCAACTGCTGGGGCCAGCAAGGGAGATTAATGCTGAAAGGGCCATTAAGAAAATCCTTTGAATGCCACCAAGTATGCTATAAAATGTCTTCTATGCTACCAATCATGCTATAAAAGGTTTTGAGCCCCACCACAATTTGGGGGAAAAAAATACCCATTTTTCCCCGAGAAAGTCTTTCTGGCCTTATATTTACCTTTTAGAGTAAATTTTAAGGGCATCACAAATGTGGTAGCATTGAGAAAAAATGTTATGGCTTTAAAACACAGACAAAAACAGCAATCCCGTTAGTATTTCTAAATTATAAAAGAAGAAGGTAAATCTCACTGCTATGGCAACTGTAAAACACTAATATTAATTCAGGTTTTGAAGTGCAATAGTGTTGGTAGGTGGGGTCACCTGTTCTGAATGGGTCTCAGAGGTGGATAGACATGCATGCGGTGACCTGAGGAGGAGGCCAAGGTCTCCGGAGCAGTGGGGAAGCCCCGCATCGCCAAGACTCCTGAGCTCTCTCTGCTGACGGAGATTCTGAGCGTTGCTAGGGTTGAATCTAATCCTTTCCATTCACAGATGAGACCCCCCCCAAAAGGGGGATAATGTACCCAATTCTCAGGGCCCACAAGTGGCAGTGGAGGATATGCTTTTGGAAATACATCAGTATGAGGAGAGAGGCTGGCTTTCAGAGTAGCAGTGTAGCCTCTTCGAACAGTAAGAACATTTTAGTGACACTTTTCAATGTACAGGATGCTTCTGTGGAGCTGTTGCCTTTGCCTCTCCCAGAATCCTCCCTCCTGCTCTAAGACTCCCTCCATTCAGGGCCTCGCTCGGTGCCCAGTAGAAGGTCAGCAGTCTCCCGCTTGACTTCCCTCAGTGACAGCAGCCCACTCCTTGCTGGACAGCTCCCGTCGTCAGAAAGCTCTCCCTGCCAGCCAGGTATGATGTCTCTGACCCAGCAGATCGACCCCACACACAACCTGTCACTCCGCCATTTGAATTCCATTCCTGTACATTTCAAAGATGAAAACATCTTTATGAGGCCCTTGTTGAAATTCAAATATAGCTGTGAACACCTAAAGCCCCACGTCAGTGGAGACCTTTGAGGTGGAGTGTTGGCAGGAAGCCCCATGATGGAATGACTTGGGAGAGCCGGGGTGCAATGAACCAGGAGGCTGGGAGGCCAGGAGGCCCAATGTGCTTTATTCAGGGGGCTTTTGGGGTCCTCCAGGGCCCGTGTCTCCTTGGAAGAGAAAACAGAAGCCTCTAGAAAGGCAGACTCCTTCCTTTCCGGTATCTACAAGTCTGGCTAGTGGAAACAGTCCTATCACAGGCAGACTGTCTCCACTCTACAGAGATTCAAAGGGTCCAGAAACTTCTTGTCAAGATGGTACTGTAGGTTCGTGTTTTGAATCCCACCTCCACACACTAAACTCAGAGCGATAATATAAAAAGATAAATTCAAGGCAGCAATAGCCATGTTCAAACCAGGATAAACATCTTCGTGGACAAGAAATGCAATAGGCACACAAAGGGCTTTGTAGCATGGAAGCTAGGGGTCCTGGCACTGAAGCAGGGGGAGCAGTGAGGAGTAAGGAATTTGGCTCCCTCGGGTAGAAGAGGCTAAGTGCGGCCTGTGTGAGGCCAGGGCCAAGCTTCACGCTGGTTCAGTGACTGGATGTAAACCACACCCCCGCCCCGGCCCCCCAGCATCAAGGATGAGAGCCTGAGTCATCAGCATGAAACCTGGTTCTGGAAGGGGTCCCAGAAGTCTGGGGCTGTTATAGTAGCTTTCATGTTTTCTCTTTATCCTTGATATGCTGTGGTTTCACTACAGCATGGCTAGGTGTGAATTTACTTTTATTTGTTCTGTTCAGCATGGAGTATGCACTCTGAATCTGAGCTCTCGTATATTCCTTTTACTCTGGAAAATTCTTGGCCTTTATTCTTTCATCTTGCTTCTTTTGCATTCCCTCTGTTCTCCTGGAACTCCTGCATAGCAGTCTGTCAACTGATACTCCATGTCTCTTAACTGTTTGAGGCATAGTACGCCAGATATCTCTCAGGGGCTATTTTTCCCTTTTTTCTTAGTAATAGAATCTCTGGCTTTTAATTAGGCACATGACCACTTGGAATAAAGACTACATTTCTCAGTCTTCCTTTTAGCTACAGGCTCTGTCCTGCTGTGGGACCTATGGGAAACTATGTGAAACAGGCTGTATAATTATCCAACCAAGGAACAAGGAAGCTGGAGCATTTATCCATGAATTACTGTCCCCTTCTGGCTAAGGGTCTTTCCTGGGGCTATAACTCCCCCACTACTCTAACTGCCCCTGTGCAAGCTAAGCATGCTTCTGCAACCAGAAAATGCACTCAGATGGAGGTTGGAGATGTAGGAAGCTGTTATCCTGTACTCTGCTTGTGTCAGCTAAGGGAATGTGGGCCGGGCACCAACAGTGCCTGCAACATATCTATTGCATTAGATTCCCTCTAACTTCTATACTGTTCTTTCTCATAATTCATCTCTTTTATCTCTTGCTACATCCTGGGTGAAATCCCCAGTTCTCTCTTCCGAATAATTAATCCTATCTTCTATCATGTCCAATCTAGACATAGTCTGTCTCTGTAGTTTATTTCAATAAATATATTTCTCATTTCCAGTGTTTCTAAATGGTTTTGTTTCATTTCTGCTTGTTTTTAATTTGTAATTTATTATTCTCTTTTCATGGATGGATGTTATTCCTGACTTTATTCATTAATTTTTCCTTGTGTGTTTTGGAATTTTAGTCTGTAGGCTTTTCTCAAGTGGGATCAATTTTTCTCTGCCTACTCACCCTGCCTAGTGGACGGCTGGTTTTCCCTGGAATCCTGGGACCCCTTCCAGAACAAGTTTTATGCTCATAACTCAAGGTAGGAGTTTCACATGTCCCATCACTGAACCTGTATGAGGCTTGGCCTGGCTTCACAGGGGTCTCATTACATGTAGAGGAAAGGTAACTACGCATTTGCTAATCTAACAAATTTTTTTTTTTTTTTTTTTTTTGCGGTATGCGGGCCTCTCACTGTTGCGGCCTCTCCCGCTGCGGGGCACAGGCTCCGGGCACAGGCTCAGTGGCCATGGCTCACGGGCCCAGCCACTCCGCGGCATGTGGGACCCTCCCATACCGGGGCACGAACCCGTGTCCCCTGCATCGGCAAGTGGACTCTCAACCACTGCGCCACCAGGGAAGCCCAACAAATATTTTTTGAGTGCCTTCTTTGAGGTAGGCCTGTCCTAGGGGTGGGAATACAATGGTGATGTAGACAAGTAAGTATTAATATAAATAAGTCTATCATTTATTATCAGATAGTGATTTTTGACCTTAGAGAAAACTGAAGCAGAGTAAGGAAGTCAAAGTGATGGAAGGTGGGGGTCAGTATATCTTAGGTAAGTCAATCAGGGAAGGCCTCTTTGTAACATTTGAGCAGAACACTGAATGAAGTAATGCAGCAAGTTATGCACAGATCTGGGGGAAGAGCATCTCAAACAGGGACGAGCAAGTGCAAAGGACCTGAGGTGGAAGAGTGCTTGTTATGCTCAAGAAACAGAGAGAAGGCCAGGGATCCAGCAGAGTGAGCCAGGGGAGAGGGATAAACAATCTGTCTGGAAAAGTAGTCTGGGGCCAAATCCTCCATGGAGGGCCTTGGTGCAGTGGTGGGCTGGAGCCAACTCAGACTGGCTCTGGAGTGCTTGTTGTTCAGTGATGTCATGTTGTAAGCTTGAAGTTGGCCGTGGAGGGAGAACATACACCCCATTTAGTAAATGCTACAAATCAGCACTCCCCATCCCTGAGAGCCCACTGTTAAGCATTTACCAGCACACCACTGCTTGTAGGTGTGGTGAGTAGTTTGTTCTAATTGGAATAGGATGCCATCAGAGGGTTTTGAACTGCGGAACAATGTGATGTGGTTTCATTTAAACAAGGTCAGTGTGGAGAACAGCCCCTAAGGGTGCAAGAAGGGAAGCAGGGAAATGGATTAGGAAGCTAATTGCAGTGATCAGGTGAAAAGGGGATGGGAACTGGTCTACAGATCATGGGGAGGAAGCAGTTTTAGTTCCCTGTTCTATTTTCTGTTGTGATATCCCTTAACATCCTGTTTAGCCTCTGTTGATAAAGTGATTCCACTGGCAGGGAGCAACAGATTTTCCTAGAAGGAGGGTGGGCTTTGGAATCACTGGGCCTGCAATTAAATCCTATATCCACTTCTTAATAGTATTCCTTGGGGAAATTACTTAACCTCTCTGAGTCATAGTGCCTTGTGTGTAGAACAGAGATAATACCTGAAAGGGTGGCTGTGATGAGTAACGAGGCAAAGAGTATGAAATTCCTGTTTACCCTTCTTTCCGGAGCACAGCACCCTGACCCTCAGTCCCCCCAGGGTCCCTCTCTCTGTAGGACATGGAACTGAAGCAAAAAGAGTGAAACTACTAGTCACCCAGTTCCCCAGGCTGTCAGCTGGTCTTTCCTGGTTCCCAGGTGGGCCACCAGCGCCACCTAGTGTCTAGTCTGGTTCTTGCAGGCCAGCCTTTCCTGGATGGTGTCTTGATCATGAATCAATCACCGCAAGGTTGAAGACTCCTTTGCCAGACGGAGCCAACAGCACATTAACTGTCCTAACATTCATTGTCTGATCTACCAACAAAGCTTGCTCTCTGCTGTCCCTCAATCCCTCCTTGCATGACAGTCTTGCCTCCATATTCAGACTGTGGGAGGCAGAACCTAGGTCTTCAGAATCCATTCCTCTTTCTTGAGCAATTATTTTGTGCCAAGCACTCTGCTTTAATCCTTAAAGCATTTACATCCTTATTCTTAATCTGGAGAAACTGAGGCCAAGACATAAAAGGTGACTCACTTAAAGTCACTGGGTAAACAATCAAGGTAAGATTTGATTCCAGGACCTCTCTTTGCAAGTGCAAGTTTTTTCCACAAAAGCATCCAGCACAAGCTGGGCAGCCAGAAGATGCTCAGGTGGATCATTTTATTTATTAGGCCCTTTTAAAGTAGTGAAGCAAAGAGAACACTAAACAGGAGTCAGGCCCCACACTGGGGTTCAAGATTTGCCATGAAAAGTGCGCCAGGTCACCTTGGGCCGATCAATGCCCCTCTGTGGTCTTCAGCAACCCCATAATTAAAGACAAGGACAGGACTACGCAGTCCCGAAGCCTCCCTCAAGTTCTGATGTTCAACAGTTGCCAAGATGAGAGGGCTCTAGATGAGGGTTCACAATCTGGGCTCTGAGGTCACTGCACTGGTGAGTCCCAGCTTAGCCACTCAATAGCTGCGATGTCTTGGGTGAGCCACTTACCCTGGCCTCCATTTCCTTGTCTGTAAAGTGAGGATAATGAAAGCGCTCACCTCCCGAGCTCACAGGGTTGTTATCTCTTAGACCCTCTCAAAGCAGTGCTTGGTAGAGAACAGGTAATACTTTCATGTTATTTTCTAAAAATATCCATTCTATCCGCTACCTCTTTTTTTTTTTTTTTTTTTTTTTTTTGGTACATGGACCTCTCACTGTTGTGGCCTCTCCCGTTGCGGAGAACAGGCTCCGGACGCGCAGGCTCAGTGGCCATGGCTCACGGGCCCAGCCGCTCCGCGGCATGTGGGATCTTCCTGGACCGGGGCACGAACCTGCACCGGCAGGTGGACTCTCAACCACTGCGCCACCAGGGAAGCCCAACCTAATTCATTTTTGCTAAACCGTCAAACCACATCACATGAAAGTCTTGTGCATCACAAACAGGGTTTTCCATTGTTTTATTCCTGCAAGCTCCAAGACATGATCATACACGTAGCCACAGATAAGACAATGTCATTTGTCTGACACACAGGTTCCTCATAGGATCATGTGGGCTACAACTTAAATAAAACCTGAAATGCTTTGGACAAACTGAGGCCCAAAGACCACTATTGTACCACAAGTTCCATCACTCAAGATGTCCTAAACTGGGCTCCTCTGGACCTGTTTCCTCGTGAGGGAATGGGAGTGGGGGTGGGAGTATACTATCTGATCATTTACAAAGACCTCTGTTACAGGTCAGGCACCGTGATAGGTTTTCCTGTAACTAAATGAGAAAATAGCATGCACTGACAAAGGGACCAAGGACCCTGTCCCCTCTGCTGGATCTCTGTGAGGCAGGAACCAGGGCTGGGCAGTGGAATGGTATGTCCTCTCCATCCTCTTCTTAGGGATCTCCTCCTGAACAGGCAGGTGGGGAGGCTGGAGAGCTTGCTGTGTGACGGGATGGGATAATTCCCTTCCCCCATCAGAATCCCAGGCCGCTGGAGCAGCTCTGTCCAATAGAACTTCCTGAGATGATGGAAGTATTTGATACCTATGCTGCCCAACATGAAGGCCACTTCACCAGTATCTTGTGGCTAGTGCAACTGAGGAACTGAATTTTACATCACATTTTATTTAAATTAATTAAAGTTTAAATAGCATCTTGTGGCTAGTGGCTATCATATTAGATAGAGCAGCTCTACAGCTATAAGGCCTTATGAGCATCCTCCTGGCGAGATGAGGAGGTACTTGAGACACAAAGTGATGTGCTTAAAGGTATCCAGTGACTCCTTGGCAGGATTGAAACCAGAACCTAAATCCTTCTTATACTAGGCCATTTTTTTCCCCCACATCATGTTTGGAGACTTCGGCCATTGCTCTTCAATGGCTCCATGCCTTTCTTCAGGTTAGGTAGCTCCCCTACTCCACACCCACCTGCTCTCTGCTTGGTAAACTTCTACCCATACTTCTTCAAGACCCAATTCAAACATCATGACCTTATTCCCAACCCTGGCAGCCCCTTGTTTCCTCCCCCATCTTCCTGCAGCATCTTGTCTACTTAGCTACCAGAGCACTCATGATGTAGTTATCTATTTATTTATCTCCCTGCTTGACTAGAATCCCCTGGAAGTACAGACAGTGTTTTATTCTTCTTCCTATCTCTAGAACCCAATACAGGAGACAGGTCAACAAACGTATGTGGGATCAACATACTGAATGTACAACAATTTGCAAGTTTCAAATAAAAACAAACTTTCCCAGAAGACATGGAGTTGTAACTAGCAATCAGGATGCCTGGGTTCTGTTTGCGACTCATGCTCAGCTGCTGTGTGACTATGGGTAAATTGTGCCCCATCTCTGGGCCTGAGGAGGTTGGACTGGGTCAAATCTAAGGTGGGTCCCAGCCTCCTCTAAGGGCCTGACTCTGAGGGACCCCTGGATCAGCAACTTGGGCAGGGCTGGAGGGGGTTGCAGGGAACGGTGGTTGGAGGTGGCCACAGACCATGGAACGAACAGCTGGAAATGAGGCCTGAGGTCGCTGAGGCTCAGGCGCTGCCGGGAGATGCAGCCATGTCAGCAGCTGCTGGGCCACCAGGCCAGTAGTGTACAGGGGAGCCCTAGACACGGTGGAGGGAGGGCTGGGAGAGCAGCAGAGGTAGGAACCAAAGGGGAGGACAGGAAAAGGATGGAACCAAACAAACAAGACAAAGGAGAAAGATGGAGAAACACAACAAAATATTGACTGTAGAAAATCCAATCCATTTCTGGTTAGACTCTCATTCATTCATTCATTCATTCCACACATTCACTTAAAAACATGTATTCATAGATTTCCTGAACTCGGGGGCTCTTAGATCATTAGACAAAGAAACTGAGGACCAAAGTGGGGAAATTACTTATCCCAGGTCACATGGGAAAGAGCCCAGGTGCCCACCTTCTCCACTCTGACAAACCACTGTGCCCACTGAACGCCAGTCATGTGCCTCCCTGGTGTGCCCGGCACTCACTTTGAGTTGTCAAGGCCTTGGGCCAGTCCTGCCAGGAACGGCAGCCTATTCCAGATAGCAAAGGAGGCCTTGGGGTGATCCTCGGCCTCCGCAGGGCCTCACTCCTGGTGGAGCAGCTTAATAGAATGAGCCCTGGTCTCGGAGCTGGACAGTTCTGGATTCAAGTCCCCAGAAACATCTGTGTGTGTGTTTTTTTAATGGGTGAATTTGGAAAGTCACTCACCTTTCAGTTTTCTCACCTATAAAATGGAGATTATCCCTCACAGGATTATTCTGTAAGGTTTAAATGAGATAATATGTGTGACCATGCCTAAAAGACATCAGTGAATGTTTGTTAATAAATAAGAAAGTCAACAGCAGCCCCGTGAGGGGTCAGCTGGCCTGACCCTCACAGCTAGGCCACGGTGTTCTCCTACAAACATAAACAAGTTCACAGAACACCGACTCCAGACAAGGTCACTGTAATGGTGATGCAGCGAGACAAAAAGTATACCACCACATCCAAATACAGACAAAAAACAAAATCATAAAAGTTGACCGACATTCCCCTCTCCCGGGCAACACGAGTGATGGTGGTCTCTGCACAAATCACAGCCTTTGCCCTCCTCCAGTCCCTCTCTCAGATAAAAATAAAGATACCAAATCACCCCATTGCCTCTGCCTTCTGACAGCACCTAACCCAGAGCAAACTCTTGTTTATAACAAGCCCCTCCTACCAGCTTCTTTCTGAGATGCCACAGGCTTCTACAAGGAACACCATGGCCTTCGTGCAGCAAGTGATAAACCCAACCCTGTTGACTACAGGTGTGTTCCTGGTGATATTCTGCTGTGGGGCAGCGATCAAGATTTAAATGGTGGAAGTTCAGTCCCCATGACAGAAGAGTGGAGGAACGCACGCACATACACACACATATGTATGTATAGGTATATGCATATATATTATACATATAAATTCTTGTCTGAAGCATCTTTCCTTCAAGTATACAGTCTGGGTGACTTACTACTCTACTTATGAACAAAATTGGCCCTTCGGTCTAACTGAGCTTTGGTAAAATTTGGGAAATAACTCTCATGGGCAAAGGAAGAAATGGAGACAAGGAGGCAGATTAATATTTACATAAATCTAACCACATGCCAGACTTTCTCTCACTTAATCCTCATGACCATTCTATGGGGTAAGTACAGTATTATTTCCCCTAGTTGACAGATAGGGAAAGTGAGGGTCACAGAAGTTTGGTAAGTGTTTGGGCCATTATTTGAAGCACTACCGGCTCCAAAGCCCATGCTCCTTACACCCAGCCCACGAGCTCCTTTACCCCCCTGGGAAAGAAGGGATGAGCAGTGCTGGGCCTGCTCTGCCCTCCATCCTTGAGTGCCTTGGCACCTGGCCACCTGAATGCAGCCTCTCTAGCCCCAGTAACCCAGGTAAGGCCTAATAACTGGTTGTGAGCAAAGCATAATCCATCAGAGATCAGAAGCCCTTGATGAGTTACCACGTTATAAGTGGGGAAACTGAGGCTCATGGAGGTAAGTCCTCTGTCCTATCTGGGCTTCCTCAAGTGGTTGCTGGAACCGGCTCCTACCAGTTTACAAGGGCAATGGCATGTATTTCCTCCCAATTCAGTGTTCAGTGATGTCCCTTTGGTCCTTGATATCAGCCATGGTATGACTATTTACACCATAAAAATTGGCAAATGTTGTAAATCAGGGATTTGTGTGTGTGTGTTTGTTTTTTCCCCAGAGAGCCAGTTGTTAAAACATTTACCAGCAGACCACGGGCTTCCTCTCTGCCGTAAGGAAAAGGAATTATAAACGTCAGTGGGGAGATGGTCAGGAAAAGCTCCCATCAGGGTCCAGGCAAACAGATCCTCAACCTAACTTGGCTGTGATTTTATGGTCAACATCCATGTGATCTGTGATGTGTTTGTGTCAGAATCACTGAGGGTCTTGTTGAAAATATTTCCTGGGCCCCACTGAAGCAGGATCCCTGGAGGCAGGACCATAACCTGTATTTTACCAGGTCTCCTCAGATGATTCCTTTGGTTCCTGAGTTTGAGTATCACTGCTCTGCGTCCTCGTCATTGTAAAATGACTCCTCAGACAGAGAGGGCAAAGCTTAGGCCCTCAAAGAAAATGCACTCCAGTCTCTATTTCTTGAATGCCCACTGTGTGTTTGCTGAGGGTGATTGAAGACAGGCCCAGGTGTGCTTCCGTCCTCATTCCCCATCCCTGAGCTGACGGTAGAGAGCTCACTGGTCTATCAACATTGGGATCAGACAAAATTCCACCATGTCACCTCCCAGAGAGTTCTAGGTAAGCATGCCCACTAGATGTTCCAGTAGAATTTATTAACACATTGGAAATGTATAGTTAATACTTAATTATCTAAACAATTTGAAATCAGAAGAACTCGGTTAGAGTCCTGGATCTGATCCACACTAGGTTTGTGACCTAAGGCAAGTCCCTTGACCTCTCTGGGGCTCAGTTGCCTCCTCTGTAAAACTAGCATCTACCTTAGAGGTTTACAAGACTCAAATGAGATAACGCTGGGAAAGCAAACTCATTTACACAGTGCTATATGCACATTTATCTCCTTAGCTCTCTCACCCTTGCAGGTGGGCCCTTCTCAGCTCTAGAACCATGGCCTGTCTCCCTAACCAGGCTGTGGGCACCTCAGAGCAGGCCCTGGGTTTACCCATCTCTGTGTGTGCTTCATACAGAATAGGTATTTCCTAAAGGTCTGTGATTGAATATGAATGAATGATCTACATATAGATATAGACAGACAAGACCACCCACACACAGATACATGTAGATACTGGTATGGGATTATTCACAGACAGGTGGCATGGAGTTGTGAATAGAGCCCAGGACCTGGGGTCAGGAGTTTCAAGTGTTAGGATGGGGAACTGTATCTACTGCTGCATAGTAAACTACCACAAACTTACAGGCTTAAAACAACACATATTTATTACCCCACAGGTTCTATGGGTCAGGAATCCAAGCCCAGCTTAGCTGAGTCCTCGTTTAGAGTCCCACAACACTGCAATCAAGGTGTTGGCCAGGGCTGCAGTCTCATCTGAGGCTCACCTGGGGAAGGATCTGTTTCCACACACACTCAGGTTGTCAGCAGAATTAAGTTCCTTGAAGTTGTAGGACTGTCACTTTCTTACTGGCTGTTAGTTGGAGGTTGCCCCCTCAGCTCCTAGAGTTGCCTGCAGTTCCTTTGTCACATGGGTCCCCCAAAATAGGCATCCCCCAACATGGCAGCTTGCTTCTTCAGAGCCAACCAGGGAGTGAGTATGAGAGAGATTCCGGCAAGATGGGTGCTATAATTTTGTCATGTAACTATGTAATCATTTATGTAATAACATGCCTGCCATCCGTCTGATCACCTTCACCATATTCTATTGGTTAGAAAGAAGCAAGACACCGGCCCTGCCAACACTCAAGGGGAGGGAATTACATGAAGTCATGAATGCCAGCAGGATGGTGGGTGACCTCTTCAAGAGTCTGTCCATCACAGGAGCTGAAATGAACCTCGTGAAGGACCTTCCTTGTGAAGTCAGTAGACAGACGTGTGGGATAGTATAGTTCTGAAAAATCTTCTAGCCACTTTACTTAACATATGAGAAAACAGAAGCCCAGAGAGACAGAGCCACCAGTAAGAATACAGCAGAATCAGACTAGACTCCGAACCCTCTGACTCCTAATCTCCACCATACTCTACTGCTTCTCTCCTGCTTATTGTCAGAACTTTGGGGACAAAAGACAAAAATTAAGGTGACTCTGAAGATGTAGCTCAGTGACCACTGGAATGTCTTGGAATACCTACAGAATAAATCCAAGTCCTTAGCACGGCACTCAAGGCCCTTTGACGACCTGGCACAGTGGAGCTTTTCTTTCTCACCCCTTGCCAACCCCACTCCCCTCACAAAGAACCATTTGCAACTACCTGGGGGTCCTTCGTCCCTTTGCATATGCTCCATCAGGAAGGCCTTTCTCTTTCTATGTCTAGGAAATAAACAAACAAAACAAATCAACAAATAAATACAGCTACTTATCCTCTGAGTCCCAGCTCAAATGCCACCTCTGTGACACCCTCCTTAATTCTTGTAGGCAGAATTAATCACTCCCTCCATTCTGCTCTCTCAGAATCTTGACCAGCCTCTCATAAGCCCTTTTTGCATGCCTTATAGTTGTTTTTGAGTTCTGTTTCTCCTGTGACACTAGGACCTTAAAGCAGGGCTGTTAGAAAGATGTGAAACTTATTTGGTTTAAGCAAGTCTACCCTGACAGCTGGCCTTGTCAAGAGACTGCCACAGCTTCTCCTGCTGAGCTGAGACACCACCAAGGCTAATGAGAGTCTTTCTTTCAAGGCAGATGTCTCCAGAAGCTCATGGCAAGTCAAGGAAAGGCTAGCTCAATCCCTACCCAATTACTTTCTCCTCTGTAACTCCCCCAGCACTTTGCTCCATTCGGTAAATAGTTACTGATTGATTGACCAGACTTGAATAGTCATTCGACACTTGCAATTGATGTACACTCAAGGCTGGCCCTCTACTCAGAGTTCAGGTTACAGTGATGAACAAGGCAAGGAAAGGGCATAACAAATCTAAAGCACCTGGGCTTTGGAGACAGAAAAGGCGTGATTCAAAGCCAGACTCGGTTACTTACTAGTTGTACGGTCTTGAGCAACTTATTTAACTTCTCTGACCTCCGTTTCCTCAGCTAAGGTGGGAATAACAGTGCCTCCTCCGTAAATGTTCCTGTGTGGCTTATGTGAGAGGCTATATATGCCTGGCACGTGCCCCATCCCCATTCCTGTCTGTTCCCAGGTAAGGCGGCATCTAAGCCCTGAAGGTAACACAGAGATCAAACAATCTCTTCCTTCTGTGACAGATGACTGATGTTTTTATTTCTGTTGCCATGCTGGAGAAAGTGCCTTTTCTCTCAACCAGAAATATGAAATAATCCAATTTACAACTAAGTTAATGCTGAGCATTAAAATGCACTGAATTCCAAAGTTCTGATTCTAAGGAGAATGTTAACTGAGTCTCTCTCCCAGTGCAAGTGACACATTTTTGAATAGACTTTATGGAGTTTGATGCTGTTAAAATGAGACATATGTATAACCTGTGAGTGATACTGCTGCTGTGGGAATCCTTGGAATCTCTTAATATTTTTACATCCATGATTTTCATGGCCTTAATAACTTAGACTCCAAGAATACTAGAATGTTAGTTATAGAAGACCCCTCAGAAGTTCAGCCTCCACACCTTCCTGATGAAGAAGCTGAGGCCAAGACATGGGAAATGACCTGCCCAAGACGATACAGCAAAATCCTTAATTTCTGACACTGGAACATAGACCTCTAAGCTTCAAATCCAGTGCTCTTTCTCCTGTACTATGGTTACTTACTCCTGAGGGACTGTTGTCAGTTGAGGGTGGGTCTTTTCAAATTGCACACTTCAGTTAATAGATGTTCATTTTAAAGATTCATTTCCTTTGGGTTCAATGGGTTGCTTTCCACAAGTTCAATACTAAAAGGTTATATCAAACCTCAGGTTCTTGACTGTGTCCTTAATTACTTAGGCCCTGAAGGTGATAGAATCACAGAAGCTTAGGACTTCCCTGGTGCTCCACTGGTTAAGACTCTGCGCTTCCAGTACAGGAGGTGCAGGTTCAATCCCTGGTTGGGGAACCAAGATCCAACATGCCATGTGACGTGGCAAAAAAAAAAAAAAAATTAAGAGTCACAGAATCTTAGAGTAGAAAGGGATTTGTACATCTTTTTTTTTTTTTTTTTTTTTTTTTTTTTTTTTTTTTTTTTGCGGTACGCGGGCCTCTCACCGCCGCGGCCCCTCCCGTTGCGGAGCACAGGCTCCGGACGCGCAGGCGCAGCGGCCATGGCTCACGGGCCCAGACGCTCTGCAGCACGTGGGATCTTCCCGGACCGGGGCACGAACCCGTGTCCCCTGCATCTGCAGGCGGATTCTCAACCACTGCGCCACCAGGGAAGCCCAAGAAAGGGATTTTAGAGGTTTATCTGGTTCAACTCCCCTTCCACCAAAGAAATACCCTCTGAACATATGCAGTGAACACATCCGTTTCTCTTGAGGGAATTTATTCCATTGTTTGGCCATGACTCCAAGGTTCATTGAGCAGAATTCTACTTCTCTACCTACTCTGTCCTTTAAGAGAAAGGGAAGGCAGGAAATGGTGCTCACTTATTTATGTGATCATCCCAATATAAGACTGGGAAAAAAAGTTTAAATAACGTGCCCAAGTTCACCCATGATAAGTGGAAGATTAAAGCCAGCATGTAACTCTCCAGAATGCTGAGATTCCCCCATCTCCCAGTCTTCTGTCTCTCTTCCACAAAGCCCTTTCAGCACGCTACTCTGGAGCTTTCCTTTTAAAATAAAAATCCCCTGCTTAAATGCCTTTGATGCCTCTTCAATACCACTCGAGATAAACAGTCCAAACTCTTTAGATTACTAACCAAGGCCCTTAACAATCTGGCTCCAAGTGGACTTTCCAGGTTCACTTCCCTCTACTCTTCCAGCGCATCCCAACTTCTCCCTGAGGATGACTTTCTGTCTCTGCACATGCTGTACTTGCTGCCTGCATGACCTTCCCCTCTTTCTCTGCCTAAAGAATTCCTAGTTTCCTTTTAAGGTCCCTTCAAATGTCACCTCCTTGGCGAATCCTTCCCTAGTCTCTCTGCAGAATCAGAGACCTGCCTCTTTCCTGCTTTCTCCCGGCACATTGTACACCTCTTGTAACAGCCTCTTTTGCATTGTCATGGTGCTTTGTAGTCTAAGATCCTTGAGGACAGGGATGGTATTTCTTTGCATTCCCAGTTCCTGGCACATAATAGGTGTTCCATAAATATTCAGGAAATAGAACTGAGGTGTAATCCTTTTCCAAATGTTAATCCTTCCATTATTTGAAGACCCATCTACAGCCTTGACCTATGACATTCTAGTCCTAGTTTTTTCTTTTCTAGGCTAAGTATTCCCAACTCCTTCAGCTGTTTCTTATAAAATCTGATTTCCAGAGTCTTATCATCTTGGTCATTTGCTTCTGGGTGACAACTTGTCAACATCACTCTTGTGAAATATGAGTCCCACCAACAAAACTTAACAGCCCAGATGAAGTCTGACCACAGCAGAACATAGTAAGAGGATCACAACCTCTGATTTAGATGTAACATTTCTTTAACCATTGCTATGTGCCAGGAACCTCTATCTATCTTATTTTCTTTCACTCTTGCAATAACCTGGTAAGATTATTTCTCTCATCTTTTAGATGAGGATACCAGCCATCTGGTAAAGCATTTCAAGAGTAAGTTAAAGTCACAAGCCCAGAGCACAAAGTGAGCTTGTGGCCAACTGATACCTTTAGATCATTTTTATATCAACTGCTGTCAAGTTAATTTTTTTTCCAGTTACTGGGTTTAAGGGCAACTGAGGACAAACAGAATCAGTGCCTATAGAAGGGTGTGGAACCAAAGCACGGAGAAAAGGCAGGTTGGATTAATGACCAATTTCCTAAAAATAACAGCTTTTATCTAGGAGCTCAGACAGAGCCTGGAATTTCTCAGCCACATAGCTTCCTGGAACTATTTTTATTTGGTATTTTACAAGAGGAACAAGAGCAGAAGCATCTTAGACAAACAGTGAAGTTTGAGGCTCAGCATTCCTCTGCAAAGCCCTTGCACCATCAGAATCTGAGCAGCCAGTCTAGTTGGGACCCTGTGAGTTATAGAGGAGACGATGAGGAGCCTGTCTCCAGTCTTGGGCCTGGGCCCGGAAGGGCCCCACTATGCACATTCATTCCATAAAGATCTAGAGCACTGCTGTGTTCCAGGTATGGTATGAGGAGCTGCGTGTGCACTAAAGCAGGGGTCCCCAACGCCCTGGTGTGTGGGCTGCACAGCAGGAGGTAAGCAGCGGGCAAGTGAGCAAAGCTTCATCTGCCACTCCCCATCGCTCGCATTACCGCCTGAACCATCCCCTGTCCCTGTCCGTGGAAAAATTGTTCTTCCATGAAACCAGTCCCTGGTGCCAAAAAGGTTGGGGACCGCTGTACTAAGAACACAGAGAGAGTTCCAACCTTCTGAGCTTATCATCTGGTGGCAGATACAGACACAAAGGATACATATGCAATCGAGCAAGGGCAATGCTCTCCAGGCTACTGGGAGAGCAAGACGAGAGGCATTTAGCCCATTCTGTGGTGAGGATGGAAGAGAAGGGATCAGAGGAAGCTTCCTGGGCAGAGTGATCTTAATTGATGAGTAGGCGTTAACCTGGGGAAGGTGGGAAGAAGAGACAAAGGAAGAAGAAAAAGTAGAACGTATAAGCAGAACCTCAAATGCAAGAAACAGCATAAAGTTCCCATAAAGGATGGGAAGAATTACAAGCAGCTTGGTGTTTGGTTAAAGTTCTAGAGGCGGAGAGATAGACAAAAGTACTAACTGCCTGTTGTGTGTTAGGCACAGTGATAAAACCTTCACATACATTGTTTCAGATCACTAACTCACTGTGTAACCTTGTACTGTACCTCTCTGGGCCTCACTAGTAAAATGAGGTCAACATGAATTCCAAGGTCCTGTCTAATCTCAGCCTCTGGCCTGAGTGGAAAGGCATTCTAATATATGGTCTACCCACCATGTTTACAGTAATAGTAGGTTGATCCAGCTTCATGGATCTAGCCCGAGTTACAAGCTGAATACTCAAGAGGAAGTGAATTCTATCAGACTTAAAAACATTTACCAAGTATATAATGTGTGTAGGATACAAAAAAGACACAGATTAGGGCTCCCCTGGTGGTGCAGTGGTTCAGAATCAGCCTGCCAATGCAGGGGACATGGGTTCGAGCCCTGGTCCGGGAAGATCCCACGTGCTGCGGAGCAACTAAGCCGGTGTGCCACAACTACTGAGGTACTGAGCCTGCGTTCTAGAGCCCACAAGCCACAGCTACTAAGCCCCCGTGCCACAACTAGTGAAACCCGCGCACCTAGAGCCCGTGCTCCACAACAAGAGAAGCCACCGCAACAAGAAGCCTGTCCACCGCAGTAAGAAGCCCGTGCACCGCAATGAAGAGTAGCCCCTACTCACCGCAACCAGAGAAAAGCCTGCGCACAGCAACAAAGACCCAACGCAGCCAAAAATAAAATAAATAATTTTTTTAAAAAGATACAGATTAAAATAGCTATCCGGCAGGGTGGGCTGTGACAAATGTCTGTAGAAAGGGTCAGATGGTGAGCTGTGGGAAGCTCAGAGTTGCGAGAGATCACAGTCAGCTTGGAGCGTCAAAGCAAGGCTTACTGGAAGAGATGGCTTTGTGATGGGCCACAGGGCGCACAGAATGTCAGAGGAGGCTGAGCAGAGGAAAGGAAACAGCAAGAGCCCAACAAAGGCAACCAAAAACTGTACTTCTGCTGCCTCCACCTGCCCCCTCCCCCACCGTCCCCTCCACCCTTCTGCCCTCTCCACCCCTCCTGACGTCTCCACCCCTCCATCCCTGCACATCCTCTGCTCACCCTACCCAACCCACTCTCAGGATTCTTAGCTGACAGCTGAGACTCGCCACAGCTAACCCTCATTCCCTCTGTCCAGTTTATTGACTATATCTCCCCAATATGGACCCTTGGCTCCAGCCACACAAAACTACTTGCTGTTTCTTAAATGTGCCCCTCAGTTTTCTGTCCCTAGCTCATTATACCTTCTCCATACAATGCCCCATTCCCCTAATACTCCCTCCACTGCCTCCAGTTTTCCCTACCCAACATTCAAGTCCTCCTTCTCTATGAAACTGAATCTCTTCCAAACACTGCATCATTTTGATTGCATTTCCCTCATGGCACTTATAACTTCCTGCTTTGTATTATAATACTCTTCCTCATGGGACTGTAAGCTCCTTGAGGGGAAGTGCTGTGCCATGTTGGGGTCTCTCCCAAGGGTCTTGCACAGGGAGCACTCAATAACTGGCCAGAGAGCCAGTAAACACATGGGTTGTGAGCAAAGCTGTCAGAGGCATAGTCTAAATGAACCTGTCCTTAGACCATCATTTAAGGAGAACTGGGATCCTTCTGTCATCCTTTGGTTCTCCAGCATTTTTCCCCTACACTCAGGCATGTGTTTCAGTGGTATCAAGCCCATCTCTAGTTCCAGCAGTGGACCTTGTTATCCCATCCTCCTCATTGCTTCCAGAAGGTTCAGGACTCCCGATGAATCAGTCAGAAAATGTCCAACCATTCTTCTGATCCCAAACTTAGCAACCAGATGAAATCTGTTTAAACTGCCCATTTAATGATCTTAGGCAGCCTTGAAGCAAAAAAGGAGTCACAGAGGGCCAATGACCAGGAGAAGATGTGAAAGGGAAAACATCCAAATCAGGAGGAGGTTAAGAGCTCACACATTTTTCAGTGCCTCCCCCCATCCCCACTTTCTTTAAGCACCTGAAGCCGTTTTTCCTCTTCATTCAACAACTCTCCCTCAGGGTCACTGTCCACCCAGCAACACGGTAAACGTAAAGCACTGTCCCCTCGATTGTCAGTCCTGCAATAATTGCTCCTTCTTGTGCTCCTTTATGGAGGGCTCTGTAGTTTTATTCCTTAATGTGAGATATAAACAGCAGACCTGGGGTTTTCTAGTATCCCTTCTTTCTTCCCTGTCCATTGCCTCTGCACTTCTTGGCTTCCCACCAGCTATGACTCTTTTTCAAGGGTCTGGTCATAGCCCCAATCCACTCTCCACCTGTCTCTGGGTCTTTAAACCCCTTACATCTCCTTTTAAAAATTTCAGACATCAAGCAATTAATGAAATCTATGATGTGCTGTGCTCTGGGATACTAAGTGGAATACAAGTGAGGTACTACCTTCAAGAAAACTACTGTCTAACTTAAGATACATCAAGGTGACACACTTCATACAGAGATGTTACCAAGTGACAGCACAGAGGAGGAAGCTATTAATCCTTCTTGAGAAGTGTCAGAAGGAGTTTTGATCTGGATCTAAAAAAGAAGCAGGGATCCAAAAGATAATATGTACACTTTTAATTTTTTCAGCAAACATGTAGGAATCTCTCCTTCGTGCAAAGCGTTGTCTGAGGCATTAGAGCTACAGGTGTGAACAAGGTTCCTGATCTCAAGAAGTTTTCATCCTAGAAAAGGTGTCTTTTAAATGTGTCCTAATAATGGTGATACAATGCATATCTTGCTATGAAAGAGTTACAAACTGCCAGGGGAGTTCACAGAGAAACGTTTAAGAGAACACTTCTCGCTGGGTATAGGAGGCAGAATTTTAAGATGGCCCCTAAGATTCCTGGTCCCCTGGTGTATTCGCCCTGCTTAATCCTTGCGACAGTAAAGAGGATGAATTTTACTCCAGTGACTAGGTTATATGTCACAGTTGCCCTTAAGTGGGGAGATTTTCTGGATGGACCTGACCTAATTACAGATAGTTTAAAAGCTGAGAGTTTTCTCTGGTTGAATAAGGAGAAATCAGAGAGATTCGAAGAATTCTCTTCTTCGATTAGATATGAGAGACGCTCTCTGTCAATGAGATGGCAAGGACCTGAGAGTGGTCCCCAGTTGCCAGCTAGCAAGACAGTGGGGATTCTCAGCCCTGTGACCACAGAGAAACAAATTCTGCCAAGAAGCTGAAGGAGCTTAGAGAGGACCTTTCCCTAATCAAGCCTCTGGCCAAGAAGATGGCTGGCTGGTCTTTTGATTTCAGCCATGAGATACCCTAAGCAGAGAACCCAGCCACACCATGCCAGACTTCTAACCTACAGAACTGTGAGCTAATCAATGATTGTTGTTTTAAATTGTTAAATTTGTGGTAATTCATTGTGAAGCAATAGGCACTTACAACACTCTCCTCTCATTCATTGTTTACAAACTAGTTTCCCCAACTATGGGCTCCTTGGTTCAGGCAGCATCTAGTTATCCTTGTAGCCTGAAGGCTATTCATAAGACAGGTACTCCCTAAAATTCCATCCAATGAGTGTTTAAATGAGACACAGGGATGCAAATGAGCACCTGGATGTAGATCAGGATCTGGATACACTCTGTCCATTCTCTCCTCCCAAAGATGGGGAGACTGATACTGAGACCAATGCCCAGACAAAAAGAGGAGGCTCCCCTTCAGTCCAGCACTCCAAGGTCTATTCCAGAGACAAAGCAAGCCACCTAGCCCTAGCTGCCCCAGCTGAGGCCCTAGCCTTGTGGGGATGGGACCTTCCCCCAGAGTTGGCTTAGGTGGACTTCCTTTCAAGGAGCATTGTTCCCAGAGGATCATTAATCAGGGATCTCTGTGTGACTTGAGAGTCAGTTCTAAATCATACCTATACTCATGCCACACCATCTCAACAGGGGTCTTCACATTTATATTTCACTATAACACCTTAGCTATAGGTGAAAGCCAAACATATTTTCAACCAGCCAAAATAGAAGTTAAAAAGTCCTTGAGTCTCATTTATTCATTTCTTATGAAACATTTTTATGTTGTTGTTACGTTTATGTTGTTTTAATGCTTTAACACAAGGAATGCTATGTACTCTCCACCTTGCTTACAGACAGTTAAAATTCCCTGTGTACTCCTCCCGCAATGGCATGCCCACCCCAAACCCTAGAGATAACCTCTCCCCTGAATTTATTGTTTATTGTTTCCATGCATGTCTTTACACTTTTACTGCATGGGTATGTGTGTCCCTAAAAAGAATGGTACTGTTTTGCTTATTTTTAAACTTTATATAAGTGACATCATACCGCTTATCCGTTTTTTGTTCAGTGCCGTTTCAAAGACATTTTCATGTTATTACATGTAGCTCTAGATCAGGGGTTGGCAATTTTTTCTATAAATGTCCAGAGAGTAAATATTGCAGGCTTTACAGGTCAGAAGGCCTACTGTGGCACAAAAGCAGCCATAGAAAGCCTGACTAGATTCCAATAAACGTTCATTTTCATATAAGTTTCACGTGTCATGATATATTCTTCTTCTTTTGATTTTTTTCCAACCATTAAAAAAATGTCAAAAACAGGGCTTCCCTGGTGGCACAGTGGTTGAGAATCCGCCTGCCAATGTAGGGGACACAGGTTCGTGCCCCAGTCTGGGAAGATCCCACATGTCACGGAGCAGCTGGGCCCGTGAGCCATGGCCGCTGAGCCCGTGGGTCCGGAGCCTGTGCTCCGCAATGGGAGAGGCCACAACGGTGAGAGGCCCGCATATCACAAAAAAATAAAATAAAATGTCAAAAACAAAACAAAACAAATCATTCCTAGCTCTTGGCCCGAACTTCTGTCAGGCCAGATTTAGCCCAAGGACCATTGTTTGTCAATTCTGCTCTAGATCATTCATTTTTATTGCTATAGTGTTCTGTTGACTTCACATTCATAAAAAATAAATTTACTAAATATTTACCAGGTTCAAGAAATTCAGTAGATACTACTGTAGATCTGACACTGATCTACTCTCAAAATATCTACTATGTAAGTAGACAAGATAAGGCGTGTTAACCAATAAGGAGGCAGAAAGTGACCAAGGTCCTAAGAGAGGTTTGTGTGGCCTACCATGAGAGCTAATAGGAGTGAGGCAGGAGAGCTCACTTCACATTGGCACAGTGTTGAGAAAGTGGGCTGTGGAGCTGGGCTACCTGGATTCCCGTTCTGGCTCCACCATTTACTAGCTCTGTGACCTTAGACAAGTTACTTTACCTCCCTGTTCCTCAGTTTTCTCATCTATAAAATGCAGGTCATAATAATACTGCATAGGTTTTTTTGTGGAAATTAGATTGTCATAAAGATTAAATAAGATAGTGCCCATAAAGCACCCAGAAGAGTTCCTGGTTCTTACTTAGCATTACAAAAATGGTGGTTTTTATTATTCAAGCTGGAGGATCATGTGAGGCTTTGGAAAGGCAGCATTAAATCAGAGTTTTAAAAGATTGTTACGGTTTGGACATACAGAAGTGGAGAGCAAGGCATTCTAGAACATAGAGCAGTATATAAAAAAGCCCAGAGTAGCAAAGGGCATATGTAGAAAAGGAAAGCAAAGGGCAAATGTAGAAAACTATACATGAATCAAAGGGTAAATAAAGACGAGAGAGAAATAAATTTAGAAAGAAAGGTTATGGCCAGATCACAAAGAGCCTTGAACACAAGGCTAACAAGTTTAGACTTTGTCCTGTAGGCACTAAGGACTTAGCAAGTTTTATGAACTGGGGACTGACGGATGCTTCCAGGATCTGGCAGCTGTGGAAGGCAAGTTGAGAGAAGAGAGTCAAGAGTTAGGTTATATCTCCAATAGCCTAGGAAATAGGACCTTGACTAGGGAAAAGGCAGTGTGCTTTGGTAACTGACTGGATGTGGAGAACAGGGAGAAATTTTAAGAGGCACTACCATGATTTTAAGACTGGGTGACTGGAAGTATGGAGGTGCCATTGTTGAAATGGGGAACACAGATACAAAGAGAAGGTTTAGCATGGAGAATCATGATTTTGGTCTTTAACCCCAGGGTTTGAGGACTCCATAGGAATTGTCTAATGGAACCAGAGCTAAGAATAAATAGGTCTGTAGACAGAGCTGATGATATAGACTAAATGCTTTGGGTTAATCCTTTTAACAACTCGATTATGATAGGTATGTGACTATCCCCATTTTATAGAGGAAGAAACTGAAACCAGGGGAATTTAGGCTAACTCCTCAGTTCATCATCAACCACCCCTCTATTGCCTTTGCAGCTGCCCTTTCCAGTGCTTCATCCCAGGACAGTCACTCAGACTCTTGCTTAGAGGCTGACTATTTGATGCAACTCCAGTAAGCTTAGATTATGTACCTTCTCAGCTTTAGCAAATTAGAAGCAGGTATAAAAGGGATAGGCATAATGATAGCAGGAGAAGTGGCAGCTGAAAACCAGAACCTTTATGGAACCACCATGAGGGCCCCAAAAGCACAGCATGCTGGGGCCATTTGTTATGGTGGAATAGAGTCCTTAACTCAATAGTCCAAGAGGATTGCTTAATAATAAACCCTGATTGCTACCAATTCATGTTTATAATAAATCAAGAAAATACTAAGTTTACTTCTGTTTCTTAAGTAAGGATGGCTAGGAAGTTTATAAAATACCTTTAAAAGATTTTCATCTGATATGGATACTTTTTTTTTAATGTTAAAGGAACAGACTCTCAGCACTCTGAGGAACTTCTCTTCAAAAGCGGCTTTCCTGACAGCAGAGGTTTTGATACAATTGTTTTCCCTCTCACTTGTGAGCCCTAGAAGTATGTGAAGGATAACCTGGGCTGTGTAGCTCTGGAGAACCCTCTGCCAGGATTCCCATGCCTACTCACACTATCATTGGTAACCTCCTCTTTACTTCTCATCTTCCTTCCTCACTGGACTGCTTCTCAGACAATGGGCAATGAGGAGAGGTAGCAGTGTGCTGGGGTCAGAAAGGGTGCTAACGTCCACAGCAAATACGAGCAAAAGCCTCACTACACAGCACCCAGTGGAAATGAAGGAATAAAACACTCATCCTGTCACTTGTCAGGTGGTAAAGTGATACCAAACGAGGAATGAAAAGACCAGAGTCATCTGGGTCCTAGCTCTGTTGCTTACCAGCCCTGCACTTCCCGGTTTCTATCCTTCTGCCTAGAATGCCCATGCCTTGTGAACTCATCCCTCAAGGCTAGCCTTGGGTCTTGAAAACTCTTTCTGAAATGAAAGTCTGATTAAGTCACTACCCTACTTAAAACTTCAATAGCTTCTTACTGCCTACAGCAGTCATTCATAAACCTTTGGGCTCAGGACACCTTCCCAATCTTAAATATTACTGAGGACCTCGAAGAGCTTTTTTATGTGCCGTTTGTTACTTCTAACAATACTTACCATAGGAATTAAAACTGAGAAATTTCTAAAATTTTATTAATTCATTTAAAATTACAATAAATACGAAAGGAAATAGTCAATCAAGTCCAGGAAGCACAGAGAGTCCCATACAGGATAAATCCAAGGAGAAACATGCCAAGACACATAATAATCAAACTGTCAAAAATTAAATACAAAGAAAACATATTAAAAGCAGCAAGGGAAAAACAACAAATAACACACAAGGGAATCCCCATAAGGTTAACATCTGATCTTTCAGCAGAAACCCTACAAGCCAGAAGGGAGTGGCAGGACATATTTAAAGTGATGAAGGAAAAAAACCTACAACCAAGATTACTCTACCCAGCAAGGATCTCATTCAGATTTGATGGAGAAATTAAAACCTTTACAGACAAGCAAAAGCTGTCTGTAAAAGTTCAGCACCACCAAACCGGCTTTACGACAAATGCTAAAGGAACTTCTCTAGGCAAAAAACACAAGAGAAGGAAAAGACCTACAAGAACAAACCCGAAACAATTAAGTAAATGGTAATAGGAACATACATATCAATAATTACCTTAAATGTAAATGGATTAAATGCTCCCACCAAAAGACACAGACTGGCTGGATGGATACAAAAACAAGATCCATATATATGCTGTCTACAAGAGATCCACTTCAGACCTAGGGACACATACAGACTGAAAGTGAGGGGATGGAAAAAGATATTCCATGCAAATGGAAATCAGAAGAAAGCTGCAGTAGCAATTCTCATATCAGACTATTTAAAATAGACGTTAGGTCTTCCCTGGTGGCGCAGTGGTTGAGAGTCCGCCTGCCGATGCAGGGGACACGGGTTCGTGCCCCGGTCCGGGAAGATCCCACATGCCGCGGAGCTGCTGGGCCCGTGAGCCATGGCCGCTGAGCCTGCGCGTCCGGAGCCTGTGCTCCGCAATGGGAGAGGCCACAGCAGTGAGAGGCCCGCGTACCACACACAAAAAAAATAAATTAAAAAATAAATAAATAAATAAAATAGACGTTAAAATAAAAACCATTACAAGAGACAAAGAAGGACACTACATAATGATCAAGGGATCAATCCATGAAGAAGATATAACAATTGTAAATATTTATGCACCCAACATAGGAGCACCTCAATACATAAGGCAAATACTAACAGCCATAAAAGGGGAAATCGACAGTAACACAATCATAGTAGGGGACTTTAACACCCCACTTTCACCAATAGACAGATCATCCAAAATGAAAATAAATAAGGAAACACAAGCTTTAAATGATACATTACACAAGATGGACTTAATTCATATTTATAAGACATTCCATCCAAAAACAACAGAATACACATTTTTCTCAAGTGCTCATGGAACATTCTCCAGGATAGATCATATATTGGGTCACAAATCTAGCCTTCATAAATTTAAGAAAATTGAAATCGTATCAAGTATCTTTTCCGACCAGAACGCTATGAGACTAGATATCAATTACAGGAAAAGATCTGTAAAAAATATAAACACATGAAGGCTAAATAATATGTTACTAAATAACCAAGAGATCACTGAAAAAATCAAAGAGGAAAGCAAAAAATACTTAGAAACAAATGACAATGGAGACACGATGACCCAAAACCTATGGGATGCAGCAAAAGCAGTTCTAAGAGGGAAGTTTATAGCAATACAATCCTACCTTAAGAAACAGGAAACATCTCGAATAAACAACCTAACTTTGCACCTAAAGCAATTAGAGAAAGAAGAACAAAAAAACCCCAAATTTAGCAGAAGGAAAGAAATCATAAAGATCAGATCAGAAATAAATGAAAAAGAAATGAAGGAAATGATAGCCAAGATCAATAAAACTAAAAGCTGGTTCTTTGAGAAGATAAATAAAATTGATAAACCATTAGCCAGACTCATCAAGAAAAAAAGGGAGAAGACTCAAATCAATAGAATTAGAAATGAAAAAGGAGGCGTAACAACGGACACTGGAGAAATACAAAAGATTATTAGAGATTACTACAAGCAACTGTATGCCAATAAAATGGACAGCCTGGAAGAAATGGACAAATTCTTAGAAATGCACAAGTTGTCGAGACTGAACCAGGAAGAAATAGAAAATATGAACAGACCAATCACAAGCACTGAAATTGAAACTGTGATTAAAAATCTTCCAACAAACAAAAGCCCAGGACCAGATGGCTTCACAGGCGAATTCTATCAAACATTTAGAGAAGAGCTAACACCTATCTTTCTCAAACTCTTCCAAAAGATAGCAGAGGGAAGAACACTCCCAAACTCATTCTATGAGGCCACCATCACCCTGATACCAAAACCAGACAAAGACGTCACAAAGAAAGAAAACTACAGGCCAATATCACTGATGAACATAGATGCAAAAATCCTCAACAAAATACTAGCAAACAGAATCCAACAGCACATTAAAAGGATCATACACCATGATCAAGTGGGGTTTATCCCAGGAATGCAAGGATTCTGCAGTATACGCAAATCAATCAACGTGATACACCATATCAACAAACTGAAGGAGAAAAACCATATGATCATCTCAATAGATGCAGAGAAAGCTTTTGACAAAATTCAACACCCATTTATGATAAAAACCCTGCAGAAAGTACGCATAGAGGGAACTTTCCTCAACATAATAAAGGCCATATATGACAAACCCACAGTCAGCATCATTCTCAATGGTGAAAAACTGAAACCATTTCCACCAAGGTCAGGAACAAGACAAGGTTGCCCACTCTCAACACTCTTATTCAACATAGTTTGGAAAGTTCTAGCCACAGCAATCAGACAAGTAAAACAAATAAAAGGACTCCATATCGTAAAAGAAGTAAAGTTGTCACTGTTTGCAGATGACATGATACTATACATAGAGAATCCTAAGGATGCTAACAGAAAACTCCTAGAGCTAATCAATGAATTTGGTAAAGTAGCAGGATACAAAATTAATGCACAGAAATCTCTGGCATTCTTATACACTAATGATGAAAAATCTGAGAGTGAAATTAAGAAAACACTCCCATTTACCATTGCAACAAAAAGAATAAAATATCTAGGAATAAACCTACCTAAGGAGACAAAAGACCTGTATGCAGAAAACTATAAGACAATGATGAAAGTAATTAAAGATGATACAAATAGGTGGAGAAATATACCATGTTCTTGGATTGGAAGAATCAACATTGTGAAAATGACTCTACTACCCAAAGCAATCTACAGATTCAATGCAATGCCTATCAAACTACCACTGGCATTTTTTACAGAACTAGAACAAAAAATTTCACAATTTGTATGGAAACACAAAAGACCCCGAATAGCCAAAGCAATCTTGAGAATGAAAAATGGAGCTGGAGGAATTAGGCTCCCTGACTTCAGACTATACTACAAAGCTACTGTAATCAAGACAGTATGGTACTGGCACAAAAACAGAAATATAGATCAATGGAACAGGATAGAAAGCCCATACACATATGGTCACATATGGTCACCTTATCTTTGATAAAGGGGGGAAGGATATACAGTGGAGAAAAGACAGCCTCTTCAATAAGTGGTGCTGGGAAAACTGGACAGGTACATGTAAAAATATGAAATTAGAACACTCCCTAAAACCATACACAAAAATAAACTCAAAATGGGTTAAAGACCTAAATGTAGGGCCAGACACTATCAAACTCTTAGAGGAAAATATAGGCAGAACACTCTATGAAATAAATCACAGCAAAATCCTTTTTGGCCCACCTCCTAGAGAAATGGAAATAAAAACAAAAATAAACAAATGGGACCTCATGAAACTTCAAAGCTTTTGCACAGCGAAGGATACCATAAACAAGACCAAAAGACAACCCTCAGAATGGGAGAAAATATTTGCAAATGAAGCAACTGACAAAGAAATGAAACTGAGTTATTTGTAATGAGGTGGATAGACCTGGAGTCTGTCATACAGAATGAAGTAAGTCAGAGGAGAAAAACAAATACCGTATGCTAACACATACATATGGAATTTAAGAAAAAAAAAAGTCATGAAGAGATCAGTGGTAGGACGGGAATAAAACACAGACCTACTAGAGCATGGACTTGAGGATATGGGGAGGGGGAAGGGTAAGCTGTGACGAAGTGAGAGAGTGGCAGGGACATATATACACTACCAAATGTAAAATAGATAGCTAGTGGTAAGCAGCCGCATAGCACAGGGAGATCAGCTCTGTGCTTTGTGACCACCTAGATGGGTGGGATAGGGAGGGTGGGAGGGAGGGAGATGCAAGAGGGAAGAGATATGGGGACATATGTATATGTATAACGGATTCACTTTGTTGTAAAGCAGAAACCAACACACCATTGTAAAACAGTTATACTCCAATAAAGATGTTAAAATAAAATAAAATAAAATAAAATTACAATAAATCCATTACCTGTTAATATAAACACATTTTAGTGGAAAATGTCTAATATTTCTAAGGCAAAATATTAATGCGAAAAGCAGTGTCTTACATTTGTACAAATCTCTTTAACACCTGGCTTAAAGAAGACAGCTGGATTCTCAAATCTGTACCCGCATTTAATGTGTTGAAATATCATTTGTCCTATAGTCTATGGAAAACTTCACTGTATGCTCATCAGAGTAAAAAAGCAAATCGCATTTAGCATTATTATGAGAATAATTTTGAGCTCTCTGACCCCTGAAAGGATCTCAGGGACACCCAGGAGTCCCAGAACCATACTATGAAAACCACTGGCCTACAAAATAAATTCTAAGGTAGACATACAAGGACATTAAATGTCATTCTAGTCACACAGAGACCTCCTTCCATGTTCTGGCTTCTTTTCCCTGTCTAGCTTCAGCACCATCATCACCACATCCACACTGTCTCTCATACTCCCACCCTGCCAGTCACACATCTGCTATCATATGTCTTTATGCCCTTGCACACATCCTTCCTTCTGCCTGAAATGAGCTTCCTCCTTGCAGACTCTTTCAAGAGCCAAGCTGAAAGTGTTTAACTCTCAGGGAGCCTCCTTTGACCCATCCAAACAGCTGATGACTCCCTGCTGGCAGAGCACAGGCTTTGAGTCAGGTTGTAGATGAATCTCCACTCATTTACTGGCTGGGTGACCTTGGACAAGTAGCTTCACCTCCCTGAGCTTCAGTTTCCTCCCTGCTAAAATAGGGATGATCCAGGTGGACGCGGCGTTTAACCACAGGAGTGTAGCAAAGAGTGTTCACTAATAGAATGAGCCTGTCTCCAGGCACATAGAGGGGCTCAGTGTGTAAGTAGTTGTTGAATGGATGAACTAATGAAGGGACCGCGGGAGCTTCTATTTCCTACCCATTTACTTATTAGGTCTCCAGCACTGTTCCGTGGGCTTCACAAGCATTAACTTATTTATCCTCACACCAACCCTCTGGATTGAATGCTATCCCGTTAGAGGTGAGGGTCCTGGGGTAGAAGTACGAGGTAACTCGCTCAAGGTCATCCATCACTCTTAGCAGGGCAGGGATTCGAGCCCCGGAACGCCAGCTCTTCGCCCGAGGCGGCGCCGGGCGTCAGCCAACCTGACCTGACGCGTCTTGGGTCCGTCATCTCCCCCACCCGCCCACTCGCGGGCTCGGAGCGGAGACAGCGGGACTCGAACCCAAGTACCCGAGCCCTCTCCAGACCTCTGTTTACCCACCCGTGAGACGCGGCGCGTAGGGCCGGTGGGGACGCGGGTCTGGGTCCCGGGGTCGAAGGCAGGAGGCGGGAGGCAGCGGAGGCTGGCGGGGCCTGGCCGCTCGGCGGCGCCCTCCCCGCCCCGCCCCCCCCCCCCCCCCCCCACGCGGGTCCAACTGCCGAGGCGCTAGCCACCCTGTGGCCGGAGGCCCGGGGGGCGGGGCCGGAAAGCCCGCGCCCCGCCCCCGCCTCAGCCAACGCCGCCGCCGCCTCGGTCGAGCCCCCAGCCGCGCGCCAGCCCGCCGGCCGGCCGGCAGCAGCCGCTCTCCGGAGCCGCCCCCGCCCGCCCCCTCCGCGCGTCCTCCCTCGCTCGCTGCGCAGCGGAAACATGGCGGCGGGCAGGGAGTGAGCCGCTCCGCGTCGTCGCTGCGCCCGCAGGTAAGCGCCTCGGCGGCCGCCTCCGCTCTTCAGGAAAGCCCGCGCCCTGAGGGGCTGGGCCGCCAGGGGCCGCCCCGGGCGAGAAGGAGGCGCCAGGACCTGCCCGGCCGCTGCCCCCGCCCCTCGGGCCCGACTGTCCGTCTGTGTGTCCCGGCCGGTCGGCCTGTCTGGGGTTCGAGCGCGGCCGTTTCCCACCGTGTTCTTGGGCCCGGAGCTCCGGCGGCTCGTTCTGCTTCTGCGGCCGGGCCAGCGGGGCCCAGTGTCCGGCCCGCGGCCCTGACTCAGTAGAGGCGCCCCGGGGGCCCCGCGAGGGAAACTCAAGGACACGGGGACCTCTGGAGGGTCCGCATCGCGGGCGGTCCGAACGGCGGTCGCTCTGTCCTGGCCGGCGGGGCTGGGTCGGCCGGAGAGTGTTGGCTTTGGGCCGAGGGCTGGGAGTCGGAGGGGCTGTCAGTCGGCTCGGACAGGAGAGCTGAGAGATGCCTGTGGATCCTCGCCGGCCGGATCCGGTTCGGGGCGGGCGAGGACCGAGGTCGGCGGACAGCGTGGCCCGTCCGAGGGTCGGGGGTGCGAAGGGCGGGGAGCTGTCAGCAGCGGTCCTCCGGACTGGCTTCGGCGGCTGGAGCTGCGCCGAGACAACTCACGTGTGCCGCCGGAAACGGGCGCGGAAAGCAGGTTTTCAACCCCCCAACGGGGGCGGGAGCCGCTGGGCACCGAGGTGAGCCAGCGGCCAGGAGGGCTGGACACGTGGGCACAGCTGTGGGCCAGCCCCGGAGGAATGAAAAGGAGTTTCCAGGAGATAGGTGAACCCCAAAACATCTCCAGACTGGAAGGGAATTTAAAAGTCATCTAGGGTCCCTTTCCCTCATCCCATACCAACGTAGCTTTGAAAATCCCCAATTCTACGCTAATAATTTGACCAGTCTGAACATCTCTTCCAGTGATGGGAAACCGATCTCTTCCCAAGGAAACCCAAAACCTATTAAGTTTCTGCAAGAAGCTCTTTCGGCCCCAAGGATTGACCTGCTTAAATATAAAGTAGTCTATTCCGTTTCTCACTTCTGTGTCGTGTTTTGAACTTAAAAAAAAAAAAAATCTAGTACTGTTTGTTTAAACCAACTAAAAGAGTTATTGGAAATTTTGGGTTTTTCCCTCATTTTTTAAAATGTCTATAAACACTTTATCAAATGAGCAAATGTATATCGATTGGAATGCACCATGCAAATAGAAGAGATTATTATTTTTTACACTGGGAAAGAATTGAGTCTGGCATCTCTAGTTTGATGCCAGACTGCAATTTAATATTTAGTTGGAGAGGGAAATGCTTTATTACATTGAACTCTTTGCTCTCTTTCTAACTGCCAACACAAGGCCCAAAATTACTATGAAAAGAACATTTTTTTGTTGTTGCTCATATACCAGCATTATTTTTTACTTGCTTTTTCATCACTGAGCCTTGGTTTGTGGGGTTAAGGTTTTAAGTAGTGTCTTTACCAACAACTTAAACCCCTGCCTAAGCAACCCTGCAGGTTAGTAATATTTTAAGCTTAGCAGAGATGTGATGACCTTGTAGATAAAGTGCCAGGCTCTTGTATCCAGGACGCTGTTTATATTCTAAGCAAAATTTCACTGTTTTTATAACATAGACAAGCACATAACAAAGACAACACAGCGGTCAGAATTAGTTCTTTATCTTTGTTCTTATATCTTCATTTTTTTCAATTGGTCAGTGGTTTTGAAGTTTCTAGCACACGTCAAGTTTTGATTTCTGTTATGTTTGTTGGGTAAGACTTTGTATAGCATCATTCTTTACAGAACTGTACAGACTCAGGAAAAGCTCTGGTTCCTTCCCTTCAAAGGACTTGGAGTTAATGGTAGGAAATACTAAAAAAACTCTGTGAGAAAGCACTGGTATGAATATCCTGCTGAAAATGTAAACTCAACATCTTCGAACCTTTATACTTAATGTGTTTACTATGTGTCAGGCACTAGTTTAGCTGGGTAGACAGAAATGAATAAGATACCTTTCCAATCCTTGTGAAGTTGGTAAATTAGATGCTGAAATAGGTGCGAGCTATGCCTGTGATGCTGTGGTTGCATCAAGGGCAGAGTGCTTAGACTAGCCCGGGACTTGAGGGAAGGCTTGAGGAAGAGATGACACCTGACCCAAGTCTTAAATGGTACGCAGAAGTAAGTCAGGCAAAGATGAGTAAAAACTGTGTTTCAGACAGAGAGAATAGCTTGAGTAAAGGCATCAGTGTGAGAAAAGGAATGGCTTACCTAGAGAACCACAAGCAGTTTGGGACTGCTAAGAAATAACAATGAAGATGTAAGTGGTAAGTTGTGAGGCCAGAAATACAGTCCGAAGCCATGTCATGGTAGACCCTGTATGCATAAGTATCTTGAAATGAATTCAATGGGTGATTTTTTTTTTATTGCTGAAAGGTTTTTATAGATATGCTTGAATAACATTTTTTAAATGTGGTTATAGGGATGAGGAGAGAGGGGTGAAGTTGAGAGAATCTGTGAGGCTTTATGATTGATTGGGTGTGTAGATCAGAGGGTGAGGAGTCCAGGGTGATGCTCATGTTTTTGGTTTGGGTGACTAGGGGGATGATGGTGACATTAACTGAGACAGGAAACACTGGATAATGATTTCAGTTTGGGACTTAGAGCTTCTGTGATTTGTTGAGTTAGGCCAATGAGCAAATGTAGAAGTAAGATAGAAATAAAAAGGTTGTGGTCAGAAAGTGGAATATTAGAGTTAAATTGTCTGATGTGGAGGTCTTCTAGGTGACAGCTACGTCTCTGTGTGTGAGATGCTGAAGTACAGCAGAGGTTAAGGTTGGGTGAAGCTGAGTATGACAAGGAACTGCGAGGCTATTGTATTGAACGAGTCTTCTGCATGGATAGTGAAATGATTTAGGATGCTAGGACACAGGGAGGACGCAGGGAAGAGAGAGGGATTGTGACCCAGGTGCAGTGAATGTAGGGGATTAATCAGGAGGGTGGTAGATGACAGATGAGGAGGAGGGGTAAGGAGTGATATAGCCAGGTGGTGGAAACCTCAGAGGAGGAGGAATTTGTAAACACAAGAATGGAAAAGTAATGGTTTTTGACTTTTCCTTCGTAGAAGCAGGATTCTGATCTCTTCCTCTTTATTCAGGTCTCATATTAGTCATTCTTTTGGCTCTGAAGAGTCTGTTCTAACTCTTGGAAAGTAGGAGGGCAGATATCCTATATCAAATCCTTCCTGCTGATACTTAATGACGAAGTCCATGGAGGTTTTTTTCCCTGATGGTCAGTGGATAGATAGGAAACAATCAGTAGTGAGGATATGTTCATGGTTTCTGGGGAGAGTATAGTGCCAAGAGCCTAGGCTTTGGGTTAGAAAGATGGATTCAAATCTAGGCTCTGTTACTTGCTAGCCTTAGGACTGTAAGCAAATTGTTTAACCTGTGTGACTTTCAGTGTCCTTATGTGTAAAAAATAGATTTCTACTTCATGGGGTGTCACAAAGTTTACATGAAATAATATGTGTGTGTGTGTGTGTGTGTATACACACTAGAAAAGCAATTGGCACTTCAGAGATGCAAAGTAAATGTTAGTTCTCTTCCAACTACCTTTAAGGGACTTAAACTCTGATGGCAGAAATGAAATTTTTTCATGCTTATCTAAATTGTAAGGCAATAAGTACTCTAAAGGAGGTAAAGCAAAGTGATATAGGAGTTCAGAGGATGGAGCCATCATTTCTCAACAATTGGAACAAGGTTAGGCTTTACACTCAAGATGAATTTTATTTGAGCTGTGGAGAACAAATTTAAATAGATTAAGTAATTCAGGTGGATCTCCAAAATGGGGAAATTATAGGATATGTTTTAAAAAATTGATAGTTGCCAAAGGTCAAGTATTGTATTTGTGTAAGTCAGTAGTAAGAGATGTGGCTAGAGAGGTGGGCTGGGTCCACAGTATTAAAGACCTGAAACTTTGGAGTTTGGACTTGAATCTAGATATACGAGGGAGCCATAGATTGTACATCCTCCCTTTCTACCTCAGTTTCCTATCTGTAAAATCTATAGCATTAATTTAGAAACTTTGGATTTGTGTTTGAAATAAACCAAGTAAGAAATTCACATTTGAAAATAAGTTCCTATGTAGACCAGTTTTCAGTTAAAAAAAAAACTACTAGGATTTATTTTGTAGTTGTAGCTTAATCTTTGCAATAACCTTGTTTGGTAGATAGGCTTAGTGGAGTTAAAAAAACATACAAGATCTCACTGGTAGAAAGTGACTAAAGATGTTCTCATTTCAAATTCTTTCTTATACTGCCATACTGATTTAGATTTGAAAAAGAAGCCTGGGTCCTCAGTGTCACTGAATATTAGTAATACAACCCAGGGCTGGTCACTTTGCTTCTGTGATCCTCAGTTCCCTCATTTATAAAATGAGGGAAGGTGTAAGTGTAGGGCTTAACACTTTACATAATGTGAATAAGTACATACTAGATCCTCAGATGTTGCCCCCCTCTCCACCCCGCAATCTGTAAATGAGGGAATTTAACCAAACCATTGTCAAGGCCTTAGTGCTAACTCCCTAGCTATCAGGGAACTGCTAGAACTAATTATTTTGATAACTTTTGGCCATATAAACCCAGCAAATCTTATCCTCTGTTACTTTTGTCCCAGCTCCTCCAATCATCTGTCTTTCTTCTGTACTTTTATTCCTGTGCTGACTTGGCTTCCTCTTCCTCTCTCCCAATCCTGCTTTTTTGCTCCCTTTCAAACCTTTGCACTTGTTCTCTGAAACTCCTGTTTTCTACACTGTTAACCATTTTATGGAATGTTTTAATGTGTGTTCTGGCCTTAAATGGAAGCCAGGAGAGGCCTTAAATGGAAGCCAGGAGAGTAAGATTGCTTACTCTAGCCCTTCTGAATGGGTGCAGCTCATTCTCCCAGACCACTCCTTGCAAAAGGAGAGAGATAAGGATGACTGTAATTTTTTATGCACCACTGTTTCACACATTTCCAGACCGCTGCTTCTCTGCCTTCTTAAAATCCCTGTGCTCTCTGGCACAAGGGCTGTACCACTCTTGTCTTCTTATGTAATAGATCTTCTCTATCATTTAGGACCTAGCACACACAGTCTTCCTTTACATCTCAATTTTTGGCCTCACCCTGAGTGACTTCAGTATTCACATGGATGATCGATTCTTCAACACATTGACCTCGTCAACTGAAGTGATCATCTTTTTAGCTAATCAGCTCCCATAGTCACACCATGGGCTTTGTTCTCACACAAAGATGGCCCACCTCTGAAATTATAAATGAAGACATGCAGATTTGTTCAAAATTTCTTCTTCTGCCTGACCTTTGAGGATCTACTAGATATTTTCTTTGACCCCACCAAGGCCTGTCTTCACTTCCTTCCCTATCCAGCTTAATTTTCTTAGTCTCTTGCTATTTCATTCACTCTCTTATCATTATCTTTTATTCCCTTGCTCTTTTGTCCTTCTATCCCTGTCTGGGCAAAATCCCGAGCTAATCTCTCTCACCTATACTAGCTCTACTGAGCCCTGTTGGAAAAAAAATCACACAGTTACACAGATTGCTGCCATTAGGGAGATGGGAAGATGAGGGGAGATGGGAAGTTGAAGAAAGATAGGTGATTACAATTGCATATTATTGAAGTATGTCACACATTTTCTACTTAATTTGAAACATACAATAACCCTGTTAGAGAGAATGCCAGATCATTATAAACTCTATTTACTGATAAGGAACTGAGGTGTAGGTGGATTAAATGATGTACCCAATGCCACATAGCTAGTAAATGTCAGAATGACAACTCAAAACCAGGTCTTCTTACTACAGATTCTGTGTTTTGTCCAGAATGACTCATGCTTCCTATGACTTCGTTTTTAAGACCCTGTGCTGTCTGAACCTCCTGCTGGTTCTGTTGTAAGTTGTCATATATTAATTTCCTTCCATTTTAAATCATATAAAGGCTGATGCATTATTTTCCCCTGTTTTACTATAGTTGTTACTATTGTTAGCTTTTAAAATTGAAGCGTATATGTATTGTATATTCATTTTAATCACTATGTCTATTGCTCATTGATGTATTATGGGCACATTTCTAAGTATTTTCTTATTTAGTAGAATTGCTTTACACTCACTTTTGTAGACTTTCCTCTGGGGCATTCAAACATGGTGGAACTAGAGGGTGTTTTAGTCATTATGTTCTGCAAAGTATAATAGAAAACATGAGAGCCACCGTACTTGTTCTTGGAGATATTTAAGAAGAGAGTAGACAACTGTTTGTCTTAGATGATTTAAAATTTTGGACTTCCAGTCCTGATTTTTTGGTGCTCTGTCTTATCTCCAGTTATCTCAAGGGACTGCCAGAAAGTCTCCAAGCTAAATTAAATTTATTTCTTTAAATATAAAAGTTTATAAAACCTAATAGGCATAGAGGGTCACAATTCCAAAATAAGAGCTTAAAACATTGTCTGATTTCTTTATGTGTGTTTTTTCGGTTTTTCATTCATTCATTCAACAAATATTTATTAATGTCTGCTAATTGGCAGACACCGTGCTGTTGACAGTGACAAAGATGGAATTTACCTGTGAAGCCATCTGGTCCTGGACTTTTGTATGTTGGGAGTTTTTAAATCACAGATTAAATTTCAGTGCTTGTAACTGGTCTGTTCATATTTTCTATTTCTTGCTGGTTCAGTCTTGGGAGATTGTATCTTTCTAAGAATTTGTCCATTTCTTCTAGGTTGTCCATTTTATTGGCATATAGTTTCCTGTAGTAGTGTCTTATGGTCCTTTGTATTTCAGTGGTGTCATTTGTAACTTCTCCTTTTTCATTCCTAATTTTATTATTTGGGCCCTCTCCCATTTTTTCTTGATGAGTCTGGCTAAAGGTTTATCAATTTTGTTTATCATTTCAAAGAACCAGCTTTTCGTTTCATTGATCTTTTCTATTGCTTTCTTCATCTCTATTTCATCTATTTCTGCTCTGATTTTTATTATTTTTTTTCCTTATACTAACTTTGGGTTTTGTTTGTTCTTCTTTCTCTAGTTGCTTTAGGTATAAGGTTAGGTTCTTTATTTGAGATTTTCTTATTTCCTGAGGTAAGCTTGTATCACTCTAAACTTCCCTCTTAGAACTGCTTTGGCCATGTCCCATAGGCTTTGGATTGTCATGTTTTCATTTTCATGTGTCTCTAGGTATTTTTTTATTTCCTCTTTGGTTTCTTCAGTGATCCATTGGTTGTTTAGTAGCATATTGTTTAGCCTCCACGTGTTTGTGGTTTTTGTATTTTTTTTCCTGTAGTTGATTTCTAATCTCATAGAGCTGTAGTTGTAAAAGATGCTTGATATAATTTCAGTTTTCTTAAATTTACTGAGACTTCCTTTGTGGCCCAGCATGTGATCTATTCTGGAGAATGTTCCATGTGCACTTGAAAAGAATCTGTACTCTGCTGCTTTTGGATGGAATGCTCTATAAATATCCATTAAGTCCACCTGGTCTAATGTGTCATTTAAGTCCTGTGTTTCCTTATTGATTTTCTGTCTGGATGATCTGTCCATTGATGTAAGTGTAGTGTTAAAGTCCCCCACTGTTATTGTATTACTGTCAACTTTCCTTTTATGTCTGTTAACATTTGCCTTATATAGTATATTGAGGTGCTCCTGTGTTGGGTGCATATATATTTACAATTGTTATAGCTTCTTCTTGGATTGATCCATTGATCATTATGTAGTGTTCTTCTTTGTCTCTTGTAGCAGTCTTTATTTTAAAGTCTATTTGTCTGATATGAGTATTGCTACTCCAGCTTTCTTTTGATTTCCATTTACATGGAATATCTTTTTTCACCCCCTCACTTTGAGCCTGTATGTGTCCCTAGGTCTGAAGTGGTTCTCTTGTAGACAGCATATATATGGGTCTTGTTTTTGTATCCATTTGGCCAGTCTATATTTTTTGGTTGTTACATTTAATCTGTTTACATTTAAAGTAGTTATAGATATGTATGTTCTTATTGCCATTTCTTAATTGTTTTAGTTTGTTTTTGTAGGTCTTTTTTCTTCCTTTCCTCTTTTGTTCTCTTCTCTTGTGATTTGATGACTATCTTTAGCGTTGTGTTTGGATTCCTTTCTTTTTTGTCTGTATATCTATTACAGATTTTTCATTTGTGGTTCATGAGGTTTTCTATATGTATACATGATTGTTTTAAGTTGCTGATCTCTTAATTTCAAATGCATTTCAAATATCCTGCATTTGTACTCTCCCCCGTCACAGTTACTGGTTTTGATATCACATTTGTGTGTGGATGATTTCCTACCTATCCTGTATGTTTGCCTTTGCTGGTGAGCTTCCATTTTCATAATTTTATTGTTTCTAGTTGTGGCCTTTTCTGCTTAGAGAAGTTCCTTTAGTATTTGTTGTAATGCTGGTTTGGTGGTGCTGAACTTTTTTAGCTTTTGTTTGTCTGTAAAGCTTCTGATTTCTCTGTCAAATCTGAATGAGAGCCTTGCTGAGTAGAGTATTCTTGGTTGTAGGTTTTTCCCTTTCATTACTTTAAATATACTGTGCCACTCCCTTCTGAACTGCAGAGTTTCTGCTGAAAAATCTGCTGATAATCTTATGAGGATTGCCTTGTACATTATTTGTTGCTTTTCCCTTGTTGCTTTTAATATTTTCTCCTTGTCTTTAATTTTTGTCTATTTGATTACTCTGTGTCTCAGAGTGTTCCTTCTTGGGTTAATTCTGTATGGGACTGTGCACTTCCTGGACTTGGGTGACTGTTTCCTTGCCCATGTTAGGGAAATTTTCAGCTATTATCCCTTCAAATATTTTATCAGGCCCTTTCTCTCCCTTTTCTCCCCCTAGGACTCCTATAATGCAAATGTTGGTGCATTTGACGTTGTCCCAGAAGTCTCTTAAACTGTCCTCATTTCTTCATTCTTTTTTCTTTGTTCTGTTCCATGGCAGTGATTTCCACCACTCTGTCTTACAGCTCTGTACAGTGACCAAGGTGAATGCCATGATTTAAAAAATGCACAGATAGGCCACAGAGTTAAAGAATATATTTATGGTACATATAACAGCTAAATATTACTGTCTGTATTAACTAGGGATTCCTACAAATAGGTTAGAAAAAGACAAATCAATAGAAGAATGACAAAGTATAAAAGAAGCAACCTAAAAGTTTATTAGCCATTTGCTGGTAATGAGTTCCTGTAGGAAAATTAAAGTTTTAATGAGATGTCATTTCATACCTATTAGATTGGCAAAAATTAAGAAGTCTGATAATACCAAATAATGGTGGGAATGTAGAGTTAAGGGAGCTCTTGGGCACTGTTGATGGAAATAGAAATTGCACAACCATAGTGAAGAAAAATTTGGCAATATCTGTTAAAACTAAAACACACATAACCTACAATCCAGCAATTCCACTCCTAGGCAGATACCCTTTAGAAACTCGCCTATGCATGTATAAATATTTATGCAACATTTTTATAGCAGAAAGTTCAAACTAGTCCAAATGTCTATTTATAAAAGAAAGAAAATATTGTAGTATATTTACCTAATGGAATCCCATACAATAATGAAAATGAATGAACTAAATCTATGTAGTAACTTGGGTGAATCTCACAAGTAAAAAGTTAAGTAAATAAAGCAAATGGCAGAACACATTTATATTGTATAAAGCCCAACATGCACGTATTATTTAGGGAAACATACTTACATAATAAATGTTTAAATAAATGCATAAATATCAAAGTAAGGATAGTGGGTATCTCTGAAGGGTAAGGTGGGTAGAAAAAACCAGTAATACTGCTGGGAAGAGCACACAGGAGCCTTAAATTGTATTGGTAAATATTTTTTCAACTAGGCTGTGGATATATGGGTATCCATTCATAATTCTTTATATATCTGAAACATTGTATTCTATATGTATTTTTAAAGAATAATAGCATGTAGTTCTTGTTATGAGTTTAATGCAGGGAGGGAAGGAACAGCAGAAATATAAAGAGATGTTATTAGGATGAATCATATAACTGTTTTCTACAGGTCTGAAATGGTCTAATATAGGCAACTTCAAATGGCTCGACGTCATTCAATCTAATGCAACAAGGGCTCTCATTGAAATATATTCAAAGTAATATGGGAACACAAGGATAGGAACAATTGACTACCAAGGCAGAAGGAGAGAGATGGTCTTTGGAAAAGCTTCAGAGAGAGAGAGAGAGAGAGAATGACATTTAAACTGGATCTTAAAGGTTAGGAAGGAATTTACTAGATAAAATGAAGAGAAGAAGGCCTTCCAGGTAGACAGAAGTAGACCCCTTTGCATGGATGGAATCTCCCAGGTGGAATATGTGGAGGTCACAGAAATGTAGCAGGGGAAGAGACTAAGGAGGAGAACAAAAACAGCAAATATCTGTATAGCATTTACTATGCATTTTATATACCTGTAAATTCATGTAATCCTCCCAGATGGGGAAACAGGCACATAACAGTTAAGTAACCTGTCCAAGGTCACAGAACTAGCAGATGGTGGAACCAGGATTTGAACTCCAGCAATCTAGGTCCAGAGTCTCTGCTCTTGGCCAGTAAGCTATTCTCTGAATCACTGCATTATAAGCAAAATCAGGAGAAACCGGTGTTTTGAATGCCAAAGGAACAGCGGTAAGTTTCAAAAAAGAAAGGAATAGTCAGCAGTGTGCAAGGCCCTATGGAGATAAAGTAGGAAAACTACAAAGAGACCAGACATAAAGAGCCTAAGAAGACATGACTACGAAATGTAATGTGTTATCCTGGGAAGGGTAATGGGATCCTGAAACAGAAAAAGGATATTAAGTGGAAACTAAGAAAGTCTAAATGAAGTGTGGACTTCAGTTAATAGTATATCAGTATTGGTTCATTAATTATAACGAATGTACCATGCTAATGTAAGATGCTAATAATAGGGGAAACTGTGCAGAGTATATGGGAACTCTATCTTTGCAGGCTTCCTGTAAATCTAAAATTGTTCTAAAATAAAAGCTTATTTTTTGTAAGTAATAATAAAGTTAAAATAATTTTATATGCTATTTCTTTGGAATTTAATTAAAACACATTTCTTCATAAAATGTTCCCAATTTGGTTGACTCATTTGATGGGACCAACAAGCTGCAGTCTGTTGATTGATGCATGTGCTACATGCGTATGCTATGTGCGTGCCATATAAATTTTTTCGATCTCAGTGCCATATACATACAGATGACAGAAATATGCCAAGTGCTAGTCAACAGAAAGGACTCACACAAATGTAAAAAAATTCTTACTACATAATATTGCTTGTTAATTGAAAACACAGAACACTTATTTGAAGGGATTGTGGCTAAGGACCCATGCTGGCTTGTGAGCAAAAATGATTCAGTTCACACAGGAATGTTATTTTATTTGATCTGTTTGTGTGACGCTATAGAAAGGTGCTAATACCTATTATCACTGTATATGAGTGTGAGTTGGATAGTTATTTTTTCTAAAAATACTTTATAAGATTAGTGTGATTCTTGGAGTGAGATCAATTTAAAAGTCCTGGACTTAGTTTTAAGAAAAAACTTCTTGAGAAATCAGAGTTTACAGTTCTTTTACTAAGTGTATCTTCCTCATCAATTATAGTTGTGCCTACATTTAAAGGAAACCACTCACAGAAATTTATCTTCAAAGGATATATTCTTTAAATAATTATTTAATGACTTTAGATGTCCTGTCTCTATAGAAAGCTTAGAAAATAATACTAACAGATACCAGTAGAGCTAGCAATTCTCTTGCTTCTTTATTGATCCAGAACTTACTCTCCAGACTCCCCAACTCTTAACACTCTTATTTCCACAACACCTCAACTTAATTATTTAATGCAACTTTACTTAATGAATAAGCAAGGATTGCTTGTTTGGGCTGAATTCTATTAACTGCTTTAACAATAAATAGATTTTTTTATGCTGACCTTGACCGTTAGGTGTCAAAGTTGCCTTTTTGAGAAAAGCTAGTTGAATTTGGTAAAAAGTAATGTTTTTATTGACTTCTTTATTCTTTTAATATGTTAAGTTCCCTAATGATGGCATTTAAATTAATCATTATCTGAAAGAGAAATGTCAGTTCAGGCAATCTACTAACTTAGTTGCTCCGTGGCATGTGGGATCTTCCCAGACCAGGGCTCAAACCCGTGTCCCCTGCATCCTTAGGTGGATTCTTAACCACTGCGCCACCAGGGAAGTCTGTGAAGATAGTCTTTAAAAAAGGTTTGAAAACCTCTAATCTGCAGAATATGTTCCTTGATCTTTATCTGATTCTAACCTAGTTTTCTAATTCAGTCACTGCTTCCTGATGTGTATTCCTATGCTTGAATCATTTATCATTTTCCACAGAACATCACACAAGCCCTTTTACTACTTAGTATTGTACTTTTCTACTTCCCTCTCCTTAGTTAGAATTTCCTAAACTTCCTTCTCTGTCTGGAATAAGATGTGTTCCCTAAATTTTGGTTCAAAAATCACCTCCTCTGTGAAGCCTTTTCATTTCATTTAGACAGAATTGGTCTCCACCTTTAATAACTACATATTACATTCTGTTATATTTGCTTATCTATCTCCATATAGATTAATATGGTTCAAGTCCTAGCCATCCTTATATCGCTAGCCCAGGGACCAGCACATAGTCAATAAATATTGACCGGATAAATTGGGAAAGTCATCAATATTTGGTGCATATTTCAGACATAGAAGCTTCTTATTTGGTCTTGGACAAGCTGTGTGATTTTCTCTTCACTAGGGGACCTATCCTTGGGTGTTGAGTATGACATATATAATAAAGTTTGAAATATTGGTCCTAGAAAAATACAAGTAATGATCCTCCTGCATTGAAGCTCTGTGTGTATAGGGTATATAGAGAAGGAGGTTAAAACTGAATTAGCCTTGAAATTGGTTTGATTGAAAATTTAGAAATCTGATCCTTTAAATAGCACCCTTGTTTTGTTTTATCTAATTGACTTTGTCTGTTCTTGCAGTTTTATGAGTGACCTATAAGTGATCTCCTGTGGTGAGACTGTTTGGCCTATGGAAAAAGTATAAGATTTGGAGTCACATGACCTAGATATTCTAATCCTAGACCTAGTGATTACTAGCTTTGTAAACTTTATCAGTCATTTAAACTCTCTAAATCTTGTTTTCTTCATTTGTTATGAAGGGATACTAATATTAGCCCTTGCACCTCACAAGATTGTGAGGGCCAAATGAGGTAAGAGTATATGAAAGTATATATGAGAGTATATGAAACCCCAGAAAGTGTACTATTGACTGTTTGCTGTTTGACTTCAGAGGAGTTAAATTCTTTGTACCTTAGCTTATTTTCTTATAAAATGGGAATAATAATACCTGTATCATAGGTTTATTGTGAAAATTAAGTTATTCATAAAAAAATGTCTAGCAGATTGACTTGGGTGTTTGACTAGCAGTCAATTTACATTTTCTTTAGCATACACCCTTTCTCATCCCCCACCCTGAATTATGATTGGATAATAATAATGGTAAGAAATGATAGCAAGCAGAGATTAATTATTTATTTACTAAATGCTGGTCTATGTTTAATTCTGTGCTAGTTGCTGTGGGGAAAATGGAGATATAATAACAATGCCTTACATTTCATTTTAGCTATTCAGTATTTATTTAGCACTCACTCACCATGTGCTAGATACAGAGGATAAAGAAATAAACATGAAGCAACCCACCCATCAAGGCTCATAATTTAGCAGACAGATAATATTAGACAGGGGCTTGCCTAGTGGCTCAGTGGTTGAGAATCTGCCTGCTAATGCAGGGGACACGGGTTCGAGCCCTGGTCTGGGAGGATCCCACATGCCGCGGAGCAACTGGGCCCGTGAGCCACGACTACTGAGCCTGCACGTCTGGAGCCCGTGCTCCACAAGAGAGGCCAAGACAGTGAGTGGCCCCCACTTGCCACAACTAGAGAAAGCCCTCGCACAGAAACAAAGACCCAACACGGCAAAAATAAATAAATAAATAAACTCCTACCCCCAACATCTTCTTTAAAAAAAAAAAATATTAGACAAATAAATTGTAATACAGTATAGGGCTGTAATATAAATGTGTATACTCCAAGGAAGAGAGAATGATTATGTATGAGAGAATGAGGAAGGCTTCTCAGAAGAGGTAATATATGAATTAGGTTTAAAGGATGCATGGAAGTTTATCAGGTGGACTGAAGCACTGGAGGAGAGGGCATTCCAGATGGAAGGTATCAGCATATGCAATGTTTGGGACTACGTATATAAGTAGTTGAGTGCTACTATGGTATTAAGGTTGAGAAGGGGCGACTAAAGATGAAGTGAATCTCTTCACATTTGAGGTGGCAACCTGGGGTTTAGTGAAAAATTTTGAGGATAAGCAAGTACTAGAAGGAAAAAGAAGATTAATAAAGATCAAGTAACTTTGTAAAAAAAGAGATGAAGTGAAAGGGTAGGCAAGGGCTGGATCATCCAAAAGATCTGTATAGTTTAAATGTCACCCTGTAGATAAAGGGAATCTGTGAGAGTTTGGAGTAGACTACAAAGAGGATCTCTTAGGCATTATAGGAAAATCACTTTGATGATATTGTGGATGACGGGACCTGGGATCGTTACAGACTACCTAAATGCTTTCAGATTACAACTCATCTGATTCTTCCAACATGCCTTTGAAAGTTGGCAAAGCAAGAATTAATCCCATTTGACATGTGAACCAGTGAGAATTAGAGATGACACTGGAAATTAGTCAGTCAGTACTTATTGAACAAGGACTAAACCTAGGCCTTTTCCCAATCTAGTTTTAGTTTCACCATAATACATTGAAACTCACCATCCCTGCTCCCAAGTGAGATTGAAGGCTTGTTGGGGATGTTAAAGGGTAATTTCTTTAAAAGAGTAAAGTCATTTATTCACAATAGCCAAGATATGGAAACAACCTAAGTGTGCATGGATGGGTGAATGGATAGAGAAAATGTTTATATATACAGTGGAATATTATTCAGTTAAGAAAGAAAGAAACCCTGCCATTTGTGACAACATGGATGAACCTGGAGGGCATTATGCTAGGTGAAATAAGTCAAACAGAGAAATACAGATACTGCGTGGTATATTTTAAGAGTATGTAGACTCTTAAAAAAAATTGAACTCTTAGAAACAGAGTAAAATGGTGGTTGCTAGGGGCTGGAGGGTGGAAGAAATGGGGAGAGGTTGGTAAAAGGGTTGTGAGGGAGGTAAAATCACGACTCACACAAATACAAAATGAACAAAAATTTTATTTAACTCATTAGTTAATGTAGTGAACAGAAAGAGTACCAAAAATGGTTCAAAAGAGGACTCAAAGTACCACATATTTATAGTCAGAGTATTCTGAAATTAGTTTACAAACAAATGCAAAAGTGCTCAATATTCATAGAGCAATATCAATTGAATTCCTTGTACACAGTTTGCATTTCAGTGGACAGGAATTATTTCCATTAATATCAATTTTCAGCGAAGCTATCAGTTTACAACAAACTTATAAAATTGCCTAGTCAGTGATAGACCAAGTAACACATTTCTGTAGGATCAGAGAATTTGGAAGCCTCCATCCTTCTATTGATAGAACATGCCATTTCAAAACCTTTCACTGGGGCTTCCCTGGTGGCACAGTGGTTAAGAATCCGCCTGCCAATGCAGGGCACACGGGTTCTATCCCTCGTCCGGGAAGATCCCACATGCCATGGAGCAGCTAAGCCTGTGCACCACAACTACTGAGCCTGTGCTCTAGAGGCCATGAGCCACAACTGCTGAGCCCACATGCCATAACTAATGAAGCCCACACACCTATAGCCCGTGCTCTGCAGCAAGAGAAGACACTGCAATGAGAAGCCCGTGTGCCACAACGAAGAGTAGCCCCCACTCGCCGCAACTAGAGAAAGCCGGCGTGCAGCAACGAAGACCCAACGCAGCCAAAAATAAATAAATAAAATTTTTTAATTAAAAAAAAAGCCTTTCACTATTTTTCCTTATAGAATTTAAGACTAATTCTCAAAAAATTCAGATTGATAAAAGACATTATAAAATTTAGGGATAAATTGTGTGATTGGACTAGATTTGCTGTGGATCAGGATCTTCTCTAGTTTTCTCTGCTAGTCTGTTGTTATGAATAAGTGATTCTTCATCTCAACAGAAATGTCCTTTGGAAAATGGCTGAGTCATAAAGTCCCATTGTGCAACCTTGGTCCCCATTCTCACTTTCTGTTTAGATTACCTGCCCAGTACACTTAAGTGTTTGAATTACCCCTTCCCAGAAATGACAACTCTGCCCCCAAACCCATCAGCCTAGATGTTTGTACCCTAATGCCCATGTTAAAAAAGTCTTCTAGGTGTCAGCTGTCTGGATTTTCTAAGCATTACCTCTGCAGTGTTCCTTGGCATAATGCTGTCTTCCCCCTTAGCTCTGTGATGGGTTTTAGCAGAGCCTCTTTTGCTGTAATATAGTAGGTGCATTCCTAAGAAGTTTTATGTCATGGAGAATTAGTATGACAATACTTGTTTAAGGATTTTTTTTCCTATATGAAATTAAAGATGCTTATATAGCTCTAACTATATGCCTATAAAATCTAAAATTTTGAGGAAATCCAGTATTTGTTTTTGTTTAACTTTTGCAAAAGAATCTTTCCTTGCCTGTCTCCGCTAACATCACTTTATAACATTTATTGCCCATTGTTAGGACAAAGCACTAAGTCACTCAAAGCAGTTGTTTTACACTTAAACAATATCTTTGTCTTTTTCTTTCTTTCATTCTTTCTTTATCCCCTCTTCCCTTCACTTTCCTTTCTTTCTTCCCTCTCTTTCCCCCTCCCTCCCTTCCTCCCATCCTTCTTCCTTCCTTCTCTCATTACCTCTCTCTCCCCTTTATATTTCCAAGTAAGATATGTCAGGATGATGCAAATAATGTTTCCTAAAGCCATATATAGTTATATCTCTTCGATTTAATGCTGCCAGCTTAAGGTTATTCATATATTCATATCATCTGTACTACCATCAGTGGGTTTAAGGGAACATGATCCCCAGAAGACTGCCCCCACTTCAGATGCCAGCCTCAAGTGTGGTCCTCAGGCCACCTAAACTTCCAACCAATTGGCTACAAATCTGGCAGGTTTCTGTGACCCCTCTCAGGTTCATTGATTTACTAGAACAACTCACAGGACTCAGGAAAGTGCCATACTTATGATTACAGGTTTATTGTAAAGGATGCAAATCAGGAACAGCCAAATTAAGAGACACATAGGGCAAGGTCTGGGTGAGTCCTGAACACAGAGCTTCCCTGTCCTCTCTCCATAGAATCAGGGCATATCACCCTCCTGGCACATTGGTGTGTTTACTAATTAGCTCACTCCACCAAGCTTCAGTGTTCGATTTTGGCTGGGGTTTCATTATGTAGGCCTACGTGGTTGGTCTTTCTGGCAACCAGCCCCCATCCTGAGCGATCTCTTTACCATAAACTCACATGTGTCCAAGGGACTAATGAATAACAAAGATACTCCTATCACTTGGAAAATTCCAGGGATTTTAGAAGCTCTTTGTCAGGAACTTAGGACAAAGACTAGACAAGTTCCTTATTATACAGCAGCTGGCATATAAAAGAAAGTTTAGCATAGTAGTTAGGAATAGTGTAGTAGAAGGATATTTTATTTTATTAAGTTTTATTGGAGTGTAGTTGCTTTACAACGTTGTATTAGTTTCTATTGTACAGCAAAGTGAATCAGCTATATGTATACATATATCCCGTCCTTTTAAAAATTTCCTTCCCATTTAGGTCACCACAGAACATGGAGTAGAGTTCCCTGTGATATACAGTAGGTTCTCATTAGTTATCTATTTTATACATAGTGTCAGTAGTGTATATATGTCAATCCCAATCTCCCAATTCATCCCCCTGCCGCCTTCCCCCTTGGTATCCACATGCTTGTTCTCTATGTCTTTGTCTGTATTTCTGCTTTGCAAATAAGATGATCTACACCATTTTTCTAGATTCCACATATATGCGTTAATATACGATATTTGTTTTTCTTTTTCTGATTTACTTCACTCTGTATGACAGTCTCTAGGTCCATCCACGTCTCTACAAATGACCCAAATATCGTTCCTTTTTATGCCTGAGTAATATTCCATTGTATATATGTACCACATCTTCTTCATCCATTCCTCTGTTGATGGACATTTAGGTTGTTTCCATGTCCTTGCTGTTGTAAGTAGTTCTGCAGTGAACATTGAGGTGCATGTGTCTTTTTGAATTATGGTTTTCTCTGGGTATATGCCCAGTAGTGGGATTGCTGGATCGTATGGTAGTTCTATTTTTAGTTTTTTAAGGAATCTCCATACTGTTCTCCATAGTGGCTGTATCAATTTACATACCCACCAACAGTGCAAGAGGGTTCCCTTTTCTCCACACCCTCTCCAACATTTATTGTTTATAGATTTTTTGATGATGGCCATTCTGACCAGCATGAGACGATAACCACGTTGTAGTTTTGATTTGTGTTTCTCTAATAATTAGTGATGTCTAGCATCTTTTCATGTGTTTGTTGGCCATCTGTTTGTCTTTGGAGAAATGTCTGTTTAGGTCTTCTGCCCAGTTTTTTTTTTTGTCTGTTTTGTTTTTTGTTTTTTTGCAGTACGCGGGCCTCTCACTGCTGTGGCCTCTCCCGTTGCGGAGCACTGGCTCCAGACGCGCAGGCCCAGCAGCCATGGCTCATGGGCCCAGCCACTCCGTGGCATGTGGGATCCTCCCGGACCGGGTCACGAACCCGTGTCCCCTGCATCGGCAGGCGGGCTCTCAACCACTGCGCCACCACGGAAGCCCTTCTGCCCAGTTTTTGATTGGGTTGTTTGTCTTTTTGTTATTGAGCTGCATGAGCTGTTTGTATATTTTGGAGATTAATCCTTTGTCAGTTGCTTCATTTGCAAATATTTTCTCCCATTCTGAGGGTTGTCTTTTTGTCTTGTTTATGGTTTCCTTTGCTGTGAAAAAGCTTTTAAGTTTCATTAGGTCCCATTTGTTTATTTTTGTTTTTATTTTCATTACTCTAAAAGGTGGGTCAAAAAAGATCCTGCTGCAATTTATGCCAGAGTGTTCTGCACTCTTTCTTCGTTTCTATTTCATTCATTTCTGCTCTGATCTTTTTGATTACTTTTACTAACTTTGGGATTTTTTTTGTTCTTCTTTCTCTAGTTGCTTTAGATATAAGGTTAGGTTGTTTATTTGAGATGTTTCTTGTTTCTTGACGTAGGATTGTATTGCTATAAAAACTTCCCTCTTAGAACTGCTTTTGCCGCATCACATAGGTTTTGGGTGTTTTCATTGTCGTGTCTGGTATTTTTTTTTTTCCTCTTTGATTTCTTCAGTGATCTCTTGGTTATTTAGTAGCATATTGTTTAGTCTCCATGTGTTAGTGTTAACAGTTTTTTTTTTCCTATAAATGATTTCTAATCTGATAGTATTGTGGTCAGAAAAGATGCTTGGGGGCTTCCCTGGTGGCACAGTGGTTGAGAGTCCTCCTGCCAATGCAGGGGACATGGGTTCGTGCCCTGGTCCGGGAAGATCCCACATGCTGCGGAGCGGCTGGGCCTGTGAGCCATGGCCACTGAGCCTGCGCATCCGGAGCCTGTGCTCTGCAACGGGAGAGGCCACAACAGTGAGAGGCCCGCATACAGGGAAAAAAAATAAATAAATAAAAGATGCTTGATATGACTTCAGTTTTCTTAAATTTACCAAGGCTTGATTTGTGACCCAAGGTGTGTTCTATCCTGGAGAATGTTTCGTGTGCACTTGAGAAGAAAGTGTATTCAGCTGCTTTCGGATGGAATGTCCTATAAATATCAATTAAATCTATCTGGTCTAATGTGTCATTTAAGTCTTGTGTTTCCTTATTTATTTTCTGTCTGGATAATCTATCCATTGGTGTAAGTAGAGTGTTAAAAGTCTCCCACTATTATTGTGTTACTGTTGATTTCCCCTTTTACAGCTGTTAGCATTTGCCTTATGTGTTGAGGTGCTCCTATGTTGGGTGCATAAATATTTACAACTGTTATATCTTCTTCTTGTATCGATCCTTTAATCATTGTATAGTGTCCTTCTTTGTCTCTTGTAACAGTCTTTATTTTTGTATTTATTTTTTTGCCTGTGTTGGGTGTTTGTTGCTGCACGCTGGCTTTCTCTAGTTGTGGCAAACAGGGGCTCCTCTTCATTGCGGTGCACAGACTTCTCATTGCAGTGGCTTCTCTCGTTGTGGAGCATGGGCTCTAGGCACACGGGCTTCAGTACTTACAGCACATGGGTCCTAGAGCACATGGGCTTCAGTAGTTGTGGCTTGTGGGCTCTAGAGCGCAGGCTCAGTAGTTGTGCCACACGGGCTCAGTTACTCCACAGTATGTGGCATTTTCCCAGACCAGAGATCAAACCCATGTCCCTTGCATTGGCAGGTGGATTCTTAACCACTGTGCCACCAGGGAAGTCCTGACAGTCTTTATTTTAAAGTCTATTTTGTCTGATATGAGTATTGCTACCCCAGCTTTCTTTTGATTTTCATTTGCATAGAATACCTTTTTGCATACCCTCACTTTCAGTCTGTATGTGTCCCTAGGTCTGAGGTGGGTCTCTTGTAGGCAACATATATACTGGTCTTGTTTTTGTATCCATTCTGCCAGTCTCTGTCTTTTGGTTGGATCATTTAATCCTTTTACATTTAAGGTAATTATCAGTATGTTCCTGTTACCATTTTCTTAATTGCTTTGGTTTTGTTTTTGTAGGTCTTTTTCTTCTCTTGCATTTCCGACCTAGAGAAGCTCCTTTAGCAGTTGTTGTAAAGCTGGTTTGGTGGTGCTGAATTCTCTTAGCTTTTGCTTGTCTGTAAAGCTTTTGATTTCTCCATCAAATCTGAATGAGGTACTTCCTGGGTAGAGTAATCTTGGCTGCAGTTTTTTCCCTTTCATTGCTTTAATTATGTCCTGCCACTCCTTTCTGGCCTGCAGAGTTTCTGCTGAAAAATCAACTGATAACCTTATGGGGATTCCCTTGTACTGGGTTGGCCAAAAAGTTCTTTTGGATTTTTCCATAAGATGTTACAGAAAAACCTGAATGAACTTTTTGGCCAACCCAATATGTTATTTTTTTGCTTTTCCCTTGCTGCTTTTAATATTTTTTTCTTGGTATTTAATTTGTATTAGTTTGATTAATATGTGCCTTGGCATGTTCCTCCTTGGGTTTATCCTGTATGGGACTCTCTGTGCTTCCTGGACTTGATTGACTATTTCCTTTACCATGTTAGGGAAGTTTTCAACTATAATCTCTTCAAATATTTTCTCAGGCCCTTTCCCTTTCTCTTCTTCTTCTGGGACCCCTATAATTTGAATGTTGGTGCATTTAATGTTGTCCCATAGGTCTCTGAGACTGTCCTTATTTCTTTCCATTCTTCTTTTTTTATTCTGCTCCATGGCAGTTATTTCCACCATTCTATCTTCCAGCTCACTTATCTGTTCTTCTGCCTCAGTTATTCTGCTATTGATTCCTTCTAGTTTATTTTTCATTTCAGTTGTTGTGTTGTTCATCAGTGATTGTTTGTCTTTAGTTCTTCTAGGTCCTTGTTAAACATTTCTTGTATCTTCTTGATCTGTGCCTCCATTCTGTTTCCTTGATCTTGGATCATCTTTACTATCATTACTCTGAATTCTTTTTCAGGTAGATTGCCTATTTCCTCTTCATTTATTTGATCTTGTGGGTTTTACCTTGCCTGCAACATATTTTTCTGTCATCTCATTTTGTCTAATTTACTGCATTTATGGCCTCCTTTCCACGGGCTGCAGGGTCATAGTTCCTTTTGCTTCCGTTTTCTGCCCCTGGTGGGTGAGGTTGGTCCAGGGTCTTGTGTGGACTTCCTGGTGGGAGGGACTGGTGCCTGCGCTCTGGTGGGTGGAGCTGAGTCTTTTCCCTCTGATTGGGCAGGGCTGCATCAGGTGGTGTGTTTTGGGGTGTCTGTGAGCTTAGTACGGCTTTAGGCAGCATGTCTGCTGATGGGTGGGGCTGTGTTCCTCTCTTGCTGGTTGTTCGGCATGAGGTGTCCAGCACTGGAGCCTGTAGGCAGTTGGGTGGAGCCAAGTCCTGGTGTCGAGATGGATACCTCTGGGAGAGAACACACCGATTAATATTTCCTGGGCCCAGGAATTCTCTGGCGGTCCAGCATCCTGGATTTGGCGCTCCCACCCTGGAGGTCCAGGCCCAACGCCTGGCCAGGGAACCAAGAGCGCACAAGCCACACTGCATGGCCAGGGAAAAAAGAAAGAAAAAAAAGAAAACCAAAACCCAAGACAAATAGCAAAAATAAAAACAAACAAACTACAACAACAACACAACATGCACAAAAAGAATAAAAAAAGAAGAAAGCAGATACACCATATCCAAGACAAATGATAACAACAAAACCAAACTAACAGAAACAAATAAAGAAGCAGACAGGAAAAAAACAAACAAACACAAGAGAACAATCAATGAAAAGAATTCAAAAATGAGAACAGTTGGGCTTCCCTGGTGGCACAGTGGTTGAGAATCCGCCTGCCGATGCAGGGGATACGGGTTCGTGCCCCGATCTGGGAAGATCCCACATGCTGCGGAGTGGCTAGGCCTGTGAGCCACGGCTGCTGAGCCTGTGCGTCCGGAGCTTGTGCTCCGCAATGGGAGAGGCCACAACAATGAGAGGCCCACATACCGCTAAAAAAAAAGAGAACGATCAATAAGAACTAAACTAACAAAAACAATAAATGAAAAACAAAAACAGAAAGCAAATGAACAAAGCAAACAAAATAAACACATGGAAACAATCAAAAAAAGAAAAAGGAAAATAAAATAAAAAACAACAAAAACAAGAAAAAACAGAAAAAAAGTAAAGTAAAAATAGAAAAACAAAAAATATATAAATTAAAAATAATAAATAATAAAAACAACAATACCATCGACTGAACAAAACAAAACAGACATAAAAAGAATAAGACTAATAAGAATATGTCCCTGGGGCCTCCTCTGTCAGTGTCCTTGCTCACACAGTGAGCCACAGCCAATCCCCACCTCCCTGGGAGACCCTCCAATACTTCTAGGCAGGTCTCTGGACCTGCTGTGGGCCCTATGGGGCCAGCTCAGACTCCGACCTGGCCCAGCTCCCATCTGTTCTTGCCCCCAAAGTGCACTGCTGCTAAGGCTAGACCCGTCTCAGTTGTAGGAATGCTCTGTTGTCTGTTCAGGTATTCGGTGATCATGATCACAGGGATTTAATCCATGGCTTGTGCAGCTGCACAGAAAGAAGTTCCTCTTCCTTAGTCGCATTGCCCCTGGGGCTTACTTTTGGTTTTCACCCCACCTCTGTGTGTGCGCCACTCTCAGGCCAGTTCCCCACCCGGGTGGGAGGAAGCAGTGGCTGATAGGGGCACACTTACTCCCTCAGGCCAGAGAGGGGTATGGCAGCCACAACTGGGGTATGCACGCATTGCCTGCAGGGCCCAGCAGGCAGTTGTAACAGACTGGGGCGTGCTCACTTTGGTGGGAGTCCCTCCCAGTGCCCTCAGAGGCGGGGGCTGGCGTGAGGGGGCAGTGGTGGCTCCACCCCTTGCACACCGCTCAAAAATGGTTCGTTTCCTAGGCAGACCACATTTCCTCTAGGGCCATTCCCAGCCACAGAGCCCCTCACTCCCATTCCCTTTGTTGTATCCACACAGCCAACAGCGGTCCTGTCCAGGGATCCGCTGTTTTAACGTGCTTTAGCACTCAGCCCCCACCAGCATTGGCAGATTCCTGTCTCCAGAGGTTATTTTATTTCTTTACCTCATGAGGTCATGGTAAAGATTAAATGTGATCATCAGTGTAAAGCACTTTACACAGTACATAGTAAGTCTTGAATATATATTAGCTACTATTAAGGGATGTTTTAGTTTCTTAGGGCTGCTGTAACAAATTGTATCACAAATTAGGTGGCAGTTTCTTCTCTCACAGTCTGTAGGGTAGCACTCTAAAATCAAGGTGTTAATTGGGCCATGCTCCCTCTGAGACTTGGTAGTATCTTTACTTGCCTCTTCCTAATTTCTGGTAGTGGCTGTCAGTCCTTGGCTTGCATCTGCATCACTCTGATCTCTGCCTCTTTTGCCACATGGTGTTCTCTCTGAATATGTCTGTCTTCACACGGTGTTTTCTTTCTCTTATAGGGACCCCAGTCATATTGGATTAGGGCCCACCCTAATGACCTCATTTAAGTTGATTATATCTACAAAGACCCTATTTCCTAATAAGGTCACATTCACAGATACCAGGAGTATACAGTTTGGAGAACATAATTCAACCCATAACTGTCTACCCTCTGGCCCCTCAAAATTCATGTCCTTTCCAAGTGCAAAATACATTCACCCCATCCCAATATCCCCCAAAGTCTTAACCCACTCCAGCATCCAATCCAAGTCCAGAATCTCACCTAAATATAATCAACTCAAAAAGTCTCAAATCTCATCTTCTAAATCATCTAAATCAGGTATGGGTGAGACTCTGCTATGATTCGTCCTGGGACAAAATTCCTCTCCATCTGTGGACCTGTGAAATCTAGAACACAAGTTATCTGCTTCCAGGATATAATGGTAGGACAGGCTTAGGAAAGACATTTCTATTATAAAAGTGAGAACATGGAAGGAATAAAAGGATCACTAGTCTAAAGCAAATTCACAACCCAACAGGGCTAACTCCATTAGACTTCAAGGCCCAGGCATAATCCTCTGTGGCCCAGTGCTCTGTCCTCTGGCCTACGTGGGCAGGCCCACCCTTTTAACCCAAGAGGGTCCCATTGGCCCAGGCATCTGCATCTGTGGCTTTGCCCTGTTGTTAGTCTTCATTTCATTCCATCTCTGTTCCTTTCAGTCCAGGCTGGCAGCACTTCTGCTGAGATAAAATTCTCAAAAACCTTGGCAGTCTCCCATGCAATTTACTGGTTTCTGAACCATCTGACAAGAGGGTCCTCCGTAGATCTTTCCTGGATAACCATGTCTCTGTTCCTAGCTTCTGAGGTGTTTGATTGTGTCCTAGAGTAAGGCAAATAATGATCCAGCCATACACTTGGCCCTGTTTCCAGAGCATGCTGTTTGGATAGGCAGAGAATTTTCCAAATCATCAAGTGCTGGTTCCTTTTTGCTTAACAGTTCAATCCTCAATTTACCTCTTCTCATATTCATAAAAACCAAAGAGAAACTAAGCCACATTTCAACACTTTGCTTAGAAATCTCCTCAGTTAAATATCCAAGTCAATCAGTTATAAGTTCACCCAATGGCTGAACATAATTCAGACAAATTTTCTGCCACTTTATAGCAAGAACAACCTTTTCTCCAGTATCCAATAACATGTTCCTCATCTCCTTCTAAGGCCTCACTTAAAAGCACCTTTAATGTTCATATTTCCATCTCTTTAAGGCAATTTAGTTTTTTTCTGTCAAACCTCTACTTATTATCCAGTTCCAAAGCCACTTCATTTTTAAGTATTTGTTAGAGCAGCACCCTACTCTCATCAGTACCAAAATCTGTATTGGTTTCCTGGGGATACCAGAAGCTGGAAGAAGCGAGGAAGGATATTTCCCTGCAGGCTTCAGAGAGAGCATGACTCAGCCAACACCTTGATTTTGGACTAATGCCCTCTAACTCAGTGAGAGAATAAATTTCTGTTGTTTATTACATTCAGCTTGTGGTTCTTTGTTATGGCAGTCCTAAGAAGTTAAAACCAAGGGTTTTATTTGGAGGTACTATAGTCATTAGTGAAAGACAGTGAGTACATGGTATCTCCCTATATCCACAGGGTTTCTTGCTATTTCTCTTTCTCTCTTTTAAACCATATTTGTGTCTAGTTGCACTATAAAGTATACTTTTGTTATGTTAACAGCTTATGATTTGGCTCTGCTTTATCTCAGGAGAGCAGCCTTAAGTGGTTGGTAGGGATTCTTTGGTACCAAGAAGACTACACACTTTTGAAAGGGGAGGGGCTTTAGTTTTATAGACCTTCCTTCTGCCAGAATGCCTAGTACTGGTTCTTGGTTTCCTCCTCATGAATACTGTTGTAACACCTGCCTCCATCAGGGTGAAACAAGAAGAGCTGCAATGGCACTTCAATTATGCCTTGAAAAGGCAGTTGATACATAAATGATGAATTACATAATAAGTCCTTTACCACTACTTCTAATGGACATCTGTGTTTTTCAGTTTTGAATTGTTTTTCAAGAACACATTCTTTTCCTATCCTAATGAAGACCTATACTTTCTTGAATTCCCCTTAGCCAATCACAGTGTTTGCAGGCCTCTTAGAAGATACCCCATAAATATTGTTTTGCCTTGAAGAAGGCTTATGCATCTCACTGCTAGTGAAAGACTAGCTCTAGTGATAAATAAAAGATGTTAGTTGCCAAAGCTGTCATTTCAATTGGTTTTGCTTGCACTGAGCTCATTAATAAATTGCCACAGTCATAATATGAAAGCAATGAACCTTCTGGAGGCCCAGATGGGTCACAGAACATTAACAGGGACCTTCAGGGCAATTGCCATTGTTATACACAGTTCAGTTAAAGGGTTTTAGGCTTTTTTCTTTCTTTGAAACATATATATTTTGAAAAATCCAAATACTGTTTTATCACTTGTGTACTTTCTAAGTAGGTATATTTGAATTCAACACAACAAGATGTATCTGATGCCTACTACTGTCAGGCAGTGTATTAGACCCCAGAGGCAAAGATGAATAAGGCATCCCTTAGGGCTTCACTATCAAATTGGGAGAAATATGTAAACAAATTATTGTAATACAGTATTTAAATGCTGTAAGTATGAACCAGATATAGATAATAGCATAGAAGAGGAAATGATTATCTAGGGAAGAGAACTCAGAAGGCTGAGGAAGAGGAGATTCATTGATTTTTGAGTTAAATTTTGAAAGATGAGTTGTAAGTTGACAAGTAGAGTGTATAATGGGAAAAGGGATTTCATTGCAGATAAGTTGAGGGACTATAGATCATGTAGAATAACTTAGGGGAAGAAGGTAAAGAGGAGAAGATGGGTAGATGAGGCTGGAGAAGTAGTCAGGGGCCAAATCTTAAAGGATTTAGGTTTGAAGGGCTCTGTATGCAATGCCAAGGACTTTGGTGGATTTCATTCTATAGGCTGCATGGGTCCACTGAAGGATTTTAAGCAGAGATGAAACATAATTGAATTTCTGTTTTAGAAGGATTACTCTGGTTGCCATACACACAATGGAATGGAAGTAGAGAGAGACCAATTAGAAGGCTATTGACTAGTTTTGTGCAAGCAAGTAACGCCTTGTGTACTACAAAGAGCATGACCCAGATTGTTTCAAGTCCCAGTTCAACCATCTACTGACTTTCTAAACTAACCCTGAAATTTACTCATCAGTGAATGGGAATAATAGTTATCTCTCACTGGATATTATGAAAAATCATATGAAATAACCTATATATGTAGAATTGCTCCAAAGAGCTGAGTATAAATGTTAACTGTGGACTTCCTGGTGGCACAGTCGTTAAGAATCCACCTGCCAATGCAGGGGACACGGGTTCAATCCCTGGTCTGGGAAGATCCCACACACCACAGAGCAACTAAACCTGTGCACCACAACTACCAAGCCTGCGTTTTAGAACCCGAGAGCCATAACTGCTGAAGCCCGCTTGCTACAACTGCTGAAGCCCGTGCACCTAGAGCCTGTGCTCTGCAGCAAGAGAAGCCACCGCAAAGAGAAGCCCTCACACTGCAACGAAGAGTAGCCCCTGCTCGCAGCAACTAGAGAAAGCCCACGTGCAGCAACAAAGACCCAAAACAGCCAAGGATAGAATAAATAAATTAATTAATTTAAAAAATATATTGTTTTGTTTTACAAAGTATATCTCACGTGTTCTTATTATTTAAAGTGCTTTTCCAAGTAGAGCTGAGACAGTCACTTTCCAGATACCTGTGGAAAATAATGATAAAGGTAGATTCAGATTTTAGTTAGATATATTTAAACCTGCATGCATATTTTGATCCCAGGCTTGATCAGGCTTAATATTCACTTATATCCAAGTAACTTGGTTACGGTACTCTCTGAGCCTCAGAGACGTGTGTGTGTGTTCTGTGTATGTGTGTGTGTGTAATGGAGGTAATATCACCTACCTTTCCGCTTTGTTGTGATGAAATGGCAATTATATGTAAAAGTTAAAAAGAAATTCATGTTCATTCATTCCTTCAGTCTCTGCTCTAATCTACCCACCTTTTCACTATTGCTCAATGTTGAGCTCTGAGACAGCAGCTTCTTTGAGATGTTTTCAGGTTTCTTTTTTTTTTAAACTTATGAAAAATTTCAAACATATGATAAACTTGAAAGGATTTTGCCATGGAAAACCATATGTCCACATCCTAAATTTTACCATTGCTTGTAAAGATCACATGTCAGTTTATCTATCCCTCTACCACCCAGCTATGTTAAATTTTCTTTCTTTTTTTTAGCGGTACGCGGGCCTCTCACTGTTGTGGCTTCTCCCGTTGCGGAGCACAGGCTCCGGATGCGCAGGCTCAGCGGCCATGGCTCACGGACCCAGCCGCTCCGCGGCATGTGGGATCTTCCCAGACCGGGGCACGACCCGTGTCCCCTGCATCGGCAGGCTGACTCTCAACCACTGCGCCACCAGGGAAGCCCAGGACTTTTCTGAAAGACGTTTTTTAAACTAGGTTGGAGGCCAGGAGTGCAAATGCATTTCAAATATTTGTAATTACATTACATTTCTCCTATTTACATTGTTGTATACCTGCAAAGAATGTTATTTACAAGTTTATTCATTACTTGGATATCTCTGTACTATCTGTGCTCCTACACTATCATTTCTAACCTTATCTCATCCCATTTGCATTTTCCTGAGAATGCCTTCAGTTAATCTTTCTTATTGTCTCATTTAGAGTAGGTTCTTTTTAGTAGTCCTTGTCTCTTTCTCCTTTTAAAGTATCTTTTTAAATTAATTTTTTAAAATACTGTACATTTTGTGCCTAGTGGCAAACATCACAGCTAGAACCTTTGTGTGCAGAGTGGGGTGCCAGCACAGGTCTTAAAATCTCAGGTATCTCAGTACTTTTCATCAACTCCCATTTCTTGTTTCTGAGCTTGGGTTTTTCTCTGTGGGATGCTTGGTCTGTTTAGTATGCTATAGGAGTAAATACAGTCTTTTACCTATGTTTGGTTAGAGGTGCTCAGCATTGATTTTCTAGTATATAGCTCAGTTTTGATTATAGGTTGCAGAAATCCTTCAGTTTCTGAGTCTTTGATGGCATTCTTCCCTACTTCCCAGTGCTGCTAAGTAGCTATATACTTTCTCATATTTTTAAAATCTTCTTTTGTCATCTCAATGCATGTCTTTTAAATGAGTTTTAATCAGAAAGAATTTGCCATTGTGTTGTGTGGATTTCCTTAATAAGCTGTGAGGACTGTATTCAGAAAAGTCTTTGAAAAGAGAATTATATTCGTGATTATGTCTATCAATTCCTTACATCCTCTCATTACCTTTATGTAAATGATCTTGACAGATTTGAGAGTGACTTATAAATACTAAAGGACACAGCTTGTTTTTGTTTCATTTTTAGAGATTTTTTTTCTTCTCTTTCAGAAATCAACTATGAGTTTTAATTATAAACCATCCAAATATGTTTTTTAAATTCAGAAAGTAGTCATTTTCTGGTCATGTAAATTTTAAATTTTATGTCTTTTTTTTTCTTAATGACTAGCTTTCATTCATTTCATTCAAAAATACTTATTGAGTGCCTCCTGTATACCAGGCAGTATTCCAAGTGCTAGGATATAGTGCTGAATAAATAACACAGACAAGGCCCCAGTGGATGAGACAAATAAACAGACAAGGAAAATACTAAATGGTGCTAACTGCTATGGAGAATTAAGAGTGGTGTGACAGAGTCTGGGTGACTACTTTATTTATTTATTTATTTATTTATTTTTATTTATTTTTTTTTTTTGCGGTACGCGGGCCTCTGACTGCTGTGTCCTCTCCCGTTGCGGAGCACAGGCTCCGGACGCGCAGGCTCAGCAGCCATGGCTCATGGGCCCAGCCACTCTGCGGCATTTGAGATCTTCCCGGACTGGGGCACAAACCCGTGTCCACTGCATCGGCAGGTGGATTCTCAACCACTGCACCACCAGGGAAGCCTGGGTGACTACTTTAGATTGAGTGGTCAGGGAAGGGTTCTCTGAGGAGGTGACATTTAAACTGAGACCTGAATGATAAGATGCCAGCCCTGTGAATAAGGGTGGTGCATTCCAGGCAGTGTACAGGCCCTAAGGTAGTAAGGAGAGGCCTGCAGCAGGAGCAGAGGTCACCCGGCTGGAGCAAAGTGAAAGATGAGAGCTGTAGGAGTGGAGGCAGTAGAGATGGGGTCAGATCATGTAGGATTATGTGGGTCAGGATAAGGTGCTTGAATTTCCTTTTAAGTGCTGCTGTGGAGAGCATTTGAAAGATTTTAAGCAGGGGAATGACATGATCTAATTCATACTAACAAGTAATCAAAATAGGGCCTTATAATGGAGAAAATCAGCCAGTGCTGAGAGTCCCTAACCAAACATACGCAAAGATTGCATTTACTCCTAGGGCATACTAAGTATAAATAGCTCAGTTTTCCTGGAAAAACCCTAAGCCTCAGAGACAAAAAATGGACCAAATTACTTTGCTGTGAATCCCACTGCCCCCATTTACTAACTGTGTAACTTTGGGTTATAAGACATTCTCTACACTGATTTCCTTATCAATAAAATGAAGGTAATAATAGTACTTACATAAGGATTGTGAGTATATAACAACTTAACACTAGTGAAGTGCTTAGAACAATGCTTGGCACATAGTACTTAATGTTTACTTTTATTATTTATTTCCTCTAGATATGGGTTGTCTAACACAATAGCCACATGGTTAGTGTAACTGAATTACTGAATTATAAATTTTATTTAATTTTAATTAAATTTTAAAACATCCTCTATACAGTTATTGGAAAATTTTAAAGTATGTTTTGAGAAACGAGTGTATGAATTTTCTTTTCAACTGTAAGTTTTATGAAATTTAAGTACAGATCAAGTATTTTTGATGAAAATTTAGCATCTGAATTGAGATAAGCTATAATCGTAAATACACACCAGATTCTGAAGACAATATTAAAAAGAATGTAAAGTATTTCCATTGATTTTTATAATGATTACCAGCTGAAGTGATAATATTTCAATATATTGGGTTAAATAGAATGCATTATTAAAATTATTTTCATCTGTTCCTTTTTTTAACTTTTTAAAATGTGACTACTAGAAAACTTAAAATGACATGAGTGGCTTCAATTATATTTCTGTTGGATGGCAGTGCTCTAGACCCTGGGTCAGGGGGAAGAGCAGTGGAATATAGACTGGGGGAAATGTTTTTTCTAATTACACAAATACCCCTGGAGATTCCAAAACACCTTCACCCAGTGGAGCCTTCCTTCCTGTCAAATTAATCCTACCTCCTATCTTTTGCTGAAAATCAATGCCTTTAATGAGCCTGCCCTCACTGATAGGAGTGTTTTGTATTCTTCAGATATGTTGGGGGAAAAGTCATGAGTCACTGCTGTATGTTAAAGAGTATCGCACAGGTTCAACACCTATCAGTGATTTCGATGAAATAAATTTCTGGAGTTCTCTTAACTAATACTAGCGTATAAAATTGTTCTCTGAAATAACATGTACCACTAAATCCTGGTCTAGTGAACGCCAGAGACTTAAAATGGAGAAGAATAAAAGTAGATTTTTTTAAAACATCTTTATTGGAGTATAATTGCCTTACAATGGTGTGTTAGTTTCTGCTTCACAACAAAGTGAATGAGTTATACATATACATATGTTCCCATATCTCTTCCCTCTTGCGTCTCCCTCCCTCCACCCTCCCTATCCCACCCCTCTAGGTGGTCACAAACCACCTAGCTGATCTCCCTGTGCCATGCAGCTGCTGCTTCCCACTAGCTATACACCCTATGTTTGGTAGTGTATATATGTCCATGCCAATCTCTCACTTCGTCACATCTTACCCTTCCCCCGCCCCATATCCTCAAGTCCATGCTCTAGTAGGTCTGTGTTATTCCCATCCTACCCCTAGGCTCTTCATGACATTTTTTTTTCTTAGATTCCATATATATGTGTTAGCCTACAGTATTTGTTTTTCTCCTTTTGACTTACTTTACTCTGTATGACAGACTCCAGGTCCATCTACCTCACTACAAATAACTCAATTTCGTTTCTTTTTATGGCTGAGTAATATTCTATTGTATATATGTGCCACAACTTCTTTATCCATTCATCAGTTGATGGACACTTAGGTTGCTTCCATGTCCTGGCTGTTGTAAATAGAGCTGCAATGAACATTTTGGTACATGACTCTTTGAATTATGGTTTTCTCAGGGTATATACCCAGTAGTGGGATTGCTTGATCATATGGTCGTTCTATTTGTAGTTTTTTAAGGAACCTCCATACTGTTCTCCATAGTAACTGTATCAATTTACATTCCCACCAACAGTGCAAGAGTGTTCCCTTTTCTCCACACCCTCTCCAGCACTTACTGTTTCTAGATTTTTTGATGATGGCCATTCTGACTGGTGTGAGATGATATCTCATTGTAGTTTTGATTTGCATTTCTCTAATGATTAATGATGTTTAAAGTAGATTTTAATTAAGGGATGAGTGCTGGGTCAGAAGCTGAGGAAGTTGAGAAAGGCATCTTGTGTCCAAAAAGCTAAATTTCTGGGATTAAAAAAAAAAAAAAACTCAGAAAGCTAAACAACCATAAATTTCTGTCTCTGAAGTGAAACTGGACATGTTTTTTTCTTCTCGTGCCTGTTGGTTCTTGCTGATTCTGTGGTTATGTACAAACATTTTCTGACTTGCTTTAAAAGGTGTTATTCTCTGGAATTAGCATGAGGAAGGTTTCTAGTAAATGCTGAGTGACTGCTAGCAAGTGGTACCACTCTTCTGCCTTAGCTGTTTAGAATGCATATTATATATTCTTTCTGTATCACCCCCAAATAATTTATTTTAATCCAATATGCCTTAGCTTAATACCTATCTCAAAGATTATTCCATGCCCTCTCAGTCAAGTCAGTTTTCTAGAGAAGAGAGCCCTTTCCTGAGGTTGCTGTTTCAGATTCACATAAGACACATTTCCCTGGAAACCTCTTTATATTGTCTAGCCTTGCTATTACCATGAAGGAAGAAGTTGTCTCTGTTTCCCAACCAGAAATGGGTGTCAGGGCAATTGCCTGAGTAGCTCACAGGAAGACAGCTGATCTCATCTGATAAATTTCCGTTACTGTAATAGCAATAGGATTTTCTGTGAAACCATAAAATCATAAACTTGTAGAGGTGGTTGATGAAGAAACAGAGGCATGCAGCTAGTTTTTAGTAAACATGGGACCTGCCTGAGTTCTTATCTTTTGGTTTTAAAGTGAAGAATTTGAAGCCCTGAGGAAGTGACTACTCAGTGACAGAATGAACCAGGCCAAGTTTAGGTGTAAGTTGCATCTCAGTTTCTTGGTACAGAGAAACTGTATTTGCCCCAAGTTTGTAATTCTATCGTATTCCTACAAGATCCTGGATAATGTCAAGGATTCATAACTCACTTTTTTAGGATAAGAACCTGAGACTTTGGTGGGGGTGGGGGGGCGACTTACAGAATGGTTTATAGATACTCCTCTGTTAATGAGCCCAAATCACTTTATGTACCTGTCTCTATGGCTTAAGCAGTGAGGATTTACTCTTTTCTCAGGGCTCTACATCTCAGGAGTTAGTTTCCTGTGTAGGACTCTACTATTCACTCTAACAGAATAAAGTTGATCTTGAGATCTCTGGTACTGTGTAGCATAGACATCTCTCAAAGGTCTGCTTGGGCAGTGTGAATAGATAAAAAAATAATAAGCAGGTTAATAGTCTCTTATAGGTCCCCAAAGCCATATGAGTCTGACCTCAGGTTTTAATTTTGTTGCTATGAAAAGCCTTTATTAAGTGGCTCCGGTCTGCAGATGGTGACATGTGTTCAAATCTTCACTCTAGAAAACCTTGGAGAATTAAGTCACTCCTAGAAGCTTAGTGTTCTGGATTGCTACAGGTTTGTTCCATTACACATTAAAACTTTATTTTTAAAAATCATTTTAATTAGAAATTATCCTAAAGTGGATTATACCCTTCTTCCTTCTGTTTAGTTTGTTGGGTCCAATTTAACCATTTCTTAGTGACTGAGATCCTTATGGGGTATGTGTGTATATGTATAAAGGATACAAATTTTCATGGGCTTCTAGTAGCATATTCCTAACTCTGTTTTAACTACAAGCCCATGTTTAGTGCATAATTTTGCAAGATGTAAGGTTTTTAGCAATGCATATTGTAAAATCTCCTGGATTTAAGTCTGTGGGTCACAGTAAAAAAGGTTTGAAAGCCACTACACTAGGAAACTCTTTTCTTGTGCTAATAATAATTTCTTACATTGCATAGTACTTGACTGTTTGCCAGACTTCCCTCTATAATATGGCCTATGAAAAGTAAACTAGGGAAGGGATTGATTTCTTGTTTTTAAACTATAGTAGACAAGCATAATGGAACCAAAGAGAGGATGGACTTTGAAATTAGTCTTTAACTTTAGCCTTTCCATACAGTACTCATATGCCCTTGGATGCTTTAATTAATCTTGTTTAACTTCAGAACCTCAGCCTTTTTTTTTCCCCCAACCTAAATGGGAAATGCCAGAATTTTTGGGTGCTTTAAATCAAGTAATGAAGACAAAAGTGCCTTAGTAGGGGCACCACGGATGAATCTCATAAACAAAATGTTGAGTGGAACAAAGTAGACATAAAAGACATGAGATGTAATTTCATTTCTATAAAGTTCAAAACAGGCAAAATTAACCTAACAATAGTAGTCCACACAGTGCTTACTGTTGGGTGGAGTAATGATTGGGAAGTACACCAAAAGGTATACTTCTTTTGGTGCTAGTAATGATCTCTTTCTTGGTTTGGAAACACATTGTACAAGTTCATTGAGTTTCATACTTATGATTTATTTACTTTTTTAAAATAATGAGTTTCAGGTGAACAGCATAATAATTCAACAGCTATGTATACTACAAAGTGATTACCACTACAAGTCTAGTTACCATTTGTCACCATACAGTTGGCCTCCACCCATTTTGCACACACACCCCACCCCCCCCACAACTCTCTTCCCTTCTGGTAGCCACTGATCTGATCTCTGTATCTGTGAGTTTGTTTTTGTTTTATTTTGTTTGTTCATTTGTTTTGTTTTTTTAGATTCCACATATGAGTAAAATCACATGGTAACTGTCTTTATCCATCTCACTTATTCAAACCTATCATAATACTTTCCAGATCCATTTATGTTGTCACAATGGCCAGTTTTCTTTTTTTTAATGGCTGAATATTATTCCATTGTGTATATATACCACATCTTCTTTATCCATTCATCAACTTATGTTGTTTCCGTATCTTGGCTACTGTATGATGCATGTGCTTCTCAGTATGTATATTATACTTTAACAAAAAGTTGTTTTTAAAGTATTTAGCACAGAACCTATCACATGGTTGGTTCTCTTCTCCTGTGATGGTTCCATTTTTTTTCCTAACCATTCAGTTTCTTTGTTCAGTTATGGTTCTGTCTCCTAATTCCAATTTTATACCTGAGCATGTTTAATAAATATCTACTGATGGCAGTTCTGATTGGCGTAGTTGAAGGAGTTTAGGTCATTCAGACAAGGTGAAATTGAATGTCTGACCACTGTGGTCTAGAAATAAGTCAGGAATATGAAGTTTGATTTGATGCTATTTTCTGATCTTCAGGTGATTTGATATTTTGCTTTTAAGTGAAAATTAAATGGAGATTTTTCGGATTTGTGTAATATGATTTTATCTGTTAGATCAGCTTTATTATTGAATTTTTTTCATGGTGGGATATTGAACTTATTCTGTTATTTCTGGCACTTTTTTTTTTTTTTTTTTTTTTTTGCGGTATGCGGGCCTCTCACTGTTGTGGCGTCTCCCGTTGTGGGGCACAGGCTCCGGACGCGCAGGCCTAGCGGCCATGGCTCACGGGCTTAGTTGCTCCGCGGCATGTGGGATCTTCCCGGACCAGGGCACGAACCCGTGTCTCCTGCATCGGCAGGCGGATTCTCAACCACTGCGCCACCAGGGAAGCCCCTGGCACTTTTAATATAAGCCCACCATAGTGTAGCAGACTTTGAAATGGTCATTACCACACCCTGTATCACTATATATTTTGCTTAGGTTCTTATCACTGACAGAGAACCATACTTACTGTTTTTACCTTATTGTTTTTGTAATACAAGTATAGAAATAGAACTTGGATATTTATGTAAGATCCTGTTATAAAAAACTTAGAATTGTTGAAAATTCAATTTTAAAAATTGATAAAGTTATTTTCAATACGTGGCAATACGTGGGATATAAAGTAAGCCTACCTACCCTCAGGGAGGGCAGACTCCTCTAGGAGAGGTTTGTGAGGTAGGCAGAAAAATTTGTCTACATTTGTTTTTGTTCTTTTGGATGTTGGCCTTTGAGAGAAGGTTTCTGATAGAGATACTAGCAAGCCTCCAAGTTACAGAGTCATAGTGATGATTGTATGGATGCCAATGGAGCCAAGAGACAGAGAACTGACTATGATTTCATCAGTGATCAGTAATACTACGAAGAGTTAGGAAAGTGGGGAAGTAATTTCTGTCTGTTGACATTTATTTATATTAATTCATTAACATAGAGAATGTCATTTAACCTTCACAAAGCCTTTGGAGTAGATACTACTATTTTTGCTTTAAAGATACAGAAATTGGGACTTCCCTGCCGGCCCAGTGGTTAAGAATCCTCCTTCCAGTGCAGGAGATGCAGGTTCAATCCCTGGTTGGGGAACTAAGATCCCACATACCACGGGGCAGCTAAGCCTGCGCACTCTAGAGCCCACGCGCCACAACTAGAGAACCTGCGTGCCACAACTACTGACCCACGTGCTCCGGAGCTTGTGCACTACAACTAGAGAGAAGCCTGTGTGCCGCAAAGAAAGATCCCACACGTGGCAATGAAGATCCCACATGCTGCAACTAAGACCTGACACAGCCAAATAAATAAATAAATAAATAAATAATTTTTTTAAAAGATACAGAAATTGAGGGCCAGAGACATTTAGTAACTTGTTCAGGTTTACATAGCTAGTGACAGAGTTGATATTCAAATCCAGAGCCCATCTGTACTACATGCTATATATAGATAGTAACATTATCCAAATAAAAGGATGTGTTTATCAGAAGATAGTCTAGCTTGGAAACATGCTAAATGGGAAGTCATAAATAAAATTGATAGCAGGTTCCATCTAGGACCACCCAGGGAAGGGAATGCTGTGACTCAAGGACTTAGTTTCCTGAAAGTTCCTGTGAAGCAATTTGTGTTCCTGTTGTGAGATGGTTGAATGGAGCTGGCAAACCCTGATGCAGGTCCACCTGTTGCTTTTTTTTTTAAATAATTGTGTTAAAATATATATAACATAAAATTTATCATTTTAACCATTTTAAGGCATTAAGTACATTTACAGTGATGTATATAGCCTTCACTGCTGTCCAAATCCAGAATTTTTTTATCATTTCAAACAAAAACTCTGTACACATTAAGTCATTCCTCCCCTCTGCCCAGCCCCTGGTAACCTCTGTTCTACTTACTTTCTCTATGAATTTCCCTATTCTGGTTGTCAAGTATAAGTGAAATCAGACAGTAGTTATCCTTTTGTATTTGGCTTATTTCACTTAGCATAATATTTTCAAGATTGATCCATGTTGTAGCATGTATCAGAATTTTATCCTTTTTATGGCTGAATAGTATTCCATTTTATGTATATGCCACATTTTGTTTATTCATTTATTGGTGGACACTTGGATTTTTTTCTACCCTTTCACTATTGTGAATAATGCTGCTATGAACATTAGTATACAGGTATCTGTTTTAGTCCCTGTTTTCAATTCTTTTGTGTATATACCTAGGAGTGGAGTTACTGGGTCATATGGTAATTCTATTTTTTTTTTTTTTAATTTTCTACTAATTACTGTCATTTTCTCACAAATAACAAACAATGAACAATTGTGCGATTAATGGCTAGTTAGTAGCCGGGAGTTTAGGTCTACTTGAAGCTTCACTGAAAGCACTGGGAAATATGAAATAGCACCGCGGGCCAAAAAGAAATTGGATTGGACCAATTGTCCCTAAGATAGACCCTAATAATGTTGAGAGTAAAAGGATTCCAGAATGTGAAGCACCATTGAAACACAGGCAAATTCTGGAATGCTTGAAACGGCAGAAATCTTTGAAGGCAGACAAATCCAGCCTACCAGGGAATATGGGCCTGGAGGATCAAGCCTCACGACTCCATAAGCAATGACGTGCAGACACTCTGCAGTAGAAGTGTTGATGGGTGGTAAAAAGTGTGGTGCCCGGGCATTACAGCAAGAGAGTGGTCACCTTCAGAACCTTGAAAAGTACAGTAGTATGGCACAACAGCTGGCATACAGGGGCTGGCATCGAGTGAACAGGCAAGAAGAGTTACCGACTGGAGGAGGGAGAGGACAGGAGAGATAGTAGAGCTGAAGGATTGTCAGCAATAGGAGACGGAGGGCAACCTGCAATTTCACTCATGCCTGACGTTGATGGCACAAGTTCTGGTTCCTTGCTGTATTCCAGTCTATCTACCCTCTTGAAAAAAACGATCCAGTGATGTCTGGGTAGTAGCTTGTTCGCAAGGTAATTCAATTTTTAACTTTTTAAAGTTTTCCACAGCAGCTGCACCATTTTTTAGTCCCACTAGCAATTCACAAGGGCTCTAATTTCTCCACATCCTTGCCGACACTTACGATTTTTCTTTTTTTTTTCTTCATAATAACCATCCCAATCTTCCCAATGGGTGTGAAGTGGTATCTCATTGTGACTTTCACTTTCACTTCCCTAATGATTAATGATGTTGAGTATCTTTTCATGTGCTTATTGGCCATCTGTGTAGATAAATGGAGAAATCTCTCTTCAGGTCCTTTGCCCATTTTTCAGCTGGGTTGTTTGAGGTTTTTTTGTTATTGAATTGTAGGAGTTCTTTATAAATTCTAGATATTAGTCCCTTATCAGATAAACAATTTGCCAATATTTTCTCCCATTCTGTAGGTTTTCTTTTCATCCATGTGATAGTGCCCTTTGATGCACAAATTGTTTTTCATTTTGATGAAGTCCAATTTATCTTTTTTCTTTTGTTGCCTGTAATTTAGATGTCACATTCCAGAATCATTACCAAATCCAGTATCATGAAGATTCTCCTCTATGTTTTCTTCTAAGAGGTTTATAATTTTAGCTCTTAAGTTTTGGTCTTTGATGCATTTTGAGTTAATTTTTGTATATGATGTAAGATAAATGTTCATCTTCATCCTTTGGCATGAGGGTATCCAGTTTTCCTAGCATCATTTGTTGAAAAGAGTATGCTTTTCCCATTGAATGGTGTTGGCACCTTTGTCAAAAATCATTTGACCATATATATTAAGGTTTATTTCAGAGCTCTCTATTCCATTGGTCTGTATGCCTGTCCTTATGCCAGTACCACACTGTCTCAATTACTGTAGCTTTGTAGGAGGTTTTGAAATCAGGAAGTGTGAGTCTTCCAACATTGTTCTTCATTTTCAAGATTGTTTAAGCTGTTTGAGATAGCATGTGAATTTTAGGGTGGCTTTTTCTATTTCTACAGGAAAGGGATTTTGATAGGGATTGTCTTGAGTCTGTAGATCACCTTGGGTAATATTGTCATCTTAACATTAGTCTTCTAATTCATGAACGTAAATGTCTTTCTACTTCTTTCTTTAATTCTTTCAGTGCTGTATGTAGTTTTCAGCGTGAAATACTTTAGTTTTGTGGCTGTTATCTTTCTCACAGTGAGTTAATAGAATAACGTTCTGGTTTATCCATTATTATTTCATGATCTGTTAATGCCCTGAAGAATCTGTTCTATTTTTAATAGAATCGGGGTTCTGAACTCGAAAAGCTGAGGGAAGGATCCTGGAAACTGGAAACCTAACTAAATTACTGCCCTTGGGAAGCCCTTCTAGGTGTTCAGCCTGCTGGTTTCTTCCGATTAAAACCTAATTTCACTGCAGGTCTCCTTCAATCTACAGTAGTTCACATTTCTAATTTTTTTTTTATCTTTTGCTTCTAGATTTCTCCATCTTGCTAAGGAGGAAATTCCTATTGGGTATAGCTGATGGTACCATGCAAAAATCAGATCCTCGAAAAGGTCAGAACCTGTTGTTATATGTAATAGAAATGGAGAGTTACCTTCTGTCAGGCTGTGTATGAGTGTATGTGTCACAAAAAGCTGTTTGAGTAAATAAAAAATATCACCCTTTCTTGCCAACTTACCCTGCAATTTTCACAAATCCTGCACGTCATTTATACAACTCTTTTATAGTTTGCAAAGTACTCTTCATGTAATTATCTCAAATAGTCTTTACTGTAAGCTTTTGAAATAGGGACTGTTGCTATTCCTCTTTTATGGAAACAATGAAGGGTTAAGAGACTTATTCCGAATGTTGTTACTATAAACTGCAAGATTTAGTCCTAAATCTTTTGTTTCTAAATCTTACCCTTCTCACTACAAGTTCATAATCATTATTTAGATTATTTAGTTCATATGATTAGTCAGAATTTAGTAGATATGTAAGTATGGATGTTCTATGAACATTGGAAATAATATACATAAAAGTTAATATATGAAAAAGTTAAAACCCCTTTATGGGTATAAAATATAATTAATAAATCAGATCTTGATATTAAATGTTTAAATATAATCTTTGGGATGATACCAGACTCCTTATTGTGTACATACCATTGTCTTATTATGGCAAATGAGGCTCTTCATTTGCTGGTACTTACCTTTGTATTCTCATCTTCCTCAGTTCCTGTCATTTGTCTCTGTAGCTTACCCTACCACTTTCCTTCTACAGCAGCTGCTGGCTGTTGTCCAAACACATGGTCCATTTCCATGTCTTAGTACCTTTATACTATATTCCCTTTGCCTCAAATGCCTATTCATCTTTCTTCTGACAGTCCTAGCTCAACTTCATGTCCTCTTTGAAGCATTCCTCCTCTCCCCAAGCAAAGTCAATCATTCCTTTCTCTTTTCTCAGAGCACTTTGCATAGCAAATCTCTCTTATAGCAAAAATCACATTGTATTATGATAGTGTATTTGAGTTGCTATCCTACTAATCTGTGAGTTATTTGTGAGCATAGACTGGGACTTATTTGTCTTCATGTTCTTAACACTCAGTGTTACTCCTAGGCTTAGCTACGTTTTGTTTAATGAATGAAATAATAGCTTTCCTTAAAGGATCTGTATACTAATCTAAGTGGGAGACTGACCACGTAAAAAATACTCAGAAGTTTATAACTATTTGTAAATGAATATAGTACATACTTGAAGTAGAATAGTGGAATGATCACAACCAGGTGGAGTTATTTAGGGAAGGATTCCTCTAGATCAGGGATCAGTAAACTATGGCCCATAGGCCAAATCCTGCTGGCTTCCTGTTTTTGTAAATAAAGGTTTACTGGAATATAGCCATGTTCATTTGTTAATGTGTATGGCTACTTTCATGCTACAATGGCAGAGATGAGTAGTTGTAGCAGAAACCATATGTCCCATAAAACTGAAAATATTTACTATCTGGCTCTTTACAGAAAGTTTTCTACTCCCTGCTCTAGAAGATAGGTTTTGAATAGAGGTATGAAAAGAAGAGGAATGTGAATTGATGAAGCATGAGTGTGCATCATAATGCAACAAAAACAGCCATAGTAGTAGGAATGCCAAGTGGGAAAGTTTGACTGTAATCCAGTTTGTCAGAGAGAACTGTGTTGAAGAGATGAAATGTCAAGAATGCTTTGGATTGAGAAAGAGGAAACGTAGAAATCTAATGAAAAGAAGTTGTCAAGTAAACACTCTGGGTCTATAGTAAGAAAGTTTCCTAAGTAGTAGTAGGGCATGATGATGATGATGATGAAGGAGAAGGAAGCAGCAGTACAAATTAATATTGTTTGAGCATCCATTGTATGCCAGGTACTGTTCTATGTGCTTTATATGTATCCTAGTTAAACTTCTGCAACTGTATAAGCTAATTGCTGCTGTTGTCTTTGTTTTGCAGATGAGGAAACTGAGGCACAGGGGATTAAAGTTACTTAGCCAAGATTATACAACTAGTAAATGAGAGAACCAAATCTGAACCCAGGCAGTCTGTCTGCAGAGTCTTCATAGTAGAGGAGGGAAATCTGGGGATATTTGGTAAAATAACAACCATAAGCTTGGAGTAAGGTAACTAGTCTTAGTAATTAGGAAGTGTGCTCTTCCATCATGATAAAGAGAAAATGAACAGACTATAGAAGAATAATACTGGAAGGCAGAGGGTCCAATTAGAAGAGTGTACTATGGATTCGGCAGAATGGCAGGGAAAAAGAGGCAAATTCATTACATAGTGAGACACGTTATACCATTAGTCATTGAGTTTAACCTTGGTGAGGCCAGAAGGCAGTTAACTTTCCTTGCACACATGAAAGCTGTCTTAAAATGCCTGAAAAGCTGGCTTACTCAGTTGAGATAGAGATTAGCAATAGTTTTCAAGGAGCTAGAGGGCATTCAACCTCCCCACAACAAGTATATTACAGTCAATTCAGTGCCCACTCTACACCTGAGTATATTAACAGCCGATGGAGGTGTCAAATCGTAACTCACCATTGCCTCTCATTCTGTGTTGTTCCTGTAGGGGAACTTGTTCCTGTCCAACCCCCATCACTACTGTGATAAAGATTTACCCCCTTGGACCACTTTTCAAAAATGTATGCATGTATGTATTAAAGTAATATATATGCAGTGTAAAAAAATTACCAACAGAAGTATACCAAATGAAAAGAGAAAGTTTCCCTCCCATCACCATCTTGTTCTCTAGAGAGAACCTCTATTAAAATTTGGATGTATGTGAAACTACTGTTATGGATGGAAGTGTTCTGGGATTCCCTCATGGTTGCTGAGATAGAAAAAATATTGAGAATCACTTCCCTAAAGCCAAGGTCCACTGCTAAGAATGGAAGGAACCTCCGGGGGAGATGTGGGATCTTCATCACTAGAAGAGTAAGCAAAGACTTGGTAGGGATGTTAGAAAGGAGATTCAAGCATTGGCTAGGGTTAGTGGAGTTAGAGGCAGGAGAGGAGGAGGCATTGAGCTAAATGACTTTTAATATTCCTTTCAAACCTATAGTTCTGTGTTCATACCAACAGACTGATTACACCCACAGACTGAGTGGAGGACAAAGTGAAAAGAGAAAATCCAAAATATGAAATCCAAATTTATAGAACAAGTTACTTTGCAGCAAACATTGAACTTATTTTTATAAAGATTTCTTTTAACTAATCATTTTGGTGTGATCAAAATGTACTTCATTTTTTATTAAAAATTATGTTTATACTTAACCTTTCACTACTATATTTACTGGGTAAAATGAAGGTGGCACACATTGTTCATTATTCCAAAGAAGGAAGATATTTCAAAGTGTCTGCCAGGTTAAGCTGTGGTGCATAGGGAGGAAATAATTGAGCTGGGTCCCTAGTGCTACTTCCCCTTCAGACTCACAGTATAAAGGAAATTAAAGGGAACCTCAATGTCCCCTTTAATGAATAGCAAAGTTCAACCCCTTCCTTGTCCAAATGAGGAAAATAAAACCCAAAGACGATAATCTTACCAGCTCAGAGTCTCACAATAGCCTAGCTGGACTCTCAAAAATTAGCAATAAAGTATATAAAGTGCCTGCCACAGTGTCAAGTATGTGGTAGATGAAGATGCAGAAGGGAAATAAGATCATGGTGATGGTACTGATATTGTTGTTATTTCTTCTGCCCCCCCATCACTCTTCCATAAGCCTTCAGAGAGAAAGTTGGTAATGTAGATATGTACACTGTCCATGCTGCAAACCTAAAGTTGCACAGTGTTGTAATGATGAAAGCAGGAGCTCCATACCCCCATAAAATTATAGGCTCTCAGATTTGGGCAGGACCTTTAAAGGTTACTTAGTCCAGCCTCCCTCCTCCTTCCCATGATTTAGTATTTCCACCAAGAGATTATCTTACTTCTACTTCTACGCCCTCAATGATGGCACATTCATACCTTCCCTTCCCAGAGAGTTCATCCCACTGTTGGATACCTCCAACTGCCAGCAAGTTCCTCCTAGTAATGAGCTGAAGCCTGTCTATCTATAGCTTCCACACACTGATCCGAGTTCTCTCCCGTGGGGTAATTGAACAAGCAAAGCAAATCTCTTCTCTACATGAGAACGCCCCAGATATTTGCAAACAACTTTCCTGTTTCTCCTGAGTCTTCTCTTCTCCTAGTTAAACCTCCTCAGTTTCTTAAATCCTCGGTATCCTTGTTGCTTTCCTTTAAATGAGATTGTATTGCCTGTATCTTATTCAGAGTCTAGGACCTCAATTGGAACATAAAGCTCTACCTTCAAAGTGTTCTAATTAGCAGAGTAGGTGATCCTGTACTGTCATCTGCTTCATTCCCAATATTGACTGGAATGATGATGGTGGTGATGATGGTGGTGCATTCTTTATTTGATGATATCAGATTCATATATGTCTGCCAGGAGGTATGATGTGACACCGTTGGTACCACTAAACTTCTTCACTGTTCAAGAAACATGAGCCAGAGCATTCTAAAAAACGTTAGCTTCTTCTGTGTCCTGGATCACACCCCCTGGAAAGGTTAACATTATACATAGTTGAAGTCTAGTAGGATTGCCTGTAAGACAAAGGGAGTTATGGCTTTTCGGCGTTTTCATTAGCCATTCATTGCTAGCAGTTTTGCTTGTTAAAGGAAATATTGATGTTCTCTGGGTTCTTCTCTCTGTGTGTAAGTGCAGAGATATGTAATTGCTATAGAGGGAGTGGGGGTAGGGATGATCACTGAGAAGAAATCTGTTCCATCTTCTTTGTTCACATCTGCTACATGCACAAGACAGGATTTATTGCTCTCTTTGAGAAAGGGATTGCCTAGCTTGCTTCCTCTCCCCCTTCGTCTGGCAGATCATCCCAGAAGAATATCACCATCTCAACACCCCTATCTCCGAATGGAGTAAAAGTAAATGAAGAAGAGCTGGAGGCAGAGAATCAGCTGAGAGGCACTAGGAATACTTTCTAACAAGAGGGCATGGCTAATCAGTGGCACAACCCAGACCAGTCCCTTTTCTGTCTCCTGCCTCCCTGTAGCTTGTCCTCCGTGACCACAGTGGGACAGGTGTTCTGCTTCCAGCTTTTCTGTTTTGATCTCTGCTTATCAGCATAGGATTATGGTTTATTAAAACCACAGTTGCTCTCTACCACTGATGCAGTTCTGTCTTGTCTTAGTGGATTTTCAGAAGTACATTTGATTTTTCTATTTTCCAGTTTTCATTTCTGAGGGAAACATTCCTCCTTCCCTGTTCCCTTCTTCCCTTCCTGCCTATCCCCACTGTCTCATTAGTATGTGCATGTAAGCCTGCATTACTTCTTTTATATTTTCCAAGCTCTATGAATATTTGAAACATGGTACCTATGGACATCCTCCACTTAATCTAGTTTTACCTCATTAAAGCCCAGATATGCTTCATATTATTCAGCGTCCAGATCAAGCTCTTAAGCATCAGTGCTTCAGTTTTACTGTAGTAAAATAGGTAGACTGTCCAAGCTGGGATGTTTTATGTTAGAAGCATTTGTTAAGATTTATTTTTTGTTAGTTTTTTTGCTTTTGTTTTGTTTTGTTTTTGAGGAGAAGGCAGTGTAGTTAAAAACATAGTTCAGGTTCAGATCCTGGCCTTTCTACTGACTGTAACCTTTCAGAAAGTTATTCAACCTCTCTGAATATTATTTCCTCATTAGTAAAAAGGGGCAATGATACCATACTAAGTGGTATCATACTAGTGAGGATTCAACAAGATGATGTTATTGAAATACTTAGCACAATATCTGGTACATAGTAAACACTTAAAAATAATAGCTATATAATGTTAATAATTAATATTATTACTGTTGTTAATATACAATGATAATTTACAACTAAGTTTTTTCTTAATATAATATATGAAGAATTTTTTTGACTTTTCCTTGCTTCGGGGGATGCTCTATTGTGATTGTTTTATCACATTTTGAATGGATGCTCCCATGGCCTTGTAGATTTTTCTACTGCATGTTATCTTTCCCTCAGGTGTTTCCAGAAATACCAGAGTCTTTATGTTCTCTAGATTTGCACTACCCAATACAGTAGCCACTGGCCACATGTGTCTATTTAAGTTTAAGGAGCACTAAGTACAATTAAAAATGCAACTCTTTAGTCATACTAGCCATATTTCAAGAGCTGAATAGCCCTATCTGGCTAGTGGCTACCCATTGGATGACACAGATATAGAACATTTCCATCATCACATAAAGTTCTATTAGACAGCATTACTTTAGATATTACTAGAATATGCTCTTGTGCTCTTTTCTTAGAAATCAAAGAGGGTATATTTTCTAGAATTCCAGAGATTACTCTCTTAAATGTTTCAGTGCTCCAGACAACCATTTTAAGGATTCAGGTTACTCTTCTTACTCCAGCCCCTTAATGTCATTTACTGTCTTTTGGAATAAATACAGGCACTTTGACTTCTCCTGAGAAGAATGCATTACCAAAGTTTTTAAAGGTCCCAGTCTGCAGTAAGAGGAGGCCAAAGGGAGAAAGGACAGAGAAGAAGTAATTCTAGCGAATTACTGGAGAATCCATATGTGAATATGAGAATCCATAGGGGCCAACTAGTAACAGGAGGTTCTAATGTCCTATGTCCTTTTTGTAAGTACATACATTGTATTAGTCAGGATCTGAGCTTTCCCTCTGAGAAAGGTAGTAAACAGCAAGTTTTCCTTTAATGATCCCTGTTATCTTTATCATGCACTTTTAAAGCCATTTTTTCATTTGCTCTTCACAGCAACCTAGTGAAGCAAGTAGCATTGGGATAAGCATCCCTATTTTACTGATTTAGAAAAAACAGGTTCAATGCAATTAACAACTTGCCTAAAATCGTCAAGGGAAAATAGTCTTGCAATTCAAAACAGGATAAAATTTTAACTTCCAGTTTGGTTTTCTTTTGTTGTTTTTATTTTGTTATGCTCTATTTTACCACCAATCAGACTGTAGTAAAAGGAAGAGTGACAATTCTTTAGAACAACTTGAACACTGAATAGTGTTATATGAGGTACTCTCAAAGAACTGCTATAGCTTCATTTGTCCTATGACCATGTGTATTAGTGTGTTTGGACTGCCGTAACAAAATACCACAAGTGGGGTGGTTTAAACATCAGAAACTTATTTTCTCACAGTTCCTGAGGCTAGAAGTCCAAGATCAATATGCTAGCAGGGATGGTTTCTGGTGAGACTTCCCTCCTTGGCTTATAGACAGAGCACCTTCTGGCTTTCTGGCTATATCCTCACCTGACCATTTTCTTTGTATGCATTGGTGGAGGGGTGGTTGAGAGACAGAGACAGAGACCAGTCAATCTCTGGTACTGCTTCCTTTTCATTAGCACACCAGTCCTATCAGATTAGGGCCCCACCCTTAAGACCTCATTTTATTTTAATTACCTCCTTAAAAGTCCTGTCTCCAAATACAGTCACACTGGGGGATTAGGACTTCAATATACGAATTTGCGGGGGTGGTACGTAATTCAGTTTATAACGCCGTGTTAATGTATTTTTAGTATCTTTTGATTTTTTGGCCTAACCTGGTTAGTTGGAAATTTGGTATTTGCATGGGACCAAATGTGGCAAATATCTATATTTTTTATTTCTGTGAATATTGAGGCTTAGTTCAATTTAACCTCTGGTACTTACCATAAGGTACTATCCAACCCTGAGATATTCTAATAAGCAAAAACATTATATCTAAATGTCCTACTTTTCTTATAATGTAGTCCAATTTGTTAGTACTAGTAAAGTCTCAGTCCTTTACAGGGTAATAAGTGTCCCCCTTCCTTCCACCCCCATTTTACAGATGGAGAAATTATCATACAGAGAAACTGACTTGTCAGAGGTCAGAGCAAGGTATTGGTGGATCCAGGGGTAAATCCCAAACCTGTTAACTCCCTGACCAGTTTTTAGTCCATTGACTATGCAACCTAGCGGTAAGTATATTTTTACCCCATCCTGGAGGTAAGAGGGGTTAAGAGACTTGGCAAGGAGTGAATTTAAGGAATTCCTCGCTACTAATTATGTCACTCGTTATCTTTTTCTTTTAACCACTATGTCTTTTTTGTCATTAGCATCAATTTTCAAGGTTGTGAGAGGAGGTTGGAAGTTTTGCTTTTTAAATACCTAAAAATATTTCTGTAACAGTTCAGCCGTACTAGAGATTATTATTAAGAAAGAAAAGAAAGGAAAACTTATTATTTAATGAATTTGTTCTCTGTGTTAGGCACTGTGCTAGACACTTTGTATTGCATTTCTTAAATGTCATTAAAACTTGTCATTTCTGGAAGGTATGCATTCTTGCCTTTTTTTATAGTCACATTTTTAATAATATTAGTTGAATTTAGTAGAAAACTACCTTACAAACTTCAGGGTTTAGATTCTAAATAAAATTTTAGTATTGTAGAAACTAAGAACCTTATCAGAAATCTTTAAAGATAAGATCTCTTTATGTTTAAGCACAGTTTTCTAGTTTATTGTATCTTAACACTTACTTGGTTTTTACTTAGGTGGGATGACTTGTTTTGTCTGAGATTAAATCAAGCTTGCTCTTCCACTTGACACTAAAATCATATTTTCTGTAAAGCCTTTTCTTCTACCTCTACATCTGAAATAGTTAAAATTCTTTTAATTACTAAGCAGGTTGAATAACCAAGCCATGTGGAAAACAAGAGTTTAATGAGCCTCCAGAACCAAGATCCCATGGGCCATTAGTATATTCTCTCCTCTATCCCTCACCTCTGCTTCTTGCCCATTGGCTTCTTGCCTGTAGATCTGCTTTCTCAGATATAGTAAAAATTATAGCTACTGACATTAACCACATTTCACTTTTCTTATCATACCCTTTGCATGCCTTCTGCTGCGGCCACATTGAACTACAGTTGGACAGCATGGCACTGTCCAATAGTAATACAATGTAAGTCACATATGTAATTTAGATTTTTCTAATAACCACATTGAAAAAGGTGAAAAACTAAGGGAGGATTTAATTTTAGTAATATATTTTATTTAATCTACTATATCTAAAATACTATTTTGACATGTAAACAATATAAAAATACATAATGAGCTATTTTATATTCCCTTTTTAATACTCAGTCTTCAGAATCTGGTACATGTTTTACAGTTACAGTAAATCTCAATTCAGACACTAAAGTTTTATCAGAAATACTTGATCTGTATTTAGATATCAAAAAAATCTATTGTTGAAAAAATAGATTCTCATACCCAGTTTTGTTCCAAACACACTTAAAAGATTTTCCCAGTAACTGCACCAAATGTCAATTTTTGAATTTAAGTTAATAAAAATTAAAGAAAAATTAAATTTACTTCCTTAATGACACTAGCCACATTTCAAGTGCTCAGCAGCTGCCTATGGCGAGTGGCTACCATGTTGGACAGAGCGGGTCTGACATAGTGTTTCATGGCATCATTTCTTTCTTTACCTAAAATAATTATGAAAAATTTTAAACACAAATTCAGTTATGATACCCTAATATCTTTTGTCTCTGTCAACAATTTTTAAGCCTGATCAAGTTTGTAATCTTTATTCATGATTTAGAGAAGAACAAACATAGCAGTTTACTAGAAAGACTGGCGACATCAAACCAGGAGAAAATGCAAACACTTGGAGTGGGACACTGGCCAATGTGACTAGAGTGTAGTGGAAAAGGGAAAAGTCATAACAGACAAGATCACAGAAATGGCAGTAGCCAGATCCTGCCTAGCCTTGTAAGGCACCCTTCACTCAGTGGGAAGTTATTTGAGGTCCTTAAGCAGATAAATGACATTATCTGTCTTGTGTTTTAAAATGCTCACTCTGACTTTTCTGTGGAGAATAAGTTGGAATAGGGCAAGAGCAGAAGCAGGAATACAAGTTAGCAGGCTGTTGTAATGGTCCAGATAAGAGATAATAGTGACTTAAACTAGAGTGTGAGTGGTGAAATTAAGTGCATGGGTGGATTTGGGATATGGCCCGACAGAAACTACTGATGGATTGAATTTTAGTGTAGAGGAAATAGAGACATCAAGGATAATTTCAAGGATTTTTAGCTGGAGGAGCTAGGTGATGGAGATGCCATCTCCTGATTTGGGGAAGACAAAAAGGAGAACAGCTTGGCAAGAGATAGGGTTCTGTTTCAGCAATGTTAAATTTGAAATATCTGATTGATAACCATGTAGAGGTGGCCTAAAGGTAGTTTTGTACATATATGTAAGCGTAGAATTCCAAGAAGAGGCCAGTGCTGGAAATATGAATTTGGAAGAAATCACAGTGGAGTGGTGAGCAGTAAAACCCTATTTGAATGAGGACATAATGTGAGGAAGTGAGGAGGCAATAACTTACTGCCTTTAAGACGACTCTTAAAATTAGTTTTCGCATGAAGGAGAGCAGAGAAATTGAAAGATGTAGCAGGAAGCATATATGTGGAATTAAGAGAAGGTTGGGGGAGAGCATGTTTGTTTGGGGTTTTTGTGTGTTTGTTTTTTGTGGTACGCGGGCCTCTCACTCCTGTGGCCTCTCCCGTTGCGGAGCACAGGCTCCGGACGCAGAGGCTCAGCGGCCATGGCTTACGGGCCCAGCCGTTCCGCAGCATGTGGGATCCTCCCAGACCAGGGCACGAACCCGCGTCCCCTGCATCGGCAGCCGGACTCTCAACCACTGTGCCACCAGGGAAGCCCTGTGTGTTTGTTTTGATAGGAGATGATGGAGCAGTAAGAATACTGATGCAAATGATCTGTTAGAAGTGAAATACTTGCAAAGTCCTTAAGAGGATGAGAAGAAATGGGATCTGGAGAAAAACTGTAGGGTGGACTGTTGATTAAAAACAGAGACGCTTCATCCACAGCAGCAGAAGAAAAATCAGAAAGAATGATGAATAAGTAGATTCATTCATTCACCAGATATTAACTGAGCACCTGCTTCTATACTATGCTTTGGGGATATACCACTAAACAAGATCAAGTCTTAATCTTCCTGAAATGAGTGGCATATAGAAGGTTCTCATCTATTATTTTTGTTTTCTCAATGAACGCGAATTAACGTCATCTCCTAAGAGTGAAGGTGAAGGAGGGAATACTTGTAGTATGAGGAGAGAGAAAAATATATGAATTTATTTTTTTGGAAAGGAGAAAAGCAAACATAGTAGGGAAATGTGGTTTGATTTCTGGACAGTGTTAAGTAAGTAGCATTTGAGAATTGTAGCCATGAGTTTAAGGTGAGACCAGTAAGCTTGCACTTGTTTTTCTTTAGCACTCGTGAGCTATTGGGCTAGGCATGATATAGGTGGATAAGTGGTTTTAACCACAGTTAGAGTTGAGGCTTTACTAGCCAAGTTTCACACACACACACACACACACACAAAAAGAGGTGGGAAGGAGTTAAGAGTATTTGCCATGGAGTGATTTTAGTGAGGAACCATGGAATCTGAGCTGGGTAAGAAGAGAAGTGAAAATATGATGGGTAAATAATGGTGAGAAAGTGGTGGAGTCAGTAGATGAATCTAAATTTTCAAACAAGGAAAAGGTATTTCCATTATAGAAGTAATATATACTCTGTATAGAAAAATTAAAAATATTTGAGGTTAGAAAGGGGAGAAAAACCACCATCCAAAGATAACCATTTGTTTATATTTGCTGCGTTTACTTCTGTTTTTTTTTTTTCCTGGCAATAACTTTTTAGGGTTGTGTTAAGTTTGCTAGGCCTTCCATAACAAAGGCTACAGATTGGGTCGGTTAAACAACAGAAATTAATTTTCTTAAAGTTCTGGAGGCTACAAGTCCAAGGGGTTCAGCAGGGTTGATTTTTTCTCCTCGGCTTGTAAATGTCTGTCTTCTCCCTATGTCTTCACATAGTCTTTTCTCTATCATTGTCTCTGTCCAAATTTCCTCTTCTTATGAGGACACCAGTCATATTGTATTAGGGCCCACCCTAAATTTAGATCTCATTTTAACTTAATTACTTCTTTATAAATGCTACCTCCAAATACAGTCACATTCTGAGGTACTTAGGAATGAGGACTTCAATATGAATTTTGGAGGGGACACAATTCAGTCCGTAACATAGGCGTTCTTTGGTTTCAGTTTTTTACATAATTGTGATTATTCCTTGAATATAATTTTTGATCCCATATTTTACCAGATAATGTTATAACTTAAACATTTTCCCATTTTATTGTTTAGCCTTTGTAAAAATGTAACAGCTGCAAAATACTTTGTCAAGTGACAAATGTATTGCAGTATCCTAATCAGTCTTCTGTTTTGAACATTTAGGTGCCCCTTCCACCGCAATATTTTTGTTATTATAAACAATATTAAAGATTTTAAAATAAAACCTTTCTGTATTTTGGATTATTTCCTTAGAATAGAATCTCAGAAGTTGTTTATTTTATCAAACACTATTGCAACATACTGCTGAATTGGAGAAGTATTCAATCTTGTACTTTCTTTCTACATGACTGTTTTCTCTCTTCCTGCAGTAATAGACTGGAATGATGTTAGAAAACATAAATATGGTCTCCTATCAGAGTCAGCATCCCAATATCAAGGTAAGAATAACTCTATTTAGCATGGAAAAATTTAATTTGACATCTTTTACCATAAAACCTTTGTTTTTAGAGGTCTCAGTGTACCAAGAACTCACTGGTTAAAGCACAAGCAAATATAGTTTGTAGAGGTACCTGTCAAAAGCAATATGCTTTGTTTTGAGCGTGAAATCAGGAAATTTAGATTCTGAGTCCAGACAATCTCAAATTAGCTTCATAGCTTTAGGAACAGTTGTTTAGCCTCTCTGGATTTCCATCGTTTTTAAGAGTAAAGCAGAATTGGGTGGTGTACTTCCATAAGTACTAGTAATGAACTGAGTATCTTTTAAAATGAGAGAATTGAACTACACAAACTCTCAAGCCCTCATTTTACCCCAGAACTTTACTGTTCTGTCATTTTGGTGTGTTTGTCATGATGACTTATGCTGTAACATTTTTTTCTTTAATAGAAGCTACTGACATCCTGGAGCTAGGTAAGATACTTTTTGTGTGTTTCTGTTAAATATGGGGAATTACTAAGCCAGGGATTAGATTGTAACTAGGTAAAGAATTCCATGTGTCTCTGTCTCATGAACTAGTGAATCCTGTGCTCTTGTCTGCCTAATGAGCCCACGTAATTCATCTTTGCTGTCATGACAAACTCTCCTTATCAGGAGGCCACAGACCATACTAACAAAAAGGGAGAGAGGTGGTTAATTATATGAGTACAAGAAGGAATGGGAACTGAACCAAACTGGAAGTTACTTCTTAATTCACTAAATCCAGAACTAAAACAAACCCCTATTGTCCATAAATCAGAATTTGTTGGGATTTTCCCAAAAGAAATTATTCATGAGATATATTGAACTGAAATTAAACCTAAAGATTTTCTAAATTTTTTAACTACATAAAAACTGAAATATTGGAGCTTCCCTGGTGGTGCAGTGGTTGAGTCCTCCTGCCAATTAAGGGGACACAGGTTCCTGCCCAGGTCCAGGAAGATCCCACATGCTGCGGAGCGGCTGGGCCCATGAGCCATGGCTGCGGAGGCTGCGCGTCCGGAGCCTGTGCTCCGCAACAGGAGAGGCCACAACAGTGAGAGGCCCATGTACGGCAAAAAAAACAAAAACAAACAGAAATATTAAAATATCAAACAACAGGAGTCGGACTGATACTGCATTTGGTTTTCATCCCTGAATAGTGTACTTCCGCACTAGGATTTTAGAAATGAAACTAATGTTAATATTTCTCAATCAGCTTTCAGGGTTCCTATATAAATCAGTCTTAACTTCTTAGAGTCCTATAAATTCTTCATGTTCCTTAAATATTAATATCCTGATACCTTCATTAATTTTTGTTGAAGTATTGTTATATATTTTGTTATTGCAACTTCCTGTGTTCAGCCCTATTATTATCATTTTCTGTTTGCTCCCTCTTTACTTTTCTTCCTGTAACATATTACTTTCATTGCCCACTGACAAAGAAGGTAACGTAAAGTAGTAGAACACTAGACTAGGAAAGCCGACTTTGCCACTTAGTAACTTTGTGACACTAATCCTTGGTTTTCTGATTTGTAAGTGGGAATAATAATCCCATTCTACCTACTTCACAGGGTTGTTAAGAAGATTACATGAGCTAATGGATGTGAAAACATCTTAAAAACTCTCAAATACTTTTCAACTTTGGAGGATTATTATTTTCATTTGTTCAGCGACTATCCTCAGACTTTAAGTCAAATCTTGTGACATTCTTTGAAGTGAAGCATTCTATGAATATGAGCTGAAGAAATGAATGAAATGAAATAATGCAGGTAAAGGGCCTGACACTTGATAAACAATAAATGATAGTCACTTTTTATTATTCCTTAAAACTGTCCTCAAGCTTTCTAAGGTACTGGTGTGTGGTAAAAAGCAGGGACATAAGAATCAGGCCTTGGTTCAAATTCCTTTTCCCCACTTACCAGTTTTGTGACTTCAGGAAAAATGCTTAATCTTTCTGAGCCGAAATAAAACCCATCTTACTTAAACCTACTTTTCAGGTTATAATTAACAGAGGAAATATTGAACGTAGTATGGCATGGTACAGGCAAACAGAAGGCACTCGGTGATAGCTGCTGCTGTTTTGGGGTTTTTTGCTAATGTGAACGATAATAACAATTCTAGTTCAGTGACATTTAAGGTATGTTGTGAACAACCTATTCTGTTGACAGGGAATTGTGAAAAGTGGATACTCAATTTAACATGAAGTACATAAAGTGATACTAAAATTTGAAAGTATGTTTTTCCTTGTGAGAGTAGAGGTAGCACAGCCAGGCATAGCCTCTGGTAAATTAATATTGCATATTTCATTTTGTCCATCAAGCATAGAGAGTAGTCCCAAATACCAAACTGAAAAAAAATTCAGTAGATTTTTAGAATCTCAGAGTTTGGAAGAGGCCTTAATATAATCCAACTTGACTCAGCATTTCAAAATCCAGCATTTTGTATTTCTTATAAAATGTCTTGTCTTAAACTCCCCAAGCAATTCACTTCATATTTAGACAAATATTTATTGGGCCAAAATCTGTTTCTTTGTCAATTCTATTAGTCCTTCCTATAACTTTTAGAGCCTTACGGTATAGGTTTAGCCGGTTTTTCACTCACCGGCCTCTATTTATTTGAAAGCAGCTCTAAGGACTGCTTTCTCACTGCCACTCTGTTACTTTTCCTAGTTCAAGCAACCATCACCTCATACCTAGATTATTAGAAAATGTTCCTAACTAGTCTTCTGCCTGCAGCCTTACCCTCCTCCAATCCATTCTTCACACTGCAGACAGAGTGACTCCTCCCACAAACCCTTTTGTGCTTCCTCTTCTCAGTAGTGTGGTATATAAGACTCTCCGAAACCTGAACACTGCTCTTATCGACAACCTCTTTTCTAAACTATCTTTATCTACCCAGTAGCCATACCAAAAGATTCAGGTTTAGAACTGCTTTTTCTCACTTCTGGGCCTCCATACATGCTTTTCTATCTGTCTGAAACAACAATAACAAAAGAATTCCCTCTCTCTTTGGCTGACTCCCTGCTTATCCTTTTACACTTTAACCAGAAGCTTAGCGGTTACTTCCTGTGGGAATCCTTGCACATCCCCTCCTATAGCACACTCCATCTCCAAGGGTAGCACTTATCCCAGTTTATTACAGTTGACTGTTTAGTCTCTATCCCTCAATAGATTGAAGCTCTATGAGGGCAAGAACAGTATTTTGATCATGGTTGTATCTCCAGCACAGTGCTTTGATACACAATATAAATATTTGTTGGACGGATGGATGAAGAAATGGCTCTGAGACTTTGCTTTCTTATTCACGCTAAATGTTCATTATTACTTCAGCTGGTCCTCATGTGACATGGTTTTGTGTCTCTTCATCACTCAGATCACCATTTAGGCTTTGCTTTGTTCTATCCCTCTCAAAGTATAGCTGCCAGAACATTTAACAGAACATTTAATTTCCCAGGTGTGATGTGATGTCACTAGTCCAGAAAAGAGTAGGACTATTACTGGTTTGCTTCTTTTCATTCACTCACTTTTCAAACTTTTATGGCGTCTCTATTAAGTTTCAGGCACTGGGTTAAACAGTGAAGATTTTTTAAAGTTCATAAAAGATATCCTCAATCCATAAAGAGCTTACATAAATAATTATGATAATATGATGTATAGAGGTGTGAATAGGATGTTATAGGAGATTGGGAATGGTGGGATTTGTTTTGGGAAGACAGGTAAAGTAAAAATTCTTTTTTTGGCTTGGTGTTTTATCTTTAGATGATCCATTAAGAAAACGTCAAGCCATTGAACTAAAAGGCCTATGGACCGTGTTTTAAGAATGAACTACTGTGTATCTTATAAACTTAGCTTTGGACATTTTAGAATAACTGGGTTTTATTAGTGCTGTATATGCCAAAACTGAGTAATCATTTGAAAGTACCAAGAAAACCTAGCATTAAGGGTTATGAAAAGGACTTGCTCTATTTAAATTGATTGTAAAATCACATGAAACAAAGTGCTCCTGGTGCTGGAAGAAACTGATGAGAGGAACAGAATACAGAGTCTAGAAATAGATCCAAGTGTATATAAGAAATTAATATATAATCAAGGTGATTTCAAATCCGTGGAGAGAAGATGACTTGTTCAATAAGTGAAGTTGAAGCACATTTACTGAACAAAAGTGAAAAGGAAAGCTGCATCTTTGCCTCATTTGTCTCACAACATAAATTCCAAATAGATCAAACATTTAAATGTAAAAAAATGAAACTTTAGAAATCCTAGAAGAAAACATGGGTTACTATTTTTATAATACTGAAGTGAGGAAAGCATATGAAATCAAGAAGTCAAAATAAAAGACAGAAATTTAAGGGCAAATCCTGTCAGACTGAGACAAGTATCTTCAACATATATGACAAAGGACTAATATATCTTCAATCTACAAAGAACTCTTAGAATCTGTGAGAAAACAAAAGAATACCTCAGTGAAAAATGGCAAAAACAGAATATAAACTAATAAGGCTAAAAAGATATTCAACTATTAGTAGTCAAAGAATTGCAAATATAGGTGTAATTTTGATTAGATTATCAAAATTATAGAAATTGTTAAAACAGTTTTAGCAAGGATATAAGAAACATACTCTGATGCACTATTGGTAGGAATTCTGTTGTATCAAAACATAAAATGTTCATACTCTTTGACCATTAATCCCACTCTTAGGAATTTGCCCTAAGGACATATCTTAAAGGTGTTAAAGGTATGTACACAAAGATACACATCAAAAATTAGAAAACACTTAAATGACTATCAATAGTATTTAACAAATACTTTTGTTATGTAAATTATGGTGCACATAAACAATGGGACACTTTTCAGGCAGTAATCTTGGAGTCCAATTTCTGGTCTAAAGACTATGATTGTCTTTACTGCTCTTAAGAACTTGGGTTCCACACTTTAGGTGGAACAAAGTAGAGTTCTTGTAGAGAAATGTGGACAGAACAATAGCCAGCATGAATAGAGGTGCCTGACATAACCATGTTAAATTAGGAGCAATTGAGGGATTTGGGACATATTTAGGGGATTAGATATATTATGTCTAGGACCAGTGGGTAAAGATTAGAAGAAGGCAGACTTTGGCTGATTCTAACGGTTAAAATCTATCCATTTGTGCTATTGAACCATAGCCAAATAATGAGTTTCTCATCTTTGGAATTATTTAAGTAGAGGCTAGAGGGACCGTTCACATCTTATTTTTTATATAACCTCATCAAGATGCCTTTCGTGACCATCCTGCTTAAAACAGCACACACACTCTCAGCACTCTTTTTCCCTCTTACCTTGCTTTATTTTTTCTTTATTTGAAAAGGACCAGAAACTGTACAGTTATTATCTGGTGTCCCTGTTACCTTCTGGACCAATTGAATTGTATTTATTTGTTTATTTATTTATTGTCTCTCTTCCCCCTTAGAATGTAAGCTCCATGTGGGCAGAGATTTTGGCTGTTTTGTTCTTTGCTGTATCACCTGTGCCTACAACTGGGCTTGGCATATAGTAGTAGTTGCACAATAAATATTTGTTGAATGAATGAATATTAGAGAAAGGGATTAATGCGTTCAGCTGGTGGATCTCTTGTGCTTTACATTTTAAGGGACTTCTCATTTTTTAAGGTACTTCTATGCGGTTTGTAAGTCTCTTCAGGGCAGGGATCTTATTTCCTAATAATAAATGTAACTATCATGTGGTATGTTTGTTATAGTTTATAAAACACTTTCATAAGCATTATTCAGCAATACAAATGAGATGACTGGCTTTCTCTCATCTGTAAGGTGTCAGCTCAGTTGTTTCCTATGTAGACCATCTGTCCATAACTTCACCACCTAAGATGGTTCCCAGTCTCTATCTGTCACATTGCATTATTTTATTTCCTTCAAGTACTTATCACTTATTACCTTATTTATTTGTTTGTGTATTAATTGTGCCTCATCATGCACCAGAATGTAAATTCCATGAGGGTAGGGACCTCCTGCCTTATCCTAGCACTTAGAAAAAGTGTCTGGCACATAGAGGATACTCAAACATCAGTTGAATGAATAATTGAAATCACTCTGTAAATTATAAAATATTAGTTAATAATGTTAATGTTCACAATAATCCTTGACCTAAGTATGGATTAGATTTCCCTGTTCTGCATTCTCAGGGCAACCTGTACTACCTCATTAACTTAAATTTATCATAATTGTGCCAGATTATTTGTGTTATTATTTATTTAATACTTCTGTTTATCTCTGAACTGCAGGCTCCATGAATTTCGTAACCATGTCTGTCTTGTTCCCCTAACATTTAACACAGTGCTTTTGTGCTTAGAAGGAGTTTAATAAATATTTATTGAATGAGTGAGTGTGTGTACAATCTTGTGGGATATTGTCTCTGTCTTTCAGATGAGTAAACTGATGCTTGGAAGGATTAAGTAATTTATTCAAGATGGTTAGTTATAGAAACAAAACTTTAACCAGCATCTTCTGACTCTCAATATCATTCTTTCAATTACACTATTAGTTTCTAGGCATAGAAGTTAATCAGTACTACGTAGGGAGCCTTTGAAAATACAGATTCTCAGACCACACTCAGAGACTACTGAAAGAGGACCTCTGAAGATGGGTCTCAGAACTGTATATAAAGAAAAATTATTTAGGAGATTTTGATGGTAAGTAGCATTTGAGAATCAATACTATATCTTAGGGGTTGGCAAACAACTACTTGGGGGCCAAATGCAACCCACTACCAGTTTTTATAAATAAAGTTTTAGTGGAACACAGCCACGTTCATTCAATTACATATTGTCTATGGCTGTTTTTATGCTGCAATGTACAGGTTGAGTATTTGTGACAGAGACTGAATGGCCCAAAAAGCATAAAATTTTTTCTGTCTGCCCTTTACAGAAAGTTTGCCAACCCCTGATCTATATTTTATTGCCTGTCCTATTTCTTTTGTGATATTTTAGTGCTTGGTGATGTGGTAGACATGATGTTTGGCTTCATTATAATAGGACACTATAATAGGTGCTCAGATATTCTTATTGAGTCAATAAAAATTATTTGGCAATTTACCTGATAATAAGGGACTAAGCTATAAATAGCCTAAGCAGTCAAATTTAAGAAGAATACTAATCTAGGTATGGTTCAAGCACGTGAACCCTCAACAGTGGGTGAACTGCTTTTAACAGAGATTCCTTTTCATTCAGTTGGTAATAGGGTGCTCCCTAAATGGTAGAAGATGTGAGGTTTCTTACCTATATAATAGGGATTGGTTACCTTAATTGATATGTGTAATAGAGAACTATAATTCATACCCTAGTTATTTTGGTGTTCCGATGCTGCTATAATTCCTAAAGCCAAAGTCTTTGGATGCTTTTGGTCAGAACACAAACTTATACAAGCAACCCAGGACTGACCA